>NC_063075.1:1200000-1800000 GCF_022605165.1 Purpureocillium takamizusanense
GTCCATCCGGCTCTCTGGCCACGAGGCCCATGTCTCGGGACAGCTAGACAGGACAGGACAGTCCAATCCAGAGGCTGTTTGGAAAGTTCCGATGGTGGACCGGGGTGTGTGTAGGCGGGCGGGCGGGTTGGTGGTCAGTGCTGGGACTGCCGACGCTCGACGGTCATTCGACAATTGAGAAAGGCCCTTGTCCGCCGCGTCGTATCTGCCATCATTCGAACGGCACACTGGACGCGGACAGAGTAGCCGGCCGAGTTCTGCCCCAGGCTCAACGCGACGCAGGCCAGACCCGCCGATGGTTCCAGGCAAGGGCGGCTTTGCCGACGCATCACCCGTTACCATTCGGCCGAGCGCGAGCAAAACGACGTGCTTCGTTTCGTAGCCATGGCATGGCATGGCATGGCAGGCCACGGCATCATCGGCCACGGCCTTTGACGGGCGTCGGTCCCTGGCGCGACGCCAACCGAGAAAAAAAGGGTCCTATTTTTTTGGCCTTGATCAAACTGGAAGCCCGCCCGGCATTGGGTCCCCAGGATCGGCGTCGCAGCCCGTGAGATTGGTAGCGACCTGCGTGGCTGGCCAACAGAGGCGTCCCCTAAAGGTGCGTGACAGACCGACACATGTGCACTGCATGCCCCAGTGTCGACGGGACCGTGCCATGCCATGCCATGCCATACCAGGCCAGGCCAGGCCAGGCCAGTGAGAGAGGCTCAAGACGGGGCCCTCCCCCATGCAAAGGCCGCACCGTAACCAGCTTGTTGGATTATGGTTGGTGAAGGCGTCCGCCCCCAATCAGCCCTCGATGCCACTGTGGAAGCATCGCCCCAAGAGACAAACCACGTTGCCGGCTCTGGCTCGAGCGTCACCGTAACAAGCTTTCACCTTGCCGTAGCCCTGGAGCTTCGGCAGGAATTACGGCGGCGGCGGCGCCGGCCAGTCGCTTCCGTCGTCAGCCACCCAGCAGCGTGGGCCGTGCCATCATCGTCATGAGCATCATCCATCTGTAGGTACGTCTTGTTGTCCGCGGGGGGGTTCATCGCCCCTCGTCGCCTGGCCCCTCTTCCTCCATTGCCCTCTCCTTTGGTCGTCGTCCATCCGCTTGCCCGTGATTTGCCTGGCCCTTGGCCACATGTGTCGTCGTGTCGGAACCGGCTGCTGGCGATGGATTGGATGACAATGGCAACGTGCGGGCGGGCGTCCGGTGTTTTGATTTCTTTGCGTGACGGGACAGGGCGTATCGGCGCAGAAGGCGTTTTGTCTGCCTTGCAGCGGCTTTCCTTTGTCTGTACGCCTGTGTATCTGTTTTGTGCTCTTTTTTTTCTCCCTATCTTGTGTGGCCAGGCACGGCAGCCTGAGGCTCACCCCGTTGGCAGGTGCGCCGGGTTGGGAAGGCGCGAGCGTCTTCTTCGCACAGCTTGGAGACAGACAGACAGACAAACTTCGTCCACTCACTCTCTCACTCATCCATCACTGGCGCCTCGCCAAAGGTGCTCCGGCCAAAAGTGTCCCGAGCCCGCCCTGCCGGCTGGCTCCAGTCTCGCTGCCTCGTTGCTTCATCGTGGCGAATGATGCGCAGCCTGTGCGCGCCCGCGCCCAGCACTGCATGAATCCACGCCTTGGCTGACTCGCTGCGCAGGCAGGCAGGCGGGCAGGCGGATCGGTTGGCGGCGCTGTTTGTTGCTTGCTTGCTTGCTTGCTTGCAGCAGTCCTCGTCGCCTGCAGGGAAGCTCCCCGCCTCGCGCCCTCGCCTCGGCCCCGGGTGGACGATACCTCACCTACTTGCCTTGTTAGTTAGGTACTGTAGTAGACCCGCTGGCACACGGCGATGTTGTGCCAGCGGCGGGGGCCCTTGGTGGCGTCGGCGTCGTCGCAATCTGCTCTTGTGCAGGCTTGCTTGCTTGCTTGCTCTGCCTGCTTACCCTCCCCCTCCCTCCCCCTGCCCAGTCCGTTGTGGTACTTATACGCCTCCCCGTTACCGAGCGGGCTTGCCCTGTTATGACTTGCATTAGCACAAGGTACGTACGTAGGTAATATGGATGGAATGTGCCGGCATGGCATGCCATCTCTTCTTCACTCTCTGCGAGCGCCGCTACGCAACTTTGGTATGCGCCTGGCTAAGACATGGGCTGCTTCGAGAAGGTTTTGCTGCATCTGGACAACTTGAGACGCGCCCGCTGCTACTACTACCACTACTATACCACTACGCCCACGGCAGCCAAGCCCGCCGCGTCTGGCCATGTTGCACGATGTGCATCTGCATTGCCATCAACAAGCTTGGGTCATGGAATTTTCGTCTATACATAGGACGCATCCCCACCGTGCTGTCCTTCAGGCGGACCCTCGTTTGCATAATGCGCCCGACGACTTGAACTCGATGGATCCTCCCTCGCCATCGCTACATAGCACCAGGGCTAGAAATCACCAAACACCATATTAAAAGGCCGCAATACGTATATGTATACGCACGAAAGCGGCCGCAGCTGATGCGGCCAGGTACATGCAACGCAGGGAGACTACATGACTCCTGGACAGAGGCGAGCACGGGTCGCCTGCTTGGGTGCCAGGCCGCCGCCGAGCTTGCTCCTCACGTCTCCAGCTCCTCGCCATCGATGCCGCTTGTAACAAACAAGACGCCGGTGCTAGTCTGCAAAGGGACGTCCGACAGGTGAAGATGCATGCTGGGTTCCAGACGCCTCGCATCAGCCTGCCCGCATCTCCATGTCTCTGGCGCGGTTTCACGGCCCCCCCCCCCCTTTTCTCCCCCCCGGCCATCTGCAACCTCCCCCACGACGACGGACTTGATGAGCGTTTCGAGATGCGCACGACGTCAAAGCTGTAAAAGCAGCAGGCCATTACGTTCCCGGCAAAGACCATCGCCTCGCGGCGTTTTTGAGACATGCATCGGCGCGCTCATACCCTTGTCAGGCGGATGTGCACTACGATCCAAGAGCCATATATGCAACAACACCCTATGCATATACTGTACATACATACATGCCGTCTTCCTCCACCATCCTTGCCTTGCTTTCACCTCCACACACGTCCAGTCCCTGGGCTCTGGATCATGTACTCCGTAGATACAGTCCTGCAAATGCGGTGTGCATGTGGCTCGGAGGGGAGGGGCCGGCACCCCTCATCAGAGACAAGGCATGCGCATGTGCTTCTCTGTAACAGCGAGTGGACGATGCGCTGGCTGATCCTCGCGCTGCAGCCGGTAGTGTGGGCAGCATCAACGGCCGGCCGAGATTGGCGAAACGCACGAGGAACCCACTCCGCAGGACCGTCCGTCGCGAACCATTGACACGACCCATGCACAGTACCGTACCGTATGTACGCATGCCTGCATTTCCCCGTAGGCAGCGTCTTCAACATCGTCCCCAACAAGGCCTCCAGACGACATGTTCCTACGTACTAGTATTGCTGTACGTAGTAGTAGCATACTTAACTGGGGCCGGCCGGCTTGGCCCACGTTGGCCGCACCGGAGCAGGCCTGAGCGCTTGGCCAGAGCCCATCGACCTTCGCAAAGACCACCAGTAATGGGACTGATGAGTTGTCCTTCATGCAACTAAGTCGGCGGTGGCGGTGATGCTTCAGCTTGGCCCGCTTCGACCGTGCGCCCGACACCCGCCGCCTGGAGGCACCATCGACCCTCAAACGTATCGGTTGAAGGATCCACCTCCCCGTAAAAGCAGGAAGGGCGAGGAAAATGTTCTTTTTTGTTTTGTTTTGGTCTGACGCACGTGATGCGCGTGTGACCGGACCGTTTGTGCGACTGCGATTCGGCCATGCATGCTCTGAAGGCGTATGCGGTGCACGTTCAAGTGCACGCCGTTTGATTCCGGCACGGCATTGGCGTTGAATCTCTAGAAGCCGTGCTTGGAGGCAAAGTACTTCTGGCAGGATTCTGCCTTGTGCTGGGGAATGACAAAAACGGGATGCGTCGTACACACCCGATCCTCCTCGTCGAATATCTGCTCGCCCTTGACGTGTGGCGACACGGTCCAGACATCGCCATCCAGCATGGCCGCGTCCGCTCGAGCAGAAACAAAGGTCCATCTGTGCTGCGCAGAGCTCAGTCCCGAGAGCACGTAGCAAGTATGGTACGCGTCCGAGTACCTTGAAGAGAGTGAAGGGTTAACGCGGGCGCACATACACGGGCACACGCAGCAGGGGGCAGAAGGGGGCGACTCACTTGCTGGGCTTGTCTCTCAGCCCACCACGTTTCGACAGGTCCTGGCCGCAGGAGAGAATGTACCGTATCAAACCATTCCTGCTAAACAGGCTGTCATCGGCCTGCATTGGCGTGCAGTCTGCAGCCGGGGCCGCAGGACCTTCCAAGGCCGCCTCGATCAGGGGCCAGCACCCGCCAACCCAGTGGCTGTAGCAGCCGTCGACCAGCTTGTTGGTGCGACCGGAGAAGCCGCCCTCTGGTGCATACTGGCGAGCAGACAGCCAAGACACGAGTCGAGGGACATCAAGATACCTGCGGGGTTTCGCCAACGGTCAGCACGGGGTGAGGGTTGTCGTCCGCGCCGTAGCACTGGGGGGCGTGCGCACGCGTGTGTGTACGTGTGGGAGTACATGATGGCTTGAGCGACCAACTTACTTCGGAATGCTTCTGTGGGGGGAGTCGAGGATGGAGAGGCATCCCAACGCGCAGAAGGCGTATGCGCCATGTGCCTCGACACCCGGCTTTGCCGACACGCCTCCCTCGTACGTCTGGCCTAGACAAATCAAGAGTCAGCAGAGGATGCGCTGACGAAAACGCGGCGGCGGCACTCACATCGCCGTACCCATTCCGCGAGGCCGCTGAAGAGGCTCGTATGGCCGGAGGCACGGGCAGGAGAGTCGGGTGACAGCTCGAGAGGGATGTTGAGCAGCGAGATGAGAACAGCTGCGCAATAGGCTCCTCTACACACAAATTCCATCAGTGGCCCGGCCGGTGGTACAACATTCTGGCGTCTGCTATGAGGGGGTTGAGCTAGGCCTACCTCACGTCTTCCTCGCCACCCACGGCCATCTGGAAGCCGCCGTCGGGCTGCTTCAACGAGCACAACCACTTCCACATGCCCCGCCTGTCAATGACGTCGTAGGCATCTTCCCCTCCAACCAAGGCCAGCGACAGGACCGTCGCGTAGGTGGTGGCGAGATGCGACGTCTGGCCGAACCCACCCGCGAACCCGCCCGCCTCGTTCTGCATGGGGCGGACCGTCTCGATGAGTCTCGTGCGATAGGGGGCCACATCCTCACCGAGAAGTGACATGCCCGCGAGGCACCAGTAGAAGATCCAGGGCCGGCTGGGGTCAGCAGCTTTGAACATGGCCGGCAACAGGCCGAGCTGCTTGTGCAAAAACTTGACGTGGCGGTCGCGGTAGAGGTGCGGGACGCCATGGGCGTTGTGCTTCTCATGCCCCTCCTCTTGCGCGGCCAGAAAAGGCAGGCATTCCTCGATGGTCTCGTCCTGCAGCAACGAGCTCTCTGTCTGGAGCGCGTCGCGGATCGGAGGGTTGCTGGTGAAGAGGGGCGGGATGCTCACACCCTCCTGGTGGTGGGAAGTTTGCATAGCCGGTTCTGCCGCCGTGGCCGCCATGGTAACGCGACTCCTGATTCTGCTGCCTGAGGTGTTTTCTTTGCGACTCTCGAGCAGACGAGAAGAGTGAGAGAGCTGTTGACGGTGCAAGAAGACGACTCGGGGCTTGCTGCGACTTGGTCTTGTTGCTCGGGGTCTCATGACGTAGCAGCGGCAAAACAGCACATGCCTGCTATTAAAGAGAACACCCAAGACCAGATATTCACCCCACCTCGTTTGCTATTGTCTATTGCGACATTGTCGGCTAACGGTGCAACGTTAGGAGTAGAGCCTCGTGGATTCTTCAGCAGGGAACAATAGAGAGGCAGGCGCCATCGTGCGCCCAATGTGGTTGAAGCCGGAGTATCGTCGGGTATATACTTCGTACTTCCTTGATCCCCCGCGCGCCCCAACCGACCGTGCCGGAGCGAGCGCCCACCAACACCAACAACGTGCCAACAAACCGGAATAAGGCACCCCGATGAAGGGAACAATGACAATGGTGAGAATGCCCGCAACAGGCGGAACTGGACGTGGCCGTGGAGGGTAGATACACTTCACATTATTCTGGGGTTTTGTGTTTTTCTATGAGGATTGTGTTGTGTCTACTGGTTGCGGATGCGATCCTCGTCTGCATCGTCAACATGAAATGGGCAGCGCGTGCCGCATTCACGGCACGGACCGTCCATTGTCGACAGGCCGCCACTGCTTATCATCAGGCGCCTCCGTAGATAATGGCACAGTTCCTTTCTGGGCTTGACGCTATCCAGTTGTTTGCTCCAAATAAAGAAGTGCCAATCAGAGCAGACTGCACAGTCCTCCCTCGAGAAACCAACCCAGCTTCCCCTCTTGTGTCTATTCTCATATGTTCTATTCACGCACGGGCTCCATTCACGATGCCGTCCTCCTGAAATGTGATCGAGCTGTAAGAGAACGATGCTGAGGGCTTTTGTTAGCAGTGGTCTGAGTAATGATTGATTGTACGGGCTAGAGACACCCTGCTTGCAGGAGAGAGTGACCATATGGCCTCGAGTGCCCGAGATGAGAACTAACGCATTTTCATCAAACATCGCCTCGGGAGAGCTTTATTAAACCCGTGGGCCGTTATGCTAATTGCCTTGAGGACGCTACCGCATGACTTTGTATTATTCAAGATGGCATTGTTGACGTCGCAGGAAACGACTCCGAGCCACTCACCCTATAGGCATCTATCTGCACAAAAGGTACGAAGTAATATGCATCGCATCCCTCGATGACGCTGGCCCCAGTGACTTTTTCACAGCGATCTATTGTGTATTCTTGTCTCTTCTTTTTACCCTACCGTATTACCAATTCAAACTGATTGACGAGGCTGGGTTTGCTTCTGCTCCGCGCCTGTCTTCGAACCGCCTGAAATTGCAATCATCATCAGGCCACGGATGCCTTCCATTGTTGTACGTCATTCTACGCCGCGCGGCAACCTCGATCATTCCATTGAGCGAATTATTAGCCATCGTGATGTTCCTCAGCTTATCTTGCAGAGCAATCTGCTGTTTCATCTTGATGGCTGGTCAGCACATGACGCCGAAAGCCTGGGGAGGGGCAACAGCTCATTATCCTTGGCGAAACGCTCTTCGCATCCCACAGGTTCATGCTAATGGTCCGGGGCATGGCATCGCACGCACGCAGCTATTGGTTACTTGATAAGCATGCACGGAGATGACGATTCCGCGGGGTGCTCGTCGAGCGATGCCAGCTTCATGTTCCCATCTAGGCTTCGACCATGCAGCTGCTGGGCTGTCGGTGGCGAGAGAAGGCGCCGAGTCCGACCCGATGCGACAAGGCTCCAGGGAATATGTACAACGTACGAGGTACGTACGAGTGACGACGCACTCAAAAGCCTGGTGCCTCGTTCACCTTGTTGAACGCCCCGGCACAAGACTCACGGTACGCATAGCCCAGACATTGAGCCTTGCACTTACGCAGTCGCTGGGCCATTGTTCCCCCAATACAAGTGCATTTAGGTAGATGGGCCGGCGCACAAGTTGAAGTCTTGCCTCGGCACTCGGGTAGCGGTTTTGGGATTGAGAAACAACGGAGGTTGAGCTGAGTGCCCGAAGGAATTCAGTTTCGACCTCGTGACACCATGTCTCGTTGATGTCGCGGAGTAGCGAGCCCTAGTCCCTCCGCCACGACGGACCAACACCGCCGACGGCAGCTAGGTTGGTTTTCCGTGATTCATTTATCGCCAATGCCACGGGGCTGGAAAGTAATGCATAGTAAGTGCAGTAGAGCCTTTATGCTGATGAGCCCAACTTATATCGAGGCAAAGAAGCTCTCGAACGTGGCTGGTTCGATGGTGTAGGGTAATTTGATCTGGGCCTGCAGGAGGAGACAACACAAAGCAGACACACAAGACACCGACACACAAGACATGATCCAGGTCCGGTGGGCACGATGGCGCTCGTGGGAGACCAGACAAGCGCTGCGACGTTGTGCCCCACGACATGACGCAACATCGTATTTTGCCGAAGCACACAGCATCGTTCATGGGAAACCGTCGAGCAGCGCCGGGAGTTCGGCCGGACCGGGCACCCCTCGATTCAAGGCTCGGGGTCCCTGGGCTACGTCGTAGATGGACAGGTGCGTGTGTGCGTTCCCAAGCAGCACGCACCTGCGCGATCTTGTTGTCTCAGACGAGGTGGGAGCCCGCGTGGAGCGCTGCTGAGCACAGGGCCAAACTGGGCCTGTCTCAAGGGCCGAAAGCTAGTTGCGACGATTCCTTTTGACCCCGGCTCACGTGTCTACTGATTGTCACGTTCGCGGAGCGACTGTCGTTTCTCTGCGATGTGAGCAGCCGGGGGCTGGTCGGCGAACCACCCCCGGTTGGGGGCTGAAGCCGGGGCCAGTGCGCGGTGAGGTCAGCCTGTTGAGAAGCCCCCCCCGCCAAAGCCAGCTGCGAGCAGCCGACTTGCCGGAACGAGGATGGAGATTTTGCCAGTAGAGTCCCAGAGTCCGTATCCAGTTCCGCGCCAATTCCGTCGTGACGGGCTCGCCGCAGGGGCCCAGGAGCGGCATTGTGTGCTGTGTGTCTCCCCCACGGCGCAGGCGAGAGGCCATCATGACGCAGAGCGAGTCAACCAAGCCCAGATACGACCATGGAATCGGACAAACTGGTGCGCTGGCAGTCCGGGATGTGGCCTGTCTGTGAAGCACGCCCTCGTTGGTGCATCGGCCGGCAAATGGTGGTGACCCGGCGTCGACCACTCGGAGCGCAGTCGAATGCAAGGGGGGGATAGCTGGTGGTCAGGCGGACCAGGTGACTGGACGTTGAGGCGTTGAGAGGCGCTCCGAGGAAAACGGCGCGTGAGACGCCCCCCGGCGCCGCCGCCGCCAGCCAGCCAGCGTGGCGGCGGCTGCAAGTGCTGTACTGTCTGTACTGTAGCACTTGGTCGGTCCCGACCTTGACATGGCATCCGTCCGTTCTTCTGCAGCCCTGCCGAGGCAGCCAGCCGGCCGGATGAGGCCCTGGTGCTCCGCAAAGTACGAGTGCTCAATGAGCGGCGGCGTGCTGTGGGCGGCAAGAGGCCGATGCCCGCGGCGGAAGGAAGCCAGCTCGGAACGGCTGCATTTCATGTAGGTACGCGTCGGCGGGCGGGCGGGCGGCAGCGGGGTGGGAGACCAACATGTCGTGTTCAGCCTCTTTCTTTTTTTTGCTGCTCGGCTGGCTGGCTCGTGGGCGCGGGGTGGGCGATGATGAATATGGAGGGCAAGGGGGGCGGGGGGGGGCAATCAATCATAGTGTGCGCGATAGGTGGACGGGCGGATGAGCCAGTCAGCCAGTGGTGGTGCAAGGTACTGTAGCAGATGGCAGGGCAGGGCAGCAGGCCCAGGCAGGGTCCTTGCGGGTTCTGTATCGCAGCAGCCAGCAGATGACCAGAGAGAGTTGTGCCGCGCGTGCGTGTGTGTCTGCTGGCTGGGCTTCATCATGTCGTGACACAGTGCGGGGCCGGGAGCTTGGGGCACGGCGAGGCACCGGCGGATGGCGGGTGGCTTTGCGGCTGGGCCCGGAACCTTGATTCCTTCCTCGCTGGCGTTCCAGCCGGTGTTACGGCGGCGGCGGCGGCGGCGGAGGACGGGTTGCAGCTGGAGGCGCACCCACGGCATTTGCACGTACATACGGTAGTACGTTGGGAGTTTGCCTGTACATACGAGTGCCCAGACCACCATGGATGATGGCTTTTGAATGCCCACAATGGTTTGAGGCGCTGCTCGTCATCGTGCGTAGCCGCCCGCCACTCATTACCTTATGCCGCCCGCTGTCTGCACTTGCGTCCGCGTTCCTCGTCATCGAAGCGCACACGCACATGCCGCCTGGCGGAGCCCGGCCCTTGCCATCGTCGAGGACCAGGACTGCAGCAGATTGCCGATATTGCGGCGGCACCAAGTTAGGACCAGATATAATTGGTGTCTTCTGCTGGGGCTGGGCCGGGCACGGATCTAGATGCGCGTGGAAGGGTCCGTGGGCGCGCTCCCCGCCAATCTAGCACACAGCACACAGATAGATCCGCCCCCGTTGGCTTTGGCCCTGCTTGGCGAGCGATTTGCCTTGGGGGGTGGCTGCGAGGACGACAAGAGTGAGCGGCAGGCAAGGCCAAATCTGATCTGACATCCGCGATGCCAAGGATCGACGTCCGGTTGCTCGACCAGTACTACCTATTTCGAACCTACTAATGTACTTCGTGCGTGCGGCGCTGGCCGGAGCAGCTCTCTCATGAATGGACCGAGTACGGTCTTGTGTCGTCGATGAGCATTAGGCACCATGAGAATGCTAACTGCCTGAGCTACTTGAGGTCTCTCTGCGCAGACTCAACCCGGCCGGGCCCAAGCTCAGTCCCCCACGATCCGGATCCCCGCATGCCTTTCACACATGCCATCGGGGAACCTATCGTTGCTCGTTCATGTGCGTGACGCCTCGTCGGCCTGTAGGGCAGCCATGCAGGCGATGCGAGCAAGGCTCGATCATGTGTATGTCGTGCACAACACAGCGCAGCCGCTTCACATGGCACCGCACCGCGCCGCACCGTACCGCGCCGAGGGAGAAGCCACGAGAAAAGGCACTACCGCGACAGCAGCCAGGCGGCAAAAGCAACGTTGTTGAAGGCGACAAGAGAGAAAGAGTGTCTGAGCGAACCGCCCCGCGGCAGTCGAATGGAAATTGAGTGGGTATTTCCGCCGCCCAAAACGGCTGGGCCGAGATACGGCGACATGGTTGGTCGTTCTTGAGCGCACACAGACAGACAGACAGACAGACCAGCCCGACCAGCAAGGCGCTCGCTCGCTCACACACACAAGCCGACGTGCTAGAGGAAAAATGGCGAGGACGACGAGAAGGAGATGACCGGGATGATGATCGTGCGGGCGGGCATGTCTGCACTGTGCGCCCGTCGTGGCAGTGGACGCCCAGGTCACCACCATCCTCTGCATCCCAGCCCAGGCCCGCCTCCACGGCCCGCCGACAGACCACTGATTGGGCGGACTAGCCCCCCAAGACTCCTCCGCCCACAGCGCACTTTGGCCCGCTGGATCGCCCGGCCTAGGCTCCACAGGTGTGCAGATACTCAGGCGCTTTGGCGGGCCGCCATTGGCTGCCGATCCCGGGCTTGGGGCTGGGCGACCGCTCACCGCTTCTTCCTTCAACCCCCTCACTCGGGCCCGTCCGCGGGCTCTCTCCATCGCCATCCATTCCATCCTGCAGCCCACACGAGCTTCGCCGTCGTCAGGTCCCTACTGCTGCGGCGCCACGGGCTGTTCTGCTGCTGGCCGGCCCTGCGAAAACCGCGTCCGCCCCGTTCGTGCCCCCGTCTTCCTCGTTTCCTACTTCGTGCATCTCCTGTCCACTTTCTGCGTCGGCCCTGCAACGAAAGAGCGGTGTCACTTGATACAATATCGCCAGATCTCGCATTCGACAGCCACTCGCCTCCTCTCCCCTTGGTCCCTTCCGCTGTTCCCCAAGCATGAGCTTCGACTTTGGCAGTGCAAATGGCGGAAACGATGCCTTGCTAGACCTCACCTTCAACCAGCACCATCGCGACCGCACGGCCGCCTTCGCTTACACGCCTAGCTCCACGTCCCAGGCCGCCGCCACAACCGCTATCATGGCCAGCTCAAGAACTTGGCCTATACCCCTCGAAATGGCGACGACAACCACGAGCCCGCAGGCCAGCTCCCCCGTCGACCGCAAGGGGACGTCGCCGCTATCCAGCTCGTCGAGCCCTCACAGCCAGCATTCGCCGTTGCATCATCCCCCGCACTTCCAGCCGGCGACCAACCCCCTTACCGATTGGGCTCTCCAACAGCAGCAGCAGCAGCATCAACAGCAACAGCAACAACAACAACAGCATCAGCAACAGCAGCTGTCGGCTCCGGACCTGGCGCAATTCCTCCACGAGTCGACGTTGATGAACTTCAACGCCTTCCCGCCCAACTTCCCGCCCAACCCTCTCGACTATCTGCCCCCCTCCACGCAGGCTGCGCTTCAGGCTAACCTCTTGGAGTCCACCTTTGGCACCATGCCCTCGATGGAGGAAACGGCCCAGGCAATGCATTGGGGCAATGCCGGCATGGACAATTGGCAGGAGTTGCAGAACACGCTGCAGATGGACGGTCTTCCCCGGCTCGGCAGCGTCGGAAGCAACTCGCCCACCGGGACGTACCTGGAGGTACTCTCGCTGCCCTCGTCGTCCGGAGATGGATGGGCCATGGTGGACTGGGGTCATCACCACAATCTCGATCAGTTCCAGCAGGCTCAGAACGCAGCCATCTTCAATCCGTCTCAGACACTCCACCTGCGTACCAACTCGGACTCGTCTGACGGCGCCAACTCGCTCGAATTCGGCAGTTTTGAGGAGATCCCCCCGTTCCCCTATTCCCCTTTCTCCCCAGATTCGGACGGCTACCAGGACAGTCACAGCCACCGGAACTGCTTCTCTAGTGACGGCCACAACCACTCCCATGACAACGTGAGCCCGGCTGCCGCCGTCGCTCCCGTGCCCATCAAGGTCGAGTCCGTAGCCGCCAGCCGCCACAGCCCTGGTAGCGGCGCTGGCTCTACGTCGCCGCCCTCGTCATCGGCGCGGCGCAACTCCGGACCCCGTAAGAGCCCCATCACCAAGACAACCAAGACTATTGTGCGCCGCACCTCCAACGGCAAGAAGGATGGCACCGTGGAGAAGAAGGTTGGCCGGAGAAAGGGACCTCTCTTGCCCGAGCAGCGCAAGCAGGCCAGTGAAATCAGGAAGCTCCGGGCTTGTTTACGATGCAAGTTCCTCAAGAAGACGTGCGACAAGGGTGAGCCTTGCGCCGGCTGCCAGCCGTCTCACGCCCGCCTTTGGCAGGTTCCGTGCACTCGCATTGACATCAAAGACATTGGCTACTTCATGAAGGACTGGAAAGCCGACTACGAGAGGCACATGGACCTGGGTGTCTCTGTTTACAACGTCAAGGGCTTCTCCCAAAAGGAAACCCTCATGTGGATCACGCATGGCTATGGGTTCGCCCTGCCAGTCATGGTCCGCGAGGTATACGTTGCCGATGAAGGCTGCTTCTCCGTCGAATGGGTCGAATCGACCCAGCCTGACCAGGATCCCATCGATTTTGAGACCCGTACCGAGAAGCTTGATGTCGGAGCCGAGGGCGTCCGCATCGATGCTCTTGCCGAGTATCTCGACAAGCATATCGATGGACCTTTCGAGGACTTCATCGACGACCATTTCGAAGGCACTCCGTTCATCACTGAGATCCTCAAGACCGCTCACCGCTTCTACGTGAAGGAGGGCATGACCGTCATCAAGAAGGCCCTCAAGCTCGTACTGGCGTACAACCTGACTATGCACATCACCATGGTGGAAAACCAAGGGTCCGAGGTCAGCCTCGACGGTCAGATTGACGACGAAGACTCCAAGTTCTATGGCCGCACAGTCGCGCCCGTCATGATCAACTTTCAGATCAAGTGTGCGCTCGCCGATATGTGGCGTGAGCTGCAAAAGGACATCCTGGAGGAGCTCTCTACGTTGTACTCGGGCGTGTACAGCGGCGAGAAGATGAAGAACTGGCCCACGATTTTCATGCTCGCGTCCATCCTGCTCGCGGTCTGGGAGGAGATGCAGTTTGATTGCCACTACCGCGTGCCCGACCCGGCAGCGGTGAACAAGTTCTGTAACGACATGGAAACGACCCCCGTTGGAGTTATTGTGGGTCTCTTCCATGCCATCTCGCAAAAGCTGCCCGCCTTCACCGACTGGGACACCCGCCAGCATGGACACCTGTTGCACAACAACACTTCGGTATGCGAGGCTATGACTGAGGTTCGGCAACATGTCATCAAGCATGGTGAGTGGCGCATTTTGTTTTCACTGGTCTTTGAAGGCTCAGCTAACCGTGACATGCAGAGGCGTACCTGCGAACCCGCAAGGAGAGCAAGTTTGACCGTTACGACTTTGACTCACTGTCGAACAAGTTCCTGTCAAAGCTTGTCATCCGCGCCAACTGAGAGAACTTTCTCTGTTGCATGATACCCCATCTATTTGCATGCTTGTTTAATATCCGGCACGTCTTTCCGGCGGCCTTCCTCTCCTTTGTTACACGCCCGGCTGGACCGTCGGAGCTGGACCGCACCTCTGCAGTCATTCAGCGACGGCGTTTCGATGCGACTCTGCGCAAGCGATGCGATGTGAGTCTTCGAAATAGGACATGCTGGGCCTCGGATATCACATTACCATTCTCCGCTGGCGGCTGGTCACCGCACATACGGCACGAAGTTACCTGACACATGGAGCAAATGTGTAACGACCCTGTAACGAACTCTTTTCAGCTTACCCAACGATGTATGACTTGAAGAAGACGCATTTATTGATTAACGGTGGCATCATATCTGGAGACACGGGACACGCCCTCTTGGCAGAGGCAACGAAATCGGAAAGCGACCTGTCATTTTTTTCTCACGCAGCAGAGGAGGATCATGTTTCACGCCTTATGGGAAACGAAAGATGAGCATGACTTTTGCGGCTTTAGATGAACGCGCATAGGGAGGTCTGTTAAGCGGGACGCTGACCAGCATTGCCTTGCCAGTAGAAGTGGGGAGGTTTGGATTCAAAGAGAGGCACAAACTTAGTTGCGTTGTTGGTTGGCAATATATCAAGGCATTCTAGTCCCCATCGACGATCGTCACTGGAAAACATAGCTATTGTGCACGATTGTATTGTGTCAAGACATTTGGCCTGAGCTTGTTGTACAATTGGTGCGTTGCAAAGGGCCTTGGACACTAGCATCGAGACTACAATACAGGCGTCGACAGCGTCCCACTTGGTTGGCCCCTCCCCCACGACGATGCTACGTAGCCGAGGACGCCTCAACCAGCTTGTCAGTAGTAGTTGACAAGTTCTTAGCGAATAATACCATGCCGCGTTTGTCTTCGACAGCTTCGTCGCTGGTGGCGCGTGAAGCGATAACCGCGGGTGGTAGGGTTCGAAATCAAGGAGGTCGCCGTCGCCGAGTCACAACCTTCTCCCCCCCTGCGCGAATGACGTCGTTGTCGCGCTGGGACTGGGGGGCGCCTCCGGCCCGTCGCGCGGATTTGTGGGCGGCGGTCTCGGACTCCCCGCTCTCGCGTTTCGCAGCTAACGAGCTGTTTGCTGACGCGCTGGCGGTTTCGCGGCCGCGAGGGGAGGGGGGCCCATCCGAGGGCGAGCCGTGAAGACTGAGGCGATGGTGGTGGGCGATGTCGTAGTGGCCGGGGTCGAGGAAGCACTCTGCTTTTGCTTTGCTTTGCTGGCGTGCGTGCTGATCCAGAGCAGTGGTGTGCTCAGGGCAGATTGTCCGCGAGCAGTGCGCTGGCTGGCTGGGAGGAGGACCAGAGGGTGGAGACTCGAGAGCCTTTGGACTCACGCCGTCACAGGCCGCGCACCAGCCCAGCCTCCATCGCCCTTCCCCCGCAAAAGCCCACCAGCTCACTGAGATGGTACGATGTGGCGAACGTGGACCTTGATAGCGCTGGTTGAACGCGCTCCGGGGTGCCAGATAGGCAGTCAAACAAAGGCGGGCAAGCAACAACGACGATTCCGGGAAGGTGGAATCGAGTACAGGAAATTTCTGCAGAGCTATCCTGGCGTTCCATGCGCTTCGGCGGCATCGCCGGACCACCAGACTCGGATTATTCACAGCTTTCCTGATGGACTGCATCCGGGGGCTTTTGGTTCAGGATGTCAGGTCAGCGCAGTGCGGGCCCCGCTTTTCAACGGTGCTCATGCGCCACAGGCGTCCCCGGCAGGGCAGGTCGTTAGGTACGTATCAGTGGCAACGAGACCAACTGAGCATGAAGTCCTCAGTACAGCGTGTCTCACGCCCTGCGCCGCGTCCGGCGCTGTACCGGAAACAACCGTCTAGGTTCCCTTCTCCTGCCGCGCCGCAGGCCGCGCAGGCACGCACTCACGCGGGCACTGAACAGCACTTGTCACGGTGAACCGGCGGCTGATTCTGGAGCCTTCGGACAGGCATCGCCCCGCGCTATTGGCTGATGAATCATCCACCTCATGCGCCAACTCCCTGTTCACGCCTTGACGCAGGCGTAATCGGTCACCCAAGCCAACCGTGCCCGCCCCCCGTCACTGCGCCCCCTCCTCCTCTTCCCCCTCAGCCTTCCATCCCGTCGCCTGCCGCCTGTGTCATACATAAACGGCCTCCTCCCACTGTTCGCCAACAAAGCCCCCTCTTTCTCCTTCAAACCTCTTTCTCGCACCACATCCCCGACCACACTTCTCGGCCGCCTTGGGACATTTCCGCATCGCACAGCTCTCCGCATCATCTCTCGCAGCGATACCCGCGCCAACGTCGTCATGCAGATCTTCGTGAAGACCCGTGAGTAATTCCGACCAGCCGCGTCATCTCCGGCTCGTCCGCCCTCGCACGCGATGACTAACTCGTCATGCAGTCACCGGCAAGACCATCACCCTCGAGGTGGAGTCGTCGGATACCATCGACAATGTCAAGTCGAAGATCCAGGACAAGGAGGGCATTCCTCCGGACCAGCAGCGCCTGATTTTTGCAGGCAAGCAGCTCGAGGATGGTCGCACCCTGTCTGATTACAACATTCAGAAGGAGTCGACGCTCCATCTCGTCCTCCGCCTCCGTGGCGGTATGCAAATTTGTATGTTCAGCCAACAACCCCGAGTCCGATGAATCCGTCACTAACACGCTGCGCAGTCGTCAAGACTCTGACTGGAAAGACTATCACCCTAGAGGTGGAGTCTTCCGACACCATCGACAACGTCAAGTCGAAGATTCAGGATAAGGAGGGCATCCCTCCGGACCAGCAGCGCCTGATTTTCGCAGGCAAGCAGCTCGAGGATGGCCGTACCCTGTCCGACTACAACATTCAGAAGGAGTCGACTCTTCACCTCGTCCTTCGTCTCCGTGGTGGCATGCAGATCTTTGTCAAGACCCTGACCGGAAAGACGATTACGCTGGAGGTCGAGTCGTCTGACACGATTGACAACGTGAAGTCGAAGATCCAGGACAAGGAGGGCATCCCTCCGGATCAGCAGCGCCTTATCTTTGCCGGAAAGCAGCTTGAGGACGGACGGACCCTAAGCGACTACAACATTCAGAAGGAGTCGACCTTGCACTTGGTGCTTCGCCTGCGTGGTGGCATGCAGATCTTCGTGAAGACGCTGACGGGCAAGACGATCACGTTGGAGGTGGAGTCAAGCGATACTATTGACAACGTCAAGTCCAAGATCCAAGACAAGGAGGGCATCCCCCCGGACCAGCAGCGTCTTATCTTTGCTGGCAAGCAACTGGAGGATGGCCGCACCCTCAGTGACTACAACATCCAGAAGGAGAGCACCCTGCATCTCGTTCTGCGCCTTCGTGGTGGCCAGTAGGTGCTACGAGGGTGTTGTCTTTGGGTTTTCATGACTTGCACTGGGAACACCAGCGCAGTGGCGTTTTTTTGATGGTCTTTCGGATCAGGAGTCGGGCATGACTGGCTTCGGCCGCATTGATATCAGGTTAGCATAGCTCGCGCGTACCCTTTCTGGGGCGTGCCAATACAGACTGTCCACAGTCAGAGTAATGAACGTGCGTTGTGCATGTGTGTGAGCCTCTCTTCGTAGCACGGATTGCTCGTGGATGTGCGGGTGATCCGCGATGCGTCACCGGGCGCTGATGGGGTGGGTCGTGCCAAGTATGTCCCACCGGACCGAAAATATCCACCGTCGGCTGCCAAATGCCCCGCCGTTCACTTTGGCAGTCCCTCCACGCCTCCGTTGCTTCTTCCCTACATTGACGGCGCACGAGGCAGCCATGCGAGCCCGACGTAGCCCTCCTACGAGACGCGGGGAGCTTTCTGGAAGAAAGTTTGCTTCTTCCCTGATCCTTGAGCGCTTCGTTTGCCATTGGGCGTCTGCATCAGCGCGTCGCCACCCTGGTCCCAGAGGCAGACGGACACGTACTAGTGTTGCGACCGCGACGGCTCCCGGCATTGTCAGAGACGGCTCGAGGCGATGCCTTCGTACTTTTATCACTTGAAGTTCGAGCTATACCCTACTCCAGACCCCACGGGTCGTCCGGCGGCGCTCGCGGAGCAGACCAGAGGCGTCTACCTGCCGAGCAACGAGGCGTCGGCCTTTGACGATTTCCCATCACACCCGCGGCCCGATCGACCGACTTCAAGAGTGATACCTCGATTCAACAACTATAAAGTTGGCGACAGGCAGGCGTCAGCGGCTCCCCTGGCAGACGAGAGCGTACGGCGAACCTCGGCGCGCGGCGTCATAGACTGCGGAGACACGCGAGCGCCAGACCACGAGGACGGGCGGACGGTAGAGGTCGTGCCCGAGAGACAGTGGCTCGCACGGACGGAGAGCTACCCGCCGCCTCTGCCGACGGCAGCGATAAAGCCGCAGACTGCGGTTCAGGATTGGCGGTTCGGCCGCGTCAGTCTCGAGTCCTTTGACCCCTTGTCGCCGGACGACATGGCTGAGGAGACGAGCAGGAGTAGTTCAGCAGCGGCACCAACTCTCGGCCCTTCGTTTGGAGGCGCCGGCACCGCGACCAAGGCGGAGTACGTGCCGCTCGAGGGTCGGTATACGGAGCTGGGATGGGGCGTCGTTCACTTCTACAGAGAGGGTGATGAGTCCCCAGAGCTGAATGCTCCAGAACAAAATATCTATGAGGCGGACGAGCCGGGGGGTGAGGACTCGTGCACGACGCTTTGCATCCCGGCCGTGCCGGCGTACATGACGCCGGGCGACTTCATGGGCTTCGTGGGAGACCGGTGGATGGGCGGCATTAGCCACTGCCGGATGGTTATGACATCGCGGATGAACCGCTACCTGGTACTGCTCAAGTTTCGAGACGGCAAGAGGGCGAAGCAGTGGAGGAAGGAATTCGACGGCAAGGTGTTTAACTCGATGGAGGTGAGTGGCGGGTTGAGTCTCCTGTCATGACTTCAGCAGCTAATGCTCGGCAGCCGCAAGTCTGCCACGCGGTGTTTGTCAAGTCGATAACCTTTGAGACGCCGACACGACCACAACGGAGCGACAATGCTGAGGCTTCCACATCGTCGACCGTGTCCAACAGCCTAAAACCGTTCCCGCCCCCGACGCCGAATCTGATCGAGCTGCCGACGTGCCCAGTCTGTCTGGAGCGCATGGACGAGACCAACGGTCTCATGACCATTCCGTGTTCTCATGTCTTTCACTGTAGCTGCTTGCAGAACTGGAAAGGCGCCGGGTGTCCGGTGTGTCGCTTCACGAGCGCCTCATCAGAAGGGTCCGTGAGCGACCCAGACAACCCATACTCCCAGCCATTTGGTTCATCGGCCTCGAACCTCTGCAGCGTCTGCGACTGCACTGACGATCTTTGGATCTGTCTCATATGCGGCTACGTCGGTTGCGGCCGCTACAAGGGCGGGCACGCAAAAGATCATTGGAAAGAGACGGCGCACTGCTTTGCCCTGGAGCTCGAGACGCAGCATGTGTGGGACTATGCTGGTGACATGTGGGTGCACAGGCTCATCCGCGATAAGGGCGACGGCAAAGTGGTGGAGCTGCCGGGGCGTGGGAATCCCAGGGGCCATCACGAAGAAGAAGACGTGGTGCCGCGGGCCAAGTTGGAGAACATCGGGCTGGAGTACACCCATCTCATTACGAGCCAGCTGGAGTCCCAACGCGCGTACTACGAGGATCTGATCAGCAAGACGGTGGACAAGGCAGCCAAAGCATCGGCGATAGCGGAGAGCAGCGCGGCGCAGTCGTCCAAGACGATGGAGCGGCTGAGGGACCTCGAGGACAAGTATAAGACTCTCAGTGCGGAGACGATGCCGCAGCTGGAGCGCGACCTGGAGCGCGAGCGGAGCAAGGCGGCCAAGTCGGAGACCCTGGCGCGCAGCCTAGGCAAGTCGTTGCAGGAGGAGAAGCGGGTGAACGAGGGGCTGCTGAAGCGCATCGAGCATCTCGGGGCGGAGAGCGAGGCGGTGCGCAAGACGCTGGAGGAGCTCAAGACGGAGAATGCGGAGCTCAAGGAGATGAACCGGGACCTCAGCATGTTCATATCCGGGCAGGAGAAGCTCAAGGAGCTGGAGCAGGAGGGCCAGTTAGAGGAGGGAGAGGTCGCGGGCGGGAGCGCGAGCGTGCCGGAGAAGAAGGCAAGAAGGAGGAGGAAGTGATGGGACGGCTCGGCGGACCACAGCTCGGTTCGGTCCCCCCCCCCCAAACTTGAACTACTCCAGTTTGTGTCCCCCACGAGTGGAGGAAGTGGAGTTGAAAGTCGGCTAGAATAGTCAGTGGGGGAAGGGGGAGGCGCGTGTCATGCGAGTCCATCATCAGATGCAAGCGCCACTTTGCAATCTGACAGTTTTGAGTGAGCAAGCAATTGACATTTGTGGCGAACCTAGGGGCGAAGAAAGAATCCGAGGCTTGTTATCGTCGTCGTATCTCGGCCAGCCCGCTGGGTGCCATTGAAGCCGGGCCGCCGGGAGGGCCGCTATACATGCAGGTGAAAGCGGGACAAAGGGGGCAGGTACGGGGGGGAAAAAATTCTGTTGAGATGTGAGGTTGCGTTGGCGCGCCACGGCTTGCATGTGCGCGTGCGTGAAAGGCCGGCCGGTGGTGGTGGCGGCGGCGTCGGCGGCGGCGTCGTTCGGCGTCACAGGCCACCGAGATGTTCGGTCGGGCAAGACAGGCGGGACCAAAAAGCAGCAGCGGCGGCGGCGGCTGCGCACGTCCTCGGCTGGCCGCCATCCAGGATCCGGCCGGCCATGTGCTGATCTCGGTGAAGGGGGGGGGGGGGGATAGTAGCAGTAGGACTAGTCGCGGCCGAAGCTTTGGGTCAAAAGGTGGGAGAGACGGCACGGCACGGCGCCTGGATGGATATCGGGCGGACTTTTTTTTTCTTTACTGCGGGCTCACTCAACTGGTCCTGGTCCTGGTGTTCCTGCTAGGACGGATGGAGGTTCCAAGGCCCGAAGCTGCCCCAGCGTGTGACGCCTCCATAGGTAGACTGGCACCCGTGGATGTCGCCGGGCGCGGCCCAGCGGCCCCGCTGGTTCAGGTCACTTCGGGCCTACCTTACAGGCCAGACACCTGCTGTAAGGTGTAGGCTACCTGTTGCCTTAGGTACCTTATCAAATCCACTGGCACCTCGCGTCCCGGAGCTGAATGTTTAGGTCGTGCTTGGAGCGGGCAGCAACGGGTATCTGATGATGGCCCCACGGAACCTTGGAAGCTTTTCAATGGATGGTTAGGCTGAATTGAGCGAGGTCCATGCTGCCAACCAACCCCTCGCTCACCTCCCCTCACCTCACCTCACCCAGGACTCCGAATGACAGCCAGACTCGACCAACAGACAGGCTGGAGAAAAAGCGGCCCCTCCCTCCGCCCCTCCCCTCCCTTTCGGCCGGCCGCCCAACCACCATCCCTATCCGCACACAAAGGTAGGTAGCCAGCCAACCTACCTATCTTGGGACGAGCAACGTCGCCTCCTCGAGCCGCCACAAGTAGCAGCCGCGCTCAGCTCCTCGACGCCCGCTCGCGGCCCCCCTCCCCCGCTCTCCTCTCCGAGACGTTGCCTATCTCACTGCCCTCCGGCGACGGACAGGGTTACTTCGTCCTCGCAACACGCCACGCGTGCGTATCATATCGACATCGACATCCGGCGAGCACGAGAGCAGAGTGACGCAGATAGAGCGCAAAGGGCTGGCATGAGAGAGTAGCGTCTCTACTTACCACGTCCTCCGACGCCCCTCCTGCTCCCTCCTAACCACCAAACCCCTCCGCACCAGTCTGCCCGCCCGGGCGTGGCACGCCATGGCGCCCCAGGACGAGCGCCGACGCGGTGAACCGGCCGCCGGCGCCGGCGCGACCGCGGACGAGCAACAGCAGCAGCGGCGGCGGCGACAGGAAGACGAGGAGAGCGCGCACAAAAAGGAGCTGTACCCCATGGTCAACTGGAAGTACGACTTGTTTCTATACGTCATCGGCAACCTCGTCGATCTCTTCTTCCGCGAGGTCGTGCCGCGGGGGTCCTGGCGCGTTCCGCAGTCGGGCCCGGTGCTGTTTGTCGCCGCGCCGCACGCGAACCAGGTGAGCTAGAGCGCACATGTTTTACGCGTTACCGGCCATGGTCGTGTGACTTCGATTTCCCTCCCCCCCATCTTCCGTGTGTGGTGATGTTGCAAATGCTGATACGCTCTCTTTTCCGCTGCCGCACAGTTTGTCGACGCCCTCATCCTCCAGCGCACGTTACGCCACGAGGCCAACCGCCGCGTGTCGCTGCTCATTGCGCAAAAGTCGGTCCATGGCTTCATCGGCTGGGGGTCCCGGCAGGTTGGCTCCGTGCCCGTCGGTCGTGCCCAGGACTCGGCCAAGCCCGCGACGGGCAGGATCTACCTGCCAGACCCCATCAACGACCCGACCCTGATCCGCGGCGTGGGCACCAAATTCGGCGAGGGAGAAGGAGAGGTGCAGGGGATGCTCTTCCTCCCACCAGGCAAGAAGACTACGGGCGCGAGCGTCGACATTGCGCAGATCATTGGCCCCGAGGAGGTGCGCATCAAGCGCCCCTTCAAGGGCAGGCTCGCCTTGCAGCAGCTCACCGGGCGCGACGACCTCGATGCCGAGGGACGCTTCACCAACACCAAGCTCAAGGGCCCGGCGCCGGGCTTCGAGGGCACGAAGTACAAGCTGGCGCCTCACATCGACCAGACGAGCGTCTACGAGGCCGTCTTCGCGCGGCTGCGAAGCGGGGGCTGTGTGGGTATCTTTCCCGAGGGCGGCAGCCACGACCGCACTGAGCTGCTCCCACTCAAGGCGGGCGTGGCCATCATGGCGCTCGGGGCGCTGGCCGAGTCGCCCGGCTGCGGGCTCAAGATTGTGCCCGTGGGCATGAACTACTTCCACCCGCACAAGTTCCGGTCGCGGGCCGTGGTGGAGTTTGGGGCGCCGTTCGAGATCCCGCAGCACCTCGTGGACCTGTACCGCAACAACCAGCGGCGCGAGGCCATCGGCCAGGTGCTGGACACGGTATACCAGGCGCTCAGCTCGGTGACGGTGTCAGCGCCCGACTACGACACGCTCATGATGATCCAGGCGGCGCGCAGGCTGTACAACCCGACGGGCAAGAAGCTGCCGCTGCCGGTGGTGGTGGAGCTGAACCGGCGGCTGGCCATGGGGTACGAGCGATACAAGGACGATGAGCGCATCGCGCGGCTGTCGGGGGCGGTCAAGGAGTACAACTCGCAGCTGCGGTACCTCAACCTCAAGGACCACCAGGTGCAGTACGCGCGCATGTCGATTCTCAAGGTGTTGGTGCTGTTTGTGTATCGGTCGGCCAAGCTGTTGGTGCTGTTCCTGTGCACGGTGCCGGGCCTGCTCATGTTCGCACCCGTCTTCGTGGCGACCAAGATCATCAGCCGGCAGAAGGCCAAGACGGCGCTGGCCGGGTCGACGGTCAAGATCCGGGGGCGCGACGTGATGGCGACGTGGAAGATTTTGGTGGCGCTGGGACTGGCGCCGACGCTGTATCATCTGTACTCGATCCTGGTGGTGCTCAAGGTGTGGCAGGACCGGGCATGGGGCTACGTGCCGGGCTGGGTGCCGCTGTGGCTCGTGTACCTGGGGGTGTGGCCCGTCTTCATCGGCATCGCGTTCGCGGCCCTGCGGTTCGGCGAGGTGGGCATGGACATCTTCAAGTCGCTGCGGCCGCTGGTGCTGTGCCTGCTGCCAACGTCGACTTTTAGCATCCACAAGCTGCGGACGCGGCGGGCGGAGCTAAGCGCGCAGGTGACGGACCTGATCAACGAGCTGGGGCCCGAGATGTTCCCCGACTTCGACAAGACGCGGCTGGTGCCGGACGTGTCGAGGGCCGAGGGCGCGGGGGCCGAAGGGCGGCACAGACGGCAAGACAGCGACCAGTCGAGCAGCGGCGCGGTGGAGTCTCCGCCGGCGCTGTCGCGGCGCAGCACGACGCAGTCGAGCCGGGCGCTGCCGCGAAACGACTCGTTCAGCAACATTGGCAAGATTGGCATCTTTTCGACACGACCGCCGTCGCGGTCGCGCAGCCGGTCGCGGTCTAGTAGCGCCGGCGGCGGCTTCGGGTCCAGCGCGTTTCCCATCAGCGGCTTCACGACGCTCGACTCGGCCGAGGGCTTCAACGAGGCGAGCAGGAAGATTCGCGAGGCCATGAAGGACCGCAGGCGCAAGTCGGAGCAGGTGCGGATGCGGACCGGCGGCGGCGACGACGACGAGGAAGACGGCGGCGGAGAGGGAGAGGGGGACTACGGGCCGGATAGCGAGGTGGACGAGGAGTATGACGAGGCGCGGAAAAAGAACATTTGAGGTGACTACTACTGTCACACAGGAACAAAGCCCACGAAAGAAAGGGAGGAGAGGGAAGGGACGGGACGGGACGGGAAGAGAGAGAGGGAGAGGGATGGTGATTTGGGTTTTATTCGTCTTTCACTTGGGTCTCTGTTGTGCTATATGTGATGCTTGCATGTACTGTAGGGTCTCTACGACGACGAACGAAAGCAGCGAGTTTCCTGTTGACATGTGATTGAGGAGGTTTCCGTGGTGGGTTGCGCCGTGCCGGTGGTGTGGTGTCTGGTGGGTGGCTGACAAGGCGGTCGGTCACTGTGTGTGTTATTCATGAAGCAAGCGTCTCGAGTCGACACTCTGTGTATTGGCTCGTTTCATACAGGCTACCAGAATATCTTGCGCTTGAGTAGTGAGTGCCGCCGAGCGGCTGTTGTTGGCTATCTGTTCCACCAAGTATCTGCCTACGTTGGCACCTCGAACATGCCTTACGTACGAAGTACTTGGGTTCGGTATGTAAGGCCACTTAGGAAGATGACAACTTTGGCGCCGCCGCCCTGTCTATGTGTGAGTAGGCGAGCAAGGACGATTTTACTTACGTACTGACCTATTTGCCACGAAGGAAAGCTGACATATAGGCACAAAGTATGAGTATGTGCGTACGTCCTCTTGTTCGTAGGATGCAAAGCAAGTACTTCGTACGGACATGGATGGTCCTGTGGGGAACTCGCACGAGATGCACGGCCGATATGACACCACCGCAGGCAGGCAGCACTGCCTGTCGATTCCCGCCCAATGAGCGCCCCGCCGTTGGCGAACCGACGGTCAGCGTTCCGGCGGGGCGAAAAGGACGGGGGTGGGCGGAGGTTCGGATTTGCGCCTGCCGCCCTGTGAAGCTCAAACTTTTGGGGGGGGGCTCGAGCGCTACTACTAGGTACTAAGTTAAATGACACAACTCGTCATGATAAGGCAATGACCAAGTTTACTACATGCTTAGACCGGAGTAAGCAGGTCCATACATACATACATACATACATACATACATAGGTATCGCTCCTGACAGTCACTGATGGCCAGCCAGCGCCCGGGGCAGCATCAGGCACGCGGGGGGTGCGTTGCAGTGATCCAGGAAGGTGGGGCGCGTACTGCTATGTAGTACTAGTAGTGGAGGAGGGAGGCTCTGAGGGCGATCTGATAATTCCTGGGGTGTGCGTGCGTGCAGATGGTGAGCTCGGAGTTACGCGGCGTTTTGCGGGCAGAACACGCTGTGCCGGGTCGTCGGCAGCGGGGGAAGGGCGGTGGTGGACGACGACGTGTGCGCTGACGTCGGCCTCTACGACTGGCTTATAAATGAGTCGGTCGATGGGCATTGTAAAACAGTTTTTTTTATTTGGGTTGCACTGCTGTCCTCATTACTTGTTACCTTGACTTGTTGATAGGGGAGCCAAGCCCTCCTCGCTCCTTTCAGTGCGTGATCAGTTCACCTATAAAGTACGAAGTACAGTATACGAAGTACGTACATGCTTTATTGCAAGGCGACGACCGACGACGAATGGGCTTTGCGTTTGCCGGCGCGCAAACACACCACCGCCAAAAATCCGAGTCAGCCATTTCCGGGCCAGTCTGCCTGAAACGGAGCGCTTGTCCTGTCTGTCCCGTCGCAACGGCCGCAACAACCCACCTACCTCCCCCCCCCCGCGGAGGTCAAAATCCTACCCCAACATTTCGGATCTGATAACGGGGCTCAGCTTCGGATCCCTTCCCGGCCTCTCTCTCTGGCGGCAGCAAATTAGTTAGCGGCCTGCAAAATTATTTTCTCCCGCAGCACACACCACGCGCGTGCCCCAGCCCGCCGAGTGGGTTTCGTGGGCTAGCAGTACTTGAGAGGATCCTGACGACTAACCCATCAGTCATCGACGGGTTGACCCCCCCCTTTTTTTTTCTTCCCCTTCTCGGTCTGTGCCGTATATAGTGCAAGGGCTCGCGCCGAATCGGCCTCCATCACCGGGCCATGTCGCCCCCTTCGGCCGCCAACGTCGCCCCCCCGCCCTCTTCCTCCTCCTCCTTGCTCCCACGCCCAGGCGCAGCAGCAGCAGCAGCAGCTCCGCCGCGCATGCCAGTCAAGCAAAAGATGGCCGTCTCGCTCAAGTCTCTCATGTCGTCGGTGCTGGGCCGGGGCTCCGGGTCCGGCTCCGGGTCCGGCCCCCCCGGGGTCACGGAGCTGTTCGCCAAGACGGACCCGGCGCGCGACGGCGACGAGTGCCTGCACGACTGCGACAGCTGCACCGTGCGCTACCCGCGCGGCTTCAAGATCGATGAGGACGACCTCATGTACGGCCACGTCAAGGGCTGGAGCACCCACCTGCTCGTCGGCACCGGCAAGACCGACTGGGTGCGCGACGTGGCCGACGAGAAGGGTAGCGTCATGGAGGCTATAAACAAGGCGGATGCGCCCACCAACGGGGTGAGTTTTTTTCCTCCTCCTTCTTTCCGCTTTTCGTCATGGTGTTGTTGTCATTGCTGCTGCTGCTGCTGCTGCTTTCTGGTTGGAGTGGGACGGGGGGCAGAGTCGGGAAAAATTGTGTGAGTGAGCATCATCATCATCATCATCATGGTGGTGATGGCTCACATAGCCTCATTCTCAACCCTCACCTCACCTCACCTCACCTTCAACTCACCTTCAACTCACACTCACACACATCACAACTCACTCACCTCAAAAACACCCCCCATGTGTAGCCACCTCGCTGACCTTCTCCTCCCGCAGCGACTCATGCTCTCCGCCTCCAACATGCCCACCCCCCACGACACCAGCGACTACTCGGAGCCCACCACCGTCCTCCTCCTACCCGCCTTCACCCTCGTCGACAGCGTCCACCCCCGCAACGTCCCCACCCTCATCGCCGAGCTCATCAGCCGCGCGCCCACAAACACCTCGCCCCTGGGCAACACGACGCCGCTGCCGCGCTCCATACCCAGCCCGCAGCATCCCTCCTCCTCCTCCTCCCCCTCCGTCATCCCCGACCTACTCACCCGCCCCTGCCCCCACAGCGCCGTCATCCTCATGTGCAGCCAGAAGACGCGCGACGCCCGCTGCGGCCAGAGTGCCCCGCTGCTGCGCAAGGAGCTCGAGCGCCACCTCCGGCCCCTCGGCCTGTACCGCGACCTGCACGACGAGCGGCCCGGTGGCGTCGGCATCTACTTCATCAGCCACGTCGGCGGCCACAAGTACTCGGCCAACGTCATGGTGTACCGCCGGCCCAACGCCTTTGGCCAGGACGAGGAGGAGGAGGATGAGCAGAATTCCGCCTCGGATGCCCACCATCCCAACGGAACCGCCAACGGCAACGGCAACGGCGTGGCGAACGGCAACAGCAGCAGCGCCAACGGCAAGCCCGGCGACGGCGACAGTGACACTAGCGCCGGCCTTGGCGCCGGGCAGTGCATCTGGCTCGCCCGCGTCAAGCCCGAGGACTGCGAGAACTTGGTCCGCTATACGGTCCTCAAGGGCAAGGTGGTCAAGCCCGAGACCCAGCTGAGAGGCGGCTTCGACCGCGTCAAGGGCCTGACGAGCTGGTAGAAGGGACGGACATCGAGAAAACCTGAGCAGACCATGGAAGTGCAGGACGCGTGCCGCCGCCGCCGAGAATTACGACGATAGAACGAGACATCTAATACGCTGGAAAGATGGGGGCGTAGAATCAGGAGGGGGGGCTTGCTACACACATAGATACCAAATACAAAGGAACAGCATCATGACCCAAGCAAACCAGTGGCGGCTTTTCACTGCCGCAGCCACTTCGTCATAGTACCGGGTGAGCAAATGAGACCGTTCAAGTCCACCCGGGACCAGTCTCTAGTCTTGAGTCTCTCTAGATGCGTGACGATTCCTATCTTGCCGGGCCTGATGGTATGCATACCAGGCATGTCATCGCAAGGTCACGCACGCAAAGGGAAAGGCCAGCAAATAAGTTTGGGGGACAAAAGGAGAAGTTGTCTCATGGTAAGGAAATAACGAAGTCCTGCCAGACTAAAGGAGAAAATGCCCCTAGATGCCTCCCCCCTTTACCGCGCATCATGCCCACACGGCCTTCAGCACCTGTTTCGCCAAGCCTCAGGGATTCTTCAAGTCCACGCTGCTGCTCTGCAACCACGGGTCCACATTGTCCCATGTTCAACAAGGGATTTCTCTCAATGACAAACAGATGGGGGTGGGTAAACGGGAAAGGGGAGGCCAATCACGGGACGTCTAGGCGCTCTTCGACGAGAGGACAGAGTCGACCTCGTTGTCCGAGTCGGGGGGGCACTCATCGTCTGCAGACTCGGTGCTCGGCTTGTCACTGTCCGGGCTGGCCGTCGCGGTGGGAGTGGTGGTGGACTCGGCGCCGGTGGTAGGGGTGGCGGAGTCGGTCTCGTCTACGACGCACTCGTCCTCCTCGGCCTTGTCCTCCTCGGTCTTGTCCTCCTCCTCAGGGAGGCACTCGTCATCCTCGGCGCTGGGCTCCTCCTCCTTGTCATCGACGCACTCGTCGCCGTCCTCGCCGTCGGCAGAGGGCGTCGTGGTCTCGCTCCCGGTGCTGCTGGGCGTGCCGGAGGGAGTCTTCTTGCCGGGAACATTGGGGCCAGGCATGCCAGAGGGAGGCTGCTTGCTGGGAACATTGCCGCCGGGGATCTCAGTGTCGGAAGGGCCGGAGGGCGTGCTTCCAGGCGTCGAAGGGGAGGAGGAGGAGTCGTCACCGACCGGGCCCTTTCCCTTGGTGCCCGGCACCTTGGGGGTGGACGAGCCCGGAGAACCGTCCTTGTCAGGGTACGAGCCGATGGGAGTCTTGCCACGACCTGGCGCCTTGGGCGAGGACGGGCCGTTGCCTGGGGTGCTGGAGGAGTCTTGGGGCGGGGAAGAGCTGCCGCCGCATTGACCCTGCTCGCAAGCCGTTTCGGTTTCGTTTTCGATGTTGACGTTGGTCTTGCGGCTGGACTCGCTCGAAGTGGACGTCTTGCGGTAGGAAGAGTCACCGCTATGGACCTTTCCGCTGGGAGTCTTGGACTTGCCGCCCTTGCCGGGGACCTTTGAGGGCCGAGTCGGGCGGGTGTTGTCAGGGTACTTGCCAGAGCCACCAGGGGTCGGCGAGTTGTCGTCGTCATGAGAGGTCACAGGCTCGCCGCCCTGAGAGGGCTCCTCATCATCGGGGGAAGAGGAACCAGGCTTCGCGGGAGAGGGGCGGTCGCCCTTGTTGCCAGGCTTAGCCGGAGAGAAAGGGCCCTGGGGACGGGCATCTCCACTGGTAGGCTTGGCCGGGCGGGAGGGCCCATTGGGGCGATCGCCTCCCTGGCCTGGCTTGCCCGGGGTAGGGACCCCTTCGTTGTCGGCATCTTGGCCCCTCGTGGGGGGAGAAGCGTCGCTTCCGTCGGAGCCCGTGGAAGGGTAAGGCCCGGGGCGAGGCGAAGAGCTGTCGCCATCCGAGCCGTCAGTGGGCATCTTACCTGGAACCTTGGATCCGTCCTGGCCGGGGGTCTGGCTACCGTTGGGACCAGTGGGCTTGTTTTCAGTGCCCGGCATGCCGTCGTCGCCCTCGCACTCATCGTCATCTCCGGCATCGTCCGTCTTGCCGCCGTCCTCGGCCTCGTCCTCGGCCTCGCACTCGTCCGCATCACCTCCTTCGCCTCCCTCAGAAGACTCCTCGCCAGGGGCAGGGCCGCTGGGCTCCTCGCCACCATCGGCGGGCTCCTCAGGAAGGCACTCATCCTCTCCCTGGCTGTCGGTGGGGGAGCCAGACTGCGTGGGAGCGGGCGTGGAAGCAGAGATGGTGCTGGTCGGCGCACCGGGGACCTGCGGCTTAGACTCCTCTCCGGAACCGGGCTGGCCGTCTTCCCCCTTGCCGGAGCCATCCTGCTCCTTCTTGTTCTTCTCGTCGCCGTCCTGGCCATCCTCGGCCAGGATCTCACAAGTGTCTTCATCGACCACGCCCGGCTCCCCGTCTTCTCCCTTGGTACCGGACGACGGCGGCGGCGGCGGCGACGACGTAGGCCCCTTGGCAGCCTGGTCAATATTGTTGTCGACCTCCGGAACGGGGGGAACGTTCAAGCCTCCGGCGCCGGGAGCGCCACTGCCCGGCGCGTGCATCGCCGGGGCAGAAAGGGCGAGGGTGGCCCAGGAGGCGACGAGTGCCTGGGAGAACTTCATGGCTAGATATAAGACTGTACGAAGATGTAGAGAGATATCAAGGGATGGAATAAAGAAAAAAGGGGTAGCCCTTTGAGAACCCTCAACTGCTACTTCAGGCGTGGGCTCAGGCTACGAAGCTTCGTCGTGTGTTTCGCCCGGGAGGCTTTATGTGTACAAAATAAGGAACGAGTGTGGTTTTCCCGGATCAAACAACGGTGCAACTCAGTTTCAAAACCCCCCGAGAAATGGATTTCTTCTCGGACACGAGATGGGAACATTGACTAAATAACCGGCCAAGGTCGACCGATCCGGAGCCACGGCCGTGACCAGCAGCGCGTAACGGAACCAAGGAGGGCCCCGGCACGGCCGCATGAGAAGCCCACTGGAGTTTGGCAATCTTGATGAGACGATACCATGTCACCCATATATTTTCCCCCTTCGCCGTGGCCGTTTTTGTTCCCTTCCCAGGCGAGGTTCGGAGTTTGTGCGTGCGCGTGTAGGCATAATGTTGATGAGATGGGAGGTAACCCGGGGGGGGGGGGCGTGGCATTGATGGGCCCCGGGGGGGAGGGGGATCAGAGTCAAAGCGACGACCACGTCGGGACGGACGGACGCATTGCTCAACATGAATCAGTCACAACTTAAAGTTTAAAAATAAAAAAAAATTAACCAAGCCCGCATAAACACATCCACAATGAGCTCGGGACTGCGTGCATGCGTACGTGCGCGCGGTGCTACGTAATAAAGCGCCGTCGCCCCAAGAACATGAAGGGGGTTCATGCGCAGGCCATGCTTTATTGTTCTCATCTTGGGATACATACTGCTACTATGGACGGTGCGCCTTGGCGACGGAGATATAGTAGTATGCAGCTTATTAGTGAGTGCATCGTCGTCATCAACAATGGGGTGCGTGCGTGCGGTGCCGCCGACGGGGCGGCCATTGCCTACCTCAAAGGAAACGGGTCTTATCCCTTACGTTGTGCTCATCAGTAGGTCCATGTGTATGTATGTATGCTCTCCCCAGGCGAGGGCACGGAAATCGAAGCGTAGGTAACTTACCCCCCCTCTTACAAGAGAGCCTAGACATCGTCGAAACCGAGCAAGAGCCGGGTGTGGCACACATTTGCTTTGCTTCAATGCTGGCCGACATGGACTTGCATGTTACAGCTCATCTGATGATGTTCAATCCATAGGAGGCATCATCCCCGATATTGAGGGCTCTCTGTCATCTTTATCGGATGGACAAAAGCACGCACCCGCATGCACGCCGCCATACCCCTGACTTGCGCAGGGACACACAAAGTGCTTCAATGGGCCCTCCTCGTCCCCCGGTCGTACCCATCCATACGAAAGAGTACCAGCGTCACCAACAAGCAAGTGTCCTTGGTCGAATGAGGTGATGAGACCCATTTCACTCGCACGCGGACTTTAACGTTAACAGCCAGTACGTGGTGCAATGTCAGAGCCAGAGAGGTGCGCGCGCATACGGACAGGGGAGCGAGTGGGATGGCATGACTCGCTATACTAGGATAATATACTGTACCAAAATACCACATGCGACGGCTTTCTAAACCATCAGCAGCAGTGTCTCCTCATCTTCATGGTAGGTAGGTACTGATTTGATTCGCAGAGAGTGAGTGAGTGATGCGAGGATCGTGGCTCAGTCGGGGGCCCGCCGTGAAGAAGTGGGATATATGAGCCGAGATTACGGGGAGCAATGCATGCCCTTTCCCCTTCTCCGTCATCATCATCCTTTGTTGTGGTCACGGAGTAGCACGCGGATGTAGGCAAGGGACGAGAGCTGAGGGGACCCCCCCCCACGTTGTGTTCGTCGTCCCACGGCGAGATACCAGCTCGGCATGGCAGCACGCTACATGATGTTCCCTCCTGGTCCCATAGAGTACTATTATTACCACTGCCGCTACCGGCGCACGACCCCTTGGATGATGAGAATTTATTTATTTCTGTAGATACAACGAGTGACCGCGGACACGGATACCAAAATCTCTCTCTCTCTCTCTCTCTCTCTCTCTCTCTCTCTCTCTCTCTCTCTCTCTCTCTCTCTCTCTCTCTCTCTCTCTCTCTCTCTCTCTCTCTCTCTCTCTCTCTCTCTCTCTCTCTCTCTCTCCGAGTGTCTTCTTCTCACTGTCTGTCCGTTGCTGAGACTTCCCCATCTACAGCCTTTCGGTCATCCGCGTCGCCTCCTGCATCATGTCGCGCAGTGTCTGCCTCGCGTCCTCGCGGCTCATGCCCTCGAGCCTTCTCTCCAGCTTGCGCTCCCACCAGCCCTGGGCCGACGTCGTGCCCTCCAAACCCCAGCCGTCCTCCTCCTCCTCCTCCTCCTCCTTCTTCTTCTTCGTAGTAGTATTGGTAGCAGAAGCGGTAGAAATAGCCTCCGTCACACGCCGCATCTCCGCCGCGGTCTCTGCCTTGTCTAGCATGGCGAGAATTTGGCGGCAGATGGACTCGCGGGAAGGGCGCGGCGGCGAGGGGCGGTTCTTTCTCGCCCGGCCCTGGTTCCAGTCCCGGCGCGAAGCCTTGTCGCTGCCGTCGACGCCGTCGTCATCTGTCGAGTGAGATTCGTGCTCAGGGGACGACGATGGCCTGAGGCGCGAGGCGCCTGTCCCGAAGACTTCGCCCCAGCCCTCGCGCTCCTCCTTGTCCTCGGTCCACGCGGGTGAGTCGCGACGGCCGCTCCGTGTCCAGTTCCGCGACGGCGATCCTTCGGGGGGGTCCTCGTCCCATCCACCGCCTGAGCGAATGGGCCAGTTCTCATCACTGTCATCGTCGCAACCCCCCTGGTTCTCGGCGATGACGCGCGACATACACATGATCAGGTTCTCCACGGACTCAATCTGCCGCACAACCAATTTCTCTTCCTCTGCAAACTCTTCCTTGAGGGCCAGCAGCTCGTCGCGCTTCATCCAGCGCGGCACCGCCGCGGCCATGAAATAATCCCACTCCCTGTTGAGCGTAGCCCGATCGTCTAGGAGCACGCCCGGTTGGAGGGGCAAGGAGGGCTCCGACCAGCCGAGCAGCTCCTCGGGCTTCCAAATGCCCAGCCTCTGCTTCAGAAACGCCTGCGGCCCGGCCCGAAAATCGAGCCACTCGCGGCGCTGCAGTCCCACGGTGTACGTTTCCCGCTGCCGCTCGCTTAACCGCCGGCGCGACTCCAGCCCCTGCTTGAGCTTGCAGAGCAGCTTGAGCGTGGCGAGACATTGCTTGTGGAAGGCCGAGGGGTCGCCGCGCCCGTCCGATGGCGACGGTGACGGTGGTGATGGCGACGGCGACGACGACGTCACTGCCGCGTCCGACGTCGTGTCGTCGTCTGGTAGTTTGACGGTGGCGTGGCTCCGGCGCGAGGTGAACATGGCCCGACGGTTCCTCTCGAAGTCCTCAATTACGGCGTCGACCAGCGTGTCTTTGAGCGGCCCCTGGTTGCTGCCGATGAAGTCGAATGGCGCAGGCCGTCGGGTTGGCGGACGGGGCGTCTCGCTGCTCTCCGCCTTGGAATCGTAGAGTAGGTCCGAGGGCGGCTCACTGACGGTTGCCGCCGTGGAGGGCTCCGAGGCGCCGCGGCGCTTGCGATCGTCGGTATATTGCTTCATGGCGTGGTGTATTTGGGGTTACGTGAACGGCGTTGGATGTAGTGGTAGTAGCGTTGCTGTCTGTCTGGCTCGCTGCGTCGTGTTGCTTGCGGCTATCTATGCCAAGTAAAGTACGCGGCGCTGTGTCTTGCTTGTCCTTGAGGTTTGATAATGGAGAAGAGTTGTCTCTACCGCCGGGGAAAACACGCGGATTCTTCTGCTTTTATACATTTCGAGAGTCTGTAAGCTCATCATTGCAGTGTCCACGTCATGTGTGTACGTCGCTGATGTGGTGGTGGCGCTTGCTCCATGACACGGGCTCCGTGGATGGACAAACACGACAACGGATGGAGGGGATGGCTCGCTCGGTTGCTCGCTCGGTTGGCGGTGGTGGTGGTGACTCGAACTTTGTTTGTTGTACACGGGAGAGGAGGGGTTCCCAGGCCACCCACACCGGCTGTGATGCACTTGCGCTTCAATTTACGCTGCGCCTTTCTATGTAACTAATTTGCCTGTGTCGCTCATGTCCCAAGAATTCATCATGTACCTATCCATCGCTTGCGCCGGTCAGTCAGACTGCGTCAGTTCATACGTGTGCATCCCAGGTTCGTGATGCGATGCCCGTTATATGCCAAGCGGGCGGATATCCAAGAAGTTGCTCCTACTATGTCCGCTCTCGCACATCCATGCTCGTAGCTGTCATTACCTTTTTCTCCAAAACCCCGTGCACGCGGGGGATATATAGCCGCCATGCGCGGGAAACGTTTGTCCCGCGATGCTGTGTCGTCGTCGTCATCGTCAACATGCCCATACCATGCCATGCCCCCTCATCCAACCCGTGCGGTACCCCGCGGACTGACGTCCCCATCGCTGCCGCTGCTGCCGCCGCCGCCTCCAGACGCGCTCCATCGACTCTAATCGAGACGACAAAATCGCATGCTCCTGTGACAGCGGCGACAAAGGAGGGGCGGGCGCGCTCGTGCCGCGGGGTCAGGGATTATCCACCAGAGAATCAGAGCCGCTGCTCCGGCTAGACGCCGACGTGACGCTCAGGTCTCTCCTCGCCGTGTGCACCAGCTTCCAGATGCCAAAGGACACGAGCGCCAGGATGGCGAAGAGGACGATGATGATGATGGCGATGACATGGTTTCGCTGCACCATGACGACGGCGGGGGTGGGCCTCGTGGGCCGCGGTCTCTGCCTCGAGGGGTCGCGGGGTGCTTTAATAAGTATGTATGTCGGCCGGTGTCGATCGTGCAAGGCAAGGCAAAGGCAAGGGTCGTCCTCCGGTCGCGTGGGCCAAGAGCGTTGCCGCTGGGTTGGACTGGAATGTGCCGAGAAGGGATGAAAGATGGCGTCGCCGTTGTGAGGCTGCGAAGGCGAGTTGGGTCAGCATTGGGTCCAGTCGAACAAAGAGACAATCCAATAATACAATGAATGGCCACATACATACCAGTCGGCGGTGTTGCGGGTGGTGGGCGTGACGGGCAGTCAAGTCAGTCGGCGCCGTGCACAGCGAATTGTTTGTACAGAGCCTCTCTCTTCTACTCAGTTCAAGAGAAATATCAAATCATGTGCTTTGGATGGCGGAGACGAGGAATGAGGAATGCAACGGGCGAGGCGGCGCTGCCTGCCTGCCTACCTGCCGCAGCGGCGCTGATATACTGGTTGCCCCGCCACCGACTTTACGGACGCATTGGAGAAAAATCCGTGTCGGGGGCCCGAGTCAATAAAATGGCAAGGCTGGGTATTAATAAGGTGGGTGGGCTGAGTTGCGCTGCCGCTGGTGTGCTCCACTGCCTTTGTTAGTGGCCGCGTGCCGTCGCCAGGGGCAAAGCAAACCACCTGCACACCAGCAGGGGCACCGGACGGCACAGGCACAGTGGAGGGGGTGATAGCCTCCACCGAGAAGCTAGGGGCACATGGCACCCACACCGCGCCGGGGGCGGCCTCAGCTTCCGGCCTGCTACCTCCACTGCCAGTGGAGTGGAGTACGCCCTGGGAGAGCTCACCCGCGCCGCTCAACCCCAACCTCGCCCATTTAACCAACGTCATTGGCCCGTGCATCTTGCTGCTCTCTTTACCATCGCCGCCTCGGGCAACGGTCCCTCATCAGACATCACCCCATTGCCGCCCATCGGTATTGTGGCCAAGTGATGCACGTATTGCAGACTCCGGCTTGGTCAACTACAGAATATCGCCAGGGGAAGCAGAAACCCCAAATCGTACACATCCACCTCGCCCCCCATCCCCGTCCATCCGCCGCGTCTCGCACGCGGTCGCCGGTTGCAAAGACGGCCAAACACACCCAAAACAAGCCTTCCTTCAGTTTCTACGCGAAGTAGCCAGACCCCTAGCCCAACGTGATCAAAGCATCAAACACCGGCCATGTCTCCCTGCCCACAGCCACGTCCCGCATACAACCTCGCACCGCGACGCTCGCTCAATCAGTTGCCAATCTGCTCTCGTCCCTAATGATCTTGACGTGTCGCTCGTAGAATTGAAGCATCTGACCCAACCAGTCAGCAATGCGGCAACGTGGCGGCTATGTGTGCGCCTTCTCTTTGTCTCACCTTTTGCGGGCACTTTTTATAGATGACCGACGTGTCGTGCTTGGTCTTGCTGCCGTTCTTCCAGATGAGGTAGACGACCAGCTTGCCGTTGCCCTCGTCTTCGCAGGCGTCAATCGACTCGATCTCGTCCTCCCACGATCCCGCAGGCGGACTCCACTTCTTCGCACTGGCGGGCGGTGTCGACTCCGCAGGGTGGCCAGCGGCACCGTTCTTTCGCGAGCGCTTTGGCGCTGTCGTGGCCCCAGTTGATGCGCGGCCACGCTTCTTGCCTCGCGCCGCCTTCTCCGTCTCCTCAAAGATACTATCGCGACCGCCAATCGACTTGAGGTACTCCTCGAGAATCTCGGATGCCGATTCCCTGCAGGGTGAGCTGCGTCAGCCAAGGTCTCAGAACGTTCTCAGCGAGCTGCGGGGAGGCCTCACAGCAAGTTATCCTCAGGCTCCCACGTCATGTCCGACTTTTTCTCCCATCCTTCCCACTTGACGAGAAACTTAAGTGATCCCTACACGCGGAAAACATAAGCAACAGGCGTGGGTGGAGCTAGAGGCCAATTGCGGTTGAATTGCAAGCCACATACATCGTCGTCAATCATGTGCTTCGTGACGGCTTCCACGATGAACCTGCAAGCTGTGAGCTGACGCTCGACCCGACCATCAGCGGGGGTTCTGGTCGTACTCGTCCTCTTCGAGGTCTTCGGCGGCCTCACCGTCGTCCTCTTCGTCACCCTCGTCGTCTGCACCCGCGCCATTCACGGGACCTCCATTGGCGCTCGGCTCGTCGTCGTCGCTGGCAAAGTCATCTTCGGCTGAGTTGGAGTTGGAAGCGCGGATGGGGATTCCGGGCTGCTCAAAGTCGGATTGCTCGTCATCACTGAGAGCTGTCCTGGTATTAGCAGAGCGTTTCGGTCGTGCCATGTCTGCAAAATTCAGAGAGGCGAGGTCGGCAGCAGCAGGAACGACGGTAACGGAGAAGGGGCAAGGGCTGCGGGGTGGTGTAAGGGCCAAGTGCGCTCAACTTCAACAGCCGGTGCACGTTTTGCTGCGTTGCTGCGCTGCCATGTAGACAGCCTCAGGCCAACAATGGAGCGTGGTACAAGAGACGGAAAGCGCAACCTGCTGGCGAAAGCGGGCTGGGGGAAGGCGCGGCGAGGCACGGCGCGGCACGGCGCGCAGACAGGAGGGAACAGGCCACGTACCTGGAGGCATGTTGGCGGATCGTGTAAAGGTGGCGCGTAGCTGGTTGAAGAGAAACATGCAACTGAGGCTGCGGCTGCGATTGCGACTGCGAAGGAAGCCAATGCTGGCGGATGCGATGGATGGACGCGGTTTGCTGGCTGTTGGGTGGAGGCGTGCCGTCGCGCGCGAGTCGTTCGAGGTGGTACGAAGCACCCTCGGTGAGCCACCTGCGCCACGTGTGGCGTCTCGTCGTGATGCGCCACAAGTCATATGCACCCAAACCTCTCTGTTGTTTCCTCACGCGCCTGAGTCTGATGTGAGCGTTTGTCTTACTGCCTCCTGCCCACGTCGTCCTTGTCTGATAACTTCGTCGGTTCGCATTGTCTGGAGCTACTCACGGCTGCCGTCTCATTCGTCCCATTATTCAGCAATTGAGGCTGACACTGGGCCTGACACGTGGGCTGTCTTCTCAAAGAAATTCATCAATCTTCAATTTGTACTTCGTATCGTCAACTCGAATGATGTCCAACACGGCCATATGCAATGCACAATTCCAAGCACGGCACGCCAGGTCGGCGCGGGACGAGCAGACAGTCGCCAATGCCTGACCACGTCCACTGAGCAGTGCGACACCGCCCCATAGTCATCGAACAAGTCCGCGAAGACATAGAAGCCAATTGAAGGAGTTGATCTCGACACGGAACAAGTAGAGCTGGTAAGCGGCGAAGACGTCATTTAAACAGTTCAAACATCAAACCTCAAACCTCACTTTTGACGCCAGAACGAGGTGCGAAACACGGCCGTTCTTTGACCCCATGGTCGCTTTGCTTGACAAGCGTGGCATCAGTGCCGACTGCGAATAGATAACGAACACCCACGGCCCCAATCACCAACTCCGCAAGCGCGATATTTGGTCCAAGATATTCCTCAGGTAGGCTGTTTTAGGGCGCAGAGATAGTTACCGCGCGTTTGACCGACCCCAAATAGCGCCAACCGCCTTCCATGCCACCCCTGTATCCCTGGCGCCGGCAGATCAACAGGGGCATCTTGGTTTTAGTTTAACAAGCGTCATCCCCGGATCGCCGGTAGCCTTCGCGCCGAAACGGCGTCAGGAACCTTTTCCTGTGACGCCGATCGCGCAGCCCCTTGGGAACCTCCCATGCAACTAATATCTGAGGTCGCACCATCGGGCCATTGGCGCAAAGGGGTCACGTTGGACGCGATGCAAAGCTGCCGACCAGCAAGGCGTGCATTCGTCGCGTCTCTGGGACAAGTTGCCGTTTGGCACAGCGGCTAAGCGGTTGCGTTGTAACTGTGGCGCCTGCAGCGTCGGTCGAGATGGAGCCGGAAGCATTGCTACAACTGGACACAAGCCCGCCGCCGCCTGGACAATAGCACAGCATGATGATGTGCGACGACCCGGGGCTCAGCAGGAAACACTGGTCACTCGACACCAGACGGCTGCTGGTTGCCGACGCCGCGGCTCTTGACACCGGTGGTTGTCGCCCGCCATCTGACCATTGCTTAAGCTTGCTTCCGGTCCGCTCAACCCTTCACATCAGCCTAGCTGAAAGTCTTAACGCATCCACCCAGCATCTTTCCCAGCCGCCTTCTGTCCCCTGAGGTTCCTCCCATCCTGAAGGCGGTCAGCTCTGTCAAGCTGTATCGGTGCGTGGAGAGCTACAGCCGCCTGATGCGCCCGCCAGACCACTCTTCCCGGGCCCAATGTGGTGGCTTGCCAGCGAACCGACGGCTTCCATTCGTCTCGGCCTAGCTGTAAACAGTCCCATCCCTGGCGGTCGGTGGCTTTCACACAAAGCCACAGCTGACTTGTTGTCGACACACAAAGTCAGTGGGAAACTTACCGGCAGCACATGCCTCGGCGGCTCCTAATAGACCAAGCTTCGGGCAACTTAACACGATCGGCATGTCGCGCATGCCTCGGTCGTCACCTGATTTCTTACCATACGGCGACTCTTCAAGTGTAGTCATGCGTAACGGAACGCTTGGAGTCGATGGTGGGTCGATGGGAGCTCGATGCTACCCGCCTGCCGACGCGCGTTAACTCGACCGACCCCGAAACACATCAGGCTGCGCAGACTTTGCAATCCGAGTCCTGCTCGAAACCTCAAGCTATGTATAGTTGTACACTGTGTTATGCTTGTTGCATTCTTGTTTTGCAAGGGCGTAGAGGGCTCTCGTGGTGCATGGCTTAACAGGCTACAAGCCCCGCCCGGCAACAGGCACCGCTCTGGAACTCCAGCGAGTTGACAACTGTCAAATCAGGGTCACGATGTTGGACTGACCACGGTAGCCAAGAATAGTGCACAACGTACGATGTACGGTTTGCCGCAACCGCAGAGAAGGGATTCTGCTCGGGAAGTACAAGAAGATGCCTCCACTGCTGAAGGGGGAGTCACAGCTCGCATTCGTGAAAAACCGATACGCCAAGGAAAGGACTCGGGTGCACATGCTCCGCAGCTGCGACTTGCACCCCTCCCTTCTCCTAGGACTACTATGTCCAGCACTAGTCGCGTTCAACTCGCGATGCAACTCGTCCGGTGTCAAGTCGGCGAAATCATAAGCACCTATCCAGGTTGGTCTGGTATGTCAATATCGGTGATCGAGATACGCCTGTTCAATACTTGCTCTACAGCATTGTCGTACCACAATGCATGTGAGCGTCTTGCTTCGGGAACGTGCCGCGAGAGACAGCTTGCCGTTCACGTGGGTCGCGCCGTAGTAGCGTTGCCCTTCATGTCACACGAAGCAGGCTGTTTTCCGAGGATGAGAGGACCTAGATGAAGTCCGAACATGTCGACCTGACCAACACGAAACACAATTGTCAATAGCGCTTCCGTGTATTTGGCCGAATCGAAACCGCAACGTGTACTTCGTACGAGGCTCGAGCATCCCCGGAGTCGCCATAGCTAACGCCGCAGGAGATGCCCCGCCCAGATGACTGACTGCTAGCAGATCTAGTACAAGTTTAAGACCAGACTGAAGCGCAGACTTTACGAATACTACTAGCAACGATCGGCTGGGGTGGCGATATGGCGGTTGCGCGGGAGGCTGTTCGGGAACGGCAGGCGGCTCCCGCAAACGCGAGTATGGGTACGTCCGCGGACCGTGCGATACGATGCTCAGTTCTAGAACGCGCGCGCGTTGGTTGCGCATGAACCGATGGCGCCGCGAGCGTGGCGAACTATGCGAGACGTGGGGAAGCGACGGCCGAATTGCCCCAGTACGGCCGCATAGGCGCGCACGTTCCATGGAAGTTGACGGGAGGCCCCTTTGAAGAACGTGCGAAGATTTCTACCAAGGGGCTCGCCGGAGAAGCACGGGGCTCAACATCGCCAGCACGGAAGCAGGTTGGCTCCATTGTAGTCAAAGCATACACATACAGGGCTGGGTTTTCTTTTGACGTGGCCTATGCGCAGACGATGACAACGACGACGCCGGCGACTGAGAAGTGACGGGCGCAGAGATGGAAGCCCCAAGGCAATACCTTGCGCAGCCAACACTACTTGCTTGGGAAAGGGTTGCCGTACAATGTAGACGGTGACTAGTATTACTTGCTGCGGCGCAGGTTGGCCGAATGGGGAAGCTGGGGGCCGACACGCACATGAGCGGACGAGCTGTCCGTGACGGCATCAGCAGGCCGCGAGCGTGACCTCGCACATGGCAGGCCACACCTTGCGTGTCTGAGCCGCTGCGGGAGAAGGGCGATGCTTTTTCGCAGAGGCCGCGCGCTCAGACAGGATCGCCTGCGACTAGGATTCGAGGTAGGACCGATAAGCAGGAGTCGCGAGATGCCACGGGCTATGCAAAAGGCGATGAGAGTACGGTGTCGTAGAAGAGACCGAGTGTTGTAATGAACAATCCTTGAGAGCTAGCGGTAGCGGCATAGGTTTCGATGTTGGTTGGGGCGCGCCCGAAGGAGCGTCCAAGGTCCACGGATGTCTCGCATCACCTAATAAGAGTGGACTCTGTGTTCATACCCTCTTTCTTACCGGCTGACGCGCCGTATCCGCCGATAATGCCGTAACTCGTTCGAGCGTGTACGTCTGGAGGGGATCGTCCCCAACACACAAGGTTCGATGAAGGCTGGGTGAGCGGGCGTCGCATGACCCCTTCACACCCTTGATACTACAGAGCGTGCCTGACAGACTTTGCATGATCTGGCCCAGCCAGGTGTTGAGGCCGGCTCCGAGGCCAGCAAGCTATGGAGCAAGTGGTGAAAGGAACATAAAGCGCCGGGCAGTGGCTGCGCCCTCGCTCGACGCTGTCGCTCACTTCACTTCACTCGTGTTGTCCAGCATGGAATATTGACCGCGGCGCCTCCATCCGCGCCGAGCCCGGGTTTACTTTTACCTGTATGTTGACTCGCGGTGTGCGGAGGATGGCTTTGACGGGTCCCGAGGAGACATCAACTTGCTTCTGGTGTGATGGGCTCTCGGCCTTCGTGAATAGTACTGCACACTTGCACACGCATGCTTCAAGCGTACTACGCAGTATGCTCGCTCACCTACTGTCTCCGTGGCCTGTGCTGGAGTTGTGCCCTAAGCGGACGTAAATCTGGCCCGCTGTTGGTCGAAATTGCCGGAACCGCACCTAGTCGAAGAGTGTCTCGCATACTGCACGGAGTAGATACAACCTCATGGCAGACACACCTCCACCCCATCCGCACTCGCTTGAAAAGTACCGGCGCGCGGATGACAAGCAGGAGCGAGCGCTCGCAAGACGGCCCGGTTCGAGGGCATGGCACGTTGGTTCACTCCTCCTGTGTCCCCCCCCCCTCTTGGCGCACCGGCCGGCGTCTTTCGGGATGCCCGCGACGGTGGAGGTGTCGGTGGTGGTGGTGGTGGGGGGCGGACGTGTATGCGCGCGACAGGGGATGGGGAGGTAGGGATGACTTGCGAGTGAGACGCCTCCAAGGCGCGGTCATACGGATCGCTAGCTACTTGTTGGAGGATGCAGAGTGGATGCTGGCAAGCAAGGGGGAGAGAGGAAGTGAGAGTGTCGAGAAATGGGTATAAAAGGGCGCTGCGCACGCCCGATGGGAGACGGCTCCAGTCAGTACAGAGACACGGCTTTTATATAAACTTCTCTCGGTCCTCCGCCTATATTTCCACCTCAGCATTTCTCACAGCGGTAGAGAGAGTGTGAGAGAGAGCGCTTGTCGCCGACACATCGCAAGTGCAGGAGCAAGAACAGCCCAGCAGCCATGCAGTTGACCTCGTTCAAGGCGCTGGCGCTCGCCGCCGCGCTGCTGCAGACGCCCGCGTCGGGGGCGCCCGTCGTCGAGGGCCACGCCGCGCCCGCCGCGAGCCACGGCCTGCCGGTGGTGTACACGACGACGACGTCGCACGGGCAGGTCGTCGACTGGGTCAAGCCCGAGTCGCAGGGCAGGCTCGCCAAGACGCCGGGCGCGCCGCCACCTCACAGCAGGATCAGCAAGATCATGACGACGGGCGGCGGCGGCCCCACGGGTCACGGGCGCGGCGTGACGCCGAGGATGGAGCAGCTCCTGCGGGATCCCGAGATGAAGGGCCCCGCCGGGACGGTGCCGATCCTCCGGACCGCGGGAAGACCCACTCTGCCGCCGAAGCGGCTGCCCCACTCCGAGGACAACGGCGCCGGCATCGCATCGTCGTCGTCGTCCGGCAACGGCAGCGACAGCAACATCCACCCGCGGTCCTACGCCGGGACGCACTGGTACGCCAGCTCGAACCAGTACGTGGACAGCCGCGGCGGCATGGCCACGTTTAGCCTCTTCAGCCCCTTCACGCAGCGCGGGTCCGACTTCTCGCTGATGCAGACGGCCGTGGTGCGGGGCGGGGCGCCGCACGCCGGCACGGGCCCCAAGGACCAGACGGTCGAGGCCGGGTGGATCGCGTACCCGGACCAGGTCTCCGGCACGCACCTGTTCGCCTACTACACCACCAACGGGTACAGCGCCGACGGCGACAACGTGGGCGGGTGGAACCGCGACCACGCCGGCTGGGTGCAGGTCGACTCGGCCATCTACCCGGGCGTCGCCTTCGCGCCCCTGTCCGTCGACGGCGGAACCCAGTACGAGATGGAGATTTGCTACCAGCTCATCGACGGCAACTGGTGGCTGTGGGTGCTCGACCGCTGGGTCGGCTACTACCCGGGCGGCCTCTTCGCCGCGGGAGGCGTCAACGCCGCCGACACGCTCGCCGGCCACTCGGACCGCATCCACTTCTACGGCGAGATCTACAACAGCGAGGACGACATGACCACCACCGACATGGGCAGCGGCCAGTTCGCAGAGGCCGGCTGGACCCACTCGGCCTACCAGCACAACATTGTCTACTACGACCTCAACACCAAGCCCTACGACTACGATGCCGGCAACCTGTTCGTCATCAGCGACCCGAACCGCTACAGCCTCGTCTCGCACTTCAAGTCGGGCAGCGAGTGGGGCAGCTACATGTACCTGGGCGGACCGGGTGCCGGCGGGGTCATTGGCGGGTGATGGGGCGGCAGAGACTGGACATGGACATTATCGTCATGATGGCGGTGGTGGTGGTGTAGGGTGTGAAGAATGTTGGTGAAGCGGCCGGGGGGAGCGGAGAATGCAACGCGGGCGACACGGGAGACCACTTTTGCAACTCGGTTAGAAACGGAATCAGTCGCGATCTGGTAAATATGCCGGCAGTTTTGGCTGTTTATAACGCAGATTTAATACTTTGTACATGTCACACATTGCACACCCCGTTCCCCGTGCATGTCTTTCACACACCAGCTCGCAAGTCATCAAGCGGAGCCCACGGGGGAGAAAACCAACCCCAAATGCACGTCATGCGTGGCACGACGCGTCGGGCACGTCTCTGCTCTGGGACATCCGCCCCATCGTACGCCTAATTACCTTGCGGCATCTGCCACCGCTGAACGCCGTTTCGCACCTGCGGCCAATGGCGTCTTGCAGTCCTCACCGGAAATCGGCGCGCGGAACGAACCCATGGCAAGTTGGGGGCAAAGCGAACGAACAGGAATACTACTAGCCCTCACACGCCCCTTGTCGAGGTCTTTTTTTCCAAGACAGAAACCTCGCTTGGGTCTGGATGCCCCGTTCCCTCAACGGGAAATGCAGGCCGTGGCGGCGGCGGCGCGAAATACATACATGCGACTACGTTGGTGCGGACGGGGCGTGGCCACATATGCACGACGGCAGTGGTCTGCTCCTGCACCTCATCAGAGTCAGCGTCTTGTCGCGGCGCCAACGATGTGTGTAAAAGGGGGAGAGGAGGTTGGTGCGGGCCGTGAACGGAGGCAGGAGAAGAAAAAACGACGACATCGACGACTAATACTACGGACAAAAAAAATTAAAAAAAAATTCTGCTTCTTCGCATGCAGCAGCTTTGATTACTCCGTACTTCGTACATGTGCGCATCCTTCTCCAAGCGCTCTGCTTGGCGCGCCACCTTGCCCCCCGTCTGCATGCTGTCATGGGGGAGGGGAGGGGGGATCGTCAGCCCGAGTGGTTCTTTTGGCCGCTGGCGGCAGAGGCATATCGCCGGGCGGCCGACGATGAAGAGCAACGTCGCGAAAAGCCTGGCCCGCAGAAGCTGGCTGCGTGAGTGATTTGCAGCCAGAGAGCACAGGCGGTGGACGTGGCTGGCGGCTCTCTCGCTGCGCGCAGGTAAAAGGGGGCGGGACTCATTATGCAGGTCGCCCCAATGCGGCCTTGCCCTTGGTTCAGGTGTCGTCCGAGATGTGAGCTACTGGTGCTCGACCAGGAAAGGAGTCAGCGGATTGTCCACGTCAGTCGGAATCATCGAGCCGGTTCCCTTGGCTAGTCATCCGGCGTCCACTGACGGCCGTCAAATGGGCAATGGCACGCGGGAGGACGGGTCGCGCCATGATGCACGGCACGGTCATCCTTTGGCCAGATATTGCACCTGGAGAGAGCTGGAACCGGAGACTGGTTGGTCAGACGGGCGATACTGCACGAAGCTTGAGCGAACCACCACCAACTAACTGATGACTGCCTTGTTCGTTGCCCTTGGACATGCTTGGCCAGTGGCGCAGTCGTGCAGCAGTAGGGCGGCCACTCGGTTGGCTTTGCGTAAACATGACGATGCGGAAGCGCAGCGACGGCTTCCGATGGTACACAAAAGGGCCGCTTCCTCTCCGACCCTCGCAAGCGCCTAGTATTACTAGACTCGGTGTCGCCAAGTGCCCGCGAAGCGGCGTCGACAACCCTTGGAGCGACTCTGCTTCGTCGCAGATACAGACGCCCAAGAGACGTGGACTGGCGGGCGTCCATGTCAAAAGAACGAGCGAAAGAGCTGTGCCAACGGCGGACCTAGTTGATCACCTATCAGGAGACATGACGCCCTGGACGGACCCTCCCCTTCGGCCGGGCCAACAGGGCTGATCTCCCGAGAAGAGGGGCGGCGGCAACCCCTGGATTATTGGATCCTCGGATCTTGGGTGATCTCGAGATGGTGGTGGTGGTGGCACTGCGACGCCTCGTCCGGGCCGGGTGCGGCAACCACCACGACCGCCGCCACCACCTGGCAAACGCCTTCGCTTCACGCACCCCATCGTCGGTCCTTGGCTGCTCGGTGACGGTACGGTCGGGCGTCACGAGCTTTTCTGCCCCGGACCGAGGAATTCATCGGCGGCGGCGACGGCGGCTAGCCAGGGACGGAGGGATGCCGCGTCGACCCGGCCGGCACTTTGTTGCGGCCGCAACGCAGGATCAGCAGCGTCGATCGAGCGAGAAATGACCAGGGCGGCGGGCGAAGGATTGCAGGTGGCCGTCATGCTGCCACCGAGCGAGACACCCTCCTCACGTGTATGTACCACGTAGTACGTAAAAATGCCGTTCTGTCAAGGACAGGGGTCGGAGGTTACGACGTCGGGGGCGGACGTTGGCATCTCGACTCAGTACCTAAAACTAGTAAACGGCAGCGCACAGGGGGCTGTAGTAAGTTAGCAGACAACGAAGTCCGTGCTGTGCGGTTCGCGAGGGGACGAGACCTAACTACTATTCATACCAAACGATGCTTGCCGTCCACGGCTGTCTGCTGGTGTTGGAGGTCTTTCACGGACCGTCTTCTTCCAGCAACGGGCATAGTTACTGTACGCCTGAATCCATCGCCTGCCCACCAGCGTCCACCCACCGCAGGGTCTTGCAGCCCCCCGGCTCTGGCCCAGACAGCGAAACGGAGTGGCGTGCGCGCTGAATAAGGTACCTAGACGGTAAGGATTTAAGCACGATCGGACGCCAGGGGTCCTGTCTCAGCAGCCGCTAGAAGAAGAGGAAGACGACGACGATACCGGCGCCGACGGAGCCGGCGGCGGGCGCAGACGCCAGCTCCAGCGTGCTTGTTTGGCCTCGAGAGCCGAGCTGAACAGAGCGTATATACCTAGTACAGAAAAGCCAGTCAGCTACGTACCAACTTACATGCTATGCCGTCGGCGTTGATCCATTGTTTGAGGGATTCCTTTGGAGTCGAGGCGCCACACACGCACACATCGGCCCACCGTCCCTGAGCGCGCGCGCTGATGGGAGGCCGTCTGAGAGGCGGCGACGGTGGAATTGCCTGTCTGGGTGCGACATATGTGTAGGACCTATCATATCTGTACTGAGGTTAGCATGTATGTGCGTACTTGGGTATGTGCTACTCGTGGGCGTACGGGGGACAGACAGACATGAAGCAATCTCGCGCCTGCAGGAGCAGAAGCAGGCAGCGACGGCGGCGCCATGGAGGGCCCCGCCTCCACCTAGGTATCCTTACCGAACCTCATCAGTGACTTTGGTAACTACCTAGTACCTGTGGTGACCTCGGCCACAGGGCGCGGGCTCGCTCACTGCAATCAGTGCAGCGCCCCGGGCCGCCTGTAGAGGCCGCATGGCACAGGTCATTACCCGACTCCATCCTTTCGTACAGGTAGCTCTAGTGGGTAACCTACCTGTAGCTTCCATGATCGGCTGCTGCGTTTGCATGGTTCAAGTTGGCTGTGGACCTTGCTCTATGGAGGTGCCCTCCAGTGTGCCGTCGCACTCCGCCGTGCTGCATCAGGCCCGCTGGAACCCCTCCACTCCATCCGGCGTTTGGCAGCTCTCCTGTGCTGCTGCATTCCATCATAGATGAGAGGTTGGAAGTCACATGCGTGCGTCTCAGTAACTTACCTATTCAACGAACGTGCTCGACTGAAGTCTCTGCGGTGCACTTGACTGCCCTGCGAACCACCGCATCCACGGTAAGGGTCCAGCGGTCCCCGCGTCCTCAGCCCAAACGGCCAACAAGCAGCAGGGCACGCACGGCCTGCAGGCAACCCGCTGGCCCCGGCCCTGTTGCAGGTGCGCCGTCTCACAGCGAAACACGGCCGCTCACCATGCCCAAGATATGGAATACCTACCATTGAAGGTAGGCGCCTACCTAGGTAGTGAAGCGTACAGCCAAGGTGCAAAACATTTTCCTGCCGTTGTTAAGACGCATGTATGTTGAGTATAGCCGCTAAGCAACCAGGTACGGAACCTTCAATTAAACCCAGCGCTGCTTGCTGCTACAATACTATTGCCTTCTATAGCAGGTGCTAGTAGCTACTGCTAGGCCACGGTCTTGGTGCGCTGCTGGCCTCTCCATCTAGTACGGGGTTCCATTTCATGAGCCCTGCGGAGGAGGAAAGACCCCCAGCATCCTTAGCCCGTGGCCGCCATCGCATCAAGTGCCAAAACCAGCAGAACCGGGCCTAACTACAGGGGGAACGGGAGCTCCCCTTCCCGTTGCGCCCGCGAGCCGCGAGGGGAAACGTGACGTGAGGCGCCTCCGCCTCCCAATTCAATCTGTCAGGGCACACCCCCCCGCCCGATCCCCATCAGGTTCCACCCCTGAACCGGCATCGCCTGTCAATGCCCTGGGGGGAGGGGAAGGGGGGGGGGGGGGGTCCCAGGTCCTGCAAAAAAAAATAATTAACAGTCTTTTTCCACCATTCTGCTCACAATTGTTCCTCTCTCCTGACCAGACAAACTTCAGGTCACGAGGAGATCTGTCCTTGACCCTCGCGGATCGTCCTCGTCTCCTCCCTCCTTCTTTTTGCTCTCCCCTCCCCGAAGCTCGCCCGCCATCGCCTCTCCTGGACCTCTCTAGGTCCAGCCCGTCCATGCAGCTCGACCCGTGGTGCTAAGCCAACAGCAGTTGCTGCCGTCGGTGCTGCTGGTGCTGCCACCGCCGCCGCCGCCGCCTCCAGCACTGCCGTTGCTTCTCATCAACTGCTAGGCCGGTGCTGCAGCTCTGCTTCTCGACACTCGCTCACTGGCTGCTTTGCTTGCCTGCTTGCTTCCCGGTCTGGCTCGCCTCGCCCGCCCCTCGACGCTCCTTATGGTCCTGCCAGAACCTGCTCCAGCCGAGGAGCTGCACTCTTCTCCCAAAGCCCCTTCTGCTTTGTAGTCTCTGCCGTCGAGACATTCCACACTCTTTTTTCTTTCCTGTCCTAGGCTTCCAGCCCACCTTTTCCTTTGCAGCTTACTCTGGCCCGCCGATTCACGTCATGGCCACCCAGGCTCCCGACTCCAGCCAGCCCTCCAAGACGAGCGCCCCAAAGGACAAGAATTGCCCCTACTGCGGGCAAGCCTTCACCTCGTCCTCCCTCGGCCGACATCTCGATCTATATATCAAAGAGAAGAATCCCAAGCCTCCGGATGGCGTACACGATGTCGAGGCTATACGCAAGCTCCGGGGTGGCATCACGAGGCGGCACCCCAGGGGCTCGGTTGGCGGGAGGAAGGAGTCGACACCCGCGGGCACGCCCAGACAGTCCTCGGCCAAGCGGGAGACGTCGGCCCCCGAGGCCGAGACGTTCAAGCCGGCCACCATCCCCAAGGACGGCCAGTACGCCGTCGACTCGACACTCAGCAAGTTCCCTTTTACGCCGCGGTGGGAGGCGACGGGCGTCATAAATGACATCCCCGGCAAGGGATCCTGGGAATCCGGCGACACGCCTCAGGACCCCGCCAGGCGCCCCAGCATGCAGCGTACCGTCAGCAAGCAGGCCGCCCAGAAGGCCCAGTACGACGTGAAGCAGAAGCTGGCAGATGCCATGGACACTGCTCGGGCTGCGGAGCTTGCCCTGCGCGAGCTCCTCAGCTCGTGGCGGGCGGCCAAGTCAGTTGAACCCCTGACCCTGCTGCTCGTCTCCTCAGATGTTAGTAGGCACGTGGCTAACGTTGTTTTTAGGCAACACATTGACAACAACTCGATGCCCTTCGACTTTGATCCCCTGTCCCTCGACTTCCCCGCCCTCACGCTCCAGTGCCTTTGCCCGCCCCCAACCCTCTTCTCCTCCACCCAACACCCGACATCGACCTCCTGGTCTGTGCAGTCGCCGGGCCAGCGCGAGTTCGGCGCCCTGCAGGCGTACTTTGAGGAAGAGTTTCGCGCCTGGAAGATTGCGTGCGCTTCCGCCACGACAGCTGCTTACGAGGAGCTCACCTACCCACCCTCGGGCAACCCGCATAAGGATGCTCGCGATGCCGTCAAGAGGGCGGAGAAGACTGCCGAGCACCTCGAGAAGCAGGTCGAGGAGCATCTGCAGTCGGCCTACGACGTGTGGGACACCCTCCCGGCTGCGCGGCAACAGGAGCTATGGGTACTGGAGCTGGCCCGAAGCGTCGGCAGGAAACACAAGGAGTCGGAGAAAATGAAGGAGCAGCAGCACAGGCTGCAGCAGGAGAACGCCAATCTGAAGATGCAGATTGACCAGCTGAACCGATTGCAGCAGCCTCGCGAGTTCAAGCTGCTGTCGCCGACCACCATCCCCATTGAGCGGGATCTCATTAGCCATGCGTACGAGCAGGGCGTCAAAGGGGGCAAGAGCGTGGGGTTCGATCTCGAGGACCGCCACCAGGATCTCGGCACCGTCGTGACGAGGTCAATTGAGCGCTGGAAGAACGTCATTACGTCGACCCGGGTCACGACAGGCGGTATGAGCGCCCAGAAGTCTCTAGACCAGGCCGCTCAACCCCCCGGCACCGCGCCGAGCCCGTCGCATTCGCAGCCGCAGAGCGTCTCCCAGACACCCCAACCGCATCCCTCGTCTCATCACCCCCCGAAACCCCTGTCTACCGCGAGCACTAACGGACCCGCGAGCGAGCCCACAACGTCCGCCAGCAACACCGGCCCGCCTTCCATCGAAGAGGAGATGAGCGACCAGGACGCCGACGCTGAGATGGAGGATGACGACAGCTTCGCCATGATGAATGCCTCGCCGGCCAAAACCGCCCACGCCCCCCTGCAGCAGCAGGCGAGCCTGGACGTACCCCGGACCCGCGGCCTGGTGCAGCAGCAGCAAAGCGCCACCCAGGACATGCGCTTCATGATGCAGAACGGCGCGGGCAGCCCCGTGGGCAGAGCGGGCATGACGATGAGCCGCTCCATGCCCAACATGGCCATGGCGATGCAAGGCAACCCGATGCAGGGCGGCGACATGGGCATGATGCAGCAAGTTCGTGGCGACCCCATGTACATGGAATAAAGACAGTGTGCCGGTAATGTCGGATCCGGCTACATGTATTCAGTGAGCAGCAAGGAGAAATGGTGGAAAAAAAATAAAATCTACAGGGGAAAGGGGGGGTTCCTTGATTGAATGAGCGACAAACAAGCGACTTGTATAACGATAATGGACGGACCTTAGACCGAGCAGAGTTTTATTCTTGCTCATGATGTGTTAATACGAACCACTTTTGGATATAGTATTGTACAGGGTCACCCGGGGCAATACCGTCAGTGTTGATCAACTCACGTGCTTTGGTGTGGGTTTGTGATTCTTCTTGCATTTATTATCCCGAGTCTACATACGTACGCTCTCAAACGTCTTGTAAGATAGTACTACGCATAAATACTTCGTAGAGTGGAGAATAACACTCTCCGTCTGTCCCTGTCTGTGGTTCTCGTCCAGCACATGTGCTCGCTAGTTGCACATTGATCCTACACACCTCCATCTGAGGATTTCTTATATTTACATTGTGCGTCGAGGCACAAGTTACTTTTGAAGCTGCTTGAGTCGCTGCTCCAGCATCCGCACCGTCGGCCTCGGTATGTGCAGACGATGGGCCAGTACGAGCGCTCCCGTGAGGACCATCAGGGCGCCGGCCTGGTGAACGGCGGCCAGCGAGATGGGGACCATGTAGATGAGGGTCGAGATGCCGAGGGCGGCCTGCAGCGTCACGAGGTGGACCAGGCCAGTGGCACCCTTCTTGGCATCCTTGGGGAGCGCGGCGGCGACGCGCCCGGAGCGCGAGTAGGCGAAGAGGGTGAGGATGGTGCAAAAGGTGGTGACGGCGAGAATGCGGTGATCCAGCTGCACGGTGCTGGGGTTCTCGAGCATGTTGCGCCACCACAGGTCCGACTTGTCCTCGCGGCGCGAGTAGAACTCGTCCCAGAGCTCGGACCGCGGGGGCGTCAGGCCGAGGCCCATCTTGGGGAACTCGTTGTAGATGAGGCCGGCGTCGAGGCCTGCGACGAGGCCGCCGGACATGGCCGTGACGAATACGAGGGCGGCAACACCAAAAGCGGAGCGGCGGAAGGCGTTGAGGGCCGGATTCTTGAGAGCCTCGAGGACGCTCAGGCCGACCTTGGGGTCCGCGAGCATGCGGTGGGTGCGCAGGACGGCGAGGCCGGAGAGCAGCATCCACGCGTAGCACACAAAGGCCGTGGCCAGATGGGCCGTGAGCCGGTACTGCGAGACGCGCGGGTGCGAGCCGGGGGCGAAGAGGTCGTCCTTGAGGCCCGACTTGACCATCCACCAGCCGATGAAGCCCTGGAAGCCGATCAGGCCCGAGATGCCGAGCAGGTTGACGGCCATCTTGGGGGTGACGCGGCGGCGTGCAATCAGGTACAGCGTGGGCAGGACAAAGGACATGCCAATGATGCGGCCCCATAGCCTATGCGTCCACTCCATAAAATATATCTTCTTGAACTCGTCGAGCGTCATGTGCGGGTTGAGGAGCTTGAACTCGGGGGAGGCGCGGTACTTTTCGAATTCGGACTCCCAGTCGGCGGCGGACATGGGCGGCAGCGAGCCCGTCACCGGTCTCCATTCCGTTATACTCAAGCTGCATCTCTTCGCGTTAGCTGCCCGCCGTACTCTCGTATACCGCCATATAGATGAGGCCCGTGGAACCACAACAGCTGAACGTACCCAGACTCAGTCAACCTAGTCAGCCCGCCGAATACGACGATGCCAAAGACGCTGGCCGCGCTCCCCAGGAGCCAGTACGCCACGCCCTTGGACGTGGTCTTGGGCCACGCGCTCTTGGCCAGCTCCTGCGCAGCCTGCGGCGCCGCCGAGGACCGGGCGGCCATCTGGTCGGCCACGCTGCCTAGCGGCGAGACCGTCTTCGCGTCCGCGAACCCGCGCGATCGTATGGCATGGAGGATGCTGGACGGCGAGGAGCGTCGCGGCGCCTGGCGGAGGCATTGGTTGCAGACGAAGAACTGGGACGGCGCCCTAAGGGCCGCCCTCCTGATTCCGGGGACGAAGAGGGTCATCTTTGCCGCGTGCGAAGGCGTGCGCCTGCTGAGGGAGAGAAATCATGCGATGGTCTAAAACGGGCGGCGGGCGCATGTTTTACTTACCAAGGCACTGGGGCCCTGCTCGTCTTATTTTAGCGGACTTTGGGCCGCCGAGGCGTCCGGAATCAACGGGGACGTGATAGGCGGGACCCTTGCAGGGGAACCCCGCCAGAGCAACCTTCACCGCCAAATTTTTCGACGCGGCAGAAAATTCAAGCACCAGCCGATTTCGATGCCCGTGCTGAGACGGACTGGCTGGACGCATCGATAAATCTCACATCCCGCGAGCCGACGTGGACAGCAAACAACAAAGATGCCCGGACGACAGGCGCACGGCCGGTCTCTGGTTGCTGCCCCGAAACCCAGGGCTCCGAACAAAAAGTCAAAGGCCAGGGCGCAGAAGAATGCGCTGGACGCTTTCGGCATCGCCCAAGAACGCTTCCCGACCAAGCACAAGAAGACGCCCAGGGCGCGGGAGCTCGATGCGGACATTGAGCGGAAGCATGGGCGGGAGGAAGACGAGGAAGATGAGGATGAGGATGAGGAAGTGATGCCTAAGCGGAAAAAGGCCAAGGCCGTCTCCCAGCCCGGCGGCGGCGATGACGACGCCGAGTACGGCAGCGACAGCGAGGGTAACGAGTGGCGCCTAGGCGGACTGCGAGAGGACGATGAGGACTCTGAAATCGAAAGCGACGACGCTTTTGGCGATAGCGATAACGAGAAGTTTGAGGAATACTCGTTTCGTGGGTCAAAATCGAAGAAGGCCGAGGTAAGCGCCGCGTCGATCACTACACCAATACGTTCACTAATGTTGGTGCACAGGATGATGACTCGGAGGACGACTCTGAAGACGACGAGGGCCAAACTCTTGGGGCCGACGCTATTGATCTCGCCACCGCTCTGGACCAGTTCGAGGAAGAATCCGATGACGAACCCGAGGCGGATGACGAATCCGGCTCTGGAGGCTCCGAAGAAGAATCCGATGGGTCAGACGAAGATGAATCCTCTGAAGACGAGGAAGAAGATGACGTGGACCCCGAAAGACTGGAAGCGCTACAAGGCCTGGTCTCTGACTACGGCGGTGCCCGAGACAAGGGCGATCAGCCAGTGTCTAAGCCCAAGATTAACCTCAGCGATTTGGGGTTGACAGGCCTCGACGACGCCTTTATGAAGAAGTCTGTCAAGCTCATGAATAAAGAGGAGAAGGAGAAGCGACCGGGCGCTACCAAGCGATTGGACGTGCCGCTGTCAAGACGAGAGCAAGGCCGCCTCGACCGTGCTGTCGCCTACGAAAAGACCAACGAGACGTTGGACCGCTGGACAGAGACGGTAAAGCAGAACCGCCGGGCAGAGCATCTTGTTTTTCCCCTGCCGCAAAACTCCGACACCGCGGGCCTGGACACGACTGAGATACAGCCCCTCACGGTCAAGCACGCCAGCAACGAGCTCGAGTCCACTATCATGTCGATTATGGAGCAAAGCGGCCTCTCCATGGAGAAAAAGCCGAAGCCGAAGCCGCAAGAATTTGACGAGGAGGGGAATTTGCTCTCGCGGAAGGAGGCGCTGGTGAAGAAGCGCAAGGAGCGCGAGCTTGCCGATCGGGAGGCCAAGCGCGCCAAGCGCATCAAGAAGATCAAGAGCAAGGCGTACCATCGCGTGCACCGGAAACAAAGAGAGCGCGACGAGATGGCCGAGCGGAAACACGACGAGGAGGCCGGCGAGATCGACTCCGAGGCGGAGCGCGAGGCGCAGGACCGCCGCCGAGCTCTTGAACGGGTTGGCCAGCGCCACAAGGAAAGCAAGTGGGCGAAGATGGGTGCCAGGACTAAGCGGGCGGTATGGGACGACGACTTCAGGGCCGGCCTGACAGAGATGGCCCGCAAGGATGAGGAGCTTCGGCGGCGCAAAGAAGGTCGGAGAGGTGGCGTTGACGAATCCGACTCGGATGCTACCAGCAGCTCTGGGGATGACGATGACGAGGTTCTTCGTCGGCAGTTGGACGAGCTGCAGGAAGAAGACGATGCGCCACAGTCTGGTATCATGGGCCTTAAGTTCATGCAAAAGGCTGAGGCCGCGAAAAAGAAGGCAAACGACGACATGATCAAGCAGATCAGGCGCGAACTGGATGGTGACGAAGCAGTCGACTCGGATGAAGAGGAAACGGGCGAGGTCGGCAGGAGGAGCTACGGGACCAGCAAGGCGAACGCCTTTGAGACCGCGTTGGACACCACCAAGAGGAACGCTCGAAGAAACCGCGCCGAGGGTGATGAGGACGAGAGCGCCGCAGATGTCGTGATAACGACAAACGGCTCTTCGAAGGCAGCTTGGAACCAACCCTCCGACACACCCGCCGAGATAGCCGCGTCTAAAGCCAGCGCATGGTCCCGCGGCGAGACACTCCGCAGGAAGAAGAAAAGCGCCGCCACCTCGAGCTCGCGGGCAGAGGGCATCGACTTTGACTCCACCTTCTCGAACACGATCCGCCCGTCCAAGCCGAAACCCCGTAGAGCCGCCCGGGCTGATGACGACGAGAACACGAGCGCGTCCGAGTCGGAGACGGAGCAGCACATGCCTCTGGCGATCCGCGACCAGGAGCTGCTATCTCGTACGTTTGCCGGCGACGAGGTCGTTGGCGAGTTCGAGCGCGAAAAGGCTGAGGTCGCCGAGGCCGACGACGATAAGGTCATTGACAACACGCTGCCCGGCTGGGGCTCGTGGGTGGGCGACGGCGTCAGCAGCAAGGAGAAGAAGCGCCACCAGGGTCGTTTCCTGACGAAGGTGGAGGGCATCAAGAAGAAGGACCGGCAGGACGCCAAGCTGGAGAGGGTCATAATCAACGAGAAGCGCGTCAAGAAGGTATGTCCTGAGCTATCTTACACCTGTTTCCTTGTCCTTCGTCTTCTTCCTACCCAGATCTCCCGTGATTCTGCCCCAAAAAGAGACGACAAAAATCAAGTCCGATTCGCTGACCGAGCGTTTCCCGCCGCACCAGAACGACCGGTATCTCGCGTCGCAGCTCCCCCACCCCTTCGAGTCGCGGCAGCAGTACGAGCGCTCCCTCCGGCTGCCCGTCGGGCCCGAGTGGTCCACCAAGGAGACCTTCCAAGACGGCACCAAGCCGCGCGTGCTCATGAAGCAGGGCATCATCGCGCCCATGTCCAAGCCCATGGCGTAGGCGCAGTCCGGAGCCCTGCGTCAACGATGGGATGGATACCTCGCCGTGTAGAGGCGACTTCAAGGGGGGCCGGCGGTGGGACAGCTCCTCTTGTGTCTCCGCCCCGTTCTGCTGCTTCATGTGGCACAGGGTACACAATACATGATATGATGAACAAGCCAAAATATCAATCACATTTACCCCCCTTCCCCAGGCAACTATCTAGAACACACACACACACACACACACTTGTAAATCGGGAAGCAACAAACATACTGCATGTGGCGCGTGGCGCGTCCCACACAACAACTAGCTTCGGCTCCTCCCTGTGTCGCCTACAGACTGGGTTCGTTGATTGATGTCTGGCCGTGATTCAGGAGTCAAAAGTTCAATGGTATTTGACAGAGGAAGCCAATGTAGACAAGCTAGATGACCACTTTTGGGCATACTCAACAATGGCAACGTGATACGAATCGGCGGATCCGCGTTCCAAGGCCTCGAGTGTCAGCGTGTACAGTCAAGATATTTCGTTTGTGAGGGTATGCTCCAGGCCACTACGGCCCAGAGCACGACTTTCACGCCAGCACTGTGCAGCGCGGTCTTCTGTTAGAGCGAGCCCCTGGTGCCGACCCCGGTTACATGCGCAGAATTTGAACGTGGTAGTGTCTGACATATGATGCATCCATAACACTACGTGCTTTGATTCCAGTCACCGTAACTCCTACCTCGCTAATGGAAGGTATAAACACGATCCCTTCCCTGCAGTACTTCGCATCAAAACAAAAGAAAAAAGCATCCTGTTTTAAGGCACCAGGTCCGCGTGGACCTCCACCATTTTCGTGGGCGTCAACAGCTGGCCAAGGCTGTCTTGCCGCAGCTTACTACCACCAACCACACTAGTGCCACCTGTAGTAATATACACAAGGAAATCGCTGCTTGACACCAGTCGCTAGCGACCGATCGGTGGCGCTGCAAGGCGGGGCGGTCACCGGAGTCATTTAGTCGACTATGTCAAAGTAAAGGAAAAAGTATGAGTGCCGAATCGAACAGGGTGTCCAAGCAACGGGAGACCACCTCAGCGAGTCAGCACTTTCACCCCATGATGAGGCCGCGAACTTGGTCGAGGGCGTCGGCCGGAGTAGCGTAGAACGCCACCGCGATGATGATGTAAAGACCGAGAAGCATGGCGCCTTCGAGGTAGTTTGATTTTCCATCCTGTACGGTATAGGTGACTACCAGCACAGACACGGCGAATGCGACAGTCTCGACTGGTTGACCCGGTTAGATTTTACCGAGTTCTGCAAGCAACAGATTGAACGAGAAACTTACAAGTCTCAAAATGGAGGCTCATGGGGCGGTCGATGATCCAGCCGACAATGACCAGGAAAGGGGTGACGCCCAGAGCGATCTGAATAGAAGACCCAATGGCAACACCCATGGCCAAGTCCATCTTGTTGCGCAGGGCAACCACCACAGCCGTCACATGCTCCGCAGCGTTGCCCACAATGGGAATTAAGATGAGACCGATGAATGCTTTACTGATGTTTGCGCTCCGGACAATGTCGTCGATGCTTCCAACTAGGTATTCGGCGCAAATGGCAACGAGGACAGTGACGACGACGAGGACTCCGGCGGCGGCGATGGCACCCATGTGAGGCTCTTCCTCTTCTTCGTCGGCAGCGGCCTGCCTCTCGGCATCGAAAAGGTTGCTGTGCGTCCGGAGCTGGAAAATAAGGTACAGTACGTAAAGAAGGAGGAGAATGATGGCAGTGCCACGAGACAAGACGAGAATGCTTTTGCCCTTATCCTCAGAGCCGTTCTGGTTCATCACAGCGTACAGCTAAGCCGGATTAGCACTTCTAAATCATGCAAGATACGGATAAGGATGCGTACAGCTGCAGGAATGACCAGTGAGGCCGAAGAAAGCGTCATGAGTGAGCAAGTCGTCTGCGCAACGGCAGCAGAGAATTCCTGCTCCGTGCCGCGGCCATTTGCGCCGCGATGTCGAAGACCACCGAAGAAGAAGCACATGCCCATGACAAGGAGTAAGTTGGATAGAATGGAACCGAGCATGGAGGACTGAACAACTTCGATCTGGCCGTCCCTGAGGGCAACAATGCTGACCTAGGCCTCGTTAGCTTCGTCCCATAGACAGCTTTTACCGAGCAAAGATGGGGGTTCGCATACAATCAACTCAACGGCGTTGCCAAAAGTGGCATTCAGTAGGCCTCCCAGTGCTTCTCCAAGCTTCAATGAAATTTCTTCCGTGGCAAAAGATAAGACAGCGGCAAGCGGGATGATGGCGAAGAAATTGAGGACGAAGACGGCGGTCGGGTTCCAGCCCATGACGCCAGCAACAATGCCGATTGGTACCATTACAAGGAGAAAGTTGACATAGTCTGTCTTTTGTCAGTGGCATCTTCAAGGGGGCCATGTGCCTTGTCCAACATACTGCTGAGTAGGGTCACCTTGGCGATGTGCCACGTATAAGCCAAGCTCCGGATAGGTAGGCTTTCGCTGTCGCGGCCCGGAGTGTGATGATAATCGAGGAAGAAGGCGTAGACATCCGAGCGCGGTTGCTGCACGACGTGGCCATTGTCCGTTGACGATTCGCCGTTGATGAGCGGCGTGCGCTCGTCGGCGCCGCGATTCGGTTTGAAACTCATCTGACGTCGCTGTTGTCGATAGCTGAGGTTGTCTGTTGAGCAAGGCACGAGCCGGTTAGCTCATACGGATCGGGGAATGCGAGGCTACACGCTGCGGGCGGAAGTGCAGGCTTCGCGGAAGGGCGGGAGCGGTAGTGCAGGAGTCAGGTCGCACCAGGCGCGTGGAGGAGGGAGTCGCCCAAAAGTGAAGCGGTCGAGACCGGAATGAAAACGGGAAGAGGAGAAGGGCAAATAAGGCACCGAGGACAAAATAATAAAGCTGCTGACAGGGTGTGTGAAGCCAAAGCAAGCTGTGGCGCACCCACGAGCGAACCGGCGCTGCTGAGCTGGGTCACTTTAAGGGAGTGGGGTGTGCAAAATGGAAGCGCGTTTGGGGTTGGTGGAGGGAAAAGGCTTGCAAGCCCGAGTCAAGGATGAGCAATGCTGGAGATGGATGGGCTCCCGCGGTCCGTCGTCGTCGTCGTCGTCGTCGTGGCAAAGAGAGAAAGAGTGTGTGTGTGTGGGTGGGTGTGGATGTTTCGCGTGAAGGATCGTCGGCGGAGCGATGGTGAGGCAGAGGCGGGAAGATCAAGCAAGCATGGGACGGCACGCGCGACGGGGAGCGGAGGCGACTTACACAGACCGCCAAACACCATGACGAGGATGATGAGGGCGACGACGAGGACGATGACAAGGGTGAGGATGAGACTTGTGCAGGGCCGTTGAGGTGGCTCACGGGCTAATAAGCTGAGGAGAAAGGAGCGCTGGGCGAAAGCGCCGAATGACGATGGCGCAATATAAGGTTAGACTGTGGGGTAGCGGCTGGAATCTAGACTGACGGGCGGGCAAGGGTGGGCATTGATTTGATACGGATGGGCTTCTGGACGAGTGTGTTTGGCGCCGTACGAACCGTTCTGGGCGAGGCTATCGCAGAAGGTGGCCTGGCGTTGCAATGAGCGCCTGCAGTCGGGGAGGAGAGGAGAGCTGGAGGTGTGTGTGTGTGTGTGTGGTTGCTGGGGGCGGAGGTGGAGGTGGAGGAGATGGTGAGTGGTGACACAAAGACGGGAGAGACGGTCTCTGTGCGCGATGCAGGATGCTGGTCGCCGCTAGTGGCCGATCGGCCGGAAGAAAGCTTGGCTCTCTTGGGAGGCCTCCTCGTCTGTCGCCTCGCCTCGGTTGGGCGCGCGTCATGGCCCGGCCGGCCGGCCCTCTGTCTGTCTGTCCTGTAAAGACAACGCATGCACGCACGACAGGATGGCCTCGTGTCCCTCCTTATCATGCAGTTCCAGAGCCGGCCCCAACGTCAGCTGTCCAATTGTTGCTACTGCTTCTGCTGCTTTGGCCACGTCTTCGAGCAGCATCGTCAAGCCCCAAGGTGCGTGCCCTGCCGCGCGACGGAAGGAGCTGCTAGAGCCCGCCTGGATCCCTGAGCCAGCTGTGCAGAGAGACCTACCTGGTACTAGGTAGGCAGTGGGGGTTTCAAGTGCTAAGCGCGTAGTACCCACGGGCGACAAACCCAAGGCAACGAGTTTCTCGGCTCAAAGCTGATGCACCAAGTTACTTCGTACCTAGGTAGCAGCTCCCGGGAGCTCCTGCCACCTGGCTCAAGTGCCGCACCGCGAGGGAAGCTGTCAATGCTGCTTCTTTCCCAGTCGGTCTGTCATGCGCCGTTCGGCCAGGGTACTTCCGGCAGCCCGTACTGCTCATGCTGCTGTGCCACCCACCACCAGGTTCCTGCCCTCATTCTGCGTAATTGTCCCCAGTTCCTGCCATTTTTCAATCTCCACCCCACGTCATCATGGGGCCCTGTGTTACATAGCCCTGTACCTACGTATCCGCGCAAGCCACGGTGTTCTGCGCCGCGCTTGCCGTTTGTCGCGGACGGGAAGTGGCAAGCGCCAGAGCGAGGAAGGACAGGACCTGCCCGGATGCCGGAGCTATATCCATACCGCCCGAGGTACCTACTACCCAGTAACGTTAGTCAGTACGGAGTACCAGCGTACATAAGGCAGGTACGTGCCCAGCAGTACACAGCCAAACAGCGTCTTGGGCTGGTCGCGTGGACGCGGGTAAGATAACCAGGGGCACCGGGCCGGCGGTACGCATGGCGACTTTTTGTGTCACGGACAGGGATTGTCCATGTCACTCTCGTGCCTTCACCAGCCTTTCGCTGCATTCTGCAGAGCGCTCACCCTGTACTTGGTGCGTACCGAAATATGCGACTTTTCCTTTGCATCTGAGCTTGGCCCTGCATCAGCAGCGCCGCCAGGACGCCACCCCCTCCTTCTCTCCCTCCTTCCCCGCCAGAAAAGCATGTGCACCGTTCCCATCACCTCAGTGGGCAGCTGCCCCTTCGTTGCTTTTTTTCCGGCCTCAAGTTGAGGTCATCGCCCGTCGCCCGTGAGCCACACGCATCCCGTACCTCCAACTTGAGACGTCGTCGCATCGACCCACGCTCGAAAGCTGCTCAGCCACGCTCGCCCACGTTTCTACCGCCATGCCGCCATAGCTTATTTCAACTCCCATTGATGCGGCTCTCCATATCCCTGGACCCCCCTCCACTAGCTCGCCCAAGCTGCACTGCCTCACTTGACATGCAGACTGTTTGACCGAGCCTGTTTGACCGAGCAATCACGTTTGCTCATGCGCAGAGCCGCTGACTACTAACTACGCATACCCCTACTAACGTCAGAAGCTCCAGATGACAAGCCACGCCAGCGACCAAGCCACCATCAGCATCCGCCCGGCCTGATCCGTCACGGCCACCGGCCCCGGAGCTGACGATTCACCACCGTCTTTGGACTTGCCGTCAGATCCATGGCCCGATCCGCTGTCCGATCCACCCTTGGACCCCGTCTCTTTGTGGTCTGTCGCATTGGTCGTGATGCAGTCGCTGCGCCGCTCCAGGTCGGACTCAACATATGACCCGCATGCTTCGACACAGCTCTTCATCGTTCGTGTGTATGACTGGGTCAGACCCGACTTGTTGGGGTCCAGATACATGACCATGCACATCCTCGCGCAGGTGATGACGTCGCAAGGGAAGAGATATGCGCCGCCGCCGAAGATGGACCAGCCGTTGCGTTTCTCGTAGTCGGAGAAGGACCCGTTGCCGCTCGTCAAGTTGAATCGCACGCCCTCGTCTGGGTGGACGAAGCCTCCTGGATCCTTTCCTGGCTGGTGCGACCCATAGATCTCGGACCATATCTTCATCTCAGCCCCAGATGGGAACGCGTCCTTCGGTATTGTGACGTTGAAGGCCGTGACGTTTGTCCAGACGCACGGGGCGATGACGCCTGTTATTTGTCACCTGCGTGTCAGCAAACTCGTCCAGCAAACAAGTGAGTGCGTGGTATGTAGCCACTCACAGTAGACGTCGGGGAAGAATGTGGTGGCGTTCTGCTTCCCCTGCACGTCCAGGTAGACTTCCATTTTCTCGAACCCGCCCTTGGCATATTTGCTGTTTGACACGTTGGTGTAAATCATGACGGGCTCGCCTGCGGGAACGAGGCCGCCCTGGATACCCAGCACCTTGTTTTTGTCCCAGCTCACGTCCCCGTCGGCCGCGCTCGCCACCGCCACGAGGAGCGCACCGACCGCAAGCACCGACGCGGCGAGACGCCCCGCCGTTGGCAACCTCATCTTCTGTCGCGCGTCGTGCGTGCCGGGGATTGCAAGGGGAGGATTGAACGAGGCTCGACGCCGATGCTCAAGCCGCGAATGTGACGAGAGTAAAAGACCCCCGCCGTCGCGTGCCGACCGGCGTCGTAGACTTATTACCTGTCCATCGTCGGTTGTTGACCCCTGAGGCTTGTGCTTGCCCGATTTGGTAGGCGCCGACCGAGTTTTTTCTAGTTCGCTCCCGGCCGAGTGGCCGGGCCCGAGCCGATCGTGGGGGCTGAAACCTCGGCTTAAGGCCTCCTCCGTTTTTGTGTCGTTGGTTCGCAACGACCCTGTCCCTGAGGACCATTCGTTCCCCATCAACATGTTGAAGTGGCTCGTCTTCACTATTCAAAACGTACGGCTTGTTGACGGTTGGGCCTCAAGCTTGGCATGCAGCCATCTCGGCAGCTCCCGTCTCCACGGAAGAGGAAAAGCCTTGGCATTGCACACTTACTTGCACGCCCAGAAACCCATCTCACTTGGCATCAGCAAACATGCCTCGCGGTTGAAACATCATGCAGGGTATCAATTGTTCCTACCAACATACAGACTGCCACCTCCAAGTTCTAAGATGCCAACAGCATTCGCTTTTATGCATACGAAAGTAGAAGTATCGAGGCCTCCTTGGGCTCGCCAGGTCTAGTCATAACGCATCAAGTCCCTTTCATCGCACGGCGCGCGTGGCATCGTCAGATATCACCCAATGCTACAATTGTCATGTCAGTAATTGAGCGGCGCTTCAGCAGGCCAGAGAGCAGCGTGTCCAACTCACCTGCGGCGTACGCCATGAACCATGTCATCGACGCTCCACCGTCCAGCCACTGCGGGTCAAACGTCTCCGAGGTGAAGAACTCCCACGCCTTCTTCGGGTCTACTGTTGCATAGCTGGCGTATATGATGCCCTTCCAAGCGTTTTGAATGTCGTCTATGCGACCGTTGCTGAAGAACGCGTCCCATTCTTCCTTGACAAATTCTCTGACGCGGACAAAAGGCGTCGGTGGCAGGATAGGGATCATGTGGATGCCTTGAATTGCCTCGATATGCGGATCAAAGTACGTCGTGTGGTCAATCTTGTTCTCAAACAGTATACCTGCGACTTTGTTGCCGATGAATTGTTTCGGCTGCACTGAGTTGTCGTCTCGGTACAGGTAGTAACTTGACAAACTTCGCGATATTATCGCCAGCTGCAAGTTGCTCCTATAACACGGTCAGAGGTCAACAAGTACTTCCTTCCAATGGACTACACTCTTACCTGGCCTCCAAGTCGGTGTCCCCAGTGACCTTACCCCACATTTTGAGGGCGTACGCATGCATCATGTCTTCTGAGCTTGACTCTTGGTCCTGTGCAAACATCAGAATGACCAGGCCATCTACACTTAGTTTGAAGACATACCTTGCCGTCCATAGCGGCATAAAGACCATGGGCCCAGCTGTGACCGTGGTACCAATCAAAATTTCGCCACATTGGGAAGAAGCCGTCCTTGGTGCTGGGGTTGGCAACGTCTCTCACAAGAGTGTTGACGTAGTCGGCGTTTGCTTTGGCCCATTCGGGGTCCATCTCGCCGATAGTCGCCGCCGCGAGAATATGATAGCCATAGTGGAAGTGGTGATCGTTGTAGTAGGTATTGCCAAAGTCAGCACCCGCGTCACCCGTGACATAACTTGCAGAAGACACCACTCCGCCCCATGCAGCTAGTGAACCGGTTAATTCCAAGCCCTGCCAGCATGCATATAGTGTACATACTCTCATGAGTGAGGGGAAACTTTTGCTTGTTCGCGACGAAAATGGCAAAGGCGGCCTTGAGCTGCCCGAGTCCAGTCTGCGCGAGAGCCTTGTCCCCAATCAAATTGTTGATGACGTACAGAATCGTCGCAAACTTGGCGAGTGCCTGCGCGTGTCAGCTTGTGACTTGTCGCCGGAGCGCGGTCCTTACCTTGCCACTGAAGTACATTGAATCCAGGTTGGACTGCGATATCATGTCTTGAGACACCTCCTTGGCTGCAGCGGCGCGGATTGTACGTTTGGCCTTGTCCGAGAGTTGACTAATATTGCCCTTTTCTGGGTGCCACGGATCAAAGCCGATGTCCACGGGCATGTGCGGCTCAACCATGGTCCAATAGGTCCCTTTGACTAAGGTTGCCATGCCCTTTGTTGTTGATTGTAGCTGGACCTTCTGGATCCGTTGTTTCGTCTCGCTGTTGAATGAATCGACATGATGTGGGAGCGCATACATGTATAGGTCTCCTGCCTGGTGGCCTTCCTTCTGAAACCTGAAGGAGTAGCTTCCCGTGGCGCCAGAGGCTGAGCCAGACAGAGCGACAGCGACAGGGTAAATACCGGCGCCATCATCGAGTATCTTTTCAGAGTTGGGTGTGTCTGGATCCTTGCAGACTTGGAGAACGCCATGAAACGGTTTCTTCGACTGGGCCAGCCCGTTATTGATAACCTCAAGGTCGAGATCGTCTCCTTTGCTCTTCCATGCGTACACCCGCCACGTAGTTCCGTCCTCGAGCTTGAAAGTGTACTTGGCAACATGCTCCTTTGGCTCCCGTGTAATTCGACTCATAGTCTTGAAATACACGCCGGTCTGGAGCAGTGGGACTGCACCATCGAATTGTGCCGTAATGTACGCCATACCCTGCACTAGAGGAAAAAGTACCGCTGGCGGTGACTTGTCGTCTTTGCTGAGTCCGATACGGGCAGAGAAGGCCGTGATGCTGTCGAGGGAAAGGCGTGTGCTATTGCCTAGCTCCTTGGCCGAGATCACCATGGACTGGATCCCTACAGGATTGAGATAGTAAGATACCGCTCCATTGAACTTCTCCTGACCAAAGACTCTTTGATGAGCCTCGATGTGCGAACATGAGATGCCCCAGCTCGAGCTGGCGCCCTTCCCCCCTGCCCACTGGACAGAGTAGGGGAAAGTATACGTCGGTCCGAGCTGATCTCCCAGGAAGAAGTTGGAATAAAACTTGTTTGTCTGGAGAGGCGCCTTTGTCTGGATGCCTTTTCGAGGTACAGGATGGTCTTCTCGGACCGCAATGTTGGACGGGGGCGCCTTGGTGTCGATAGGCTCAGCAAAGATGTCGTTGGAAACCATGGTGCGGAGCGGCAGTAACGACGATGCAGCCTTCGTTGCGGGGCCGGTGGCGGAGAGAATGCTAGTTGGACTGGATATATTTTGGCTGAGAAGAGGCGGCTGTGTGGCCCTGCCCTTGACGTCAAGCTCAGTGTGCAATATTCCGGTTGTGTGAGGTTCGTCAGTGCTGAGAGGGGGAGGAATCTGAATTGTGGCGTCAGGGGCGATACTGGTCCTGATGGTCAGGCTCACGAAGCCGCCAACAGTTGAAGATTCTAAATGACTAGAATTCGCGAAGGGTGGACTTGAGACCGGCGCGTAGTTGAGCCCCTGGTGTAAGATCCGCGACTCGTCGAGTGTGGCGACCTCACTGGGCGGTATGGGTCTGGGGCTGGGCGGCGTTGGCTTCTGCAGACTCGTTGACGAGTTGTTGATTCGAATGATGCAGGCCTGCGCGCAAGTTAGCCCGCCGAGTATCGACGTAAGATTAATCAAGCCCATGATGAAAACGTGCGACTCGGGCCAGCGAGTCCAATCTAGTTGCTAGTTCAAGTCGGCTCCAAAACGACATGCAGCGCCATGGACCGCCCGGTAAATAAAGACAATGAAGGAAGCGAAATATGAGGCATTGTAGCAGCTACTAAGTTTTCTCTGCATTCCGAGGCGAGGAGCGTCGAGCTGCTAGATTGTGGAGGTGATTCAGGCCCACGCGCAGCGCGGAGGCCGGCCATGGACCGGAATGTTTGTTTGTCTTGCGCGAGGCCGCGTACAAGTCACCGCTGCACGCCAACGTACCGTTTGATTCAGTTCACGGGAGCTTGTCAGCGGCAATCAGACGAGGCAGAGACAAAAAACGGTGGAAGCTAATAATAACAAGTAGTATTTGCGTAGGGGTCCTAGGATGAAGGTCTTGAGGTGAAGACTTTCGCGAGCGGCGAGAGGAGATTGATGTGTGCGGAGGACTCTGGGCGCTATTTACCCAGCCCCGTGGATCACGATGGTGGTAGCCCCGACAATGGGTAGCTCGCTCTTTCCTCAATGTCATACCTTCCTCCCCCTCGCTTCCTTGCTGAGGCAAGCACGAGACGCCTTGTCACGAAATGTGAAGAGAAACCTTATTGAGCGCCCCAGGACCCCCTCCAGCCACATACTGCAGCCCTTTTCAATAGCCATCAGTTCGCCAAGTCACAAGTCCCCATTTCCATCCACGCGGTATGTCGGCGCACGTCTCGAGTTGGCTCATAGGGTCCTGGCGTGTGGTTGGCATAGCAAAGTAGTCTCGCTGTTGGCGCCCGCTGCGGCTGAGCCTTTTGCGCTTGACATGGTGCGCTGAGGCCTGGTGTCATTTTGGGAATGAGACACGACACAGTCTGTCTTATGTACGAGCGGTGTGCCAAGGGTCATATTGTCCCGGTGCCCGCATGAGCCGACTTTCGTGGCATCGGTGATCAGACGTGGTATTGGGATTGCTATCGCCTCAAGCCCCATTTCCCATGACCACAGTATTATGACCCATGCGTACAACCGCAAACCGCTTCCGGTGATGCGAAATGAGCACGGTATATCACAGAATCACAGACCTAAAGCGCTGTATTTCCCCGCCACCTCCAAAGCGCCGCCGCGGATTAGTTCCCGCATATCGTCCCTGATCGCCTGGCTGCGCGTGCTCTTTTTGTCCCGAGAGCCGGTGATCGCGTGTCCGCGCAATGCCTCCTCTTCCTGCCTCCGGCTCTTCTTCTCCTTGGCCTCGGAGCGGCGCCGCTTGCGCGCCGCATCCTCTTCTTCTGATCTCTCTGCCTCCTTGCGACATCGTCGGAGGTCGCGTCGGCTCACCACCCAGGGCTTGTCGAGGATGGTTCGCCGAAAGTCGGCCCGCTTCTCCCAGAGAAGTACTTCATGCGCTGTACTTGGGACGATGGCCATGTTCTCGACTATGACTTGCTTCTCGCCTCGATACTCGGAAACCTGTCCCTTGACGTCGACCACGCTCCCCACGTGAATGTCTTTGTACTTTTCCGGGACAAGGGCGGCGGCATTGGCCATCGTAGTCGTCGTCTGCTGGGCCTTCTCCGTCACCATCCCGTTGGGATCCTTGCCGGTTGGCCGCGTAATCAGAGCCTCGATGCATGCCCCGCTGCTGTCGTCGACGGTGTAGACGCGCCGGCCGAAGAAGTCGTCAATCGCGACCACGACGCCGACCACGCGCACCCATTTTATCGGTAGATTCTTGTAGAAGAAGAAGTTCTCCCCTAGTGATGTGTCCAGTCAGACGGGGTTACGGCGCTCATGGGACGCAGACAGTACCTTCAAAGCCGGCGTGCTGGTCCAGCGCGTGAACCTCAGCGGCGCGCAGCAGACACCACTTGTTGCTGGTGGGCGACAGATGGAAGCAGTAGCGCGGGTAGATTTCGGGACCGGGCGCGTCGGTCATGGCATGGCTAGTAGTGCCCCCCTGCGCCTGTCCTCGGGGACAATGGCGCGGGATCACCGGTGGTGTTGACGAGGCGCGGTCATGGAAAGTGGCGTGAAGCAGTCAAGTTGGTTCACGCAGGTATGGAATGTCAGCAGATCTCGCACGGGGATGGATGGGGTGACGACGTGTGACTGTGGACCGTGGTCGCCAGCCTGCCAGCAGTGGAGGCTGGCTGCTGCCCCGCCGCAGTCCCCCGCCATCCATGGCAACAGCCAAGAGCCGCCCCGTAACATGCCAACGGCATTCCAGCACAATAGACTCCCAGGTTCGTACTCTATCCACAAAGATGCGATTTGAAGGCCGGCGTGCGGCAGCTCACCGCCACTGGGGGAAACCCCATGCACACGCACTTGGATTGTTAGGACACCAACCAGGCAGAACACTTTGACATCCTGGTTACTAAATTCGAAAGCTACTCTGGGACCAAAAGTCCCTGCGCATCGCCATGCTGCCCATTCCTCCAAGCAGGTTTCCATAACGCCAACCATGAACTCCGGCCGACTACCCACGACAGCCAACATCGTCACCCCGTTCTCTATCGCCGAGACTTCTTGGAGCCTTTGAGCTTTGCGGCCGCGGCTTGAAAAGCTTCCTCCGACGGCTCCTCTTCTACGGCCCTCTTCTTGCCCTTCTTCTTGGATTCCTTTGCGCCATACTTTTCTGCGAGCTGGTCTAAGAAGGCGGCCGACCTGTCTTGCTGCCGCTTCTGAATCAGAGCAGCCAAGTCGTCCTCCGAGCTTCCTTTTGCCTTCTTCGACTTCTTCGCCCCAAAGAGTTTGTCATGCACGCCGAGCTCCTTGGCATAGTCCTCTGCCTCGGTCGCCTCCGCCTTGGCCGCCTTTAGCCTCGCGGCCCGCCTCTTCTTGCTCTCCTTGACGTAGGCGTCAAACGCTGGCACGTCCTCCCGCTCAATAGCCTCGTCGATTATGCGGCGAAATCGCTTGTCGTCTTCGACCACGTCACTGAGGATGACGCGCTCGTAGATCTGATCCAGGTCCCCGTCGCACTGCTCGTACGCGATGAGCAGATCATCCTTTTCCTCGTCAGAACCCTTGTACTTTTCCGCAAACTTGCTAATGGCGTCAGAAGATATTGCGTCCTTGAATTGCTCCTGGTAGTAGTCGCTCCAGTTGAATCCCTCGGCGTCGATAATCGATTCGGCCGTCGAGCCCGTTGCATCGTAGCGCTTTCGCCTCGCAGGCTCGGACAGCACGGCGTAAGCGAAGGCGATGGATTGAAATCGGTCATGCGCGGCTGACTTTTGGTTATCCGGGACCTTGTCTGTATCGAAGTGGTTAGCCAGCGTCTAGGATGGATCGTTGGTTCACGATTCGATGGTGAGGCCTACCAGGGTGGTTCTTGAGGGCGGCCTTGCGATACGCGCTCTTGATTTGGTCGGCTGTGGCATCGCGCTCGAGGCCGAGAACCTCGTACGGCTCTATTGCGGGCGGTTCGCTGTCCACGGCATCCTCGTAGTCGGACATGCTGCTCAGTCTTTTGCGTTGCGTGGGGGCGGCACTGCGTCGCGGGATTGATGATGCGGGAGGGTAGCGTGACGACGTGCCTGGCGCAGGTGACGCGATGAGACGCGCCTGGAACTGCACTGACGGGTAAAGTACCTAGTAGCTTCAGTGGGTCGGGGGGTGGTACGGGCGACTCCACGGTAGGTTAGTACTTCGTACCCCCGGCGCGCTCGGCAATTGGTGCGCCGCCGGCCGAGCCTGCAGCTTGTAGGTGCCCTGGGCCTCCACGGTTTCTACGGGTGAGGTGCTACTAAAAAAAATGCCAACCTCTTCAGGGCTCCACTGCCTTGGAATCATTCCAAGGTCCCACGCCGACGAATACCTGCCGTTGCGCTTCTCTTCGAAAAGCAACATCTTGCTGCATGCAGTTCGCAGAGTCTCGTGCGCCTGTTCTGTCTGTTCCCCCCCGCATCACGATCCCCGTGCGTCGCTCTCCCTCGCAATGCAAGCCAGAACCGCAGATGACCACAAGTCGGTGATGCAACAGGCTCTGGCCGAGGCCAGGAAGTCGCCGCCAAAGCCCACCAACTTCCGAGTCGGGGCCTTGCTCGTCAAGCTAGACGAAGAGAGCTTTCCCACGGCGGTGACGGGATACACTCTTGAGTGCCAGGGCAACACACACGCCGAGGAGTCCTGCCTGATCAAACTTGCAGAGCGCCATTCGACTACAGAACAGGAGCTCGCCAAGGCCATCACGAGTCCCCATGCACTATACACGACCATGGAGCCGTGCTCGAAGCGTCTGAGCGGCAAGCTGCCCTGTGTCGAGAGAGTCCTCAGGCAAAGCTCCTGGATCAAGCAAGTCTATGTTGGGGTCCAGGAGCCGGACACTTTTGTCCAAGGGAACCCCGGTCGCCGAATGCTGGAGGAGGCTGGCATCGAGGTCCATCATGTTCCCGGGCTTGAGCAGGAGATCCTCGAGGTTGCAACCGCAGGTCACATTGCACAGGACTGAGCCCACGGTCCATTGGTCGGCAAAACAAGGCCCCTGTCCGCTTTTTCTGGAAGCTGCCGATGCGGAAAGACCTGCAGCAGGTTGGAGGGGGAGTTCGGAAGGTCGGGCCGCCTCCAGAAACCCTTTCACGGGCCGCATCTGCAGACCATAGAGGGCCTGAACTGCTAAAAAGATACACAAGGGCGACGATGCCGATGGCATGAACGAGCCTTCCACAGTTGCCGTTGGTCTGATGATACAGTCTCTAGGGGCTGATTGGGAGGGGGTGGGGTTGGATCGGCGCTTAGACGGGAAATGGCCTCTTTCCACCGCATCCGGATCACGCTTCATACCAGGTCGTTGCGCGCCACACCTAGGTAATTCCTTGTGCCTGGGATCGGTCTCAACGCCCTCTCTCCATGGCGCGCGTCGTTGGACCAAACCCAAAGAAGCTCTCCCCGGCATGATCTGCCACTTCGCTGTCTCCCCTGGCCTCGTGGCTTCCTGTGCTCCCAGGGACGTTGCACTCCAGCTACGTCCAATGGCCGCGTGACAAGGACGCCAAGACCATAGGGCATCTCATGCGTGTCTGACTGTAGTCTATTGCATCCTCCATCGGTTACAAAAGGCTGGCTCGGCGGTTGCTGCGGCCGAGACAAGGCTGCCGTCAACGCCAACTGACCCCTCATCGACCCAACACCACGCCATCATGTTTGAGCAACCAATTGTGGCCTTTGAGCCTGGAAAGGGCTTCGATCTTGTCGGCGCAGACATCTACATCGAAAAAAATGAGCCCGAGGGCGTCTTCATTGCGGCGCGGAACCTCTCCAAGGACTTTGCCAAGGTCACCGGGAATGGCGGCAACGCCGTGATCACGGAGCGCCCCTCACCGACAAAGTCCAGGTCGGTCATCATTATTGGGTCTGTGCCACAGTCTTCGACCATTCGTAGCTTGCAGAATCGTGGGGACATCGACACAACTCCCATTGAGGGCAAGTGGGAGTCTTGGATGACCACCTGCGTCGCCAGTCCTTTCCAAGGGTTGTTCGACAATGCTTTGGTCATTGTGGGCAGCGACAAGCGAGGAACCATATTTGGCATATACTCTCTTTGCGAGCAGATCGGGGTCTCACCGTGAGTTTGAGGCACCTCAAACAAACGACGGGATGGATACTAAAGCTGTCCAGGTGGCACTGGTGGGCCGATGTGCCGCCAAAGAGGCATGATGGGATCTGGGCGTTGCCCGTATCAACCCACAACGGCGAGCCAAGCGTCAAATATCGCGGCATCTTCATTAACGATGAATCGCCCGGTATGGACTCGTGGGTGCATGAGAAGTTCGGACCCAAGTTCGACGCCAGGTTGTACCACTACATCTTCGAACTCTTGCTCCGACTCAAAGCCAACTTCATGTGGCCGGCCATGTGGCGAGGATATCCCTATCCGGGCCGCTCGTTCTTCGTTGACGACCCCAAAAATCAAGCCCTCGCCGACACGTACGGAATCGTCATGGGGACATCTCACCATGAGCCGATGCAGAGAGCGATGAACGAGTGGTCCACGACGCAGCCCGACGGGACGTGGGATTGGGACACGAACCGAGCCAAGGTCACGCAGTACTTTGAAGAAGGTGCGGAGCGGGCAAGGCCCTACGAGTCGTACTTTACCCTCGGCATGCGAGGCGAGGGCGACAATCCCATCAACGGCAGCGATCCGCCGAGGATCCTGCGCGAGGTGCTGGCGACTCAACGAGACATAATAAAGAATAATTACGGCCGCGAGGATGGCGTCCTTCGTATGTATCGTGAGATCCTTTTTCTGCCCATTGCTGACCCTACTGCAGAGCTCATGGCACTATACAACGAGGTGCAGAAATACTATGACAATGGACTGGAGATTCCAGAGGATGTCACGCTCTTGTTCTCAGACGACAACTTTGGTACGCTTCGCCGGCTGCCAAATGAGGACGAACTCAAGAGGTCTGGTGGTTCTGGGGTGCGTTGAGTCCGATTGCAGTCCGTCCCGGCCATTTCACTGACACGGCTTCAGTTCTACTACCACTTCCAGTACACTGGGTATCCGCGGTGCTACCGGTGGATGAACAGCAACACCCTGGTACGATCAGCGTGCGTCTCATCGGAAACAGGTACTGACGTCCATGCAGGGCAAGGCGTGGCATCAACTCCAACTTGCCTACGAGCGAGGCGCCAATCGCATTTGGGTAATCAACGTTGGTGACCTCAAGCCGATCGAGGTGCCGATGAGCTTCGCCTTCGACTTGGCCTGGAATGTCAAGTCCATACGCGCGGATGCCTTCACCACCTACTACAAGGGGCTTGCCACGCGCGAGTTCGGAGATGAGCACTCTGGTAGAATCGCCAAGGCGTGGAACGACTTCGATCGGCTCGTTGCATTGCGCAAACAGGACCACATCGACGTGGACACCTTTGTCTTGCTCAAGTACAATGAAGCGGACAACATTGTTGCGCGATGGAAGAAGCTGTACAAAGATGCGAAGTCCATCAATGTCGAGCTCGACGAACAGTACAAGTCGGCGTTTTTCCAGCTCGTGCTGCAGCCCATTAAGGCGTCGTATATATGTACACTGTTGCGCGTCACTCAGTACCGAAACCAGCTATTTGCAAAGCAGCGGCGAAACACGACCAATGTGCTCTTTTTCCGAAGCCTCAAGCTGCTTGACAAGGATCACGAGCTGACCCAAGAGTACCACCGCATCAACAATGGGAAATGGAACCACTACCTGCGGCAGCCGCACTACGGGTATGGACCGACCGGCGCCCAGCCATCGAGGAACATGATTGAAGGTTTGTGTTACGTCCAGACCAAGGAGGATTCGAACCCTAGCATTGGCCACATGGGCATCGCAGTAGAGGGCAACGAGGGTATCAACCCGGGGCACATCAATGAGGACTCGGATCGGACGCATCCATCGCGTAAATGGCTCGAGCCAGGTGTCACGCTACCCTTTGCCACGCCCTATGGCCCTCAATCGCGGTACTTTGAGGTCTTTCACCGCGGCACGAAAGCCTTCTCGTGGATTGCGAAGCCGCAGTATGACTGGATCACTTTGTCTCAGTACCAAGGGCACCTCAGCCCACAGGACAACGACACCAGAGTCACCATCCTTATTGACTGGCCCAGGGTACCGCCTGCCTTTGACGAGAGCGTTTACATCGAAATTATTGGCACACGGGACGGCTACGAGAAAGTGCATATGGTGGTCCGAAACTACTACGCTCCTGACGAGTTCACCGGCTTCGTCGAGACGAGCGGACATCTCGCCATCGATGCCGGCAACTGGGCCACGGCGCCGTATATTTCCCTTCCGGCGCTTGGTCGCCCGCTCGCCGGGTCCGTCACGCTGCCCAACGACACCGACTTCAGCAAGGCCGACGAGCTGCCGTTCCTGCGGTACCCCGTCTGGGTCTTTTCGGGCCGCGACAACGCCAACCTCGAGCTGCAATTCAACATGACGCTCGAGACCAACCCGCGCGAGCGCATGGAGTACGACCTCCGCTGGGACGGGGGTGAGGTGCAGCGGCACCGCCTCACCGAAGACGACCCAGGCAACGACAAGGAGCTGCCGCGCGGCTGGAACGTGGCCGTCATGGACTGCGTGTGGCGCAAGAACCACAATCTGCGCGGCGTGGGCGTGGGCGCTCACACGCTCGAGATACGGTTCCGCAAGCCAAACATGATCCTAGAGAAGCTCATGATGGACTTGGGGGATCTGAGGTACACGTACCTGGGTCCTCCCGAGAGCGACTACGTGCGAGGCACGAACGGAAATGTCGTGGAGGTGGGGATTGAGGACAGCTTGGATTTGAAGTTGGACCTGTGACGGCGCGTGGACATGACATTGAAGCATCTCACACGTTCATTTAAGTACTGGAGGCAAATAAGAGGTTCGTCATTGCGCATTTCACAGCGGAGCGTTTATTCTGTGCGGGAGGCGACTCGATGATGCATGTTGGAGTCCTCACGTGCAGCAAGTCGTCCGCATAATCACAGACATGTCATGCATGCACCTACACCTGCCTTCCTCCCCCTAGCACCGTCTCCTCCTAGACGCAGTGCGCCTGGCACTGCTCGCAGAGCAAGTCCATTTCACGGTACTCCCACCGCCAGACGGCGCAGGGCGGGTCATCCTGCCACGACCTGCCGTAGTGCTTGACGATGTCTTCACCGCCGAGGGTCGCCTGCATCCAGGGGAGGCAGCGCTTCAGGGAGGCGGGCGTCGTGAAGCAGCGCCCGTGGCCGCCGCCCGGCCAGGTGCATGCGGCAGAGAGCGGGCACTCGGGGTGCAGGCAGGGGCAGCGCTCGCGGACGCCGTGACCGTGGCACATGGTGCGGGCTGATGATGGTGGTGGAGGTGATGGTGATGGATCTTGTTGGGAACTCTGATATGAAGCTGCCACTGCCGTCGCTCACTGATGTGATGGGTGTGATTGAGTTGGTGAGATGAGTTTGGTGCTTTTTGCGCCGACAGTTGTCTTTTGGATGCCCCGAAGACTGTTCATCAATCATGTTTCTAAGTGAGTCCCTTCCTCCTGTTTGAACGGCCACTGCCGCTTTGCGCTACCGCGAGCTACATGATGATGGTGGTGATGATGACGCTCCTGTTAGCAAACCACAAAAAGTCTGTGTAAGTTTGTACTTTGTTGAACGGCTTGCTGGTTCTGGGTGTGCTTTCGTTAACCTGTCAGTGTTCAGAGTCCAGATTAGTTAGTGCCGCAGCCGGACGGCATCTGTACGATTGGAGCAATAGTTGTTGGTTCACGTCGTGGCTTTGTGATGCCAAAGAATCATCGGATGCTCTCTCGTTTTCGTTTTCGGCCTCGATAGGAAGCAGTGGTGGTCGTTTGGCGTTGACGGCCAAACATCACGTGGTGAGGTCTGCGACTGATACGACACGCCTCCATCACATCACGACTCACCCAATTCTGACATGCACTCGCCCACATTCATGCAACATCTCAACCCGCGCCTAGCTCCAATAATACACGCAACCAGCCCCTAATGCCCGCAATCAACGCAAGTCAATCCCCCCTTCGACTCGCATGAGTCCTTTGGCTGATGACCGCATCCCCAGGAGACCGAGTATGGCAGCCTCAGCCAAAGTCCCTACGGGATCCTGCGAATTCTGGGTGGCTGGGGCAACGTGAGGTATCCGCAGCCTCCATCACCACCACCACCACCACCCCATCGACGCCCCTGACTGACCAAGTATCGCGAGCTCAACCTGCTGACGCGTCTCCTCTTACCGACCTAGTGGGCCGGGCCTCGTGTAAGTCTTTCGTCCAACCCACGCAGCAAAAGCCATCGTTCGCGCCTTCGCTGACCGCCGCCCAACACTCACCTCACCATAGCATGTTCCGCAGCATGATCGCCGGCACGTCCACGGCCATGATCCTCGGCATCACGGCCAGTATGGCTAGTAGCCTCATCTGGGGCACCGCGACGCTGCCCTTTGTCGTCTTCTCGTCGCTGGGCTTCGCCCTCGGCAGCGCGCGCTGGTACATGGTCTCGAGCCAGGAGGCCCTGCTGCAGCTGCGCCGCTACCCGGCCCTCCTGCGCATGCACATCGTCGCCAACTTCCCCTGGCTGCCCGAATACGCCGCCCGCGACCTTGCTTGGTTTACCCCGGAGCGCTTCGCCGGTGGTTGGGTCCGGAGGAGCGTCCTGGTCGCTGGCTGGCTGTCGGCACAGCCCGCCCTCGATGAGCTGCACAGCCAGGTGCAGGCTGCCATTGTACAGAAATATGTCGACGAGGCGCCAGGCGATTCTGAGGCGCAGGCGGTGCACGGGACTATCAAGACCTAGCTGACGCGCGTGGATATGCGTGTTGGCTTTGTTACCACGGGACTGGAGTCCGTGGAAGGTAAGGCCTTCAAGTTGTGTCCAGACAAAGCACGCACAACAAAAACGATAATAAGAGCATTGAGTACTTGTTTTGCTTTCCCTGTATAGTATTGACACACCCGTTCTGTTATGAATGGAAGGGAAGAAAGCCAGGCCTACACGCTATTCGGGCGTCATCTATCTCCCTGCTACACTATGCTATGTTAACCGTGCTGCCTTCAGGATGTTCGGCACTCTCTCGAGCATGCTTCGCACAGGACATTACGATCGTAGACGGATATCCAGAGGTTCGGACACATGAGCGGCGGGACGGTACGGTCGCCGAGCAGGTCCGGGTCGGCATTTGCGAGCCACTAGTCGCAGTACAACCAGCCCCAGAAGTCGGTCTCGTGGCGAAGAATGTGGTGGTGGCCTCTTCTGCTGCCGTCTCGGAGGGTCGTCACTTGACGAGGACAGCCGCCTGCTGAGCAGCGGCAGACGATGCGCCAGCGCGCGCCTGAACACATCTTGGGCGATTTTGTTTACTGCGGCCCCTGGGACACGCGAAGCGTTGGTGATGTATCGAGCGTGTGCCAATATTTGGGTATCACATCACAACTTTGGGATGCGCGGTTGCCTATTGTGCAAAAAGGGAAGAGGGGAGAGTCTTGGGCAAGTCGGTTCGACGATGATGTGCTTGGGGCAAAGTCGAGAACAAGAGCTTCGACTGTATGGTGGTGGTGTGAGTCATGCCCATGCAAATTCGGCGCATACATTCCGAATAGTACGACAACTGGCTCCTTTCCATTTTTGATACATGGCTGCCTGCAGATGCAACTTCCCAGCAATAGTACCAGTCTTTTAGCACAGATTTTCCTGCAACCTCTTGAGCCAACTGGGACAGCGCTATGACGTCGGACATGAAGATGCCGACAAGGTCAGTGAGGGGGCTGCATAACCATGGCAGATGGCATCGTTAGGATCTACTTGTGATGCTGTGACTTGCTCCAATGCTTAGAGAAGCCGGTCTTGCTTTCCGTCAACATGGTTGAACCTTTCCCGTCACAGTGCTGCCATTGAACCTTTGTTGAATTAATCGTGTGTAGCGCGCTCTATTCTGCTGACGCCAAGCATTGACGTCAGGTTTGGAGAAGCGAATTGCTCAATGGCTGTGCCTATGTCTCCTGACCTATGAGGCTTTATACACAGGCTGCGGACAGCACGTCCCATGTGTTTGCGTTGCCGCAGCGACTGCCGAGCCCTTGCGACCAAAGCTGTGAACCGGCAGAAGCCCCCAGCTAGGTTAGATCCCTAGTCGGCGAGTCAAGTGCATTCTCAATAATATGCAATGGCCACTCTCTTCTTTACCACATCATAATCGTCGTCGTCGTTGGCATCGACGAAAATCCTTAACGCGCGGACAACGATATAATAGGTGCCCGTGGGAGCCCTTCGTCCATCTTCAAGGCGTCCATTCCATCTCCATACATAATCTGCCCCCGGCCCCAGCCAGTTGAGTTGAAAGTCTCGAGGTCGACCAAAGACTGTCAGGACACCGTCTTTACCATCGCGTGTCGCAATGTCAATGGTCACACGTCTCAACGCCATTTTCGGCGAGAAGTAAATAAGTGGCCCCTCTCCACGGCCAGGACGTCCCAATGGCAGTCTAAACACATGCTCGGGGGTAGCTTGCCGGATGCTTATAGGGGACGTGTAGTTGACTTCAGTTCCGACAAGGACATCCTCGTCCTGCAGGACACGGTGCTTGCGAAGGGAGCCCGCCAGGCCTTGATAGGGGATGGACATTCTTGAGCCGTCGGATCCGCTGACGGTGATATAACCAGACCAGAGCGGAAGGCGCTCTGCATCAAGGTCTTCCGGGTGAGAGGCCCAAACCTTGATGGTGGCGGATTGACCAGGGGGTATTTCGACCGTGTCCTCACTAAAGACCAGTCTCCCAGTGTTCTGCATGTGGCTGCCCTCCACCACCTCTAGGGGCGTAGGGGACTGCGCGGGCTGAAGCGACTCCTTTTCCATGGTGTATACTGTAATCGCGGGAGTATAACCTAGTGTGTATTCGACTTCGCCTTCGGCATCGCTGATGATAGTTATTTCTACCGGTAGCGCCGGCCTGTTCGTGTCGAGGTCTTTGAAAGAAATGCTAGGGGGCATGACCCTCGCACGGGTGTGCACTGCGGCGTGAGCTTGTAACAGTCCAGCCCCTTGTTGCGCAGGAGGAGCTAGCTGGTCGAAAAACTGGCTGGCGTCATTGTATTTCAAGGGTCTTGCGGTACACGACAGTAGACTCTCGATGAGAGCATGGTCGCGGGTGCCACGAGCCTGCATAATAAGAGCCACGATCCCGGCCACGAAAGGGGAAGACGAGGAAGATCCATCTGACACATGATATCCTCCCCGTGCGCGTACCAACGGCAGGTCTTTTCCAGGCGCGGCAACTTGAGGTTTGATGTTCAGCTCCCAGTCGGGCCCCCAGGAGCTTTTGCTATCAATGGCACCACCAGTCGCCTCATTGGGCACTACCCTCAAGGCGTGTGTGGGATCTAGCGTCACCGTGAGGCTCTTCCCTTGGAGGAGGGCTTTCATCCAGGATTTGCCTACACTGATGGGCACAGTTCCAAACGCCAGTGACTCCATTTCCTCCAGGATCGAGCCTTCGCTATAAGCCAAAACGTATCGTCCTTTTGCTTTTTTAATCTGTGCAGCCTGGTCTGCGATGGAACATTTGCCGCTGTCAGTGATAAGAAACACGGTGTTGTTGTTGAACTTGAAATCAGATCCCTCCGGGAGCCCAGAACACGCGTCGTGCCCTTTCTCGAGACTCGGCGACCAGAGCTGATAGGACGGATGGGCAGTCCATTCACCGTAGGGACCGGACTGAAATTCAAACACAGACGACGGCCCATTATCTGTTGAAAATGTATATCTCGGTACAAACGCTGGTGTCACAACGTTGTTGACGGAGGCAGCAGATATCGCCCCGTTGGCGCTCGCAAGGGCGCGGCTGTGGAAGGGACCGAGCTCCCCCGAGTTTCCGGCGGTCACGATGCACATCGTACCGGAGTGGACGACACGGGAGATGGCGACGGCGACGGGTGAGTACCTCCAAGCGATTGGGAGCTCGAAAGTGATGGATATAATGTCGGCGCCGTCGTCAAAGGCTTTGTTGATGGCCTCGATCACCCTATCGGTACGAACTTTACCGTGGCAGTCGATGACTTTATATGAGCCGACCGAGACGCCTGGAGCAACGCCACCGAACCCAAAGGCGTTGGTCCGGCCGGCCAAGACGCCGGCAACACCAGTTCCGTGTCCATTGGGTACCATGCAATCCATCGGAATCTCTGGCGCGTCGCTGTCACTATGCGGATCTCCGCTCAAGTCCGCACCGAAGGATACCAGGCAGCCAGGGCCGAAACAGCCGCCAAGATCTGAATGGTTGTAGTCAATCTAAAGTGATGCATACATTTAGTCGCCGTTTCGCGCACCATGATATTTGAACAAGCGTGGGACCGAGTCTTCTAAAGTCGCAGCTCGACTTTTGAACTATATGAGGATACATGTAGAGAGTGTGTACTTACGCCCGAGTCAAGGATGGCGACTTTGATACCAGTCCCGTTGATTCCTTCAGCGTGGAGCTGGTCGACTTGCGCCATGATATGAGGCGCATACGCGTCATTGCTTTCAGAGGTGGCAGGGTCTCGCCGTGTTGGCATGTTCTTGTCGATGATGGCACCGGACCAGTCACCCTTTGGCATGACCGGAAACGTCGCTGTTTGTACGGGCGACACGTTGTCTGCAGCACTAATGCCTTTGAGCATTTCGATGTTGACCGGACCTTCTGTAGTACTGTTTGTCTTGCATGATACGGCCTTGAAAAGCTTGTGGTCGAGGCTGTTTACTGTAACGCATAGCCCCTTGAGAGAGTCAATCAGCTCCGGGAGCTGATGTCCCTTCTTGAGCTCAATGAGATAGGTATCGGGGACGACATCAAGAGGGGGAATATCAGTAGCAGTTGTTGCTAAGACCGAAGACGTCGCAAGTAAAATACTGGTGAATGCGGAGCGCAACATGATGTCAGGCTAAAGATGGCAGGCTGAAAGAAGGAGCATGTAGGTTAGAGCTCAGATCGAGGCAGCCATGCTATATATTGACTTGACCACTAGTTCCCTTTGATGTCAAACTCGATGTACGTTCCATGTGCATAAGTACAGAGTCTTGCGCTCTTGTTGCCTTTGCCCGTCTCCTGTCGTGATGCCAACTCCAGAGCAGAATGCTATTCCGGATGCGTCGATGACAGTGCACTGAGCATGTTCATGCAGGGCAGCATGACAGTGGTGAACGTACGATTCTGGGGGCTTGACACTCTGACAAACGCACATAACTTTATGCACCCCAGCGGCTCGGCCCACCCTGCATGGTCTGGCGGTGGCTTGGCCTGGGTTGGGAAGCGAACCTGAGAATTACTAGATGTGTTTAGGTAATTATGCCTGCTATATAGCAGCAGCTCTCTTATATGTTAGCGATGTTGGGCGCATCGGCCTATTTGTGGGGTGCTGGTCAAACATTCGCGCTGTTCTACGGATTTGAAGCGTTACCGCACGATGAAAAAATCAAGACACAAATGCTGTTACATCGTCCTACAACCTCAAGGGGTATATTTTGCTCATCGTCAGGGCTTGTCAATACACAATGCTGTTTAGTGATGTAGCACCTGGTTGTGTAAATGTGTTCCTCAGATCAGACGCAACTTGATATTGTCACAATCTCAATGTGATTCCTTCACCGCAGAGCAGTAACCCAACAGCCTGGCATCAGCCACGGCAGATGGGAGTCGGATCTGACGGCGGCGCAGGCGCAGTGAGTGAGTGGGCGGGCGCATGTCGTGCAACGTCGGAACAGTCCGCGCCCGTTTGTGTGCAACCTCCAGCAGCCAGCCACGGCCATCATGGCTGTCGGTAAGCAGATATGTCAGATGCCATCGCGGACGAGGTTTGCTCTGCCGCTTGGTCGTTGGTCGTGGTAGTCGCCGAGACCTGAGGTAGGACGAGATCGAAGGGGGGCGAAGGGCTTTTTTTACGGCCGGTGAGGTTGCAGGATGTAAGGAGTATAGGTATGCAGACTGATCCTTGTTGCAGCTTCCATCATCAGGTTGCAGATGGACGGGGCGGGACGGCAGTGAAGCCGAGTCGCTGGAGCCTCCAGCAAAAAGCCCCCCGAGCCGTGCTGTAGTTTCGCCCAGGGCCCCTGCGACCTGCAACCCGGCGGGCCACGGCAATGTGGTTGAGAGCACAAGCAGCTGGAGCTTTGGTGGATCCCACCTGCCCAGCCCTGCCTGTCCCCGCCTGGACTCTGATTGGTGTTTGGTCCTACAGGTCAGGCAGGCCCGACCCGACTGCGCGGTGATGGGAAGGAGCAGCTCCGCCCAATGGAATCGCCGCACAGCGTCGTCACTTTGTTGCTTTTGTCTCATGCTCTCGAGCTCTCGAGCTTCACCGTCTTTCTTACCAAGTGACCTACCTGCCTACTCTCGACGACTTTCGCCCATCCCTTCTAGCGCTTCTACTTCTCTCCCGTCCGGCTCAATTGCTGCCGTACGCTTGTTAGGAACACAGTGTCGGAGTCAATTCTTCGTGTCCGTGCGTCCCCGCGTCTGGTGTGGTCGTGACGTCCCGAGCAACAGCCCACCAAAAGCGCAAGCTCCAACGACGTATCACTCTTCAGCCCGTTTGCATCGGGCCGCCCGTTTCACGCGGTTTGCCTTCTCGACGCGCGTGAGACTATTGCCAGCGAAAGGCGCGGCTGCACCGTCTTATAAAACGCCGCCGACTTGCTCTTGTCCAGGTCCCGTCACTCGCCTCTTGTCTCCGCGCAGACCCAGTCCGCTGATTACTTCGACAGAACCGGAGGTGAGTCGTGTCACATTTCCGCGTCATCTCATATCGTGCCTTTGCATTCCCGCTCGCGTATCCCCGACCCGATGTGCCGCGGGTGGAGAAGCATGTTGGCCCGGTCATAGCTGTCTAACGTGACCCTCGGAAGTTCATCTTCACTCATGCTTTGTTCCTTGTATCACTGCCCAAGTATAACAATCCATCCTCTTGGCGCTCAAGAGAATCTTTCACTCTGCCATCCTCTTCTGGCAAGCACTTTATTCCGCGTTTCCTCGTCACCTACAGCATCCGTTCGATTTAGCTCATCCTCATGTCCACAGGGAATATTAGCTTGGTTGTCAGCAGCAACAAACCTACCTTAGCTTGCCATGGCTGATAGAGGAGGCCGGGGCGGCCGGGGACGGGGCGGCAGCGACCGCGGCAGCGGACGTGGCCGCGGATCTGCTGAGAGAGGCCGCGGTCGAGGTGGCGGCTCCCGAGGGAGCTATCGCGGCGATAGCCCTGGCCTCGGATACGGCGGCGGAGATTCTGGTCGTGGTCGCGGCGGAGGCTCTCGAGGGGCCTACCGCGGCGACAGCCCTGGACCTGGCTACGGCAGCGGAGACTCTGGCCGAGGCCGCGGGGGTTACTCCCGTGGAGGTGCCCGTGGCGGGCGAGGAGGGCGAGGCGGCCGTGCCGAAAACCCCGAACTCTCCAAGACATACAGGTCTGTTTCGGACGCGCCCATCGTGCATGGGGGCCGCTTTTTTCTGACTTGTTCTCCTAGCATGAACGGCACATACCCGTCACCCGATCCCAGCATCACCGCCATAGAAGACATGATCGTTAGCTCCCAGTCTGGATCCCTGACTGGCCTAACGTCGCAACTAGGAAAGGTGAGCCTTGAGTCCGGTCGCGCTGGTAGCTCCAGTAGCACTACCTCAACGGATTTGTTCCCTCTGCGGCCCGCGTTTGGCTCTACCGGTCGGCCTGTTAGCCTCTGGACAAACTACTTCCGGGTCAATGCCAACCCAACGGTGCTTTTCAGGTACCACCTTGAATTCGCTCAGGTTACGACCGAGACCACCGGCGACAATGCCCAGACAGAGTCGACCAAATCTGCTCGGGACGTTAAGGGTCGCAAGCTCTACCTGGCCGTCGAAGCCGCGCTCAAAACCCTACGAGGCACCGACAGATCTATTGTGCTCGCCACCGAGTATAAGAGCCAGCTCATCTCCCTCAAAAAGCTGGTCCTGGCCGAGAACCCTTTCCAGATCCGTCTACCAGTAGAGACGAGCCAGACAAAGGTCGACGTCATTGATGTTACCGTACATGGCCCGTCCGAAGCACCTTTGGATTCCTTGCTCGCTTATATGGCATCCATGCGCGACGGCCCCAATGACGGCATTTTCCCAAAATACCCAGACGCTGTCGATGCCCTCAATGTCATACTGGGTCACGGGCCGCGCTCTAAGTTGAATGATGTAGCGGCGGTTGGCAGCTCACGCTTTTTCCCCTTTGGTGCGAACAAGGCCACGGCCAGCCTCAACCACGATGGCCATCTGCTGATGGCGGCACGCGGCTTCTTCCAGTCAGCACGCATTGGCACGGGCCGGTTACTTCTCAACGCGAACGTGACACACGGCGTGTTCAGGGTATCTGGGAAGGTGGACAGGCTCTTTGAAGACCTTGAGCTGAGGCCTGTCATGACGAGTGATCGCTATGGGCTTCGTGTCATGAAGGCTGTCGGCAAGTTCATGCCCAAAACTCGCGTTTGGGCCGATTTCATGCTCTCCGACGGGAGGAAAGTGCGCAAGGCCAAGACGATCCACGGCCTCGTCGCGGCAACAGAGCTCACCAAGAAGGGCAAAGCAGCGGCCACCGAGAAACCACTCAAGTTCACGCGGAACTATGAATACCCGGGCCCCAAAGAGGTCGAGTTCTGGCTCGAGGTCAGCGGAAACGGACGCTACATCTCCGTTTACGACTACTTCCTGATGAAGTACAAGATGCAGCTCAAGGACCTGCCTCTCATTAACTTGGGCCGCGCAGACAAGCCGACGCTTTTTCCGGCCGAGATGATCGAGATACAGCCTGGTCAGTCGGTCAAGGCGAAGCTGACCATGAGTGAGACGACGGCCATGCTGGACATTGCCTGCCGCACTCCGTACGCCAACGCGCTATCCATCAGCGGCGACGCCCGCAACACGCTTGGGCTGGACGACGAGAGCCTCTCCAGCTTTGGCGTGTCCGTCGACAAGTCGCTCTTGACAGTACACGGGCGCGTCTTGAATATCCCCATGCTTTCGCTCATGACCGAGAAGAAGCGGGCCGACGAGTTCATGCCCAAGGACGGCAACTGGAACTTGAACGGAAGGATCATTGCTCGCGCCGGCCGTCCGATCGAGCGATGGACATATCTTGATATCATGAAGCGGACAGAAAACCCTGCATCTGTGAGCATGATGAAGAATTTCGCCGCGCAACTTATCAAGACCGGAATCCCCATGTCCACGGATCCCGTCATGCCGCCCCATGGCAAGCTTTTCATTTCTCGCGACGAGGCTATGGGCAGCAAGTTGAACAACTTCTTCGCTTGGGCACAAAGGGAGAACGTGCAGTACATCTTCATCATCTTACCGGAGAAGGACAGTTCTGGGCTCTACCCGCGAATCAAGACACTGGCAGACTGCGAATATGGCATTCACACCAGTCTCGTATTGGCCAAGCACATGGGTCAGAACGGGCCCAGCCCTCAGTATGCGGCCAATGTCGGGCTCAAGGTTAACCTAAAGATGGGCGGCCTGAACCACAAGCTCAAGAACGACATTGGCTTGCTGAGAGAAGGCAAAACAATGGTTGCCGGGTACGACGTGACACACCCGACCAACATGCCGGAGAGGAAGGATGGCAAGGAGATTCCGAGTCTGGTCGGTCTGGTGGCAAGCATCGACAAGGATGTCGGGCAGTGGCCTGCGACGTCGTGGGAGCAGTCAGCGAGGCAGGAGATTCTCAGCGACACGCTCGTGGAGGCCTTCAAATCCCGCCTCGACCTCTGGGCCCGACACAACCGATCCTATCCTGAGAACATCATAATCTTCCGCGATGGCGTTTCAGAAGGCCAGTTCCCGCAGGTGCTCGAGCAGGAGCTCCCGTCGATCCGCAAAGCCTGCGCCGAGAAGTGCGGAAGCAAGCAGCCGAAGCTGACGATTGTTGTGTCGGTGAAACGCCATCAAACGCGCTTTTACCCAACGTCAGCCACCGACATGTCCAAGTCCGGAAATGTGGTAAACGGCACCGTGGTGGACCGTGGCATTACACAGGCTCGCTACTGGGATTTCTTCCTCACTGCCCACCATGCGCTGAAGGGCACCGCGCGGCCTGCGCATTATACGGTTCTGCTCGATGAGATCTTTCGCAACAAGTATAAGGCCAACGCCGCCAACGAGCTGGAACGGTTGACACACGAGCTCTGCTACCTGTTTGGCCGGGCCACGAAGGCGGTGAGCATCTGTCCTCCGGCGTACTATGCCGACATTGTCTGCGAACGGGCCCGCGCGCATCGGCCTGAGATATTCGACGCGGACGACGCGTCGTCAATTGCGTCGATGTCGACTACTCGTGGCACGAACCGTCAAGTGCACGTCAATCTCAAGGACAGCATGTACTACATTTGAGGCCAAGTCTGAGAAGGGTCTGTCGAGAATTGAGGCAGTTGGAGTTGGCGACAAGGGTATGCCGATGTTGGGCGTCGGTACTTGGAAAAAGTCGCTTAGATTTAGACCAAAAGGTATGGCGAGACATAGAGTGGCGCACGTAACAGATGCACTTCTCGCTGGCACTTACGGACTCCATCCTCGTGTATCGCAGGCGACCATTCTTTGTATCAGCAACGCCATCCAATGTCTAATATTCGAGGTCCTATATCTTTGGCTTCGGCTGTGTCCTTGTCCCGTTGCCATCTTTTACACCCAGATACCGCCTGTATTCGTCGCTCACTGTCGTCTTCTCAGCCAGGGGCTTTTTGGTCCACTCGTCGTACTCCTTCTCCTCGGCCCACCAACGATCCAGCTCGCCCTTGGCCCACTCGGCGGCATGCCTGGCGCAGTACGCCGGAGCCTCCATGGGAATCAAGTGTCCGTGATCCGGGTGCGTCACCTGCTTGACGCGGCTCTGGGCGGCACCCCCGCTGCCGCCCGTGCCCGTGCCGGTGATGGCAGTGCGCTCGCAGACGACGTCAGGCTGGGTGGTGAAGCTCTGCCCGCCAATGATGTAGAGCACGGCCGGGCGAACGCTTGGCAGGCGGACCATGGTGTTGCCGCCCTCGGCGCGGTACAGCGGCCAGTTGGAGACGGAGGGGTTGAGGGTATCGTCGAGGTCCGGGCAGCGCTCTTGGTGGATGACCTTGGAGCCGTCGGCGTTGAAGGCGGGCCAGCTGGGGCGCAGGAAGGTGAAGATTTCCTGGTGCTTGGTAGTCGCGAGCGTCACGGGCGTGGCGGCGGTAGCAGCAGCGGGGGCGACATCGCGCAGGCCGAATTCGATCCAGCGGTCGAGGACGCGCGGGTCCCAGGCCTGATAGAATTTGCTCCTGCGAAAGGAGGCGGCGGCCTCGTCGCGCGAGGGCCAGACGTCGCGGCGGTTGACGCTGAGGGCGGCGGGACTGAGGCGGACGGTGGAGGGGTTGTAGTCGTAGTGGCCGATGACGGGGTCGAGGAGGACGAGGCCGACGGAGAAGAGGCGCGGGTGGAGGAGGGCGGCGTTGGTGAGGGAGTTTCCGCCGAAGGAGTGGCCGACGGCGAGAAGAGGCGGTGGGGGGCGAAAGTGGTTGACGAGCTGGATGATGTCGCGGGCGTAGTCGTTCCAGCCGGCTGGACGAGGAGAGGTAGGGAGGGCGGTTAGCTGCTGAGGACTAGGGTCGGGATTTGCTTCCCTCTGATGAGAGAGGTGGGGGAAGCTGGGGTGACAAACGGTCATTGCCTAGCTTGCCCTCGTTGAGGATGCCGCTGCGGCCCTGCCACGCGGCGTCGGCGATGAAGATGCTGCGGATGCGGATGCCGAGCCTCTGCGCTTCGTGGTAGAACTCGTCCCACAGGGGTTCATATAGCTCCTGGGAGACACGAGTGGTAAGTACAAGGGGACGTGTGCGGATGAGCGAGTGAGTGGATGAATGAATGGGTGAGTGAGCGAATGGAGGTGAGTGCATGCGTGCGTGCAATGAGAGTTGAGATGCGGCATGTCATGAGATCCCTGGCACAAAAACAAACCTTGGGGAAGCCGTTGGCGTGCGCGCCGATGACGGTCAGGTCGCCCCTTTGCGGCGTCGGGTTGTCCTTGGGCACATATTGCTTCACGGCTAGGAGCAGGGTCTCGTCCTGGGATGTGGCGGTCGCGCGAGCAAATTCGCGGATGTGAGATGCCGGGATGGTGTGTTCGGTGATGTTGAAGAGTGACATTGTAGTGGCGGCGTAGGTGCAAGCCGAGGGGGGGCAGCGAAAGATGCGACGTTGCCGTTTTACCGACACATTTGAATGGCGGGGTGGTCACTGGTCACGGCTCCGGAATTAGCGCAGAAAAGACCGACGGATGTGAGGTTTTGGATGAAGGCCAACGGAGGGAGGGAGCGGGCGTTGAAATGCCTTCGTCGTCGTCGTCAACGAGACGCCGCCGCCCGACAATCCGTTTCCCACATGCCTCGGCCCGGCCAGGGGGGGTTAGCGGTGTGGCTCGTGCGCCGAGGAGCCCTGGGGGCTGGTGGGGGTTCTGGCAGTTCAAGGTTGTGGTAGCGTCTTCCAATGTCGAGGACGGGATGTGAAAGCGCGGGGATGGCAGTTGAGAACTTCTTGTACGAAGTAGTGAGAGGTACTAACTATAGTGGGTAAGGTACGAAGGGCTCTGCCTATGAAGAGCCCCTAGTTGGGCCGCTCGTGCCTTCCATTTCCCTCTCAACACTGATAAACGTCTCCGAGTCAACACCAAGAACTGGATTTGCGGCAAGAGCACGGAGTCGCCTACCCTAAACGCTCACAGGTCGCAGCAACGCAGCCTCAAGAGTTGCCTGGCCCTGCATATACACTTCCCCCACCAATTTATTTCTGCTTGGGGGCTGGTAGCCGCAATCCCAGAAACTTGTCGGATGCACTGCACGACATGTTGCTGCGTCTAGCATGGCGGCATCCCAGGTAACATTCCTCACTGGAGCCCCTCCACCGTCCAGAGTGGACAACGCATCGTGCACCGTGACAAAACTGGACAAGGCCTATGATATCCTCCTCGGGCTTGAACACACGCGCACCGGCGACGACGCACAAACTTCTTCCCACGCCGTCTGGCGCTCCCTGCCTTTAAGGAGACAGCCTCTGCACACCGGATTCAGCCAAGTTCACGATGTCCAGCACACGCAATTCCGTGAAAGCGCCGGCTTCTTCACCACGGCAGACGTGTCTTTTGCGGATTCGTCACACCTGGCCTCCGCACGCGAGGACGTCGAGGATGTCTTGACACAGTTCTGCGAGCAGGCTTTGGCCGAGCACACGTCCATCATGTCTTCGCAGCCCGACGACAGCTTCATGTCCGAGGAGGAGACTTCCTTCTTGACGACTACGTCGTCGGCCGACAGGACCAACCATGACACGATGAGGCCGCCGCCTCCTGTGCCGTCGCATCTATCTGACCTTGAGGACGTCCCGCCCGCCAAGCAGATCCTCGCGTTGCAGCCCCAGACGGTGACCCTCAACCTCATCATCGGTGTCATCTCCATTGCCCAGCCACGCACCGTCACCACGCGCTGGGGCACTACGCTCTCGCTGGTTGAGGTGCTCGTCGGAGACGAGACCACGGCCGGCTTTGCAGTCACCTTTTGGATCGCCAGCGATTCCGACCGCAACGCCGGAGTGCTCCAGCTGCAGCGGCAGGACGTGGTCCTGATGGAGAACGTCGCCCTGCACGTGTTTCGCGGCAAAGTCTACGGCCAAAGCCTGCGCAAGGGCCTGACGAGGGTCAACCTCCTCTGGCGCCGTGACGGGAGCGGTTACTACTCCACGAGGAGCCTCTCCAAGAATCGAACCACTGCGGCGCGCCCGCAGCAGGAAAAGACGGCGCTGGTCAAGGACTGGGTCTTGCGATTTGTGGGACGAGACCCGACAAGGACGACAAGGAGCAGCGTGCGAAAGTCGTGGGACATGCCCCCTGATGACTCGCAATGACGCTTAATGCAGTGGCGGCGAATCGATGTTTATATACCCGGAATGACAAGCGGCCGCCAACCTGTCATCTCTATTACTCTATACGGAGTACTACCATTTCGTTTCGTGTTACAAGACTGCGCTTTAGTGGAGATGGCCTTGGCCTCTGCCGCTCTAGGATATCAACGCCGTTAAAAATGCCACCGACCCGAGCCACCAGCGAGACTAGACTGCGACAGCCGCCGGTTCCTCCTTCTTCTGCCCTTCGGGCCCATGCTTGACGGACTTCCACTCCAGGCCCAAGCACATCAGAAGAGCCAGAGCCGCGCATGCCACAGAAATGTAGTAGGTGTGGCGCAGACCCGTCATGTACGCCTTGAGAACCGCATCAAAGGCATCGACGCGGCCCATGCGCTCGAGCACGTGCTTGATCTCGGAAGCGCCGCTGTTGATGAAGGCCCTTCCGTCGATCCCAATCTTCTCCTCGTTGATGGTGTCGATGAGGCCGTTCTGGAAGAGGGTCTGGGCGACAGCGACAAAGATGGCGCCGCCGAGTGCCTGGAAGAATTGGACGCAGGCGGTGCCAACGGGGACCATTTCCTGGGGCAAGACGGTCTGCACGACGAGGACGCCGATTTGGAAACCGGCGCCGATGCCTAGACCGGCCAGGACCTGGTAGCCGAACCACTCGCGGAGCGGGGTGTCGACGTCAAAGGTGGTGATCATGCCGGAGCCGACGGTGAAGAGGATCATGCAGGGTATGATGACGAAATTGTAGTAGCCGATGGCGGTGATGATGCCACCCGACACGACGGAGATGATGACGGTGGCGAGGAGGAGAGGGAGAATCTTGATGCCGGCCTGCACGGCGCTGACGCCCTGGATGGCTTGGAAGTAGAGCGCTACGAAAAAGGTTAGTCTCACAATGACGCACATGGAAGAGTCGGTACGGGCGCTTACAAAGGTAGTAGATGAGAGGGAAGAAGCCGGCACCGAAGAAGAAAGCAAAGAGCATGGAGAAGAGGACGTTGCGGTTCTTGAAGAGGCGTGGGGGCAGGGTGCCGTTGTCGCCCTGCCAGAACTGGATGCCGATGAAGATGGCAATCATGAGGCCGAAGCCAACGAAGAGGCCGATAATCTTGGAGTCGTTCCAGGGGTAGTCGGCGCCACCCCACTGCAGGGCGAGGAGCAGACAGACGATGGCGGGGATGAAGATGGCGGTACCAGTCAGGTCGAGCTGCATGATGCGGGCCTTGACGGACTGGCCCTCGGAGCTGGCCGTGTTGCGGTTGACATGGACGAAGAAGAAGACGATGAGCGCGGCCAAGCCCCCGATGGGCAGGTTGATGTAGAAACACCAGCGCCAGGTGACGTTCTCGGTGAAGGCGCCGCCAAGAAGGGGCCCGGCGACGGAAGCGATGCCCCACATGCCGCCGATGAGGCCGAAAGCCAGCGGGCGTTTGTTGAGGGGCATGGAGAGGGAGAGAATAACGATGGAGCCGGAGAAGAGGCCGGCCGTGCCAATCTGGTTCAAGGGTCAGCCAAGGGCGAGCACAAGGGGATTCCCAGCATGGCTTACACCGGCGATGGCGCGGCCAACGATGAAGGCGGTCGAGGTGGGGGCGACGGCGCAAACGAGACTGCCGACCTCGAAGATGAAGACGGCGAAGAGGTAGACGAGCTTGACGTTGAAAAGCTTGTAGATGGCGCCATACATGGGCTGCAGCGCCGTCGTGGTCAAGAGGTAGGCCGCGCCGTACCAGCCCTGAGCAGCAATGTCAGCTTTGGCGTAGGGGCCAAATGGGCATGGGGGATCAGCCACTCACAATGTCCTTGACGCTTTGAAACTGGGCGGTGATGGCGCCCAGGGCTGGCGCGATGATGGTCTGATCGAGGGCGACAAGGAAGACGGCGAGGCACAGGGCGCTAATGATGAGGGTGAGGGTCAGGCCCTTGGGGTAGTTTGCGGCCGGATCGTCTGGCATCGTGGCGACGGCGTCGGGCTCCTTCTCGTCGACGTGCTCGGCGTCGTGGTCGCGGTCATGGTCATGATCGTGATCGCGCGGCTTTTCCAAAGCGTCGTGGGGCAAAACGACTCCCGAGCCCGTCTCTGTCCTGTCGGTGGATAGGCGCTCGGTCGAGTGACCCGACACGGTTGCCGTGGGTGTTGGTTGTGTCATGGCGGGGGCTTAAGGCGAGAGAGTTGTCTCGTGTTGTACAACAGCTTGCCTGCCTTTGCGACGGACCGCGTGGTCGACGGCGGTTCGAAGATGCCAGAACTGTTCCGGGTTGCAGGCAGCCAATGGTGATGGCTTCAGCAGAAACCAAAGCGTTCGTCGAGAAGGGAGCAGCCACAGGCGAGAAGTGCGCCTCATCAGCCTCTTATACGCCCGAAACGCATCGTCACTGACATTAAGGAGAAGGAAGAAAAAACCACAGACCATCGGGGGCGCTAACAAGCAACTAGCCAAGGTAGCTAGCTCTTCATCCACAAAGGGCCAACAGGGAGGGACGTCCCGGGGCCCGGGTCGCACAGCTCGAGCGAGGCGGGTCAATGACTGGGGGGGGGGGGTCACCGAGCCTCGAGGGCAAGCAGGCTAGTGTGGGCGGGAGCGTCAGCGCATGGACGCGTGAACGTGCCGAAGGCCGGGACCAACAGCAAGGACAAGTTCTTTGCACGGACGGCTGGCGGCTCTCTCTGCCGGGTGTGGATGAGCTACTGCTGCTGCTCCGGCGGTTGCCATCCCACGTACGCAGACACAGACACAGACACACACGGGCACACCCTCCCTAACGGCGTTTATAACGGCGGACGAGGCGAGTGGAGGATGAGGAGTGTGTGTGTGTGTGTGTGTGTGTGGTCCCGAACCGCTGGCTCGCGTTGGGTCCGACAGCCGGACGCCTGGGCTGGGCTGGGCTGCCTGCCGGACCCTCGATGGCAGCCGATTCTACAGGGCTGCTTGTTGGATGCCCGTCTGGCGGCGGCAGGACGAGACTGTTGCGCCGTCTGGACTCGCCGGTCTGACAATCATCTGGCAGTCCCACGAGGCTTCACAGCAGATCAGCATATACTGTACAGCAGCTCATCAACGAGCCTGTCGCGATACCAAGACTACGAATACGAAGTGCGTAGCTCGTCCGGGTGCCAGATCCCATCCGAAACAAGCACAGTGTGGGCGACGACTCAGGGGCAATGCAATGACAGATGGACAAAGAAGCGAAGCCAAAAAGCAGCGACGAGACAGACCAAGGGACGGACGGTTGGGGTGGGCCAGCAGTGAAACCTACCTACGAAGAACCTACTCGCGCCGCGTGAAACGTGCCGCCCCAGGAAATGGGCTTCGGGCAAGCCAGCCGCTGCGAGCTCAAGGACCCCGGACTTGGTACGATTGCCGATGTCCGAGCTGTGGGGTGAGAGCGGCCCGCACGAGGACTCATCACCACGCGCAGCCCAGCCCAGCCCATCCCAGATGAGATGCAGCTGGCGCGGCTCACGCGAGCGGCGAGACACAACCCCCCCCTTTTTGGAGGTCAGGACGCACGTCATCATCGACTTTTTTGCCTAGTTCCCTAGGTCGCCTTTTTTTTCTCGGCCTCGTCGTCGGCGAAGCCTATGAAAGTCGGCCATCCTCAATCAAGTCATGAGATCGTTGCAACGCGCGGCGGCGTCAGGCTTCGTCAGCGCGCGGGAATGAGTGCGTGGCCGCACGCTTGTGAAATCGTCCCCCGCGGCTGGCTGGCTGCCACGGAGGATGACGGGGGATGGATGAATGCCGCTAGTAGTCTGACACTTTAATTTTCTTGTGTGCAGGCCTGCGTAGCACAGAACAGTCAGAAGGAGCCCACAATGCCACCATCACGAAGTTGTCTCTGCTCGGCCGCCAAGTGCAACCAAGGCGTGCGCGCGACGTGCAAGGAAAGCCCCTGACGGCGGCAGGAAACCGGTATCCAAGGCACGACGACCTGCTGACTCCAGATTTGACAGGAACCCCCCCTCCCCACAGGGCTGACGGAGCCCCATAGTATCTCGTCGCAGCGGAATTGGATCGGTCAAGAGGCAAACAAACAGAGTACGTACGTTGGTAGCCAAGCCGGCTGGCTGCCAATCTGGCTTCTCTCGCCGTCGCCTCCAACAACGGGAGCAGCAGCAAGGGCCGCACGCACTCATGCACGCACGCACGCACCCAACGCACGCGCCCTGGGGGCGGAAAGGACGTCGCATTATGATGCCATGCCATGCCATGCGCCCTGCACGCACCACGCACCCAACGTCGAGTGCGGCGACGGACTGTACTGTATGTACTGTACTGTACTGCCAAACGGGCGAAAGCAGAAAGAAGCACCAGTCCAAAAAAGGACGCCGCCGGGACATCCATCCCCCCCCCCCTGGTTGATGGGCTGGCTGGCTGGCGGCTGGCTGGCTGAACAGTTTGGTGCGAGTTGGTCCGGGGTCCGGTCACTAAACGAGATATGTGCTTCGTAATACTACGCACGCACGCCGTGACTAGATGCGCCGCGCGACCGACCGGACTTCCGATCAATAAGATGCGCGATTCTGCACGGTGCGTTGTACGATGTACATACATACTTACGTAGTAAGCTACCTAGTCACTTGACCACCCGTGAGAGGACAAGGCCTCCTCAGGGTCAGCATTTATGTTTCGGTGAAACTAGAACGACGGTACGTACCACGAGTAGACAGCGAAAGTGTTCTCGTTTCCTTGGTGTTTTTCTTTCTTTGCTCCTTTCACTCCAACGGCAAGCCAACGTCAGATGGTAGTGTCGGGAGAGACAATATATGTATTTGCCTTACTTGGTACTCCATCAGTCTTTACAAGACGAGGTGCTCTGGTACCAAGTTCAAAATCAAACCCGAGTGGTACGTTTGAGGATGTTGGAACGGGTTTGCATAAGGATCCCCGAGGCGTGTGAAGAGAGAGGGAGCAGAGGTAGGGCAGGGGGGGTTGGCACAAATGCCTTTTGTCGCATGGGTAATAAGAGCGATGCACCCGTGGCCGCCAACACACGTGGCGGAATGTCGCGGATGGATGGTAGTTACAGAACTCCATGAGTACGTTATCTGTAACACTTAGTAGGGACGGAAATTCGTTGTCATTATGGCTGGCTAGTTATGCTTTGTGCGATGTACTACTCGTCCTGGGTCTACATGGCCGTCCTACTCTCCTTCTATTGCTGCTGCTGCTTCTGCTGCTCGTGGGAGGACAGGATCCAAGGCCAAGTAGGCTTGCATCGCGGATTTGCCTCCTACACATACGCTCACCCTTCGTTCCCCGTTGTCGATGACGGCGAAGGTGGTATCACGTCCTCGCTCGCCTCCGCCGGCACCCATACGAGCAGCCCGTCCTTGTCAATCTTCATGCCCTCGGTCGGGATGATGCGCAGCACTTTTTGGAAGTACTTGTCCCGCACCACCAGCCCCGGGCGCACGTACGCCCCCGCCACGAGCGGCACCAGGCGATACCTCGTCGTCCGCCGCGACATGGGCAGCAGGTGCACCGTCGTCTGCTTGGCCCCCGAGAAGGCAAAGGCGTCGCTCGGCTCCATCGTCAGCCCAAATGTGAGGAAGTGGTTCGACGGGTTCTCAATCGTCATGTCCAGGTGCATCACGCTCGGCCACGTCTCGCCCGGCGTGCGCGTGTGCAACGCCGACGCCAGCACTCGCGGCTCCGTCCCGAGCACCAGATACTGGCCCACCGGCATCGTCGTCGTGTTCAAGGCGGCGCCGTCGTCCTCTGCTGCTGTTACTGTTGCAGTTCCTGTTCCTGTCGCCCCCTTCCCGCGCCGCCATCTGATCACAAACGCGAGGTCGAGCGTCACCGGGTGCCGGTCGTCGAGGCTGAGCTTCTGCGCCACCAGGTCAAACTGCGCTTCGTGCATCGTTTTTGGTGCCGCCACTATCCCTTCCGCGGGAACCTCCGGGCGCCGGACGACGCTGCAGCGGGCGCCGCCCACGCACGAGACTATCTCCACGTCCACGCCCACGACATCGAGATTCTCTGTCGCAAACGACGCGTAGTGGCACATCAAGCACCACTGCTGGGCGAATCCGCTGGGCGCCGCCTGCACCGTGCCCTCTCCATTCGCAGCTTCGTCCAGTTCCTCATAGTTGAACAGGCTCGGCCACGGGTCCGGATGGAGCCGCGGGACCAAGTCGTAGTTCGCCTCGAACGGCGCCACCACGTTGATCTGGATCGGAAGCAGCTGGATGATGGGCGTTGCGTTGTCAGAGTCGAGGTGGTACGTCGCCCGCAGATGCATGTCGTAGCTCGTCGGCGCTCCCGCTCGGTCGATGCGGATGGGGAGTACCATGGATGAACCCTTCTCCATGTGGCCCAGTCCGACGCCACTGATGCGCGACTCCTCCTGTGCGCCCTCAGCTTCGTGCTCTTTGCCGTCGACGGTGAGCCTCAAGGCCGGCAGCGTCTCGCCGAACAAGAGAACATCCAGCCTGGCGCTCGCATCCTCGTCTTCATCGTTCCGGAGTTCGATTCGTAGGTCAACTGTCTCGTTCGTGTAGTGCTGCTCCTGAGGGTCAAGCAGCGCAATCTGCAGCTTGGGCGGGCGGGGCTGTACATGTAGGTTTCGTGCGTCAGACCGCGATTGTCGCGGCTTGCGCGACCCCCTGGTGAACCACCCGACAGCTGGGTCCGTTTCCCTAAACTTGAGCGCATACTCTATGTCGAAGCTGGGGTTCTGGTACGCCAGGGTCACGGTCGACGCCTCTACATCGCCAGCCTCCCGTAGCGGCACCGCCATCTCGAATATCAGCTGCTGCCCCGGCCGTAACGTGAGGTTGGCGCGGCCCCTGAGCTCCGTCGGCAGTTCGTCATCCGAGCCTGCCGCGAACTTCTCCTCCAGCTCAACCGGAATGATTATCTCTTTCTCGGCTGCAGTTGGCCCCCCCTCATCGTTGTCAATGATGAGTGGCTTCAAGCTTCCCTCGAACCCTACCCGCACCGACGACAAGGTCAGAGGCGCCGAAGCTTGCAGCGCATGGGAAGTCAGCACAAGCTGCGCAGCACATGTCTCGCCGGCTTTGCTCTCTTTGTGACGAAATGCAAAGCTGGTGGAGACAAGTATCGAAGCACTCGCGTCTGTCAGCATGATGACAGGTTTGGCCTCGGTCTTGATGCCATCAAGTGACTTCCGCAGGTCGTAATGCCAGTGAGCCCGCCTCGAGAATTCTGGGAATATGCATCAGCCCAAGCCGCGTTCCACCTGCGTTGCTTCATGCGCTCACTTGTATGCATCAACTCCCAATCGATGGAGACGACAAGATCCCCCCGCCCTGTTGCGGCGGCAGCCCTTCTCAGAAGCCAGCATACGTCCTCGGATGCGTCCAACCACTGTTCTGACCGGAACGAGCCGTCATCCCACAGCGGCCGCAGCATGGCCACAACCTCCTCCCAGTGGCCCTGTGACGCCATCTCTCTCGCGCACTCCAGTGAAATCTCGGCGGCGAGACGCAGCTGCTCGCGGGCCTGGAACTGCGTCCGAGCCATGATTAGGCAGTCGATGACCAGCTGCGTATGGTCCACACCTGTGCCGGATAGGGGGTATTCTTCGTGCGGCGCCGGGCACATGTATGTGTCGTATGCAAACGACTTGCTGCCTCCTTGCGCAGATGACGCCGGGTTCGGCGCAACGCGATCCTCCTCCGGCATCATGTGTGCCAGGGTCCTCCGTGCAGCAAGGTGCCGCGCCGCGATCCGATACCAGTAGCCCGTGTGATGGAGCAGCTCCCACGGCCTGAGCCGCTCGGCGAGGACCGCTTTCTCCGGCGGGAGGTATATTGCCATCGTTGCTGGTGTCAACCCGGCCACCTCGACCTTTTCTATCAGCTGCGCCATGACTGTTGCCCACCGCGCCTCCCACGCTTGCCACCCATAGTTGTTCGTCCCGCAGCCCCGGCGATCTACAAGGTCGCCGATGCGATCTCGGTGAGCCTCCCATCTACTTACTGCCAGACTTGTGTGCCCCATCCATAACTGCAGTCTTAGGCAGCGGATGGCAATGAGGTCGGCCAAAAAACGGGCCTCGTTCCAGCGAGGGCTCCAGCTTGGCATGATATCCAAAACGTCAGCACCCATTAATATGCCGTATGCCTGTTCAAGAGAGCGAATCGCGGCATCCGGCTCCTGCCGAAACTCGGCAAACACGCCAGCCTTGAAGTCGTAGCGGAAGTTCCAATCGGGAAGCGCAAGAGTTCGCGATGTACCCGAGGTCGGCGGCACTGTAGGCCGTGGTGCGACGCCGCGCGACCGCTTCTTCCTGGCATGCCGCCCAAGATCGCGATAATATTCAACAGCTGTGCCATACAGCACGGAGAGAATACTGTCCATTACCCTTTTCAGCTCCGCGGGCGAGCCCTGTATCGGTATGTAGAATATTGACTTGGGGTCCAGCGCGGTGCCCCTTCGTATCGCCTCGAGGCGGTCTTGCACACCCTCAGAGAGTTGCGCAGACCCGGACGATGCGTCGCCGAGCAGGACAACGGCCACCCTGGTCTTGTACCCGGAGCCTGCTAGCATCCTCTTGAGCTCATTGATGTCTGCTTTCAACCGGTTGTCGTTGGCGAGGGTGTAGAAGCAGGCGAAGACACTCGGAACGAGCTCCTGGTGCTTCCGGATCCATTGCGCATCTATCAATCCGTCCGGGTACAGCGCCGACACTGGAGAGAGAGGAGAGAACGGCGAGTGCACCACCGATGCGGAATCGAGGGGCTCGTCGGATTCGGGGAGCTTCGCGCGGTGTGGAGGAAGGAAGAACGACTGTTAGCAGTTAGCATCGAGAACGTCACCCCGGGTTGCCATGAGACTTCCCCGTCCGACCGTCTTGATGCGGAACCGATACGGCTCGTCGCGAGCCACACTGGTCCATGACTTGCCGTGGCCGTCAATCTCGTTGAAATATTCACCCAGGACATCGGCCTCCTTGCTCTCCAGCGGCGGCAGCTCCGACTTCAGCAGGATGCCCTGGTCCTTGAGCTCGCCCTCGAGCTGCAGCTCGGGGAGCGCCGCGTTCAGGCCAGATGCGACGAGCAGCGGGACATTATGGTCGAGGCTTCCCGCGGGATAGCCGTCCATGGTGGCGGGTCAGGACGTCCAGAGGGCGCTCAGCGGTTCGGATAGGGGGCGTGCGGTCGAGTTGTCTACCGTACGGTTGAAGCTATACAGCATCGTCAGCACCCCATCGTTAGTTGCCCCTCCTCACTGCGCCAACCTTGGAGACGCAATTGCGTACCATGCTCCTCCTCCTCCGCTAAAATAGAAGCTTTAGAACAGGCTTGCGCAACGTCCAAAGTCAACGATGGCGTATCATAGAGAGACCGGAGGAAATTCGAGCGAGGGATTGACGTCCATAATACTGCTGATTGAAGCTGGTCCCAGTGAGCTGCGGGCGCCTTGGCTACTAATAAGATGTTCGAGGCGGCAAGCCCCAGTTCTATGCGTGGAGCAGTGCGTGGGCGGACCGTGGACGCACCCGCGCCCCCCAGCGTCTGAGGTGTGACCAGCTCTCCGGATCGGAACAACGCCGGCAGCCGACTCGTGTTATCCGACCCCCCAAAATTTCCAACGCCCGCGACCTCGAAGACCCGCGACACTTGCGATTGCGCCCGCCTGCTCCAACATAGTCCACCACCGGCCGATCACAACGACAACGACCACACTCCCGCCTTCGCAACCGCGGGTCTGCGCGCGCGCTCACCTCATCTCCCCATCCCCCCCCCCCCGTTTAATCGACCCACGCCCAAAATCTACCCACCATGAGACCGACGCAAGCCCTCTCCGTGGGCCGGTACCGCCACCTCAAGCTCACGACCAAGGATGTCGGACGCGGCTTCTACAAGGGCAACCGCACGGGCTCCATGGGCCGACACACAAAATACGGAGGATACGTCATTGAGTGGAACAAAGTGCGGACGTACGTCGTGCCGGACCTGAAGGACTTTAAGGTACGACCGCTCTTCTTTTCCCCCCATCCCTTGGAGCCTTGAGACGAGGTGGCGATGGCGACGGCAACGGGAGAAACATGAAATCTGACGCGAATTGGGCGCGGGAAACAGCTCACGCCGTTTGTGTCGCGACAAGTCAAGGCCAAGCCGGGCGACTACAAGGGACTGGACAAGGGCCCACAGGATCCGTATTTCTACGTCGAGCAGTGGAAGCGGTACAATGGCGTGGACTGAGCTACGATTGTCCAATACGATACGACGACGACATGGGACGAGAGACTCCTCAATGCGACGAATCGACCCGAGCGCAGCGTGCCAATGCGCATGCGACTCGATATGGGAGTCACGTCTATCCGCATTGGCACGGGAGCCTCTGCGATTGTATATACCCAAGACTGTACCATCTCCAGCGGCGCAATGTAACAGTAGAGATATAGCGGGCCATGATATTCCGAATGGCGACGAGCGCTTACACCTCGCGAGGAACAGATATACAATGTTGAACATACCCAGAGGAATGTGCTTGATGGTACAGGTGATATCTTTAGGTATCATGTGAATGCAGTGTGAACGTATCTGCTCAAGCAGCGTCGATGGCGTCTCCGTTATGCTCCGGCTCCTTCTCAACTTTGGGCACGCTGTCTGTGGTCACAATAGACTGCAGTCCAGGACGGTGGCCGATGCCTGCGAGGAGCTGCTCCGCCCGCATCGCGTCATCGGGGTCCGGCCTGCCTGACACCTCATGCCGTGACCCTGTCGGGCTCATGGGGCGGGAGACGGTGCCCGGCGTCACAGCGGAATTAAGCGTCATCATGCTCGCCGTCTCGGCATCCTTCTTAAGGCTAAAGGGCAGCGCGATGCCGTCGATGAAGGGCCGCTTGCCAGCCACGCCTGTCTCAGGCACGAAGTTTGGGCTCAAGAGGCCGGCGCCAGACGCTTCCTTCTCTCGGCGCTGGTTGATAAGCTGTGCGACAGGGGTGCTCTCGTCCACGGCGGCATCCTCTGTCTGGTGCTCGTCGACGACGGTTCGCCGGCGAGAACGGCTCCTGCTTTGCGCCGTGCCGGTCGCGGGCTGCTGCGCCTCGATGTCATTGAAGGATCGGGCGCCGCGACCCTCATCGCCGGTGACGGACAGCGTCTCCGGTTCCTGATCCGCGTTTTGCTCCCGCAAAACCGTCGCCTCATCGTGCTTGGAGCCCCAGAGGGACCACAGCGCCAGGCCCATACTCTTCCTCTTCTTGCGCTCCCTAAGCTCGGACTCGATGCGCCGTCGCCCGGCCAAGGCCGATGGCGGTGGATGCTCGCCCGGGCCAAACTCGTGGAAGCCGGCGGCCATGTCCTTGATCATCTTCTTATGCACCTTTGCTTTGGCAGCTGAATATCTCACGTCCCACTGCCTCTTTGCGCTCATCCACTTCCGGACCGGCCCTTCCTTGACGACACCCACCGCGGTAGGGTCCATGCAGCAGCCCGGAAGCTCCGATTCGGGTGCCAAAGGAACCGCGTGGCCGTGGCGAGTCACCTTTTGGCGGATCATGTGTCTCCTAAACGGCGGCAGCGGGTCGCCAGCCTTGCCCACCTTGCCGGCGGCCGCTGCGTCCCACTGTTCTCTTTGCTTCTCTTGCTCCAGCTTCTTGCCCTCGTCCGGAATGTCACTATCGGACCCGCAGCTCGTAATCACGGATATGGCATCGTCATCCATGATATCGATGCCCGTCTTCTGAGCTCGCGCCAGTGCCCACGCGCCAAACTGGGCGACAGACCGGTACATATACTTGGCCGGACGCGTAAAGCTGAGTGTCGGCGCCACGTGGCAAAGGTCGTCCCAGACTTGCAGCTGGACGTCTGTTGGCTTGTACTTTTGAAGGAGCTCGCGGCCGCGAGCGGTCAAGGTCTCGTCGGGCGGCGCATACTTGGCTGGGTTTGCGCATTTGTGCGCCAGGTAGATCTGTTCATCTCGCAGAACCTCACCGCCGCCAACCATAACGAGCAGTGGTGGAAGGCCGCCGAGCGTCGGCTGCATGACAGGGCTAACAAGGGGATGCGAGAGGAGCGCGTTGGTCGTGTACATCTTAGCAGGTCAGCGGTGTGTGAGACGCCCGGGGCTTCTTTAAAAAACATACCTGAATCTGGTCCTTGATGGTGACTTGCTCGCCGTCGATGTTTACAGTGAGGAACTTTTCCGTGTCCGTGTGGATGCCGCCGCTTGTGACCTGTTGCTCGTCTTCCGGAGTCAACGGCTGGCCGTCCTTGACAACAAGCGGAGCCTGCTGCTTGCTTTCAAGCTCAGACGAGTCCGGCGTCTTCTTAGTTTGGCCGTTGGATCTCTTCTTTGCCTCCTCGCGTAGCATGTCGACATCGTCGTTGTTTGGCGGCGGCCACGCCCGCGAGGGCTTATGATGGAATCCTGCCTGGGGGATATAATCGAGCGGAGCATCGCCCGCGACGCTGGGAAACGAGTGCGTCAGGTCGACCCACGGGCTGATGAGGATGCCCCCCGCGGGGAGAGGGATCCCCTGGTTCCGCAGCACACACAGCAGCGACATGACCATGCCGCCGCCTGCCGAGTCTCCGGCCAGCACAATCGTGCTCGGGTCCTGCGTCTGCAGCAGATGGAGGTACGCGGCCAAACAGTCCTGCAGACCGCAGGGAAACGGAAACTGCGGCGCCAGCCGGTACTTTGGGGCAAAGACGCGGGCCTTGAGCTTCCGCGCGTGCCGCTGCATCTGGTAGCGATGCTCGTCGACGCTGCCAAAGAAGTAGGCGCCGCCGTGCACGTACATGATGACGCGCCGGCCCGGGTCGCCGTTCTTCTTGCGCTCGCTGGCGTCGGAGCGCATCTCGATCCATTCGGCCTGCAGAGGCGACTTGGGCTTCCTCCAGTGCCACCACTCCTTGCCACCGACGTGGCGGATGCCGTCGGGCCCTAGCTCCTCGCGCAGCAGGTCGGCGGCGCGCAAGAGCGTCTCGTCAGGGACCGTGGCATCGTCGACCTTGACCCATTGCGGGTGCGGCACCCACTGAGCCGTAAAGGCCTGCAGCTCCTCTACGGTGTGGCGCGAAGCATAGTCGAGGAACGAGCGGATCAGGTGCAGGCCTTCATCGTACGACAGATGAGCCGTCGGCCGCTGCTTGAGCGGCCCTCGGTTGAGATACTGCAGGCGCAACGGTCAATTGAGTTGACTCGACAATTGGACGGGACGCAGCACAGCAATGGATCATTGTTGGACATGCCGGGGCACGTACGTGTGAGAACAGCGTGGACACGACGGTGGGCGTGACGGCCAGAGAGACCGTCGTGGTGTTGAGCTTGGTCATTGCGGCGGCGGCGTCGTCGAGGAGGGTGTTTGGTCAGGCAGCATACTTCGTACTCAGGGCGGGATGCTTCTCGTTCGAGGACGGGACTAGGATTGAGTTCAAGAGTTCTCCTGAGCAGTTGGCATTAGGTTGGGACTCGATCCCCAGACCAGGGGTCTCGCCAATTCATGATGTCATTTCGCGGAATCCGAGGACGGCGTTGCGCTCGCCCACGCACCTGAAGCCGCATGAGACCAGGGCTCTCCATCTCGCCAATCAATGCATCCCTGCTGCAACGCCCGCCGCCCACAGCGATACCTTCCTTTCAGTACCTGATGCATGTGGCCGGCCCACCGTATCGGCCATGCCGGCTTGTCGTTGGCTCCCGCACGCCGCCGCGGATCGACTGGCGTTGGTCGGTGCAGTCCTACCCAATGGGGTTCTATCCACTATTAGTTACTGGAGCCACTGAATTTCCTTGCCGGGGGCTTCACTGCCTGGCATCCATCCAGTACGGAAACCACCAAAATTTTTGTCCAGCAGCCATCGCATGCCCCTCCAGCCTACCAACCCCACCATCAGCTAGACAACGCACGAAGATGGCCTCGTCTACGCAACCGGCGCAGCTGCCACCGGCAAGTACGTCAGCTCCTTGGCCCTTTCCCTCTGACGATAGCGACCAATTCAGATACTGACACCGTCTCTCTCTCTCTCTCTCTCCTCCTCACAGGCACTCGCCAGTCCAACTTTGAGCAGGGCGTCGCCTACGCCCTCCACCTCTGGCCAGCCCTGACCCTCGCCGTGCAAAACAACTGGGGGGGTCCCGACTCCGCCGACAAGCGAGACTGGTTCGCGGGCGCTGTCGTCGAGCTGTTCCCCGAGTTCACCGATGCGCCGCCGGCAGGCCAGGCGGCCACCAAGTCCAGCGCGGCTGACGAGCCTGACATGGAAGACGTCGAGACGGTGCTGCTGCAGGTCATGATTGACGAGTTCGAGGTCAACGTGGACGACGACTCTGGTGCCGAGATTGCCAGCCACATCATCAAGGCGCGGTCGCAGTGCGCTATCGGACAATTCGACGAGGTGAATGCGCTGAGGGAAAGATTCACAAACCTCAAGGGCAAGAGGGTGGACCAGATGTTCAGAGAGGCCCAAGATGCGGACCAGGACACCGACTGGGAGTCCGACGACTCGGGTGATGACGACGACGTGGACATGGACGATGCACCTGCCGTGGCATCGGCGCCCAAGGAGAAGCCCGAGCCGCAAGTAGACGAGGATGGCTTCACAATGGTCACGAAAAAGAAGAGGTAGATGGCGTACAAAATAATAGATCCTGGGCGTGCGCCTCGCGGGCTGACGGCGCCGCCCCTTGTTGATACCCAACCCCAAGACACAGACACTTCCTTCCCGTTAAGCGGCATCGTTCAGCCAGAGCAAGTAAACCAAACGCCGAGCTACCCATGTGAAACGCGCCTCCCAAAATTACTCGCCACGACAGCATTCACTCCCAGTCGTCATCGCTGTCATCGTCCTTCCTGGCTTCCTTGGGACTATTTGGAGCCTGGCTCGTCTTGCCTGATGCAGCGCCAACGACGTCGTAACTCGCTTCGCTATCCGCTTGAGACTTTTCGTCGTTCGACTTTCGTGATTCGGCTGGCTTGAGCAGGCCCTCCGCCTTGGGCTGGAGGGTAGTGGAAGAGGTGGCCGATATTGCTCGTTTCATGGGAGCGTCCTTGCCGAGGTCGGTCTCGTCGTCGGAATCGCCCCATCCAACATCCTCCTCGGCTTCCGCCGCTGGGAGTGTGTCAGCTACATTTATGTGTATGAAAATCTCACTTTACGCACCCTTGAGGAGATCTCTCCGTCGCGACTCGGCCGTTTCAATGCCATGACGCAAGAAGTAATATCTCTTCCAAAAGTCGGGGTAGGAAACCTGGTCCGGTACCAGCTTCTCCATCGTGGTCCGCAACTCAGGATACTTGGCCAGGTCGGTGCTGATGTCGTCCGTCTTGCTATCGATATCAAAGTCCTTCACAAACGCTTCGTATTCAGCGCCTGATGGATCCTTGGCAAAGCCTTCGACTGCCGTGTGGATCACATGAAGCTGCGCGTCAAAGCGCGACGTGTGGATCACGCGCTTGCCTTGCGCATCGCGACTCTCAAACAATACGGTGCTGCCTTGCTCAGACTCATCTGGCGGCGCAACGCTGATGGCATCGCGGAGGAAATCGCGGACGTTGCTGCCGAACCGGAGAAGCGCTTCATCGGCAGCGTCCTCCGCCTTTTGAAGATCTTTGATTCGCTTGGCAGCCTCTGCCCTAAGTCGTGAGAGGACGGTCTCCGATTCATGTGCGACGTCCTCGGACGGGCCGGCCCTTGTCTTGGTCGGGGTAGCCTGGTTGTCTTCGCCGTCCTTGGGAGCTTCGCCTGGCGCCGAGGTGTTGATGGAGAGCGCTCGTGTCCGGCTCATAATCGATTCGCGCAAGTCGGTGAAACCCTTGGTCGCATCTTCCGATACTTCGGCGAGCTCTTTCTGAGCCTGCGTATAAACCGACTCGCCCTGTGCACGTCAGACGTGGGGAAAGCTCGTATCACCAGAGCTAGCTACCTGTTTGACGACGTTGCCGAAGAAGCCACCAATTTTCATGCCCCATGCGCTGGACGAGATGGCCTTGTAGGCATCTTGGATGTCAGTCTCCAGTGATGATGACTGCTGCTCCCGGTCTTGCTTGGGGGCCACGGCAGAGTCGTTTGGTTCTTGGGCTGACGCGGTCTCTGGGATGTACGCGTAGGCGAGATCCATTGCTCCGGAGCCGAGCGTCGGCCGCGGCAGTGGTATCTAGGTGGTTTATGAATGCCAGTCAGACGCAGGAGTGTCTCGGCGCAGGATCCAGCTCCAGGCCGCGAAGTGCTTGCACTGACGAGAGCTCCCAAGTCCTACCCGCATTCGTCCGCCTCCTGAGCTGCACTGGGCGCTGAGAGCCGGTGGGGCGCGCACTGACCACGGTGTCGCTCACGTGATCCGGAGTCGCGACGTCATTTCGCGGCTGCCGAAATCATCGCCTCCTGACGCATGCCGTCCAATTCATCACCCAAAAAAAAAAAACTTCCGGGCACGGCGCGAACGCGGCTTGATTTAGCTGGAGCTATGCTTGCGATACTTTGTAAAAGTGGTATGGTATTGGACTGGCAATGGGCACATGTCACATATCCTGAGCCGTCCGCAAAAAGCGACTTGGTCGAACCTGAGGACACTGGGCTCGACGATCACATTCCCGCACCGCGCGATTTGCGGCTCTTTGAACTCAGGAATTCCCCGGAATCCCCTGTAAACAATACTGGCGATTGAAATGTGTGGCTCAACTTAAACTTACTACCTACATAATCCTTACTTTACAGTAGTTGGAAGGTACGTTTGGTCGACGAAAGCCCTCCACCTTGGCCCTGCAAGGCACCGTCTGGGCGATCCCGACTGTCAAATCGGTTCCTCGGGACACTAGCGGCCAGGGTCTTGCAAAGGGCGAGCACAGACAACGGCGACTTGGCCACGGGCTGCCCGGCCAAAGGGCCGAACACTCGTCCCGGGCTACTCGCTATTCATCATGGGTCAAAGGAGTTGTCGGGGATGACCAGTCGCCGATGGCCCTGACATGTGAAGCTTGCATTCCAAGGTCAAGTCAAGCTTGCAATTCGCTCATGCGTCTCGATGAGGGACGCTGAGGTGCAGCCATGCTCATCGGGTGCCTGACCGCCGAGAACGAATCACCGCGAGGCGTCCATCAGCCCGTCCTGACCCAGCGCCTATTCGGACTAGCTCTGCCAAGTCTGGGGGGAATCAGGCCACATGCGAGTCTCAACGTTACGGGAACGAGACTCAACGAACTACGAAGCGATGTCCATCGCGCCCGCCTCTGAGACGTGCCGAGCACTGCTAGAGAGACCATCATCAAGTCCAGAACGTTCCGAGTCCACTTGGGGCGGCCCGCGATGCGCAGTCGGGGGATCCATTACTTGGGCAAACCCGGTTCGGGTTGTCACTGGTACCATAGAGTTGGATAGGTGACTATGCAACCTAAGCGCAGGCGCGAAGCTCTCAGGTGAGCTGATAATGTATAGCAGTCGATTGGGCACATGTCCGTCGGTAGGCGTCGATCGAACATGTCAACTTTTCGAAGGGACCACACTACCTCCTCGCGGGCACGATGGAAGTCAAGCCCGAAAGCAGGCGCGCATCATCTCGAGCGGTCATGGGTCTCAACATAAACGGGGCTCACGGCACGTAGCAACCCCGCGATGTAAAACATTGAACGACGAGCAAACTAGTTGGATGTCACAAGAGAAGCCATGTCGTCATCACGCATCCACTGCCAACGGGACGTTGAGGCCCACGATCCGTGGTACGTAGTCGCGACAGCATCTCAGCACACCAAGGCCTTCGTGCAGATGTCCACCCGGTACGGTTTCAACCGGGGCAAGCCACGGCAAGAGGAGCCCCGGCAGGTGAAGTTTATTTGCGGCGCACGGGGCGCTGCAGGCTCGCCGGTACTGTCAAAGGGCCAGTCGGAAATCGTTGGCGACTGTTGAGACCGGCGACCGGAGCCGCCAATGTCGTCATCGTGGTGGTTCGGAGAACCCCTGCACGGCCACCGAGCCCCACCTGAGCCACCTCCAGTGGCCGCGGGGTCGGGCGGTGACGTAGGTTTGCCTCTCCCTTTGCGCGATGCGCAGTGTGGCGCTCAAGACAAGGACGACGACTTCACGTGGGACCACTTGGGCTTGGGGCCTGCCCCTTGTGGCTGGGATGCCTCCTGTCGCGATGGAGTGTGCCATTCCACGATCTCGATCTCGTCTATATAAAGATCCGACTCTCCCACGTTCAAGACTTGATCTCACCTCATTACCATCATCCTCATCTTCATCACAACAACTACAATACACTCAAACACACTTCAAGACCTTCCAGTCTACTCAACCACACGTTCACAATGGAGAGTGCCAAGCAGGCCATCAACTACGTCTCTGAGACCATCCAGGGCGCCGCCTCTGGTGCCAGCAAGGAGGCCAACAAGGAGGTCGCCAAGGACAGCAACGTCAACGTCGGCACTCGGTAAGAGACGGACCCCGCGAGAAACAATGTCGAGAAGTGAAGCCCGTTCTAATATCTTCACAGCCTGTCTGCCGCCAAGGACGCCGTTGGCGACAAGGTCGACCAGACCACCCACGAGAACAAGGCTGAGGCCCACAAGCAGTACGCCAAGGCCTAAGTGCCATACTACGTCGAAGCCAGCGATTAGGCATGGAGTTTGGCGATCGGAAACGGTCCAAGACCGCGGTCGGATCCGTCACATGTATACCCTAGATATTATCACAAATTAATGGAAGTGTAAAACACATCCCATGAAATGGTGTGATGTGGTGCGCGACGCCAGCCAAATTTTGCCAAACGATCATGAGCCATGTATAGAGTCAATGATGTTCTGTCGCCGAATTGTTGCACAGCATTCGCCATTGTTGCCATCAGACTGCTTTTATTTGGCAGGGTTGAGAGCCTCTAACTGTGCCAAGTTGGAGAAATATGGATAGAGGCGTCTCCTCGACTAGTACAACCAAGCTGTCAAATCGATTCTTGGTGGTTCGCCAGGTTGGGGTCGATTGTCCAATGGCGCCATGACGGTCCCTGGCAGGCACAAATTTTGGCCACTCAACATCCGAAGTAGCATACTTGGTAGCTTGCGACAGTTTGCGCATCACCAGATATTGAAAGAAGCCCATGTGCGGCTGTACGTTGCCTCATGGCTAAGCCACAACCACCAGATCGCCGCGCTACGAATCGGCAAAGTCGCCATGGCAAAGAGGCCATTTTGTCTGCATCGCAGGTAGAGAGTGGCGAGCATCAAGTGTTTCGTTATAGAAACGCGCGGATACTCAGGGGAGACACCAGGGGCGCGCACTTGGTATAACTCAGCTTGCAGCCCTGTCGATAAGGCTGTCCAACAACTCGTGCCATTGCGCCCACGCTGTCACAGGCGGAAACCCGGAGGCGAGGTCCGCGATGCAGAGGTGGCGGGAAGATTCAGGCGGGGCATGGCTTCGGCGATAACGCGGCGCTATCATGAGATATGTATCGCGCTGCGACGCGGCCACGCCGAGTGACTTGCGGCAGTTAACGGCGCTTGTGGAATGGGAACCTGCCACCTTGCCCCAAAACGCTGGCTTGGCTCGCTCGGCCTTTGCCACGAGCCCACGACGAATTATGCCGGCTTACGGGCGGACGCGGGTAGGCGAGAGGGCGCAGCACGCACCCCGTCAGCGGAGAGGAGCGAGGATTCGAGTGCTGACAAGATGGCAAAGATGGAGAGCACCGAGGCGATGAGAAGGGTATCTGCGCGGCAGCTCTTGCGACCGAAGACGAGCTGGGCTGGGGTGGCTTCCAATCGCCACCGCCAGGGACGGTTCCAACAAGGAGCCGACAACAGACGGGACCGGCAACAAACGGGTCGGCAAAGACGGGCAGGGACCCGGCGTGGGCGCACGGGTGTTTTAAGAGGCTCGCGTCCCGGGCCTGTTGGACGGCTCAGTGCGTTTGATGGCCGCCCCGTACTGTGCTGTGTTCGATGCGGTGCAGACGGCACCCATCTGCAGCCCTGTACGTTGGGTAGCAGGTCTCGACCCCCTCGAGTCATCCACTCTAGCCGCACCGGGCCCGCCGAGTGCCCTTGGCCGGAGCCTCTGCGACCAATGGCGGAGCGGCTCTGTGCGCTCCCTCGCTGGCAGATGCCTGAGCAGGCGCTGGGCCGTGGGGGCCTCCCTCCGCTGGGCACTTCCACTGGGCGCGCTTCTGTCCTGGCATCCTGGCAGTGGAGGGTGAAGACGGGTACTGAGGTACTTGATCGAGGCAGGGAAGGTAGGCAAGGCATGAGGTACTAACGTACCCACCTACCCACAGGCGCACGCCGCCCAGATCCTGCGACCGTTGCGTTGCGCCGCTCCATGTGCGGCATCCAATGCACTGTGTCTGCCCCGCCGTCCCAGGCTCTTCGCCTTTTTACAGCTTACAAATGCACCTTTCGCTCTCATGCCATCGCCATCCTCCCTTCCCGCCCGCTGTGTCCCCCGCCGCCACAGGCGATCTGACTGCTGAAACCGTAACTTTCATCTGGCTCCTTGACAGACAACCCTTGGAACCGGCGGCGGAACCGACTAGAAGCTGTCCTTTCTCATTTCTTCGTGACTCAGGCACCAACTTTTCTTCCTCCTGCAACGTCTCGCCTCTCCAGCCCCGGCAAGGTAGACTGCTCGCTGGCCAAGGACCCTGAAGTGCGTCAGCGCCCCCGTCGCCTCCTCCTCCCCAACCCCGTCCTCGCCCCCCCGGGTCAACCATCGCGTTCCTGTCAACGCTTGACGCCGTCTGGCTTTCGGAGCTGTCCCTTGATTTTATTGCTGCCGCTTCACCCGAGCATCAGACGTTCGTCTGTTCGTCGGCTTAGGCGACGTGACAAACCACCAGCATTCCTCGTCCCACCCTTCACGGACCACCCGCCACCGTTGTCGTTGGCGCCCTGCCGTGACGACATTGCCACTTCACCATTCTCGCGCTGCGCCTCGACATTTCGTTACTGTCCCTTCCTGCGCGACCCTCTTGACTGCCATCTGGACTGCCTCTACTATTTGGCCTCTTCCGCCTCCCACGCCAGCTCGCACACATGGCTTCGACGGGCGATGGAGGTGGCTCGCTGCCGCCAAACTTCTTCCTGACCCCGCACCAGCAGAACCTGCTCTTTGCTGCCCTCAACGCCAACAATCCGCAAAAGCCGGCCCCAGCGGCCTCAAATGGTCTCTCGCTGTCCCCTAACTCCTTCAAAGGCTCCCCAATGCAAAATCTGGATACTAGCGGCTTCCAGGAGAGCCCCTACCTGGACAACTATGATTACGACTTTGGCGACTCGAGCTTCGACTTTTCCTTTGCGGGCGGCGACCAGCCTCAGATGATTGGGGACGTGCCCGGCACCGCCGGGACTGATTCAACCGAGAACGAGTCCAACGAGAAGAGAAGCCATCCGGACGATGAGGAGGGTGATACTAGTCCGGGCAACGATTCCAAGCGTCGCGAGAGCAACGACAAGGCTCCCAAGAAGCCCGGCCGAAAGCCGCTCACATCCGAGCCTACTTCAGTAAGTCCAGTCGTAGCAGACAACCTTTGGTCTCGTCCCACTCCTAACGTTTCGGCGTCACAGAAGCGCAAGGCTCAAAACCGAGCGGCGCAGCGCGCATTCAGGGAGCGCAAGGAAAAGCACCTCAAGGACCTCGAGACCAAGGTGGAGGAGCTGGAGAAGGCATCGGAAGAGGCAAACCACGAGAACTCCAAGCTCCGAGCGCAGGTGGACCGCATCACGTCTGAGCTCAACCAGTACAAGCAGCGGCTCGCCGTCATGTCCAACGTCAAGCAGCCGGTACCCCGCGAGAAGGTGCCCTTTGGAAGCGCAGCTCTCAACAACTTGAGTGATGTCAGCTTCCAGTTTGAGTTCCCCAAGTTCGGCGCCCTCCCGGGTCCTCCTGTCGCCAAACGACAAACGCAGCCGTCGCAGCCAATCAGCCCGCCACAGGACGGACAGACGGCTAGCCCCGCCCGCAGCCAGAGCAACGATAGCAGGTCGCCGCAGTCGGCTCAACAGTCAATGCATGACGAACTTGCCAATTTCTCTGGCATCTTCACCCCCTCCATGACCAGCTCGCACCGGACGGGCTCAAGAGCGAGCCTGGAGTCGGCACATCTCAGCTTCGGCGGGGGCGGGGGTGGCGCCACGAGCTCTCCTTCGGCCTCATCCAACTCGAACGCTGGGCCGAGCTCATCATGTGGCACGTCCCCAGAGCCGTCAAATCAGTCTCCGATGGGCTTCAAGCCTTTGGAGACGCTGACCACTATTGGCGAGGAGCAGCAGGCCGCGTCCACTACGAGTGGCGACCAGCCATTTGCTCAGTTTGCCAACGTGGACATCGGAAGCCCTAGCTTTGACTGGCTTGCCAACCAGAATGGCGGCCACTTCGACCCTCAGCTATTCGGTGACTACCGCGAGCCGCAGGACAACATCCTGGCTAACCCCAACCTCGATGACTTCTTCAGCGACGCTTTCAACGCAGACTTCTTCACGCCGTACAACATGCCTGCGACGACCAAGACGGCACCGAAGAAGAACCTCATTGACGAGATCGATGCCCAGCAGAACTCGCTGGACGATGAGCCCCCAAAGAGCAACATGAACTGCAATCAGATTTGGTACGACAGCTTGCCGGTAGATGTTGACCCGACTAGGCCACTGACACGCAGTGACAGGGAGAAATTGCAGGACTGCCCCAAGGCCCAGAGTGGCGAGTTTGACTTGGACGGGCTCTGCTCGGAGCTCACCAAGAAGGCCAAGTGCTCGGGCAGCGGCCCGGTGGTGGGCGAAAAGGACTTCGACACCATTCTCAGGAAGTACATGGGCAAAGACGTATCCACCGACTGCGTCGCCAACACCCTGGGTATTTCCGTCAAGCAGGAACAACCCAACGGGGTTTCCATGCCGTGAAGCAGAAACGGCGTTCCATGCGGTGATGTGCTTGACGGTGTATTCTAAGGGCGGAGTCTTGACGTCTTGTCTGGTTGGATGTGCGGGGGAGGCAACGGAAAACGAAAGAAGGATGACGGCGTTGAAGCATCAGAAGGATGGAACGTGGCGCATTGCTCTTATTTTTCTGTCTTCTTTGTCCAGCATTCGTGGGTCTGGGCCTGGGAAGACTCATTGTGTCCCTACCGTCGACCGAGAGCCCGACTTCCCCGCCCGCTCCCTCCTCTGGACCTCTTTTTTCTAAGTACTCATTCTGCACCCGGTCCTCGTGGACAACAGTGCGTGAGGAACCATGATCAAACGGTGGTCGCGCGGGCGTGCTGCTGGACACGACGATCTGGTTGACAACCGCAGCCTCTTCTTTGCTATTCTCTTGGGCGCTGCGCTGTTTTTTTGTCGCGTTGCGGGAGCATATTCGGTGTACATCAGGGACCAACGAGGTCAAATTCAAGGCGGGAACTCTTGTCAGCATCCCATCTCCACACATGCCAGTGTACCAAAGAAGAGAAGGGGGGCTTGCCTGCCGCGATTTCGTGTCAAACCGCCGCGCCTCGTGCATGCCCATACATACATACGTACATACATGCATACATACATGCATACGTACCCGTGAGCCCGAGGTGGGAGTCACAACCCTTGCGTCGCCGTGGTTCTCCTCTCCCTTGGCCCCCAATCCACCCCTACCCTGCCGCACGCTCTCTATCTGGGGCACGCAGGGAGAGCTGCACCATGGGTCCAGTGCAGCTCGACAGGGAAAGGTGGGGAGGAAAGGGGAGAGAGAGGGGACTTGGAGACCTCATTTTCACCTCGGACGTACATACACACGGAGGATGAGGAGCAGTATGCCATGCATACATGCATGATACGTAGACAAGGAACGTGTCGACCTGCAGACGTTGCCCAACACTCTTGCACTTATCAAACCCAATGTGTCCATTCGCTGGCCGTGATGGCTGCTCGTGCCCTATATGCCCGGCAGCAGTAAAAGATACTATATGCAGTGGCGCCATATCCAAAATGCAAACTTTGTCCCACATCTGCGACAAGCAGGTGCAGCTCGGGCGTGCGGTGCCGAGTATGGTATGGCCGTCGCCTCCGTCTTCATATACACACACCGCTTGGGCCGGTGTCCCTGTGTCTCGCGATGATATCCCAGTCGTCGCGGCTATGCTCTCATTACCAATGTTGTTGAAAATCCGTCACTCCAGCTCATTCTCGTGGCTGCCCAGCCTGGTTGATTTCGGTGCTTTCTACATCCAGCGACAGACCGTGCTGATGGTCCTCCTGTCCCAGGTCCGCTAGCTGATGACGACTCTCGCACCCTCCTTGCCGAGAACGCCCCGCTCTTTGGGTTTCGGACTGTTGTTGCGCCCCTTTTTGCTCTTCAAGAATCCAAACATGCCCCCAGAGCCTTCGTTCTTGGGATCAGCCGCAGTGGCAGCGTCGGTTGGTAGAGTGGCATCCTGACGTGCTAGCTCTGACCAGCTGCCGCCGCCATCCAGAGTTACCTGGACGCCGCCTGTTGGGCTCGTAATGCGGTTGCTGGTAGGTGGCAGCTGGCGCGACAGATACTGGCTCTGATACTGCGGGGGCGGCGGGGCAGGCCTGGACGGTCGGCTCTTGTTGCTGCTGTCGATGTTGGAGCCGCGATCCAACGGCGGGGACTGGAAGGTCTGGTTCCCGTCGCTCCTCGCGGGTATAGGGGTTGCCGTGTCGGTTGTTAGCGCCTGTGGTCCATTGTTGACGGTATCAGTCTGACCAGGGCTCGGCGTGAGGCCTTGAGTAGCCTCCGTGATCCTGGAAGACGAGTCAGCCAGAGCCCCGAAGCGGTCTGAGCTAGTGACGTACTTTTTGTACGCGGCAACAGTGTAATCGAATGGCCGGAAGTCCTTCTCAATCATCCGATATAGCTCGTCCTCTCGAATTTCCTGATCTGTCGCATCCTCTTTTAAGCGCTCGCGAGGTTTTTGTCTCCGAGCGCGAGCCTCAAGGGGAGCTTCCTCCAGCAATAGTTCTTCCAGGTCGTAAGTCGCATCAAAATTGGTCTTATCAGACGAGGGGACGAAGATCGGCTCGAAACGTTTTTGCTCCAACAGATCGAAGTCGAATTCCTTGAAGAAGTCATTGTAGATGAAACTTTCCCACGTAGATCCCAGTCGGGTCTGCGGATTGGGGTCTAGGGCGGCGCGGATGGCGTATAGGCAAGTCAGCGAGACTGGGGGTTGCGTGACCGGGTACTTGGGGAACGTCGTCAAGATCTGCTGGCTCAACGTTGACTCGCTGTTGCCGTCGAATGGACGCTGCATACAATTAGCACCAAAAGTCCATCATACTGCCCAGCAGAAATAGGCTGGATAGTGCACTGCCGCGAGCACCCCGAGCCGCTCTGACGCACCTTGTTGTAAATACACTCGTAGAACAGGACGCCGAGAGACCACCAGTCTGCTCGGACATCATATCCTTTCCCTGAGTACACTTCCGGAGCCAGGTATGCCAAGGTGCCGGACTTGCTGGTAAGAATCCTGCCCGGGATAATATCGGATGCGACATTCTGCGGACATTAGAGGAGGCGAAATTAGAGGGGCGGGGGGCCTAAGGCACTCACAAAGTCCGTCAAGTGGACATGACCGTCTGCGTCGAGCAGAACATTGTCGGGCTTGACATCGCGATGAATGATGCCTTGACCGTGAATGTACCGCAAGGCGCAGCCGAGCTCGGCGATCCAGAAGCGCACAGCCTCTTCTGTGAAGGTCTTCCTCGATATGTGGAATCGGAGATCGCCGCCACTCATGAGATCAACCACCAGGTACCTGTAACACAAGTTTCAGCCATCGCTAATGTCGACGTCGCTCGAAGGAGCGGGAGCGGGAGAGGCGCACATGTACTCGATATCCTGGAAACTGTACCGCAAGTTGCAAATGAAAGGGTGATTTACGTGCTCAAGCATCCGTCGTTCGCGGATGATGTTGCGCACGCTCTCGGATTTGACGACTGTTTTGCCTCGCATCAGCACTGCATATCCTCGGCAGGAACCTCGTACACCGAGGAGCACGCGGCCCGCTGCCCTAGTGCGCCGTGTCCAGAGAGGCAAGGCATACCTTCATCTTTGCGGATGTACTTGAGCGCGAAGGACAAGTTGGTGTCCTTGCGCTCGACAATGCGTACTTTGCCAAAAGCCCCGCGACCGACGACTCTCAAGAGGCGGAAGTGATTGAGGTTTACTGGACGAAGAGCCCACGATTAGCACTCTTGTCGTGTCGCACGGCCCGTTCAGAGGTGGGGCCCGAGGGAAGGGGACGAAGGCTCGCGACAAATGCACGTGCGGGTTTATCGTGAAGTTGGCGAAGATGTGCCTTCGCGAGTCGGCCGTCAAGGGCCAACCCAAGCCACGCGAGGCAAAGTGCATGAGGTTAAACGTACCTTCACCAGTGAGGTCGACGGGCTTTCCTTGGCCGTTGCCCATGATACCGACGGCAAGAGTCGCTGGGCGAAATGGGGGGAGTTTATCGCGGACAGAGGCCAAGAAGCATGCTGGTCGACGAGCCGGGTGGGTTGGCGGGGTGCTTCGCTTTTTACAGAAGGCGCCGGGAGTGCAATCCGTTCCCTATCGTGTCCCAAGCCGGGAGGCGCTCGCGGGGTGCGTGAACGGCGTACGGGGGTGGTCTAGAGGCAGCACGCTGGAGTTCCACGACGTCGCTGACGGTGCGAGAGGGGCTGGAGGCCCGGGCAGGAGGTCGAATCCGGACGAGTGATCCTCGGCGACGGACGCAGCGCAATTGCGCAGCGAGTCAAGAACCTGAGGCCACGGATGGCCGTCGAGCGGAATGGACTCGACACGAGAGGCGGAGCGGCGTGAGCGGAGGGACGGCGGAGGGTGGCAAGTCGTGCGAAGACGGGCGCGGGATGAGGTGGAGGTGGAGGATAATGACGATGCTGGCGTGCAGTGAGAAAGGACGGTAGGCTGGCGATTAGCGACCTTGGCAGGGTCAGGTTGATGTAGGTGGTAGTACCAATTTACTTGGTGGACGACGCAGTCGCTCCAGCCAAGGAAGGAAATTTAGTGCTCGAAGGGAAACGGGGCCAGCTAGAGGCAAAGTCGAAGGGGAAACGACCAGAGTTGATGAGGCCGGGTCCGGGACTGGGAGATTTGCCGTGCAGGGCCCTGAGGGACACTGAGATGGGGAGAGGGCAACAGGGGAGGGGGGGGGGGGCGGCCAGTGGATGAGACGGACGGGGTGGCTCGTGTCAGTCAGTAGTTACTAAGTCAGTGCCCGGAGGGTGGGCAGACGGGCGCGGGCTACTGCTGGTGGCTGCTGCTGCTGCTGCTGCTGCGTTGTAGTCGTCGTCTGCGTTTTGTGCTGTTTACCTCCGACTGTCGGCGACGCAGGGAGGAAGAGACGAGGCGCAGATGCAGGAGTCAGGACGCAAGATTCAGGCCCGGTCGGCTGGCGAATGCAGGCGGCGGGCGTTGGGGGAAGTTGGGTGCGAGCGACTGCGTGACGGGACGGGGATGGGATCCATCCATACCCAGGGCAGACGGGCGAGGCAACTCAATTATCAACGAAAAGGCGACCCTGCTAACGGTACCTAAGGTAGGTACGAAGGCAGGTACACGAAGTATCAAGGTACCTGATGTAGGCAGAAAGGCCCTGGATAACGGTGGATTGGAGACGACGAGGCCGACGAACCTGGCTGGGTTGGACGGGTGCGGGAGAGGTAAGGAAGGTCCTGACGGCACCGAGAACCAGGGGCAGCCTGGAGGTGTTTGTTCATTGAGGTCGGCACGTTGCAGGTCGTCTCGCATTCCCCTTCCTTACCTTACGAGAGAGCCTAGGAGGTAGAGAGGTACGGGTGAAGACGCACGCGGTGGGCGGGTGATTGAGGTGAAGGCCAGGTGCCGCCCAAGTGGCGGGCCATGGCAGGCGGTAATTGTAAGGGCGGGCTCATTCATGGGCTGCCGTCAGGGCACACTCCCCCAACATGTATCTTCCTTCCCCTCTGTAAGGTTCCAGGTTCCTCCGTTCCCTCTGCCCAGACAGTGTTAGCGACCGCTGTTGGCAGTTCCGTCTCCAGCAGGCGTCATCCAGTCCCAACCAATCCACCTCACTCGCCCAGTGGAGCTGCAGCGTCTCGCTGGGCCCGTCCGTCTCCTGTCACTCACAGGGAGGTTCTGCCATTGAGGTTGCCCGCGCACGCAGAGCCATGCATGTCGTGCCTGACGACCTACGTGTGGCGGCGGCCGCTGCACGTAGGCCACCTACCGTAGGTAGGCATAGGGGCCACCGCCCACCCCTCCCCGCTCGCTGGCGTCGGCGCATCGCATCGCATCCACCACGCTCACATGCATCTCATTCGCCCGGTGCGTGGCTCGCCGCCCGTCCCTCGTGGGCAGCTGCACCGAACGCCGGCGCCCCATCTCGACGTCGACTGGAACCCGGGAAGCCACTTCCAGCACCACCTCCACCACCACCACGCACCCACCCATGCTCGCCACGAATGCACGCAAACCCTCCTGGCGGCGCCAGGCGGCCAGGCCAGGGACCCCCCCCAGGACCCCCCCCCCATGCCCCCTTCCCCCCCCGCTGGGCCAGCCACTGCGCGCTTTGCCTGGCCCTCTTGCTTGCCAAGCTTGCCTTGGAAAACGCCGCCCGGACAGGGACCCACGCTCCCACGCGAGAGGGGCGTGGCCCACCATTTTGGCTGCTCTCCTGTGGGTGGTGTCGCCGCCCGATGCGCTGAGTGAGTGTGTTAGCGTGGTGGGAATCTCACAAGCGTCGGTTGCGCGATCCAGCCTGCCATGGGGTGGCCATCCGCCAGCTTTCCCATCTTCTCCAACAACCCGTTGCCGTTGGCCCCATGGTCGTACCATGGCAAAACCCTATCTCCAGCGACCAGCCAGCCAGTGCAAGTCGTTGGTCCCGCGATCTGTACCCTTCGCGTTGACAGCCGACCTCACGTGGCAAGCCCTCCATGTTGGTTCTGACAATTCACACGTATGTACGAAGTACAGTAGTGTAGCTACGAGTAATGACGATGCTCCGGTTCGAGAGCGAGGAGACGGTTCACTCCGTGACTTGCAGTGCCCCAACGCCGTTTCGCTTCCATCCTGGAGTCCCGTTAAGCAACTAGGCAAACGCGGCCCATGTGTCCTGCTTATACAAAGTAGATCTGCGTCATGGTTGTAGCCGGCTCCAAGCCAGTGATAAGGTCTTGACCAGACCGTGAGAATAGACCCATTACTCAAGCGTCAGCGGCGTGTCTGTCTGGTCGGTCCGGCACATGACGCCAGGCAATCGCTCGAGTTTGCCGCAACATCGACTCGTGGCATATCTCACCAGACCGCCAACTCGCGGGCCCGCCCACCATTCCAAACACCGCAACAGGTCCTCATTTTTGCGGCGACAAACTGATCCGTGATGCTAGTGCTCAGCACTTGTCTCGTCCGGCCTGCCGGAGCAGCGGGCATGTGTGGAGTAATGGGCTTCGGCGTGGCCGGAGCGGTCTGGGCGGTGGCTTGGCCCAGGGATCCAGTCAAGACGGCGGATGTGGAGATGACGGCAAACACGCGCTACAAGCGCAAACGTCCCGAAACCGCAGAGTCAGACAAGTTCACCTTGCTTTTAGACTGGCGGTTGGCTCCCGAGGTTCGTCAGCGCCCCTTGACCTGGTCGTCGTGCTTAGTCGTCATGTCGTCTCGAAGCGATACTGCTTCATCTAATCAATGTTCGGCTGCGAGCACCCAGTGTACAGCTAGCCCCGTACCGCACCGCAAGCCATAGGCTTGTCCTGTTTGGTGACCCCCGTCGTCCCTACAACCCCTAGATATGCGGCCGAAGCTGGCATCTGTTTCTTCTGCGGTCAGCGTCCAGCGTCAGCTGGGCTCACTGACATGCGGCACTGATATGGCTGGCGATCGTTCTTGTCAGCACCGATGCTGTCCTCCTTGTCTGTGGCTGGATGTCATCCTTCTTGCGCCAAAGCTATGGTCAGCCGCCGGTTGTCGGGATCCGAGGGAGGGAGGGCTGTAGACGGCTTTGGCTCGTTCAACACCACGAACTTGGATTAGCAATCAGTCTGGAGGCCGTGTCGCGGGCAGACATAGACCAGAAGCTCAGCCGTCGATCCGGGGTCAGTCAGGTGTCTGCCACACAGGTACGAAGTACGACATCGAGTGCCCAGTACTGCAGAGGCCCTCCATCCGTGGTCCGTTCATAAGCTCGAACCGCAACTATGGTTCGTGGCGTATAACTCGTCCGCTGTGTATTCGTCCTGTGCCGCAACCTGGCCCGAGCTTGCGACAACAGGCGCCTGTTCACCTCAAGTTTGGTTGCCGGCGCAGTGCCGTTGACGCCGCTATCATCGTCGTCGTCGTCGGCGGCGGCGGTGGCGGCGTCGTGCTCATGAGATGGCCTGTTTCCATGTCGTCGACTTGTCGAGTAACACAACGTAGCCCCCCTGTGGTCTGCCCCAGGCGTGGCTATCGAGGCCTGAAGCCACAGCTAGTGAGCGTCCTCGGCCGGGTCAGACGTCCAGGCTGAGAAGCAATCCCTGCTGACCCACGTGTCGCGCCGATCCCCGTTGGCCATGGCACGACACCAATGAAAGCCCCCTCAACAAGCCCCTCATCCCTCCAGGCGCCTTGAGGTACGTCTTGGGATGACGAGCGTGCGTGTTGGATGGACATTGGCGCTCTCGCCACTCCGCGCCCCCAGTCCCCCGCTGTCGAGGAGTCCCTGCTCTCCCCCTGTCCATGGACCAGATTGCTGCATCACGAGGCTTGTCTCAGCGCCCCGCTGGCGGGCCATTGTCACCAAGGGACGTTGTCGGCGCCGAATTGCGCCCTGTTGCTCTAGCCGGACCACTCTCCAAGGGCACGATGCACACGGGGACCAGCATGTGCTGCGTTGCCGTCCGATTTTGAATGAGCCTGCGCCAGGTTCTGCGGGCTCACCTGCGACGGTGTCGTTGCTCATGAATTGGCGCGAAGCCCCTTTCTCCCAACTTGGCTCAGGCTGGATGGATGGTGGACTGCCTGGTCGCCGCAGCCCACAGCGTTTTGGGACATGGACACGGCATCGTGGCCCGTGGCCCGTGGCCCGAAGCCCACTTGCCTTGCTTGGTGGCAGGCTGGCAGCTCTTTCCTTCTTGCGCGGCGTCTTACATCTCACGAGGTTGCACGTAGTTACCTACCAAGGTACCGTCCACTGCTGTTCAATGCCGATGTCCAATTGGCCAGTGAGGCAGTTAGCGATGGAGGAAGGTGCGTCGGGAGCTTCGAGCCAATGAGTAGGTACCTCGCAGGCAAGCCTTATTACGCCTCCTCTCTGTGAGCGCCATGAGTGAGGCGCCAGGACCCGCGCCACTGTGAATGCATTGGAGTGGCCGCCGCCGGTGGCGCCCCGGCAGCTGTTTCGATGCCCTTTTGCCCCGTTGGCTCACTCCCACCACTTCGTCGTCTTCCATAGCTTCCAGTTACTAGTCGGTGTGCAATGATGCCGCACGGCTTCCAGAGCTTCCAGAACCGTGGCGCCGTCCGCCGTCAGCCATCCGCCACCTGCATCCAGTAAGTATTATTGCTTCCTGCACCCAACCACCGCACTGCCGGAACTTCCATCGCGCTGCCCTACCGCGACACATCACCAACCAACAACGGTCCTCGCCGCAATGGTTCCAGAACGCACGCGACGACGTCGTCAATGCTTGAATTGCCCTGCGACGACCGAGATACGGGCCCGTCGCGGATACGCGGGGCGGGGCTGTCTGAGCGCCCTGCCAACGTGTCATCGGCCCGCCCACGGAACGTCGAAAGTTTAAATCGTCGTTGTCTCTCTACTAAGTTACTACGTGTGAATGCGGCAAACGTGGTACAGCACGGAGCAGCTGCGACTCCGGGCACATGTGAAGGCCACCGAGGTCAGTAGGGTGCACCATGCAACAAGGGTTCGAGCCCAGCTGCATCACATCAGATACAAGTTGAAGTGGCGAAGCAAAATTGCCGAATCGTTTTGCCGACAGCCAGCACTGTCGATCCCACGGGGAGAATGCCTGAGCGACGGGCGGCAGTTGCCGCGACATACATGGGGATCGACTCTGCAAGCACATTGACATTTCACGATCCACCCGAGACATTGACGCACCAGGTCCGAATCAATAGCGTGGACTACATGACTACGTACCTCACATCAGCTCGCTATCTCGCCAATGGAGCGACCCAGCCAACAATTATCCATTGACATGATAGCGACGGCGGGGTTGCCTTGGCACCTGTGCTGGTCGAGTCTTGCGGCCGTGCACAGTGACTAGTATGCGGTCGAGATCACCATGCCCTCTCTCACCTGGGAGACGAATTGGCTTTCAGCCTTTGCTGATTTCTGGCAAGGCTCGTTTGATTCTGCAGCTATTGTTTCCCGTAATTATGGTCTGCTCCTCCCATGCCCTCCTCGCTCTGGCGCCTCTTCTCCTTGCCCATGAGTCCACTAATGAACCACCGAGGCAGGTAGGGCGCCAGCTCGTTGTCATTCTGAAGGCCTTCAAAGTCGATGATGAAGGCAGACGTGTCGAGGTATCGCTTGGCGAAGGTTTCCCAGACTTGCTTCTCGATTGTCGACCCCTGTAACGGTCTGGGGAAATACGGATCGTTGACCCTAGCCGCCTCTATGGCCTGGACTACACCAGCCAAGTCCATGGTGATAGGCCGGACTTGGTCGAAGTCGAGCACCCAGAGATCAGTCACACGCTGGAGGAAGTCAGGGAATCCCCGCGATGACGGGCCCGTGTACTGTTGTTGCTCCGGGATGCCAGCCGCCCCTGCGACAGCAGGTCCCGGCTGGACTAGCCGGACCCTGGGCCTGGATCCTCCGAGCACAAACTCGACATCTCGCGCATCCGTCCGGGCAGACCAGTGCATGATTGCAAGAGCTTCACCCATTCTCCGAGCTATATCAGTCGCGTTGATGTCCAAGTCCTGCATGTGATTGAGATGCAGCTTGAAATTCCTCAGAGAGAAGAAGCAGGTTTCGTTGCCCTGCATTGACCCCAGGTAGGGCCTTACCAAGCAGTCCTCATTGGCTCTACTCAATATGGCCAACTCCTGAAGATACGGGCGGCAAAACCTCTGGATGAGGGCAAATCGTGTCACCAAGGGGAGAGGAGAGATACGCTCCATGGCCAGCACAGCGCACGGCGTGTGGCATGTCTCCCCCACACCCAAGGCGAGGCGTTGATGTCGTTCCCAGAATATGACGTCGGCCTTGGGCACGAAATAGCCACAGCTTGGTATCTGAAACCGCGAAGACCCGTGGAGGGCGAAACTCTGCGCGACCTTTGTGTGCATGCGATAGTCGTTCCATAGATCCGACCCGTCCTGATTCTTGGCCAGTTTGAACGCGTACGGCTGCCCTCGCTCGGCAAAGATGGCGCCGCAAGCACCCGCCCCAATCTTGACGTATCCTTCCTGTCTCGGGGAGATGTTGTCGTCTGTATCGCTTGGGAAGAGCGCCGCCAAACGCGCCGTGACCCGGTCATCGATGGCGAGAAGATCTTTCAGTCTGATGGACGGCGTCACCTCTGATGTCCAACACGGATCCGGGAGGGTGCGACGGAGTAACACGGCAGCAAAGCCATCAACGTTATCCGGGCTGGTCCGTACTCGGCCACGCGCGAGACCTCGAGGCTCGAGCGCGCCAGTTTCGTCGGCCTCTTCTGCTCCGTCACCACTGCGCAGGTACCGGCTGGGATCGAAGGCATTGGGTCCGTACAGAGCATCCTCGAGGGTTCTACTCGGTACAGGCAACCAGTGCACGTGTTTCTTTCCCGACCGTACCATATCAATCAAGGTGAGCCGCTCGAATCAAATGGCAGATCGTCCCGAACAAGAAGTTGCGTTAAGTTGGCGAGTGGTCGCGGGTTAACTCGCATGAATGTAAATGTTGGCCGATAAAGCAGGCGACCGTAGCCTCAGGGGCGGCAGAAATATATATTGAAGCCATCGCAGTCTCGGACGCAGCAGAAGACGGTCGTACTAGTCGGATAGAGTCTAAACGGCGCGGCGTGAGCAAACCTTGAGACCACGGCAATCACTCTTTCAAGAGATGTACGAAGTAAAAGCGTACGGTTTTGTCTCGTGCCCAACGAGGGCTCCTGGTACATCATCGGTGTGAAAAGGAGCGTCGCTTTTGCAGCTTGTGAGCATGCCGTGAACTTGCTTTGTTGGGTACCTACATACCTTGCTCAATGGACCACCATCCCTTCCAGCCGCAAAAGCCAGGGGTTGACGGTGTCGTGGTGCGTCGGCGGCGTCACTGGCGGCGACGCCTCCCGATGGCGATGGTGCTGTGCGACGCTGCACATGCGCGCGCGCGCACGCGGCGCTCGGGAGGCGGCTGCCGGTCGGCCATGTGTGATTAGATGCGGTAGCACGATGACGGTTCCATATTGTTTCTGTCACTTGCGGCTTCGCAAGCCCCGCTGGTCGTGCCGCGGCCCCCAAATGTCTCAGGTTATACACATGTACAGTAAGTATGTCGGAGCATATGCCGCCTGGGACAAGCTCACGCCGCCCCTTTCCTTCATCTTGATCAATTTTCACGGACAAGGTCGGCGGTGGGTGTTGAGAAGCTCGCGGAATTCCGCTGTTCGTTGGGGAGTCGGCCATCCCTGACGCTGGGGTCATCTCGGGCGGGCCGCCCTTCGAGAAGGGGTATGCGAGGTCCGAAAGCTTAAAGGTTTGGCGTTGGTTGAGGTTGATCTCTTTCTGGAAAGCGAAGGTATATACATGTACAGATGGGAAATACTTCGTTCGTACTGTTGACCTGCAGATTGTGGCACGCACATCATGCAAATGGCGGCAACACTCTGTATGGGTTCGCTTTAAGAAGCTATACAAGAAGATCCGCCTGCCAGCGTATTTCGGTTTATTGGTTGATTTGGGTTCTTCTTCTTCTTATTTTCGAGTGTCTGGCTGTAGCCCCGAGTTGCAGTTCTGGGCGTTCGCGAATCGCGGTCTATCAGATGCGATCGCTGATGGTGGTCGTTGCGGCTGGTGGTCCATGATTCATGACGTCAACGCGGAAGGTCAGGTCCGGCGCTGTGCCTGAGCGTCATCATGACTTATAGAGCAGTGTGAAGCGCGTCGTCCATTGCTCACCACGCACTTTACTTGTCGATGTAGAATCTTTCCTCACGCCAATTGAAACCCCGAAGAAAGAAGCTATGAGATACACGAGTCACCATTCTGCCGCAGCCGCCATGTCGCTCTCCCTGCTGCGAAGCGCCCGTGCCCCCCGCCGGCCGTTCGCTGTCGCCGCAGCTCCCGCCGTGGCAGCAGCACCACATGCCCACGCGCAACAGCACAACTACCACATGACGCCGCACCGGGCGCTGCCCTACAAGGACGCACAGGACCGCGAGACTCTGCGGCCGCGGACGGCGGAGCACACGTCGACGGGGCGGGACGACGACGTGGCCGGGGCGCACCCGGACGCGGCCTTTAACCCGGACAAGACGCGGCCTGAGACGGAGCGGCGCGCGGCCGCGGCGGAGCAGGAGGAGGGGGGGGAACAAGGACAAGAACAAAGGCGGGGGGGACGACGCGGCGGCGATGGTGAGAGCAGTGCGAGCGCGGTCGAGGGCACGGGCGCGAACCAGGAGCTCAGCAAGCCGAGGGGCGACGAGCGGTCCAAGGCGGACCGCGGTGCTGGGCAGGAGGTGCGCAAGGGCGGGAGGAGCGGCGGCGGGAGCCCGCCCAAGCATGGCGAGGTCGGAGGTGGCCGTCGTCGCTGAAGGACTGGGACAAGTCTGGAGGTAAAACCTACCTACTAAGCTGGCAGAGTACCTACTCACCAACTACTTGCTTCGCCTTTGTCGGTGTTGGTGATGGTGACGGACAGCAGGGCGAGACTAGGGCGGCGCGGGAGCTGGTCACTATACTACAAGGGCACGGAGACTAGAGTGGAAGAACACTGTTACCTATACTGTACCTAGGTTTATTGCAAAGCAATTGGAGCGCAAACATTGATGGCGACTTGCAAGCGATGTCAACCACCGCCGGCACCGTCACTGACGAGGGCGGCTCCGATTCGAGCGCTTATAGTGCAAGGGGAAGAAGACCCGGGGCGCCCCTCAGTGGAACGACGGCTCCCCCACCAAGTTCCACCTCGCCGCGCGCGGGGCCTCCTCCACTAACTCCCGGCGGACAAGCAGTTCCCGAACCACCGTCATCACCCATCAGGCCCGCCTGCCCGGCAGCCCGCCCGAGACGTGCATGCGTCGGCAAATCACCTCGCATGGAATCTCGAAACATGAATAGATTCGAGCCGGCCGGGTGCGGGGTGGGCGGCACCCGTCCGCCGGAAGCACTCGTATTACTGGTAGACCGGGTGTTGCCTCCTCCAGGGTGACCCTCCTCCGATGCCCGGCAAAAAGAAAACGTCACGCGTCGCCTCCGGATATCAACAACCTTGCCCCCTCCTCCCCACGACGACCTCATCGAACTTGCCTGCTGCATCGGCTCTTCTAGACTCTCGACTGTCTTGTCACGGCGTGCTCATCCATTCTTCCTCTCCCATCTTCTCGCTCACATCACACCATGGCGCCATCAAGACCGTACGACGGCAAGTTGGGCATCGTTACCGGCGGCTCACGAGGTTAGTTTAGGAAAGAGAGACAGACAGACAGGGGAAGAGAGACCAAGTTCCCAAGCAGGACCTACGTGACTGACCTCGTTGGCACAGGGATTGGCGCCGCCGTAGCTCGCCGCCTCGCCGCCAAGGGCTGCAACCTCCTCCTCGTCTTCACCTCCGAGTCGTCCAAGCAGCCCACCGACCAGCTCTGCCACGAGCTCTCGTCAGCGCATCAGGTGCGCTGCTCCTCGGTGCAGGCCGACCTGGCGGGACCCGAGGCCGCGGCGCGCAAGATCGTCGACGCCGCGCAGGGCTTTTTCTCGACGTACAACACGTCGGGCGACCTGCAGGTGGACATCCTCGTTAACAACGCCGGCGTGTCGTCCAACCAAGCCATGAACGACGCCGCGCTGGGGCCCATCGTCGCCGACGAGTTCACGCGCGTCTACAACGTCAACGTCCTGGCCCCGCTGCTGCTCACCCAGGCCGTCGCGCCCTTCCTCCCGCGCGACCGCTCGGGCCGCGTCGTCAACGTCTCGAGCGTGAGCTCCTCCATCGGGTACCAGGGCCAAAGCGTCTACGCGGGCAGTAAGGCTGCCATCGAGGCCATGACGCGCACCTGGAGCCGCGAGCTGGCCGAGCGCGCCACCGTCAACGCCGTCAACCCGGGCCCCGCCTGGGGCGACATGTACGCCGAGGCGGGCGAGCGCTTCTGGCGCATCAACCAGCCCTACGTCGACGCCGCGCCCCTGGCGAGCTACAGTGGCGAGAAGGCCGTGCTGGACTTGGCGGGCGACGACGCAGAGCGCTTCGACAAGACGGTCCGGGAGGGCATGGGCGGGCGAAGGCCCGGCTTCACTAGCGAGATTGCCGGCACCATTGACATGCTGTGCTCGGCCGAGGCGGGCTGGACGACAGGCAGCGTGGTGTGCGCCAACGGCGGCATGAAGATGTCGATAGCATGAGAGAGAGGAAGGGGGCTTACGGCAAGTAACGTTTTTGGCCATGTTCTAGTTTTAAATGTGTAATGCTGCCTGGCATCAGAAGAATGGAAAAGAACAAAAACAGCTCATAATACATGAAGACCCGCCGTGCGGTGCCGCCGCCCCTTCTCCCACCCCCTTGGCAAAGGATGCCTTCCCCGTGGGTATCCAGCCGCCTCATCAGCCACCCATGAGGTTGGTCGTCTTTCAGTGGGGGCATGACTTGATCTTGCCGAGCGTGGGTTGCGGGGAGTCGGACAGCAGCATCAAGCCCGTGACGGCCCCGGCCTGTCCCTCGGCGAAGGTGTCGTAGCGAGCGGCGCCGACGACATCGTCGCCGCACGCCTTGCCGATGATGCTGATCATGGCGCGCATGGTTGCGCCCGACGCCCACGTGCGGTTGACGCCCTTGTACACGAAGGAGACGACGTCGCCGTTCTTGGCGTACATGGCCTGCTTCTCGAGCCACACGCCGTTGCCGAGCTGCTTGGCCAGGTCGTCGACGGCTTGCGTGGCGTTGATGCGGTCGATGTGGTTGTCGCAGGCGCAGTACGCCGAGATGGTCATGTTTTGCGCGGAGCGGCGTTGGTGATCGCCGCCGCCGCCGCCGCCGCCGCCCTTCTTGCCGTTGACGGAGGGGTTCGCGAACCGGGAGAGCGCCGACGTGATGACGCCCGGGGGCGGGGGCGTCCCGACGACGCGCGCGTGCACCTCCTTGCCGCGGGCGTCGAGGGACATGGCGTAGATGCCGTCCGCGAGGTCCCGCGGCACGTTGGGCCGGTACGAGCCTTGTTGGCCGCCGCGGGGGAAGCTCAGCGCCTGGCTGAGGGCGGCGAGGCTCGTGACGAGGGCGAGGACGAGCATGGTGATGATGATGATGATGATGATGATGATAACAACGCCGATGATAAGGAGAAAGAAGCGAGCGAGCGAGCCACCGAGCCACCGAGCACCGAGTAAGGCGTAAGGAGTGAACAAGTACTGGTGTGCCTTTCGATTCGGCTGAGGGAGGCAAGGATCGAGTGTAGGCGACAAGCAGTAATCACGGGATGGAAGCGAGGAAACGGGACGTTTTATATATATGGAGTATACTGTATTATACTCCAGATGCCACCTGGATAACTACCTTACTACAGACCTACATGCTCGCAAACGCATCCATGCGCGCACGCGACGCCAAGAGACCAAGCCCTCGCATGAATGCTAAAAACAACGGTCTCCATCCCAGCATGCCGCCCGCAGAGTTCCTGCATGCGCAGCTGCTACTTTTGTTTTTCTGTTGCAATCCGACAGATGGCGCAACAATTTCAGACGCCTAGAGTCAGCCAGAAGAAGTAGGGGGGCAAAGGGTGTCCGCTACTCTATGGATGGCAGAGGAGGCAACGCTAGCCCGTTGGATGAGCCACGCAGCACGGGAAACATGCAAACGCAGGGCCAGCCCACGATGATGCGTCCGAGTTGAAACAAAACAAAGGCCAAAAGAGGGAGAGGGAGGGAGAGGGAGCAGCAAACATGGAGTGGGACAAGGGAACGCCTCCCCGGGCTCGAGGACCGGATGGGGGTCCCTGCGGGCCGATACGAGCGGGCACGGCACGGCGGCGCATTTCGAGTCTTGTGGGGGGAAGGGGGATCTGGAGGCTGTAAACGTTATGTGGAAGAGAGTTGGATGAGTTGGAGATGCTGCAGCCTTTTTGCCGTCTGGCCGGTGCCTCTCAGTGTCCCTTGCGATCTGTTCGCGACACCATGAAACTCGGAGGAGGGGGGCCCCGGGGGACGCCGCATCGTGCATACACGGCATGTACGGAGTACGGAGTGCTGTACTCGGACGGCGGGTACCTGTGGTGGTGGACGGACCCCCGTTTGTTGGCTGCAGTACCTACTAGGTAGGTATGGGTGTAAGCCTCACGTGTTTCGACTCCTTGGGACTCGGCTGCGATTACACCTACTGTTGCTGCATGACTGCGTGGGCGGTCAGGCTGGGCTTGAGGGGATGACCTCGGGCTGAATTAAAAGATTCGATGACGTTGCAGCTCGAGAGAGTCGTTCGGCTGTGGTACTTGGGTGGTATTTATTTGCCAGTGTGACTGCCGTATGTCTGCTGGGGGGTTTTGAGATCAGGAACCCAAGATCGTGCCTACGGCTCCGCCAGTGATTGGCCTCGAATGGCTCGTCTCCCTGCCTATCTTGGCAGGTGAAGTTCGGTCGGTTGTGCGGTGCAGGTGCCGTGCCGTACCTCGGGGCTCCCATCAATCAGCGACAGGGCATGCTGTCGGTGCGTCGTTGGCGGATTGTGGTTCGCTCCGGCGCCCTGACGTCTCCCGCCACGGCAGGGATGCCTCCCGCTGTACCCTGGCCCCGCCCTAGTGCCTTATTGAGGTCAAGTCCCTGGAATGGATGTCCCCCCCTCCCCGTTTCAGCGAGGCAGCTAACACAAACACTGCTGAACCGAGCCCAACCGCATCCCCAAAAGGCAGCAGTGCCGCGGGGCAGATCGTCGAGGAGGAGGCCGCGCCAATGTGTAACCTCCACCATAACAGATCTGTCTCTTGCCTCACGACGAGCATACGGACGGCACACATATTGAGACCGCCACTACCACCACCACATCTACTACTACCAGTGTCGGCCACGGCAACAGCATCTCCTCTTCGCAACCGGCTGCTGCCCTCACGTCCAGACCACCGCCGCCGCCCACTCCAGCTGCAGCTACGACGTCATTCCCGCAGCGCCCCGCCGCCGCCGCCGCCGTCGCACGAGCCGCATCACCACCACCACCACCAACCTCACGACTCGAGCTGCTGCCGCCGCCGCCACCGGCTTGCAGCAATCATGGCCGCCTCAAACAAGGACAAAATCGACCTCTCGTCCCTCGCTCCCCCCTCCTCCTCCACCACCGATGCCGACGCAGCCGCCGCCCCCTCCCACGAGTCCAAGATCCTCGACGTCCTCGGCGCGGCCGTCAACGGCTCGGCCCCCACAGAGCTTTCCGCCGAGGCCACGGCCGGCGAGGTCGACAAGCTGTATGTGGCCGCTACGGCGGCGGGCGGCAGCAACGCCGAGGACTTTCTCTGGGCGTGGTGGTCGCTGCTCGTCGGCGTCGTCAAGCTGATCCCCGCCGACGACGCCCGCATGCAGCTCCTCGTGTCCGTCGTTGGCCGCCTCAAGGCCCGGCGCGATGACGAGGTCGAGATGTGGGGGCAGAAGACGCGCGTGTGGTCGGAGCTGCCTATGCTGGGGCCTAACATGCGAGACGCTTGGAATAGTGCGTGAAGACTACCTCTTTCCTTTTCTCTTTTCCCTCTCCCTCCAAACACACACTCCCCGTCCCCCTTTCTCTCTTTCGGCCTGGGCGAGCACGCGTCGTCGTCGTCGTCGGCTTCATCGTGCGTCGCTCGTACTCGCACCAAAACGAAAGACGGGAGCATTTATCCTTTGCTAATGAATCGGCACCCGCCCAAGCAGTGCGCCCCATGTTCGACGGCTCCGATCGCGACAACGAGGCCATCCGGGAGTGGATCTCGCTCAACTCGTTCGCTGCGCGCATGTTCGGCGCCAAGCTGCAGAGCTGGGACAATTTCGCCATCTGGGAGCTGCGGTCCGGGCTCGAGGAGCCGCCGCTGAGCACGCCGAGCGCCAAGGAGACGAGCCTCGCCACGGCGTGCGAGTGGTTCACGCACGCCGGCGAGGAGCTGCACCGGCAGGGCCGCGGGCGCGGACGCCAGCTCGAGGCCATGGAGGAGCGCGCGCTCAAGCCCGGCCAGCTGTTCTCGAGCGGCAGGCCCGGGCTGAGCGACGAGCGCTGGCGCTTCTGGAGGGAGAGGATCGGCGTGCTGGCTGGCACCGCCGGCAGCGGGCAGCTCAAGGAGAGAGCGCAGGCGGTGCTGGACAAGATGAAGGACCTTGAGGAAGGGTCTGCGTGAGTACCGGCGCGGGAGGCAACGTGTCCGTGATGATGCTCAGGGTTCTACAACGCGGACATATGTGTGGAGAACTGGCACGGAGAACACATAGAGACACGAGTACACTAGAAAAAGTGTAGATTCAAACCAGAAGCACCTGATGTGACGGATGGTATATGAATGATGATGCGTTGCGAAGCCGTCGAAATGCCACACGATGAGACTCCAGAATACGCCATTTCACCCTCGGGACAGAACCCCCCCTTGTTCGCTCCGCCAGCCAGCCCGCCTTTACGCCTCGCCGCCTTGCCCTCGCATCTGCACGCCTCGGCTACCCATACATCATGTCGTCCTCTTCCTCGTCGTCCTCGACCACGGGAACGGGCTTCTTCTTGCCCATCTCCTCGCGGCACATGGGGCAGGTGCCCTTGCTGCGCAGCCAGGGCCCGACGCACTCGAGGTCGAAGCGGTGGCGGCCGCGGCAGGGCAGCTCGACGACGAGGCACCACTCGTCCTCGAGGTAGGGGACCTTGCAGATGGCGCAGTCGTCGTCGGGGGCGAGGCCCTTGCGGCCGACGCGGTCGAGGGTGTCGACGAACTGCTGGTCGACGCCGCGGAGCGTGGTGGGGGGGTCGTGGATGTCCTCGTCGAGGGAGGCGACGAGGCGGTCGAGGAAGTCGCGGTTGTCGGGCGTGGGGGCCGTGGCGGACAGCGTCTGCAGCTGGTCCTGCAGCAGGCGGAAGAGGGCGGCCGTGTCGACGGGGGTGGGCGTCGCGTGCGGGTTGTTGTGCGGCGAGCGCGTGCCCGTTGATGATGACGATCGTGGCTGCGGGTCGCTGCTGAGCTGGTTGAGGAGGGAGAAGAAGGAAGCCATGTCGACGCGGCGGCCGGTGCGACGGGGCTCCGAGAACTGGATGTTGTGCTCGACTGGTGAGGAGGTTGCTGTTAGCTTCTTCCTCTCTTGCGGGGGACTGGTCGTGAGCACGAGGAGGAACGGCTTACCTTCGTATTGAGTGGCCATGATGGGCGAAGTGAGGGTGGGAAACCTCGAGGTCGCGGTGGTACAGGAGTTTGCGGTGGTTCAGTATACGTGTGGACAAGCCCGGGGTAGATGGGCGTATAGGAGACGCGCGGAGTCTGGGGGGATGCGGTCAACCTCGCGGGGGTAAAGGGGCGGTGTTTGAGGGTCGATGCTGAGGTGAGGGTGGATGGGTGTAGGCACGGCAGGCAGAGAGATGTCGTCGCAAGTCTGCGGCAGCCAGGGTCCAGTTGGCGCGGGACCGGAGCGGGATTGACGGGTTGCTGGCGGCCGGACTGATGGATGGAGGGGTAGCAAGCAGGAGCCCATGGAACCCAGCACAAGGGGCAGCTCGCTGGCTTCTTCGCTTGCCTGAGTCCACTGTATGTATGTATGTGTGGCGCCAGTTGCTGCCACACAGGCTGGGGCAGCGAACCAGCAGGCGGAAACTCGGTAGGTGTGTCGGGGTCGCTCCACCTCAATGGAAGAGGACCTGCCATGGAATTTCCCACTTTCAGCTACAGGGCAGTTATAGTAGCGTAGATACATCAGGTACCTAGGTAGCTTCGACGGAGCTCGCCAGCCAGTTCTGTTCATCAGGCAGGTAACTTAGTACGTTAGTACTTCGTATCTATTACGGACCGCAGATCATTAAGACGAGGTCCTAAAATACAGACCCTGTACCACAAGACTACTAATTAGTTAATAAGTTATTACCTACTCGTCTGGCCGGCTGCCTCTGCATCTTCACAATGGCATTGTGTCGCCCATTTTGGAAGCCTCGAACCCTGTCTTGGGAGCTTTTGGTATCTTGGAGGGGAGCTGGTTCTGTGGCCAGCACCGCAGCTTTTGCGGGAACGATGAGCCCCAGCGCAGGTAGGCAGTCGCTGAGACCAACCACCCCGTCGAAGCCCAGTTGTTTGGTGCAGTTTCGCGCCGACGTCATGGCCCGTGTCTAAGGTACCTAGGTAGGTCGATAGGTAACTTAGTAGACAGACAGCTCCCCTTGTTGCTGGAAAACATCGCCAGACCGAGGTCCGTCCGCAACGACCAGCCAAGCTCCCTGCCCATCGGGTGCGGAGTTTGCCTCCACCCAGGGCTGCTGGTTCACTGCATTTTGCATTGCCATCCATGCGTGCTGCTGCTTCTCCGCAGCCAGCCGCGGCGGCGACGGCTCCATGTTTGGCATTTAGGCTGCGCAACTTGGCCACCTCCAGAGTCCAGACTCTTTACCGCTGCTGTCCGCTTGCTTGCATGAAGCTCGATATGGGAAATCGGCTGGCGCCTGCCCAGACGGCGGATTGCGTAACGAGGTATACTGTACGTACTTCCCAAAGGACTTTAGTACTTGGTGCTGTAGGTGCAAAGTACCAAGTACCTCTCTGTAGCGCAAAGCCAGGGCAACTTACCTCGCGCGCCCCTTCCTCCCCTCCCTCCAGCCTTGGGGGTTTGATTGCGACATTCCTGCCTTCGACCGCACTTCCTCTCTCCGTCTCTCTTGCCTCGTGTCTAGCTTCACTCAGCTTCACCCAGCTTCATCACACACTTTTCATCTTTTGATCCAGCAACGCGACCGAGATACCCCAATACCCCAATACAATACCCTCCACGAGCTGCTTTCCCTGCCATCAAGGAACACTTGCATCATCACCACTCACCATGTCCTCCGCCGCTGTCATCGGCTCGACCGGCCTCGTCGGCTCCAACATCCTGTCGACCCTCCTCTCCGTCGACACCTTCAAGACCGTTCACACCATCTCCCGCCGCGCGCCCAAGGCCACTGCAGCCAACCTCAATGCCATCGTCGAGGAGGACAACTCCAAGTGGGGCGCTGCCCTTGCCGCCATCGCGCCGCTCCCCACGGCCGTCTTCTCCGCCCTCGGCACTACCCGCGCTGCTGCCGGCAGCATCGAGAACCAGTGGAAGGTTGACCACGACCTCAACATCGAGCTCGCCACCGCGGCCAAAAAGGCCGGCGTCAAGACCTTTGTCTTCGTCTCTAGCGGCGGCACTCGCGGGTTCCTGTCCAGCTCGTTCCCCTATTCCAAGATGAAGAACGGCGTCGAGGATGCCATCAAGGCCCTGGACTTTGAGCAGGCCATCATCCTCCGCCCCGGCATGCTTCTAGGCAACCGCGGCGAAGGCCGGGCCCTCGAGGGCATCTTTCAGGGTGCCGTCCGAGGCCTGGGCTCCATCAGCCACGGGCTCCAGGATTCGGTCGGCCAGGAAGCTGACGTGGTTGCTCGCGCCGCGATCAGGGCAGTGCAGCTCGCCAACGAGGGCAAGGCCCCGGGCAAGTACTGGTCCGTCGAGCAAAAGGACATTGTGAGGCTCGGTCGTACCGAGTGGCCGGAGAAGCCGGCTGCGGAGCCGACGACGCCTGCTGCTCAGTAGTCGGGAGAGACGGTGAGGGGGTGCCTTGGTACAGCGCGGACTTGCGGAGGGTTGCGAATGGGAGGCTTGGGGGCTTTGGCGGTGATGACGTCGTACATGGCAAAGCTTGATTATCGCTGTGCGTCTGCGAAGATGCAAGCGTTCGTATCGACGCGACACAGTGCTGTGATCTGTTTGACTGCGGCTGGCCGTGATACGGGCACCTCGGGCGGCAGCCCGCGTGGTCTATGCAGACTAAGGCATGTCTCCGCCGGGGGACCTAACCTTACATAGACGGCCTCTACTGTACAGATTCGCCTGTGGCGCGGAGGAAGAGGCGGCTGGGCGTTGCCGATGCTATAACACGCGATGGGGTCTCGAAGCGCGAAGTAATGGGGGACTGACAACGGCCAAGTGTACTTTTGTGTGTTTTGTTGTTTGTCTTGCGATTCGAAGCCGAGATACCAACCAGAATGCCAACCATGCATGTTACGGGTGCAGGCACGCACATGAGCATGGGCTTGAAGCACGTCGACGTTGGCGTCCACGTGCGCTTGTTGTATTGCTTACTGCACAAAGTAGACGCGCCGCGGAGCCGCAGCTCGGCGTCGACATCTCTCCGACCGGGGCGGGGCCGCTGACGGCCAGCCCAGGGTCCACCAATGCCCCGCCATGAGCTGTAGAAAAAGGTGGGCGCCCACCACAGTCATCATACCTCACCCACCACCACACCGCACTCTTATTCAGATACTATAGCATCGCAACGCCCCGGAAGTTGTTGAACGCGTGGAACCGCCAATATCTTTGTTTCTTCTCCTCCTTTCTTTTTTTATTCTTCCCATCTGATCTCCCGTGCAAAAGGTTGACACCAGGCCCGACTGTCCAAAGCAAAAGAGGGGAAACGAAATACACGAGAGAGCGAGGAGGGGAAGAAACAGAAAAAAAAGCCGCTCGCGTGGACAGTCACACAGCCTCATACACACACATACAACGACAGAACCCCGCGATATAGACATGTCGTCAACGACCGACACCACCGCCGCCGCCGGTGCGCGACCCCAGATTGTCGGACCCGACGCGGGGCCCGAGGCGCCTTTCCCGCTGCGCATGGAGGGCAAGGTCATTTCGGGGTTTGGGCGCGGGTCTAAAGAGGTGAGTGAGTCGTGAGCCTGTCGGTCTTTCTTTTTGGCTTTGCCTCGTTGCGAAATGCCTCGTCCGTCCGTCCGTCCGTCCGTCCTCCGTCCTTTGCTAGGAGAGAATAGTATGACGGGGGAGGGGAAACATGCTTCCCCCTATACTATGTCATGGAGTGAGTGTGTGTGAGGCGGTTGTTGGGTGATGATTATGATGAGTAGGATGAGGGGACGGGATCATATAGAAAGGCAAATGAAGAGGAGGGCATGTGTATACCCTGCTATGAAACGAGAGCCGCGCCGAGCTGTTACTGACCGAAAACCTCACAGCTCGGCATCCCCACGGCCAACCTCCCCGTCGACGCCTCCCTCACGCCCTGGATCGCAGACGCCAAGTCGGGCGTCTACTTTGGCTACGCCGCGCTCAACCTCCCCGCCTCACACCCCAACGCCCACGACGGCGACAACATCACCTTTCCCTCCGCCTCCTCCTCTTCATCTCCTTCCTCCTCCTCCTCCTCCCCTCGCTCCTCCAGCGCATTCGCCGTCTTCCCCATGGTCATGTCCATCGGCTACAACCCCTTCTACAAGAACACGGTCCGCAGCGCAGAGGTGCACGTCCTGCACCGCTTCGCTGCCGACTTTTACGACTCGCACATGCGACTCCTCCTCCTCGGCTTCGTCCGCGAGGAGCGCGACTATGCCAGCCTCGAGGCCCTCGTCGACGACATCAACCTCGACTGCCGCGTCGCCCGCGCTAGCCTCGACCGCGACGCCTGGCGCCCCGCCGGAGCCTCGCCCGAGGGCGCCGAGTGGCTCGTCAAGCCCTTGTAGGTACGTATGTAGGTAGGCTGGCTCGCTGCGGCTCGTTCATCCAGGGAACAGGAGCAGACGGTAAACGTGGTAAAGGAAAGAGAGAAGGGGGAGGGGGAACAGAAGATGGGCGGTAGGCGGACACACAAACAGCTGTGGGCGGAGCGGAGCACCAGGACAGACAGCGCTCACGAATAAGCACATTACGACATTGCTCAAGCAAGGCTATTTGCTTCCCCTTATTTTTCCTTTCCCAGCATGTACGCGTGCAGAATCGGCGTCGTCTCGTATTTGCGGGTATCTTGTCGAGCTCCCATAATCACCCCGGCTGCGCGTCAAGCGCCGGCAGTCCGTCAAACCGTTTAATTGCCCACTGGCTCCTCCCGAAAGGCCCAGTGAATCCGTTTACATCCCATTTAAACCCAATTCCAAGCAGCTTTCTTTGCAAAAAGCCTGCTGCGACAAAATTCAACAAAGAAAGCAAGAAACACCACCCATGCAAAAGCATCTACGGAGACACGCAGGCTATACCGCGAGCTGGTGCGGCTCCTGGTTGGGGTAGTATCTCGGTAGGAACTGCGCACGCCACTGTTAGTTCCTCGTGCTCGCGTCCCCGTTCGGGTTAGGACTGGTACTCACATTCATGATAATCATCATGGGAATGTCAAACACGTCTCGCTTGATCGTCCAGCAGTACGTGCAGTTCACCTTTCCATCTCTTTCGATGCGCGAGATGCCATGCTCGCCGTCAATCCGTGTCACTCGGCTGCTCAGGATACCGGTCCTTGGGTCCTTGCGCGAGGTCCCGTTCTTTCCGTCCAGGTCCTCCTGCGTCCGGTACTTCATCAGGCTACAGCTCCGCTGTACCTTACCCCGACTGTCCTCGAAGGCTAGCTGCGCAAAGTCGCGGTAGAACTGCACGACGCTGTCGTCGTCTAGCAGCTCGGCCAGGAACACGGGGTGCGACCGGTTGTCTGTCAGCTCCTTGGTCCGCGGCGTCGAGTCGCCGGTCCGCGACCCGCTATCGCCGTCGACGGATCCACCATTCGACGCCGGGCGCACGAAGACGTTTCGATTCGGTTCCTTGCCCAACAACACCTCTTTTGTCCATCCCGTCAACGCCGTGAACTCCTTGTTGACGGCGGCAACCTCGCCGGACCGTCGACATACAATGGTCGGGGCGCAGCAGTGCTGGAGGAAGTCGTCGAATTCAACAAGGGTTCGTTGGAAACATTTCTCCATAAATACTAGATCCTCGCGCGTGAGGTCCTTGGTACAGGATATGAACGACGGTCGAATCTCTCCCAAAGACTTCGCTATCAGCAAAAGCTTATTCAGCGGCAGACGGTCCTTGATCACTGATATCATGTTATGGAAGCCGGCCGTGTAGGGGTATGGCTCCTTCACGCTCGCGTAGACAGCTGCAGAATCCCGTTGTCGCTTTCCGAGAATCGTTTGCGTCAGCTTGTCCTGTTTGGACTTCATCTTCGATGCGACCGAAACACCCGGCAGGCCGCCAAAGGCGCTGGTGCCCGGCGAGGCTTCCATCGTGGCTTGGGGGCTCGCGGTTGCGTCGGTGCTGGGGCTGGCTAGGCTGTTTGGGCCTGCAGCAATGGCGTATGCATGGGGCAAACCGTGCTGAAGATTGCCCTGCGTGTATGTGTTGGGGCCCGAGTCCATGCCAGAGTAGTCGCTCCCCATCATGGTGTCATAGCCGGTGCCGGCACCGTTGCCGAACATGGCTGCATAGTTGGCCTCTGTCGACGGCGTCTGCGACATCGAGTTTTCGCGAGGTGGCGTCTCTGCGCCGAGGGCCATCTTGTTGAGTATGCCAAACTCCCAGCCGGCATACTGGCTCCCGAAATTCAGGCCCTCGAGGTCAAAATTGTAAAGGGCCGGGTTGCTTGGGTCGAACAAGGCGTTGAAGTCCATGGTGTTGCCCGTAAGCATGTTGTCCATCTGCGGTGCGTTGTTGGCCTGGAAGGATGGCGACACGGGCGAGGCTTGGGGGTTGAAGGTGATGCCGTCCATGGCAACCTGAGGCTGGCTGCCGGCTGAATAGACGGGGAACGGCGCGGCAGTGCCCTGGGTGAGGAAGTTGCTCCCTGTTGCGGGCGTGGACATGGTGTCTGACTGGCCAGAGTCCTGTCGCTGGCCATTCTGCCGCGTGCGCGTGGCATTGAAGTTTGGACCCAGGACAGGCCCGAGGGCTTCCTCGGGCGCGTCGTGAAGGTATTTGGCCTTCTTGCGCACGCCATCCTGACAAGCGTCGGCAAGGCCGCGCTTAATACAGCGTTTGCATGGTCGTTCGTCACCTACATGAGGGTAAGGGTTAGTGAGTCTGTCTGCTGATGCGACGGGAGCGGTGACATGTCGGAAACAAGTGGACGAGAGTCTGAGTCGCCGGCCGCAGGCGGTTGGCCATCAGTTATCACTTACCGCAGGTGAGGTGTGCCCTCTGACAGGCGTAGCATGCTCGCCTCGCCTTCTTCCTCCTGGGCCGCAAGGGGTCCTTGGGGTCGTACTTCTTCTTGACCTCGCCGTCGTTGTCGCCCATCTTGGAGTCGTCCCTCAGAAAAGATTCCGACTCGTCCTCATTGTCGGACATGTGGTCCGAGACGTCTGCGCCGGTTTCCTCCATGTCGTCGGGCATTTTGCCTGGGTCTTATATCGTGGATCTGTCGGACTTGGGCACGGCAGCCTCGAGGGCACCCCGGTTGCCGCTGCAACGACGCTCACGCACGGTCAAGACGGCTATGCACGCTCCGAACTCTCAGGAGCGTGGCTCCCTGGGCCATCCAAGTGCCTGCGGAACCACACCGGCGTTCGCCTCGGTTGCACAGAGCTGCGGCAGAGGGGTCAGACCGCTGGTCCAAGGGCGCCTCGTACGGTGAGAAGGTGGAGGCGGTTTCGCGCAAAGGGGTCCACCGAGGCACGGAGGGGGGTCGAGGTGCTATGCGCTCCAAGGAGGCGTCTGTCGTCGGCTGGAGCGCGTGCGGACTGAGACAGACAGGCCGAGCCGCGGGTGTGTGATTGGGCCGGGGCCAAGAGTCGCGCTGGCAGAGGAGCAGCCGATCGCTGTGACCTGCCGTCCAGGTGATCGGGTACCCTGCCGAAACAGGGCTCTTGGACGTCAATGTCTGCTCGTATTCTGGGTAGAGAGGAGCGCAGGCGAGGTCCAATGAAGGGGAGATGGGCCAAGGGCGAGGCGCTCCCGTGTAACGTGGGCGTCGGTCGTCAGTTGGGCGGCGTCGAGGTCGGCCGCATGAGAGGCGGGAGGCGGGCGTTCGCTGGCAGCACGGAGGCGCACCCAAGATGCTGGAACGGCGGAGCGGCTAGGTGATGTGCTGATCGCGCTCGTCTGATTCGGGCTCGGCTGGCGACCGAGAGGAGGTGAGGGCGCGCGCGACTCCTGTTGGACGTAGATATGAAGGAGAAGCAGGCCGGTCGTCGGTGGCGGATCTGACAGTCGTGGCGAGCGACCGAGTGTGGGGGAGGCGTGGTGGTGTGCTAGACGCAGCTACCCGTTGCCCATGTGCCTGCCCGCATCGATTATTGACGAGCAAAGGGGTCCGCTGGGGCGCCGTGAAGGAGGAGGAGGAGGAGCAGAGACGAAGGAGGGGTACAGGCGGGCGTCGCGAGCGAGCTGGCGTCGGTGCTGTCGTTGAGGTGGGGTTTCGCGTGGCGGTTGTGCAGCAGGTGTCGCGCAGAGATGAGGCATGCGAGCAGAACCGGCACGCACACACGCACGCACGCAGAGAGACACACAGACACACAGAAACACACCCAAGCTGGTAGTGCCCAAAGTCGGTCGGCGGCTTCGAGGACGGCTCACGATGCGCGGTTGGCGGCGCAGGGACGCTTGACGGGACGTCTTGTGCGGGACGGTGACGGGGCGCAAGAGGCGGGAGGAGAGGCAAAGGAGGAGGAGCGGGAGAGGAGGAAGAGCGTTGGAGGTTGGTGTTGAGTCAAGGTCGGCTAGCCGCAAAAGCGCAGTCGCAATGGCTGTTTACGTGATGGTGCGGGACCGGGCGTGGAGGAAATGGAAGGAGCCCCATCAGTTTGGGCCAGTGGTGGTTTCCATGTGGGATGGATGACGGAGGGGGGGGCCAACGGCGCTGGAGGGAAGGTATGGGATGGGACGGGACGGATTGGATGGATGGGATGCGATGGGATGGAAATGGAGGGGAAACCCAATGCTTGCCGGAGCCTCAGTCAACTGCTGCACGGCTCAAACGTCGCTCCATTGGACCATGATGCATGAGAGGGCATGGATGGATGGATGGGTAGTTTTGATGGGCCGCCGACGACGTTGAACACGGCACGCCGCCCTTTTCCAGCCACCCAATGCCAATGCCAGTGCCAATGCCATAATGTCACCAAAACCCACCGCGGCCCTCCATGGCACCTCGGGCTGAATGAATGCGGGGTTTTCAGCGCTTTCCAGGCGCGGGCGCGGGCAGTTGAGGGCGGGCTTGGAGCCTCCATGGAACCAACCCCGGGGCGAATCAGCGACGACGTGGTTGGCCCGAGGTTAGCGGAGCGGCAGCCCGACAAACGGTGGTTCGTACTGGGTACGGCGGGGACCGAGGCGGCTGGTCGGAGACAGCAGTACTCGATACCATGACGGCTGAAGCACGCTGGGGCGGCAATCCCTCCAGACTTGCCTTGCAAGGAAACCGAGGGCGAAATACGTACTACGTACCTGTAGTAGAGGGGTGGAGATGATCCGCAACACCCAGATTTGATCTCCAGCGCGCCGCTCGAAGTAACTAGTACAGGAGTCGTAGTCCAACCAGCCCAGCCCAGGGTGCCGCGACGGACAGTTCGTCGTCAACAGCGCGTGGGCAGTTGTGAACTTAGTTGCCCGGGACGGTCCGGTCCTGTTGGGGGAGAGTTGCGCGTGCGCTCCCGCCCAAGACAAGCGAGCGGGCCAGACCGGACGTCGCCGCCGACGACGACGTGTGCCTGGAATTGACAGGGCGACGGGCAGGAGTGAGGCCAATCTTCATCAAGTCTGGGGTGCGCAGGGCCTGCGTGCATGAGACTTGGTGGTGGCTTGCCGGGGTCGTAAGACGACGACAGATGGCGGGCTGCCAAGGTTCGTCGGCTCACAGTGTGTCCCTGCAACGGTGCGTGCATGTTTCCCAGCAGTTCTCATCCGTCTGTTTTCTTTGTTTGGTCAAGATGACCCTGCTTCCTGTTTAAGCGTGCCTTGCTAGCTCTCGCTATGAAGTGCGTCTGGCCTCCCCGTGCCCGTCGAGCATCGCCTCGACATTGCTGCTTGGGTACGTACCAAGCACCTTACCCTACAAGTACCCTGCGTACGATAGTACCCAGCTACCTTAAGAGGTACCTACCTACCTTGGTACCTCCACGGAGCAGAAGTACGCCTTCACAATTGCGAATGCCTTGCTTCAATTGATCAATTTCTGCTCGCGTGCGCCTGCCTGCCTTTCGAGATACGTAAAGCGTTCGGTCCACCACACAACAAGCAGGGCATGGCTCCTCCCCGGCCCCAATCCGCCCCTGTCAACTTCAACACCACCTCCTCCTCCAACCACCACCACCACCATCACCACCATCACTGGTCAGCATCCAGCCCTTCGAGTCACGCCCGCCCACCTCGCATACGCGCACAACGGCCCGTCGAGCGCCAATACCTACTACGCTAGTAGTACCAGTATGGGGCTGGAAATAACCGAGAACCGAGCCGAACGTCTTCCCCATGCTTTCCAGCCGCCTCCTCCCCACCCCGCACCCCACGCTCGAGAGCACCAAGTCCGAGCACGCATGCGTCCGCTGCTGGGTGCTGCCGACGCCATCTAATCTGGCCGCACGCCTCCATCATCTCCTCCGGCCCGCTCCACGCAGATCCCATCAATAACGTAGTGGTAGTGCAATTATCACTGCTACCTGCCCACCTACGATACATACTTACCTACTTACATAGTACCTACATACATCCAGTATCGCATGCGCCGAGAGACCTACAGCGATGCCCACATGTTTGTGCTCGCCTATGCGACAGAAGAGGCGCGCATCGCTCTTGTGCCGATCCATCTTGGGTCCCGTGGTTGCATCGCAGCTCGGATCGTCATGGTGGTGATGTTGACCGTCGTGAGCCATTCGCACACGGCCACATGCTGCGCGCGTGTTTTGCTGCCCTCTGGCATGTGAGGCAGCAGCGCATATCCCTGACCCTGACTTTGAGCCCCCTGTCCAATGCAGCAGCATGCCTGCTGGTTCGGTGTACCTGCCACCCACTGCTGGGGGACACATGAAATGAAAGAAATTTGCTAATGAGAGAGCGCCTCCTGCGAGGCGTCCGTCCCAGTCAGTTCCAGCTGTGCCAAAAAGTTACCAACCCCCCCTCGCCGAGGCCATTCATGCCCTGCTGCCCCAGTCTGCTCTAAGCTGCAGTAGATATGTTGTGCTCCGTTGCTACGACAGGCATAGGGGTGGGTGTCGAGGATCGCATCTGGTCGACCCGTCGTCCATAAACCAAGGCATGCGAGTGATGTGCTGCTGCTGCTCCGACGCACCGAGTGGTAAGACGTGCCTGCCCCCGGCCTGAGCTACACCGACTTCCCATCAGCACCGTCGCTGCCTCTCCTCGTCACAGATCAGGCGCACGCAAACGGCTTGTTTGTCAGGCCATGGCGTGGGGGAATGATGAGCCGAGGCGCCCATCTTGGTGTCGTGTGACCGACGGCCACCCAGAGGTGCTCGCGTCTCGCCGTCGCCAGATGCTCAGACGCCTTGCATGGCTCGTCGCGCAGGGGGGCCAGGCAGCAGGCCGCACGGCACAGGCTCAGTAGTCCGAGCAGGCCTTCTCGAGTCTGAACAGGCACGTCCGCAGTCAGCCTATCTGCGTGATGTGTGATTCCGCTGCATTGTGCACTTGGAGTAGTAGTAATATTCCGAGACGCGCCTCTCTCTCCGGCCTCATCTCTCTCTCGGCTTATACAAGTGGCAGCCGTCATAGCTGTTTCAGTCGTCTGGCGTTGCTGACCGACCAACGACGAACTGCCGTCGACGGGCGTTCATGTCATGCTCGACCACGCGCCCCGGCGCCGCGAACCCTGCAACTGAGACAATGTTTCATCGTAGGTCTACACCGCAGTGGGCTCCAAGGGTTGTCCAAAACCGCATCTGCCCAATCTCCCCCTAAATCGTCATGATGCGTCTAGTACTAGTAGTAGTCTAGCTTTTGGCAAAACGGCTCTTACGCCGAATCTGCTTGCCGTGCCGAAAGAAGATGTACGGAAAGGGGAGCATGGCCACGGTGAGAAAGGCCAGCAGAGACGACGCCCACTGATAACCCAGCTTTTCGTACATTTGTTCCCCGAACAGAGGAAACGCCGCTGCGACGGTCATATATGTCAGCGCCGGCAGCTCGTGACACACGCATGTCTGCGGCACAATAACAACAGGTGCGCCACTGCGTCCGGCCGAGGACAGCGGTGGCTTCTGGCATCATGTGAGGTGCTGCTGGACTGGACATGGACCTACGTACCGGCAAACAGGCAACGAACGAATGTGTTGGCAGCGAGTGCGCTTGCTGCGTACAGAGGGTACGCGTCGACCTGTTCAAACAGTGTGTGAGCGAGTTTCTCTGTTGGCGTCGAGCGCAGCAGCCCCAACTCGACTCTCCTCGACATGACTCCGTGCCAAGTACGTACCAGAAAGGTAAAGATGCCCATGAATAAGAGCATGTTTCTGTGTGATATGGCTGCGTCAGTTCCACAGCCCATGACGGATATCGTCAGACACGCGATGTGCCATCACAAAGAACGGAGTGAGACAGCGGGATGCACCGGTCAGGGCCGTGTCATGCCCGTTGGGGCCTATTCGCCCGCTTCATGATGCTTACAACCCCCCCCCCAAAAAACAAAAAGGCTGGAGCCGTGGCGTTGTCCATGCGAAGAGGGAGCTCTGATGATGCAATTGGGCCAGTCGCCTGGGGCCACGATGGGCACCGGAGGGTTTGGCGGCGTGACCGTCCTGCGCACCACGACGGACGACGGACGGGTCACAGTCGTCACCAAGTACGGGGCGGGCACGCGGCGGTGCAACAAAGAGGCTTTTGGGCGAGCAACAAGCAACTCACCCCATTCCAAAGACGGCAGACCCAATGATGGGGACGATCCAGTGCACCCACGGATAGGTGGACCAGCCAAACATGAAGAGGCCGGTAGGGGCCAGCACGGAGCCCAAGATGGCGGGCGGGAGGCGAAACTCTGGCTCGCTGGCGCCGCTGACCCCCGTCTCGCGCTCGTACTTGCGAATGAGGCGGGCGCGGATGCGGTGCCACAAGGGACCGGTCGCGGCGCCCAGGAACATGGAGACCATGATGCCAAGGAAGGCGAGGCCCGTCTGCCAGATGTTGAAGCCGTGATTGTTGCCGAAGACGAGGGGAAAGGCGCCGAAGAAGAGATAGAGGATGCCGAGCAGGATTGCCGAGAAGAGGCACAGGTTGAGGCACATGGGCTCGAAAAGGAGGAGCTGAAAGGGCCGCAGCAGGGAGAGGCCGACGGCGTGGGCGACCGACTTCTTGACGCGCTCCGACGGTGCGGTCCACCTGTCGTCACCGGTCTGCTTCCGGAGCGCGCGTGCCTTGTTCCTGAGAAGGATGGGGTCTAGACACACACACACACGCAAGAGAAGTGAGATGAGATGAGATTTTGCGGACGGGTGAGACACGCATGAGCGGGAGGGGAGGAGGCCCCGGGGGGGGGAGGGTGAGGGTGAGGGAGGGGGACGGGGGAAACAAACTCACGGTATGTCTCGGGAACGAGAAAGACAATGGCCAGCAAGAGAGCAAAGGACCAGATGAGCAACACGTAGTAGGTCCAGCGCCAATCGACATTGTAGTTGATGAAGCCGCCGAGCAAGGGGCCGAGGCCGGGGCCGACAAAGGGGGAGACGGAGAAGAGGGCCATGGGGCCCTGGAGCTCGTGCCTGTCAAAGAGGTCGCTGACGGTGCCGCCCGAGACGGCGAGGAAGGCGCTCCCGGAGAAGCCGTCGAGGAAGCGGAAGACGACGACGGTGGCGATGGCATGGCCGCCGCGGGCGACGGCCTGGGGCACGAGCCAGACGAGGTACATGGACCAGGCGACGAGGTAGATGGGGCGGCGGCCGAAGAACTCGCTCAGGGGGCTGAGGAGCATGGGCCCGCAGCTGAGGCCCAGGACGAAGGTCGACAGGCCCAGGACGGAGACGATGCGCGAGTTGCCAAACTCGGCCTCCATCTGGGCGTACGTGGACGTGTAGATGGAGCTGGCGCAGGTGCTGTTTTGGATCCGCGTGGTGTTGGGGGGGTCATGTCAGTCTGGTTTCATTATAGGCGCTCCCCAGCTCGCCTGTCCATCATCACCCCCCTTTCTTTCCTTCTTTCTTCTGACTTTCCATGTGTGTGTGTGTGTGTGTGTGTGTGTGGTTGTTGACTTACACGCATAGGCTGACGTGCGAGACGATGAAGAGAATGAGCCACTTGCGCGCCTTGCTGAAGCTCCGCGGGCAGAGGGGGTCCTCATCTCCATTGTCCCAACCGACCTCGAAGGGATCCTTTTCGCTGCCAGGGCGTCCGCCTCCGCTGTTTTCACTTGCTGCTGCCGCTGCCGCTGCTGACGCTGCTGCTTCGCCTTGGCCATCGCTGTCGCTGCTGGGCCCGTCCGACACGCCGTAGCCGTTCTGCGACCGGGTGCGGTGCAGCGAGCGGCGGACGGTCGCGGTGGTGCTCGTGGACGAGAGCCGCGGCTGCAGCTCCATGTCGCCGCCACCGCCGCCGCCGTCGCCGTTGGGCGCGTGGTGTGGCGGCGGCGCGTGGTGGTTGTGGTGAAGGTTGTGCTCGTTGTCGCCGGTGACGCCATCGATGCGTCGCGACTCGAGGCCGTCCATCATCGTCATGGACTCAGCCTATTCTAAACAAAACAATCTCCGTCGATGCACAGCCATGGATTTCGCGGGAGAGAATGCGTTCGACGGTGTATATTTCACTGTCGCCTTTTCTCCTCCTCGCACTCGGATGAAGCGGACGGGGTGGGTAAGGAGGAGTGGCTTAAAATAAGGAGTCATCATGGCAGGTCGGCCGAGCCCGACGGACGCCCTTCGTCTACAAAGCGTAAAAGATGGAGTTTGCGGGCGCGTGCCGGGCGGGCGAGAGACGGAATCATCACCTTATTTCCGGTCCGTTCGCGGGAAGCCGCTTAGTTAGGCGGGCGCCAAACTGCTGTCGAGGAAACTACCGGGTCTGAAGCCAAGGGAAGGGAGGCTAGCGGGTCGGCCCATGTGCTCGCTCACTTATTAACTCAAAAAGTTGCCTATAAGAAATGTACTAGGCTAAGGTTGTATTAATGACGGGGTTCATCGAGACTGGAGAGGAACGAACGCCTTCTCCGCTGCGACGAAGCAACTAAACTCTACTCTGGTTTGGTCTGGGCTGCGGTTGCTATTGTCGCGCCGGGCCCTTTTTCTTACTTCGATGGCTCCCAGACTCTTCTTGACTGAAAAGGGGCAGCAGAGAGACTTGGCTCCCCGATTTTGGATTTTGACCGACTGCGCCCAAAGGTCGTATGTAGTCGGTGGAGCACGGCGGCATCGTTCCCAAGCGTCTCGATATATGTAGCATATGTGAGCAAGTAAGCGGAATACGGGTCGGCTGTTCGTCTCTTCGAGCGGGCGGCAATCTGGTCAAGAGCTTGTACGTTGCCGAGACGGGGTTAACGTGTGATGTGGCCGGCCATCCGTCATGATGCCGTCCGTGTCGCTGTTGCTCTCGTCTTACGCGGCGTGTAGAGCATTGAAGGCGGGCATGAGGTCGACTTGACCTAACTTGACTTGGAGATGACAATGGACGATCATGTCTGGCCAGTCAAACTCCCTGTATATATAACAACCCGAGTCAAGGGAGGCGGACAAAGATACTCCATACATGCAGCATAACATAGCGTCTAGGCTTGTACGTGCACTGTCCAAGCCACGCCTATTCATCTCAGTCGCCCCGTCACCCATCTATCAATAACAGTGAAATCAAATCCATGCTGCCGTCTAAATCAATCACAATATCAAGATCAAAACGCTTGCGTCCCTGCAGTCCATGCCCTCATGCCGTGCCACCCGCCGCTGTCCATGCCGACTTCATACATGTGGACATAAATGAGTATGTTCGCCCCGTCAACACTCTCTTCTCTCACATCCACACAACGGTCCTCTCATCTCGAAGCAAACAAACCTCTAGTACGACTCGGAGAGCCCGGAAAAGTCCGGCACATCGGCGTCGCAGTTAAAGTCGCGCTCGTATGCCTTCTCCGGCAGGATGCCCGCCTTGAGGCCGGCCTCGTAGCTCCACAGGGTCGCGCTCTCTGTCTTCCACGTCCAGTACCACCAGCCCCAGCCCTTCTCGAAGCTGTGCATCTGCGCCTCGGCAAACATGCGGAGGAACTTCTTGTAGTCGCCGCTGAACTGGCCCGGGTCGGCGTTGGCCTTGGCGCACGAGCACGCCCCGTCCTTGGAAGGGCAGCTCGGCTTCATCACTGACGACGCCTTGTCGCCCGTGTCGTAGGTGCCCTCCCACCGGTTGCCCCAGCCCACGCCCGTCAGGTACCGCGCGCAGTCCGTGTCGGCCTGCGACCACTCGGCGAAGATGGTCGGCCCTCCGTAGCCGCGCGCCGGGTCCATGGCCAGCTCCGCCTGCTTCGTCCACCCCTCGCACGCGTACTGCACCTTGTTCTGGTGCGTCATGGCGATCTGGTCCTGGTTGAAGATGACGTACTGGTGCACGTCGAGCGCCATGTCGTCGTACCCCGGCAGCAGGCCCTTCCAGTTGTCCAGCCCCATGAAGCCGTCGCCAAACACTACCAGCGCCTTGACCCCGTTCTTGCGCACAATGTCGCGCGCATCCTTGGTCCACTGGATCACCTCGCTCGTCTTGAGGAACGTCATCTTGGGCTCGTTGACGAGCCCGTAGTGCGTCACAATGTTCTTGTACCGCGCCTGCGCGAAGAACTTGGACAGACGGTCGTGCATCTCAAGCGACCGCTTGCCGTTGAGCTGCCCGTCCGTCCCGTTGAGCCACCCGATGGTGCCCCAGCGCCCGCTGTGGTTCCATCCGTTCTGGCTCCCGGGCAGCCCATGCACGTCGAGGTTGACACGCAGCCCATACTTGCGCGCCCACTCGATGCCGCGCAGCAGGTACCGCCACGACGTCCGGAAGATGTACGGGTCCCCGTCGTACACCTGCACCGCCCAGTACGAGAACGGGATCCTCACGTGGTCCATGCCCGCCGCCGCGATCGCCTTGAACGTGTCCTCGGTCACAAAGGACGCGTAGTGTGCCTCGATCGTCTTGGCCGCCGACGCCCCCAGGTGCTTGCAGAGGTTCCACTCGTCGATGACGCCCAGGTTGGTGTTGTAGTTGAAGAGGGACGGTGTGATGAACGGCTCGAGAGACAGCCATCCGCCCAAGTTGACGCCGCGGGCCGGTCTATCGCCGTACGACCCCCATTTCTCGTTGAGCGCTGGGACTTTGTCGTTTGCCTTGGTCGAGTCGTCCCACGATGTGAAGAGCCCCATCACCGGCAGGTCGCCCACCATCTCTTCGGTAAAGGTGACGTTGAACCCCGTCGTCGTCTTCCACGTCCACGGGTCGAGGTACGTGTTCTGCCACTTTGTCGGGATCTGGCTCCGGTCCTTGTCGCCCAGGCTGGAGTCCTCGGACTTTTCGTCATCCCCCTTTTTCTTACTCACTACCACCGCCACTGCAATGACGATGATGAGAACCACCAGGCTGCACGCCAATAAAATCCCTGGCATATTCGTTAGCATGGGGTGCCCGGTTTAGCCCGTTCAGCTCCGGCTCACAAAGCTTCTTTCTCGACTTCTTTTGCCGCGGGCGGTGATAATAATCTTCCTTCTCCAAGCTGTCCTCGCTCCAGCGGCCGCCGCCTCGTAGCCCGGACCGTCGGACTCTTCCCTCTTCCATCATCGCCCCACTGACGACTCTTCGCTTCTTGTGCTTGTGTTGGTGCTTTCTCGGTTTCGGAGGCGTCATCTCGGGCTCACGGGGCTCTTCTCGACGCGGTCGCTTCCTTCTGGTCTCGCCATACCCGCCTGGGCCAGACCTGTGCTTGTGTCGTGCATTTTCTCTATCCAGCCGAGCCAGTGCGCCCGACGACAGCGAATGCGGCGCCCGGTCCTCCCTACTCTCGTCCGAAGCTGTCGCCGGCCTCCTCGTGTGTGACTTTCGTTTCCTGTGCTGGTTTCTTTTCGAAGGATCTCCGCCGCTGCCGCGATGGCGACGCTGTCGGTGCGCCGCCGGCCGCGACGACGACTCCCTCGGCGCCATTTATTGGTTCGAATCGTGCTCTCGACTGGACAATGGCGTTTACTCGATCGTGCTGATGTCTATTGTTGATTGGAATGCGGCGAGCCTGCACCGTTCGTGTTAAGTGACCGCGGGGGCATCAAGAAACGGGGGACATGTCTTGGACGACGCGTCGCTCGGCAATTTCGATCCGTCATGCGAGTGGCATCCCAAGGCGTCCAAGATTGGCGAGGCGCATTAGTTTCCTTGTTTGCGCCTCATCTTGGCAGCGGGTCGGTCGTTGGCAGGGCAACAATCTTATCGGCGAATCTAGAAATCTGGGGTCGCTTTCACTGAGCCGGCCGGGGCGCCAACGCCGCTAGGGCCGCCGCTGGGAGCCCACTGAACCGAGCCCCGCGAAAGGCCGCCGCAAGCCGAGTTGACGACCTGCTTCCCCTTCGCCTCCTCCCCATGGCGCGACGCCGTGCCTTCTCACGGCCGTGGCACTTCTCTTTCCCACTTTCTAGCCCTCCCTGAGCTTTAGTCGCCCTGCCAGAGGAGCAGACCAGACGGACAGACAGACAATACATCCCAACCATGAAGCGCCAGGCCGTGCGTCAGCTGCGCAGCGCAGTCGCGGCTCCGCGAGTCTCGACGCATCTGCCACTCCGGATCGCCCGCTGCTACTCGTCTCACCCGCCGAACGCGAAGCTCAACCTCCCCATCGACTACTCAACGACGCCGATACTAGCCCAGGGCGGCAAGCCCGCGCTCGGAAACGCCAGCGAGATCCCCGCCGAGGTTCGCAATGGCCCGACGAGGAAGATGAACCTCTTCCAGGCCATCAACAACGCGCTGGGCACCGCGCTGGCCGAGGACGACAACGTCCTGGTATTTGGCGAGGACGTCGCCTTTGGTGGCGTTTTCCGCTGCACGATGAAGCTCGCGGAGACGTACGGCGCCGACAGGGTGTTCAACACGCCGCTGACGGAGCAGGGCATCATGGGCTTCGGCATCGGGCTGGCGGCGCAGGGTATGCGGCCTGTCGCAGAGATCCAGTTCGCCGACTACGTGTTTCCGGCCTTCGACCAGATCGTGAACGAAGGCGCCAAGCTCCGGTATCGCGAGGGCAACTGCGGCCCGCACGCCGGTGGCCTCACCGTCCGGATGCCCTGCGGCGGCGTCGGCCACGGCGCCCTGTACCACTCGCAGTCTCCCGAGAGTCTCTTCACCCACGTCCCTGGCTTCCGTGTCGTCATCCCGCGATCGCCCATCCAGGCCAAGGGCCTCCTCCTGTCCGCCATCCGCAGCAACGACCCGTGTCTGTTCCTGGAGCCCAAGATCCTCTATCGTGCCGCCGTGGAGATGGTGCCTGAGGCTGCGTACGAGCTCCCGCTGTCCAAGGCCGAGGTCCTCAAGGAGGGCAAGGACGTGACCGTCATCTCCTACGGCCAGCCCATATACAACTGCCTCGCGGCGATCCAGCGCGCCGAGGCGGACCTGGGCATCTCGGCCGAGCTCATCGACTTGCGCACCGTCTATCCCTGGGACAAGCAGACGGTCTTTGAGAGCGTGCGCAAGACGGGCCGCGTCATTGTCGTGCACGAGTCCATGGTCAATGCCGGCGTTGGCGCTGAGGTGGCGGCTGCCATCCAGGAGGATCCCGACACGTTTGTGCGGCTCGAGGCGCCCGTCGGGCGCGTGGCGGGCTGGAGCATCCACAACCCGCTGATCTTCGAAAAGTTCAATATACCCGACGTTGCGAGTACGTTTCCCTGCCGTGCTTGAGAGTCTTTCTTCACCGTACTGACGCTTCACAGGGATATACGAGAATATCAGGAAGAGCCTAAACTATTGAGTCTGAGGTCGAGGAGGGGCAATTGGAGTGATGTAAATAGCATTGCATGTCCTCGTGGCTTTACATTAGACAGAAGAAATTCCACAAGCGATTGTCGTTTATCGATCGATGCTGCCTTGAGTGTTTCAGATTGATTGCTGGATGCCTAGGTTCATGCGCGGTCGTCAAGAGGGTAGCCAAGGGGACAATGGAGCGTAACGGGGTACCCCGCCGTAGTGCGGGCTTGCTGTGTGCAGACACGTACCGCCCTAGCGATTGCTTACCACTGTGCTGATTGAGCTCCGTTGACGAGCTTGGCTGTGCCCCTCCGCTTCTGCCCCGCCCTGCGATGCGCGACCACCTCCTTGACCGCATGTGCCTGCATTGAGCGTCAAATTCACCATCAGCCTTGTCTAGGGATTCGCAGGCGCCGCGTTTTCTTTGTCCTATTTCTGCTGGACTTCCCCCACAGCGCCGCACCATGTCGCAACTGGAGACCATCTCTGCATTTGTCGAGGGCGCGCCGCCTGGCGAGGTTGGTCAATCCTAGCTCGCCGCAGTCCGCGAGTCCGCGTCATCATCGCGAAGCTAACCGCATCGCAGCTCGCAGACGTCGTCGCCGGTGTGTACCCGCGGCGCAGTCGACCGCGTAGAGCGCGTCCGCAGTGCTGATACAGCGATGGCAGATATCAAGTCCTTGACCGACTCTCCGAACATCGTCGCAGAACTCGGCCCCGCGTTCGAAAAGTACAACGAGGAGCAGCTGACCACGGTCAAGCTGCCGGGAAGCAGCCAGACTGTGAGTCCCAAGGGAGCACGCGTGCGCAAGGGCTATCGCTGACGGTGCCTGGCCAGGTCCTAATCAGCTCTCACAACTCGCTCGGTGACAGCCGGTACTATGACGTCGAAAGCTCTTCGAGCTTCGAGTTCGATCACGTCACACAAGTATGAGCGGTGGCAAGACTTCTTACTCATATGTACGACTGGTTTCTGACCCGAACGGAACAGAAAGCTAGTGATGTTCAGAGCCACGTCATTGAGGGGTCACAAGCAGATTTGGTGTAAGTGGACGCCCAGCAGGTTATTGCTCTAGGAAGCAGCACGCTGACCGCGTGGCAGCAAATCAACTCTGAAGAGCCTCGGCACCTACGTCAAAGAGCACTTCCCCAACGCAGCTTACGGCGCGTACCCTATTGAGTCCGATTCAAAGGTGGCCGTGATTGTCGTGGCGAACAAGTACAGCCCGAACAATTTCTGGTGAGCTGCGGCCCAACGACCCGAGCTCTGTAGGCTATCTTGAATGCTGACTGAAGGCAGGAACGGACGATGGAGGTCCATATACGTGTTTGACCCCTCATCCGGAAGCCTCGAAGGCTCCATCAAGGTCGACGTCCACTACTACGAAGACGGCAATGTGCGGCTTCTCACCAACAAGCCCGTGTCCGCGTCCGTCTCCTCGGGCACAGGTGCAGGCATCGTAAAGGAGATTTCCGCCCTGGAGAAGAAGTACCAGGAGGAGCTCAACAAAAGCTTCGTCAACTTGAGCGAGGGTGCCTTTAAGGGCCTGCGGCGACACCTCCCAGTCACGAGACAAAAGGTGGAGTGGGACAAGGTCGCAAGTTATAGGCTAGGTCAGGATATCGGAGGCGGCAGTTCGAAGCGATAGGCGCGAGGCTGCGGTGATGTGGCGCGCGCAGCAGGACAAAGGTGCTCCCGCAACCGCCGAGTATTAGAGGACCCATATACACAGACGAAAGACTTGATCAGCAAATTGTCCGCGCTTGTCGTGCGGTCTTTATGAGATGCCGCGTCACGAGTTCCCCGCGTTGAGGGCGGAGGATATTACGTAGATGCGTTCCATTGTGTGGTGACCCAAAGAGGGGACGGACGACAATAGCCTCGGGACGGTGGAGTGGTTGCGGTGCCTGATGGCGGCCACCGGAGACAACCAACCACCAGCGCGGCACATTGAGCGTTTCCCACCTGCGAGGAAACTGCTGCGCAGTAAAGGCCGACGTCACTCTCGAGTAAGCGAAATTGTCTATCGCCGTTCAGCGTGCGTCGGCGACTGACTAATCGCCGGCCACAAGCCGTGCTGCCTGCGTACGAAGTAACTCGATGGTGGTCTGCGGAAACGACCCAAAGCTGCACGAGCCCCAGGCCGTGGCCGATTCCGCACTACGCCGAGGACGGGCGCGATGAGACATCGCCATGCACCCGTTTCCTGCCGGGGAAGCAGAGGGGTAGCAGTCAGCTTTGGTGTGCACGCATCAATAGTGCGTTAGATAGGTAGGTGTGTCGAAAATCCCGGATGAGGTCCGAACCCCGGAGTGCGTCCCCAGAAGCCCCGGAAACTCTGGGGGAGGAGAGGGCGCTTGGGAGCGGGCGTCCCGTCTGGAAGGGAGGCCCAGGAACTCGCGAGGGGTAAACTTGGCATCACAAGCCTCAAGCGGCTTGAAAGCATTGCTGCTACCTGTATGGGAAGACGCCCATCCACTCCAGAGGTCGTCCGAGCTGGCGGGGCCTAAAGCCGGCGTGGGATGCACTGCTGGATAGGACCACCGGGGCAACAATCGGCGCCTGCCCACCGTTTCGAACCGGCCAGCTATTGCAAGCCCGCCCGCCAGCGCAGCCAGGAATCCATCAAAGGCCAGCGGGAGCCCACCACCTCAGCCAGGGACGGGACCTGGCAAAACAGCCCGGTCATGAGTAAAAGTGCAAAGTAACGGTCCGCTAGGTCCAGGTCCCCGGCCCGCTCCAGGCAGCCCAGCCCAGCAGGGCACCTCAACACTGCCTCCCGCCCGTAGGTACTTACCTAGGTACCATTGGATACCTCTGTCGCAGTGAGTGGATGGACGGGACGTGCGATCGCCCCAGGTGGGTGAGGCGGCGGTCTCCTGGGCGAATCAGGCGTTCATGGCGGTAATTTTGCGAGCGCCGATTGGCTGAGCCGCCCGCTTCCATGTGCCTCCGCGGGTCCCACCGGGCCACGGAAGTGGTGAGGACCGGGTGGCCTGTCCTGCTGGTTATTAGGTTCTGTTCTGTTCTGCTCTGCTCTGCGGTGCCTCCAGAACCCACTGTAAATGGCAGTCCCCCCTGGGGCAACAGTGGAGAGGCCCAGCAAAGACCCCGTCGGCGACTCAGTGTGTCCTCGAAATTACCTACCGCTGCCGCGCGACTCGTCCCTCTTACATCCTCACTTTCGTCTCGACCGCCGTGTTCCTGTCATTGCCTCGCCATCGTCTTTGCGTGCATCCCGTTTCCATCGCCCGACGACCGCCGTCCGCCCGAATCCCTCGCGAGCCCCTGCCTGCCCTATAGACACGCGTCCCACCACCCGAACCCCCCCCCCTCCAAAACCGCCAAAATGTCCAAGGAATTCACCTACCAAGATGTTGCCGAGTACAACACCAAGAAGGACATCCACATGGTGATCCACGACAAGGTCTATGACTGCTCTCAGTTCATCGACGAGCACCCGTACGTTGTTGCCGGTCCCACCGCACCCCGGCACACGCCCCCGTGCCATACTGCAACTGCACTGCGTGCTAACCCGGTCCGTCCCGCAGCGGTGGTGAGGAGGTCATGCTCGACGTCGCCGGCCAGGACGCCACCGAGGCTTTCGAGGATGTCGGCCACAGCGACGAGGCGCGGGAAACCCTCGAGCGGCTGCTCGTCGGAACCCTGAAGCGCCAGGTGAGTTGTGTCCGCCCGTGGCCCCCTGACGGGAGCCATTGTGACAATTATTCGCTGACATGGTCGACTACAAACAGCCCGGCGACCCTGCCCCCAAGGCCAACATTGCCGCCCCCGCTGCCAGCTCGAACAAATCCGACAACACCGGCCTCGGTATCGGCCTCTACGCCATCCTACTGATCGGCGGTGTCATCGGCTACGGCGCCTTCCAGTACCTGGCGAAGCAGCAGCAGGTCCAGCAGGCTGCCTAAGTGTGCCCCGTGGTGCGTTGGTTTTCTGATACGACGAGCGGCGAGGATGACGCCATAGAGCGAATCCTGCGGCACCGGGCGGTGATGGATCAACAGGCGCATGGATTTGCTTTCATCCTTTCCCCCCGGCGGTCGCGGTGCGAGGCATGTACAGGCTCCCTTCAACGGCGACCTTGACCCGGGTGCGCGCGTGGGAGACGACCGAGATAGAAGGCCTGCGGTCTGGCATTTTCTTGCGCGCTGGAAGACGGAGCAATTGGTTCAAGGTAGACTTCTCCAGGCGTGAAACCCACGCCATGGAGACAGGTTATTTCCCCTTTTTCTTTTAATGAGACGGCTTTGATGTGGATTCTGCGGTGCTGCATCGTAGAGCAGCCAGGTCAGAACTGCCATTGCGTCCGGGCCAGACGACGATAGCGACATTGTACATCGTGGCTGGGCGATGTGTGATCGTGACACAGACATTGACACGACGCTGACATACCATTGTTCATGGACGGTGGCCCAACAACCCCCACGTGCGGTTTGCGGTGGTCGCGCCAGCCAGACTTTTTTTTTGCTGAGACGGCGTATTCGTATCAAGCACTAGGTACGTACTCTCGTACCCCGAGCCTCCAGCCACAGCAACGAGTGAACCGCAGGCGGGCCAAGGCCCCGCGCCACAGACATGCCTGCCTGGCCTTATTCAGCCTCGCTTTCAGAATCAACGACCAGCCTTTGATTGTTGCTGCGTCATTCACGAACCGATTGTCGACTCCTTTCTTGCACCCACGCCATCGTCCGACAACCTCGCTGCCTGCGGTGCCGCCACTCACTTTTACGTCGATCCTCTATTTATTTTATATTCCGCCGACTGCCGTTTAACGTCGCTTCATCTGGGAGGCCTCGAAGTCGGCGCCCGCGGCCGGCCATCGCTCACCATGTCGTCGTACCTGGAGAAGCAGTCCGCCGCCTTCCGGGGCACCCTCGCGTCGGCCGCATCCAAGCTCTCCAATCCGTCGGCCGTCAACGTCAAGGCGTCCTCGCTCGCGCCCCCCTCCCCGTCCCCGTCCGCCGCGTCAGACAGCGCCACGCCGACGGCCAAGCGCAAGCGTGATGCCGTGCCCGATGTGCCCTTCTCGCAGCCGCAGCTCACGGGATATGGCGCAGAGGTCAAGACACAGATGACCTTTGCGGTCGACTACCTGAAGAAGAAGGGCGATGCCAAAAGCATTACGGACATCATCGACCATCTGAGCCTGCGGGCGTACTCGGACGAGCACAAGAAGGAGCTGGCGGACGGGCTGAGGGGCCACCCGCGCGTGGACTGGCGGCCGGATCCGAGCTTGACGGAGCAGACGTGGAAGACGGGCACGTACACACACCGGCCCATCATACCCGGCGTCAAGGACGCGACGTCACTGCTGGCGCACCTACAGCGCAAGACGGACGCCTCGGGCGTGTCGGTCAAGGACCTCAAGGACGGCTGGCCCGACTGCGAGGAGACGCTCGCCCAGCTTGAGCGTCAGCACAAGGTGCTCGTCGTGCGCACCAAGAAGGACAACTTCCCGCGCTACGTGTGGGCCGACGACCCCTCGCTCCAGCACGCCGTGCAGCCCGAGTTCCAGGCCATGTGGCACCGCGTGCCCCTGCCGTCGCTCGACGACATGCACCGCAAGTTGGTGAGCGTGGGTCAGAAGCCGACGAGCGAGGACCCGCGCAAGGCGGCGCAGGCGGCGGGCGCCAAGCCTAAGACGCAGAAGAAGCGCGCGGGCAAGCGGGTGGGCAAGGCGACCAACGTGCACATGGCGCACCTGATGCAGGACTATAGCAACCTCCGCAGGTGACGGGTGAAGGGTGAGGGTGTGACTTTCAAGCACTGCAAAACTGAGATATCCTTTTGGCGTTTGTTTCCAAGAAGAAGAAAACAGGGGGGGTTCAACGAAGACGGAGCGGCACTTGACGGCAAGTGGTCGATGTCGCATGGAGATTCTCCGTACAAGGCAAGGTGCATACATGTATTGGCGTTTGGGGGGCCGGCGCAATGACGATTCATGAAATCGATCTTGCAGTTTGAAGCGTGCTTTGTTCCGGGCAGCCAGGCAAACAGTATCTCGATTCAAGGGACAAGCAGGTTCGGTCATAACGGTCTTCAGTTATAAGGCGTTGTGACTATCTATCACGCATTACGTATGAGGGAGGACTGGGAACACGTCCAGCTCGTACGTGCCGCCTGAACTGCCTCCCTCACCTTGCCAGCGTCTCGTCCCGCGCAGCAGCTCTTGGGGTATCCGGTTCCAAAGAAGCAATCATTCAATCTTGGGGCTCGTCATCACAGTCGTTATTTCTTCATCATGCCTCCACCCGCCTCATCCCATCGGGACGGGGGCCTCCTCCCCCTCACACTCCCACACCCTCCGCGCCCGCACCGCCGGACGGCGCAGGCGGCGGCGGCGGCGGCGCATTCTCGGCGCGTATCCTGTCGAACAGCGACTCAAAGACGTCCTCGCGCTGGAACCCGCCAACCTTGTACCTCCCGAGAACGATGACGCACGGCACGGCCTCGACGCCGCGCTCCTCGACAGCCGCCTCCGCCTCATCATCGACGCCGCGCAGGCCGCCGGGCCCCTCGTCGCGCAGGTCCGCGCGCACCACGTCGGCGGGCAGCCGGGCCTCGTCGCGGCCGACCTCGACGAGCCAGTCCTCGTCGCTGACGTCGCGGCCGTCGGCGAAGTGGCCGCGGAAGAGGGCCTCGACGACGCGCGCCTGGGCGGCGGGGCCGCGGCGGCGCAGGACGGCGGCGATGAGCACCTGCGAGAGGCGCGAGGGGCCCGTCGAGCCGGCGACGCGGAAGCGCAGGTCCGGGTAGGGCGCGGCGGCGGAGCGGACCCGGTCGAGGTGCTGCTGGAAGTTGGCGCTGCCGCCGGACCACTCGTCGTAGAGGGAGAGCTTGTCGCATCCTAGAAATCAATGCGCGCGCGCGCGCGTCAGTTGAGTTCGGTTCAACGCAGTTCAAGAGCGCCCCTCTACGGTTTGATAAACCCTCATCGTGGGCAGCTGCGCGCCCCCTTCTTCTGCCCTGCCCCTCACTCGGGACGAGCAGAAACGCGGGGAATGTCGCGTCGAGGGGAGAGCCTAGAGGAACGGAGGGCGAAGGAAGAAAAGGGGACGCTCACTTGTCTTGAGGAGAGGGTTGAGGCAAAACGAGCGCCAGACCAGCTCAAAGTCAACGTCCGGGTGGTTGGCCTGGTAGCGTCGCATGGCGGCCTCGATGCTGCGCTTCTCTACCCAGCACCACGGGCAGAGCGTGTCGGAGAAGACCTCGATGGGCACAAGGAGCCTCTCCTCAGCGCCCATTTCTGCTGTGAGGGGCGAATGAGTATGTGTTCCGTGTTTATGTATGTGTGTCGAGAAGTCGAAACGGCGGGGTGGGACGAAGAACCACCGGCCCGCTCCAGTGTGAGTCGGGTATTTATACAACACAACCCTCCCAGTTGGTTGGGCAGGAGTACAAGACGAGAGAGAAGGACCGTGATGTGTATATTGTTTTCCGGGTCGCTGCAGGCGTCGGAGCCCAGTCCGGGGGCTGCGATTTGCCTTTGCCGGGGTTTCGGGAGGGGGAGGGGGGGAGGCGGCGGCGCAGCAGAACAGCGCAGGACGTAGAACGGGGAGCGAATAGGGGAGGAGGAGAAGAAGAAGAAGGTTAAGACCCGAAAGAGATAACAAAAACCAAGTCAAAGTTCCTGCACGGTGCTCAACCGGGGTTCGCCTCGCCCGGAACCCCCCACGTGTCGTTGTGTCGAAGCGCAGCAGCGCCCGCCCGCCCACCAGAGCGTATGGTCCGATATGTACGCGCAGCCCGTGTGCGTGCGTATGCACATGTATGGTCGCGTGTGTGTGAGAGAGAGTGAGAGAGAGAAAGGGAGAAAACAGCAGCGCCCTGCTGTGCACGATATGTTGTTGTATAGGAAGAAAAGGAAACAAGAGGGGAGAGAGGGAGAAGACGAGTGTCAGGGTCTCATGCGGACCGTCGGACCCTCCCACGAGGATATACTACTACTAAGTTAGTAACTACTACTCCCCCCCCTTCCCCTCCCAAGTACTTTGCTAGTGAGTACATGACGGGATTGACCACACGTGGGGGCAAAGATCACAACGGCGAGGGGCATGCGCGTTTGCTTTTATTTTGGGTTTTGTTTGTCTCGCACGTCATATCCACGAAGTGACGAACGTCCCCTCCTCCTCCTCCTCCGCCGCCGCCGCCGCCGCTTACACGAGCCTTCCCCCATCCTCGATGCTCAGCTCGCTCAGCTCCATCAAGCCATAAAAAGGGCGCCATGAAAGCAGGGACAAGGGACAAGGGACCGAACAAACAAACAAACAAATAACGCCCACACACACTCACATTCGAGGGGGGAGGAAAGCAGACAAGACAAAATGTCGAAAAAGAGGAGGAAGGCGGGCGTGCACGTTGCGTCGTGCTGTGTGTGCGCCGCGGCGCAGATCCCGCGTTGCCCCTCGTCATACAACGTTAATCCCCCCCCTGGCCAATGCCTGCCTGCCTGCCTGCCATCTGCCAGCCCGACTTATACGCTGCCGGCGCTGCTGGCGCCTGTGCGCACGCGAACCTCCCGCCGCCCACGGTGAGTAATCATTAATTCGAAACCTGACAAGTCTCGGCAACCACCACCACCACCGCCACCGCCAAACCCGCCTTTCCTCCCCCCCGCCCGATCCCCCTCTTTGGAAAGCACAGCTTCCAGGTAATAATACCGCCTGCAGATGTCGCGGCAAGAGAGAAGAGAGAGAGGGTCGACCGTCGTTGCAATTGGGTGAGAGCGGACGCGGCGGTGACACCGGCACCGTCGTTCGTTACAGTCGTCGTCGTCCTTCCAGCACGTGGCGTGACGAGAAAACAGGAAGCGACAAGAACAATCAATCACTCATATTCAGACTCATCCTGAAACGAAATCGATCAAACAAAAAAGCCGCGTCCCATCCTCGAAAGAAGGGAGCGCTGAACCCCCCCCAAAAAAAAACCTAAAAACCAACACTTTTCCCCCCAGAGTCGTCCTCGTTCCCTCCGTGACGTCGTATCGCGCGGGTGCGGGCCGCCCGGCCGGGTGGCGTCGTCTCCTTGTCCCCATCGGGGGCGATGCACACAACTCGTGGGCGTTTTCCGCACACATACGAAGTACACACACACACACACACACACTTGAGTACGTTGTGCATGTACGTACTTCGTCCTAATGTACGTGTGCGTACGGAGTACTAGCGCAGTTACCTGTAAGCTAGAAAGATCCTGACTCGCTACCTCGGCACGTACATATATATGTATATGTACGACAGTACGTAGTACTCTATGTAGTCACCAGTCATGCAGTAGTAGCCGCCTCTCTCGGCAAACCGCCAGGCAGGCAGGCAGGCAACCCAACCAACTCACCGTCGCACCGCCAGTGGGGAACGTTTATTGCTACCAAGAAACGTAGTTGGGCGGTGGTGGGAGCTTTTTGGCGCGGCCGCTCGGCTCGGCTGGCTCTACCTTGCGCCAGCCAGCACAGATGGCCAACTCGGTAGTTGACTTGCCTTCCAGGTAGGTTAGTACTAAGGCACTAAGCAAGGCATGGTACCTAAGGTAGTAGATAACCCTACTGCGTGAGAAACACCCATGCCAACATTTCGCAAGTACCACAAGTCCAGGGATTTGGTTGCCCCCAGTCGAGTTGTTGCCCACCCGTCCGCCCGCCGCCATACTAAGCCAAGGTAAGCCTGCCTACTAACCTTACGTACTAACCTACCTTACCTGCCGAGTCGCGATCTTGTCTGCCGGACTTTGGCTGCCAGGGTCCGGCCAGCCACCTTGCCTCAGACGCACGGCTACGGCCAGGGTTCGGCTCCGGGTTCATCCCTAAGTACCTACTGTACCTGCCCTAGTACCTTGCCTTAGTACTAAGAAGGGTACCTACGTACTTACCTCTGGTGGTAGTAGCAGTATAGTAGCAGTACGTGGTTCATATCCCATCGTCGGCGAACTTCCCTGTTCTCCATTCTTCTCAGCGACGCTCGTCAAGCCTCGTGGTAACCTAGAGCGCGACTCCAAGGCCAGAGACTAAGTTAGTGGTAGATTTGAATCAACCCCGATTTCTCAACCAAGATCTGGCTTCTCGATGCTCACTCCCTAGGTTGCAACGGCGACCAGGTTACTTGGTACGTGGCTGCAGCAAGCCCCCCCCCTCGGATCTGACGCCCACCACGCCGGCCTCGCGCTTGTCGCCGTCCGTGGCAAAGGGACTCGCTGGAAGCTCGGTCCCGGGCCATGCAACGTATTCTGCTCAAAGTGGAAAGTTTGAAAGGTGGTGGTGGCCGTGCAAGGCTCGCCACGCCCAGGCACACTCACGACGACATGGCCTGCCTGCATCAATGCTCCCGCGAGCCGGTTCTGTACCATGACCAAAAAACTCAATTGCATTTCCCTTGTCCCGTGCTCAATAAATGACAGAGTGTCGCCGGGCAACTGGCTTGCCCTTGCGTCTATCCCCACGAACCCTGCCAGCGGCCATGCGTCCGAACCATGTCCACGCCCCTCGCCTCGTCTCGCAGTCCCCTTCTACACTTCCGCGGCGAATCGAGCCGCGAGTCTTGTCCATTTGCCCGTCCCGAGCACGATTACCCCGTTCGCGAGAGGCATCCCTTGCTTTCATGCCCAGGCCCCGGGCGCCCATGCATCGTCCCAGCAAACTCCTTCTAGCCGTCAACCAGCTCCTCGCAGTAGGAAAATGGAAAGTCAGAATAAATGCTTCGTAGTCGTCAGGTCTCCGCATCGCCTGTCTATGATCGGTCTCAACAAAGGAAAGCCACTCGGCGAAAACAAGGAGAAAATCCGCAGCAAAAAGACAAACGGGAAGACGAATACCAAAATCAAAAAGACACCACATGTTTTCGCCTGTAGATCGGGGCTGGCGATGGACCGCCGTCCATCTCGGCGTGCCACGTAGGCATCTGGCAAAGTATTGTTGCCGAGACTGCCAATGGGATATGCGCAACGCCTCGCGCTCTCCCGTCCATTACCGCAGCCGCCGCAGGTATGCCCCCGATCCAGGGCCTCATTATTGCTCGCTTCTAACAGGCTTGTCGCAGAAAAGACACGGGGGTATCAGCCGGCTAATTTAAGCCCCTGAGAGTCGGCAGGTGGCGGCTTCGTCGTCGTTTTCGTCGTCATCCCCATCGTCATCGTCGTCGTCTGCCAATGCCAACATGCCCGACTAAGCCATGTGTACCAAGCCAGAGTCCGCGCCCTGCGGCCGGCGTAGCTGGTGGTGGTGTGGTGCGCCGTAGTACATCTGGCCCATGGCCGCGTTCTGCGGGTAGTTGTCCGGCTCCGGATAAACGTAGTTGGCAGCGTTGTGTGACGGCGACGGCACGTGCGACGAGGGCTGCCATCCCACGTTCGACATGTGAGGGCTGCCGCCGTTGCTCCCGTTCGCTGCCTGATGTTGCTCCAGGCTAGGCTCCAAGGTCGGCGGCGGTCCGTAGCCGGTTGGGTGCGAGGTCGGACGCATCCCGTTGGTGTTGTAGGCTCCGGCAGGAGCCCCTGACCCAGGGCTGCCGACGCGCAGGTGAGGCGGCAGCGGCCCATTCTGCTGCATGTACTGCGAGAAGTCGCCGGGATGGCGATTCATTCCCCCAGACCCGGACATGTCCAAGCTTGGCGACATGGACATTGGCCTATGCGCGGGAGAGGGCGTCGTCATGGGCGAGCCATGGTTGGAAAGGTGGTCGCCGTCGGACCGAGCCTGCGACACATGCTTGGCTTTGGACGCTGCCAGGGCGGCCGCAGTTGCCGCGGCGGCTTCCTCGATTGTGCCGCTGTGGTGGTTTTGGTGGCGGGTGAGCGTGGTGCGACGAGTAAACGTCTTTTGGCAATCGGCGTAGGGGCACTTGTACGGCCGCTTTCCAGAGTGTGTTCGCCGATGCCGAGCCAGAGAGCTGCTGTCGCTGAACGGCTGCGAGACTTGCGTGAGTTCCCAAAGGCCCAGCCAGGTCAAGATCCAGAGGCGCCAACATACCTTCGCGCAGGTTTCGCAGTGGTGTGGCTTCTCGCCAGTGTGGACGCGTTGGTGAACGGTCAGGGCTGATCGCTGGATGAACATCTTGCCGCAGCCTGGGTGGTCGCAGACGTGAGGTCGGACTCCCGTATGAATTCGCTCTGGTCATCTCATCGTCAGTTTCGCGCGTCTTCTAGACGTGCCGAAAGAAGACGTCTCCTACCGTGACGCGCTAGGTCGCTCCGTCGTGCGAAGCCCTTGCCACATGTGCTACATGGGTAGGCCTTGACAGGCGGAGGCGGCGGCTGGTTAGGATGACCCATCTGGTGCATGGCCAGGCTCGAGACACCGGCCATGCCTCCAGACATCTCCGGGTACGCAGACATCGTCATGGCGTTGGCCATCGACGTCGGCATGTGCATGGACGCTTGCATAGCTGATGGTGAGCCGTACGAGCGCGACAGGCTGTGCGGCGTCGAGTACGACGAGTGTTCTGACATGTGAGGTGAGACGGAACGCTCCATTTCGGGCTCTTGCTTGACGAAGGGAAGTTGGTGAAGTTGATAGTCGTCTTGGGTCTCGGGAAGTTGCTGCTGCGAGACTGAACCGCCTTTCTTATTCAGCATGTTCGTAAGATCCATAACCCAACGCCGCGTGCCTCCGGGTCTGATGGCTGCTCAGTCTGGCGGGGCCCATCAGTCGCTGGTCCCAGACCGTTGGGTATGGGGAGGGGGTGGACATACTGGGACGCGGAGACGGTCAAACCGTTGTCTCAAAGTCACGGAGGCAGGAAATCAGCGGGACTGGATTGTTCTGCTGCTAGTGTTAGCTACCGAGTGGCCAGGATCATTGCAAATCGCAGAACCAACAGGTGCCGTGGTGGGGATGGGGTGAGGTGGTCATGACCAGACGGTTGGCACCCATCACCAAGCCACTGCCTGGCAGCAACATGATATTGACGCTACCGCGAGCATGGGCCGCTCCGTGGCCCCTGACCCGGCGTCTGGATGACAGACCCCCTCGACCACCCCTCACGACGCATCGTGTCGGGCACAGCTGGACGGTTCTCGACTTACCCTCTGGTGTCCACGGGGAAGGCGTTGGGCCTAGGCTTTCGCAAAAGCGCTCGGTGCGCAATGTGGTCTGGTCCCGTTCGCGATATTTTGAGACCCTACCACACTCGCCCAGTCCCTCGGTTGCAACGACGCCTCCAGTAGGCGAATGCTGATGTCAAAGGCTTTGGTCTCGGCGCCAATCCCGCTGTTCCCCTTAGCGTATCGGGCGAGGCTGGCACAAGACTCTACAGCGTACTGGGCAAGCCACGGGGCGACTCGTCCCAAGGAGTGAGAAAATAAAAAAGCCGCCCGCGTGCGAGCAGTGTGCCTTTTTGCGGAGACGAGACGATGCAGTTGGCGAAAAGCTGCAGGATGGTGCCAGCTAGGAGGCGGCGGTGCGGTTCCGATGCGCCAACGCAGACTCAACAAGGCCGCGTTTGTATCGATCAGACACACGCACCGGAGACAGCGGCGCAGAACGGGGGCGTTCAGCTTTCAGTCACCTCGGTTGCTGCGATTTGTGAGCGTCAGTTGTTGCTGTTCAAAATGTGCTGCTCCAAGGTGACGGAGACGTTGGTTCCGGCAGCCGGCTAGGGTTTGCTTGCTCGGCGGCGGCGGCGATGGGCGCAAGGGACCAAGCACGGTAAGGTAGGCAAGGTACGTATCGAGCAGACGCACCTCTATCGGGAGTCGGGAGCCTCCCAACGAACAGGGCGCAGAGTGGCCGAAGCGTGCGCGATCTTCAAATACACAGGTAGCTTTGTTAGTCGCGTCGTAATGGGATCGGGCGTGTCATGACCAAGCCAAACCGCTCTGGGGAACAAGGAAAGGAAATGAGACTGCAGGCAGGTCGTGGCCGTGGCGCAATGTTCTGCTCTGCTTTGGAGGTTTGCAAAAGGCGAAATATGGACCTGCTGGGTGTCGGGGCCAAACCAAGGGTACCGCCGCCCGTCTTGGGATCGGCGCCATGGACGCAACTTTTGGGGGGCGCCAGCCGGTGGGGAGGACCCAGAGAACCGCCGGGACAGGGCAGCGGCACGGTATTTGGGGGGGCGGGACCACTGGCTTGCGGACGCCCCAGTGGCCAGCCCAGCCCAGCCCAGCCCAGCCTAGGGGGTGGATAGTAGGTAACAGTAGGTGTGCGGGAAATCAGAAATAGGCAACATGAAAAAAAAAGCGAGAAAACGCTGCACCACAAATTTCTCCTGGAACCCCCCCAGCGCAAGGATGCGCCCTGGCTAAAGGACCAGTGTCAACCACAGGAGCCCGGCGGGCAACGCGACAGGGTCAGGAACACGCCACAGGAGAGGCAGCGTAGTGTCGTGTCGTGTCGTGCGTGTCGTGACGTGACGTGACGCAAGGCATCGCCCGACGTGGGGGAGGGGGGATCTAATGCTCAGAGGGCTGGCGGCTTGCTTGTGGCGGGGGCCGGTGGGAAGGATGCTTCAAGCAGGACTGACTGCTGAATCGTACTGCGCGTCCGCCTGGCGCGATGCGCGAGCGGACGAAAGTCTGGATATGTTACTTCACGTACCTGTTCTGGGTCGGACGGGACGAGTGATGGCGTCGCTTGTCCGAGTTGAGAGCAGGCAAAGGGCAGCGCAGCACAGCACAGTGCAGCAGCACCGAGAGAACGGGCCCGCGTCCACAACCACAGGAGCTGTTGACGGTTGGCACCGACCGATCCCGACAGGGCTGGGCTGGTCGTGCACACGCCCAGAAGATCTACGAACGGACGCCCAGATGCCGAAAAGGGGACAGGCAGCTCGGCGGCCCTGTAACAAGTTGAAGAGCCGACGACAGGGCAATGAGGACGAGATATGACCGCAGGTGGGCCTGGGAGGGGATGATTACACGTAAGAATACGTGGATGTATGGCGCCCACGGCGTTTTATGTGTATCAGCCGGCAAGATCTGAGACCTGCGTGATTGCAAGGCTGGCGAAGGTTTTCCTTTGACGGCGCCGGGTACGTACGTATGTACGCAACGACTCGGTGCGTCCGGGGCCAGTCGAGACGCGCTGAGTCAAAGACGTCGTCAAAATAGTATCGCTCAGCGCCTTGGAGGGGGGAGGGGGCGCGGTCATCGGGGCGAGGTGCAGGACGACGTCAGGTGCGTGCCAGCATGGCGGCCGAGATTGGATGGATGTAAAGAGAATGGCCTTGGCTGGCAGCGGGAAGGGCTTGATTGTGCTCCTTCCTCTCGAGTTGAAACGGACGGGATACCACAGCTGGCCAGAGCGTCGCCGCAGCGAGGAAAGCGCGACGGGCGTGTGCTGGGAGATGGAGGGCAGGCAGGGCAGGCAAGAAGTCCTCGGGGTGGGTGGACTCCCTTCCAATTCCCGCCAAGGATGCTACCTTAGTACCAAGGTACGTACATACCTGCCCAGGTTGAGGGTGGATTTGCGGGTGGGTGCAGCATCCGTCTGGGTTTGGGACCGGTACTTGAGGCGCCGCGGCCAGGGTACCTGGTACCTGACGTCGTGGGGAAGGTCTCCATTGCATCATGCCGCAGCGCCCTGCGAGCGCCAGGTACCAGCGTCGGGGCTGGGGTAGCCGGCCCAAGTGCCTCGCCCAGTGCGCGCACAGTACACATCGGGCGACAAGGAACGTACCTCCTGTATGGGTTCCTGGTTTTCCCACGAGCATTGCCTTGGACTCATGGGCCACTGAACTGCACTGCCTGCCACGGGAAAGAGCAAGGGCACCTCCCAACCTACACCTACCTCGAAGTAGCTAGGTAGGTACCTAGGTATTGTACCTAATAGCATTCATGCTGCCAGCCAACCTTGCCTCCTGGGTCAGTACATTTGCAGGCAGGGGTATCTTTGCCATCGGGGACCCCCCCTCCCTTGTCTCGGCGTACGTTTCGTCCCATCAATCCTTGCTCCGTCCGTATTCATACATGATGTGCTAACTTTGGTTACTACTTACCGCAAAGTGCCTTATGTGCGTTTGCCCTCGGCGACCAACTTCATCACTCAGCAACCCCCATGATCAGCCCACGTCTGCTGCCTGGCCGAGATTTTAGAGGGACGGCGCAGGTGCGTATGGATCAGCGTGTTTGTTCCGCCTGGACCGGGATGCCCTGACAAAGCGCCTTGTCGATGCGAGGCGCTGGCCTGACCCTGCCAACGGCAGCCGCCTCGGGAACTCCCAGAGCCGCCGCATCGGCGCCGGACCATCTGGTGCCCTACGCTGCTTGACGGGAGGCGCCTGTCAAAGGCCAGCCATGCAAGGAAGATCCGATTTTGGCACAGAAAGTCGCATGGAGCCATCTTGGTCCCCCCTTCTCCTCCATCCGTGCTCCCGCACAAGTCCGGGGAAGTATGACGCACGAACTCATGGTTGAACACAACGCACGGGTGGCGCCCTTACATGGTTCGACAAAGGCCAGCCTTCGACGGAGACAAATTTCACGGACGGCTGCTCGTCAAAGGACACCACGCCGACAGACAAGTCGACGGCGGCGGCCGTCCATCCACCCAGGTCGGGGCCAGTCTCTCGTTGTCGCCTCGAATTCAATCAGAGACGTACTAGTACTGCCGAGCCCCGCTGGATCTGATCCGATAGGTCTCCTTTGATCGACGTTTGCCTTGGCCCCAGGGAGATTGCCCGCAACAACAGCGAATTAACTATCCCATCCGCTCTCACCGACAAATCTTTCAGGTGGGTGGTTGGTTGTTGATCCTTTTCCCCGTTTTCTTTTTCTGTTGTTTTTCTCTTGCCCACCATCTGCCCTGGCCTTCCCACCGCTTCGGATGGAGGCTGGATGGGAGCTAGACACAACAAGCCATCGTGCTTTGCTGCTCCGCATTCCCAGAGCCATCTTTTCTGACATGGGACGCTGCCGCCGTCGGCACTGGAGCAGCTGACGCCACTTGCGTGCGCTTCATGCAAAGGTGTCCCGCTGGGCCCTGTCTCGGACCACAGACCTGCATCATCAAGCATAGGTTCACCGGAGACGCCGGCCGGCCGTCCGGGACAGGAAAAACCCTGCTGACCTTTTCCTGACACTTGGGCTGGCGACAGGCGCAATCCCTGTCGACCTTGAAGGCCTCGCCCATATTGTCCAATTACGCTCGTCGGATTTCGCCCACTCGCACCTCAGCTGGCTGCCAACAAAGACAATGGATTCCCTGGAGTCCAGGATAGATACCAGGATGACAGTCTCGGGAAAGGGTGAAGGCACACGGTCGTACTCGGCTATCTAATCTCTCTTCCTCCACCTTGGGCTGATGCGGGTAGCATGCATGCATCGTAGCGGCCGCCTAGTCCTCGGTTCAGCCGTCTCCATCTCATCAAGACCTATCCTCAACCCAACACGTCGCAGCTGGTCTCTTGCGTTGAAGCTCATGCAATGCATCTCGGCTGGCAAACGAATACGTCGCCACTACGGCCCATCGGGGCCGAGCGGATGTCCCAATGCGACAAGCGTTATACTAGCACCATGACCATGTGCTCAGGCCGATCGATTCCTTGAGGCTCACTGAAGCGGCCGGCGCGTGGGGTGTGCGTGGGGTGGGTGGCACTGTGCACGATACAAGCGTCGATGGTGACGGGACGCGGGGGATACCTCGGGCCAACCCACCCTAGCCATCAACAGTTGGTCAACCCGCCCCAGCTCTTCATTAGCGCTTTCGCTTCCAATTGTCCGACTATTGACAACCGCCCCGACAATGGGAACTGTTACCGGGCTCGGCGCCGGAAAGCAAGCCTCGTGGCAGTATGTGGCGGGCCATGACCCTGGGCGGCAGGGACGGCTAGGCATGATGCTACGACGCGAGTCATCTCGTACAAGTTCGTTCACCTGCATACAGTGCCTCAATACAGTATACCGACCTTCACCGCCGACGACGATTTATTCAGGACACCCTTCTGACGGATCCGCTATCGCTTTCGTACGACGGTCCATCGCGGCGCATCGTCGCATCAACCAGCCTGTCCAGGCGTTGAGCACGGCTTGCCCGGGTTCCGCCCTGTTCGCGTGACCCAGACGACGAGCAACGTGGTCAAGCAGGTGGGCTGGAGGATGTCTGGTTGGCTGAATGGCGAGGCCGACAGGGCTGCTGCACGCAGCTTCCGATCCACCCTACGAGCTGAGATGGGAGCCTGGGACTAGCCCGCGGCGGTAGGCTTCTGGAAGCTCTCCGCGGCCTTCTCTTGCATTTCCCCTGGCCCACCCTCACTCCCGCAAACCCAGACCACCCCACGCTCCTTGACATCCTTGTTTAGCCAGCCCCATCTTGTGGTGTGGCACAGTTCTGACGCTCTTCCAGAAGCTCACGAGGCGTTTCGAACAGGTCGAAATACACGCTGGCTCAACCTTTGTGGCGTGCGTCAGAGACTTCCGATGAGCTGTCCCGCCGGCGGGGTTGATCCTTTGATGGACACAACACCCGACGCGGCGGTGGGCCAAAAGTACAGCCAATCCCTGCATGCCGACGAGCGCCTTTTTGGCAGGAAACTTGGCTGTCTTGCAGCTGTACGAAGTACGGATGGAGGCATTTTGGCAACGCTGGGATGTGCGAGGGGATAGTTGCCGCGCCAGCTAGTCCCCATCTCGACCGGAAAGTTTCTTTGTTGAGGACACTTCGGCCGCGGTCACAAGTCGGGAGCTGCCGTAGCTAATAAATCACCAGGAACAACTCAGACCCAAATGACGACAGGAGGGGCACGGTGACTCGGAGTCTGACCTGCCAACTCGAGAATCGGTAGGACACTCACCCGGTGTCCAAGTTACATACTTCTGCTCAAGTCAATTCCAATGCCCCATGACCGGCGCTAGTCCAGGGCTGTGGCAGTAAAGCCTCCCTATTCACTGGCGCAACGAAGTCAAGGGTTGCCTAAACCATGGGGATACAAACTACAGATTCTCGGGAACAACTGTCTCGCACCGGCAGCGCTGCACAGTACCGTAAGCAGCTCGTTCATGCCGCCACGCCAGTGGACTCTTGCAGAAGACGACCCTGTGTTTCAGAATCGACGGCAGCTGAGCCACCTGGCCGAACACGATGAGCACCGGACGATGCGGCGGCGGTGGCTGCTTTTGCCATTCGAGGCTTCCAACGCCACCATACCCAGCCCAGCTGGGTCAGTTACTTAGCCGCCTCATCAAATAATGCGCAGGAAAGTGGGAGTTGAGCCTATGAGCCAAAGAGAAGGAGCCTTCCAGCGGGTGTTTCTGTCCTGGGTCACGCAGAGCGGATCATGCTGCTTGTATGCCGTGCATTTTATTCGAATGGTGGCGCGCCTCCTCGGTCAACGCACCAAATCACCTGGGACCGCATCGTAGGCAGGCCGCGGGTTTCACGATCGCGGGAGCGTCCGTTCGACTACGTACGTATCATATATCAGCCCGTTGTGTCTACTTTCTGGCCGTTCTACCTGGCGAACTTCATCTGTCTTCACAGCAGAGCATTCCAACCTCGTGAACTGTGACTCCGGCGGGAAGCAATATCAACCATGGAGGTCCGTGTTCGTACCCGGCAAGGACATGGCGCACACGCTGACGCTGGATCCTTCTTGGCTTGGAAACATCGCCATGTGCTGTGCAGTGCCCAACGGTTGGCGACTTGGATCCGATCCGTCGGGTTCCGTTGAAGGACAGCAGTGCATCATTGAGGATGCGAGAAGACCTCGTAACCCCACAGATTGGCCGGGTCCTGGACAGTGTCTCGGCCGGCAACATGTGTCACAATGGTGCTCGTGCGGGACTCGCGGCACACCTGGCGGAGCGAAAGGGGGGGGGGCGTGTGAGTGAGCGCTCGAAGCCCCGACGCCAACATTCGGGGCTACCCACCAAGGTCGGTTCGATTATCTTGTCCATGCGCCGTCGAGCGTTGGGACGGCGTATCTGCTCTACAAAGTACAGCACTAAACTGTTACCAAGAGTGCCCTTGAGCCGTATACAGCAAACCCACTGCTGCTGCGGAGTACCCAACTGCAACGCAGTGGCACGGAGACGCCGGCGACCCGAGCTCGGTTTCTTTCGCTAAGTCGTTGCTGCAACACTTACATGATATCTGATGCAGCGGCAGCCACGTTTGAGTGATGCAACGTGACCCGAAAGAACAAACATTGAGCGACACGTCTCAGTCTCTGCCGGCATCGGCTCACCTTGCGCGAGGCAAACGCCGTCGCACTCGGCCCTTTATAGATGACGCGACCATCGTTGTTCCACGAGTCAAGGTATTCGGCAATGATATGGTTCTTTGGCAATCGGGGAACTTTGATTCCGTTGGGGACAGCCCGAAATGTAGGTATATTGGACGCAACTGTCGCAGACTTGTGGTTTGGTCTGTGACACCGCCGCTGACAAGCAAAGTGGCCACTGCTTCGGCCTTGGAGCAAGATCCAGGGATTTTGCTGCAGGCGCGAAACGATCCAGAGCAGTATCAAGCATACTTCCACCATGAGTGGCCACAGCCTCGGCCTTCTCTCTGATCCATGCGCCAGCGCCTTGCATGCAGGGTATAGAGCACGAAACGGAAGGCATCCATAAAGACAAACAGGGGCGCCGCATGAGCTTGGAAAGCCGAGTGTCACTGTCCGAGTGGATCGTATCATTACGAGTGCCCGCGACAAGGCAAACAAGGTCTGACACTCCTGCTGCGCGTCATAGTAAGTAGGGTACTGGACAGTGGCTGATCTCCCATCATACGCGTCCAACTCCTAAGACAGCAGCGGACGCTGCATTCTCTTCCGGCCGAGGCACTGCCGCGTCACTTGAAAGCGACCATTGGCAGGGGCATCTAGTACTGAGTTACAGTGCTTGTACAGGGACCCACGCGTCATCCAATACCCCTTCTATCCGCAAAGACGAACGGTGCCTTCTGGACGTTGATGTTGGCATGAGGCGCTGGGACAAAAATGCACAATGATTCGGAACCAGCTTGCCTCGTCCCACATTGTGGCTTCTTCCATAGGCGAGGCGCTGTCTCGGTACCACGCACATCATATAGCGGCGTCCGAGCACACGGCGTCCGTTTGACGCATGCAAGCCGCATGCTTTGAGTGCTTATATGGACGAAGGCCTCGCCGACATGACACAAAGCCCTAGACTGCTGCCTGAGGTCTTATGTTATCTAATGGAACCGGGCAAGTACAGCGAGAAAAGTCTCGCTCACCAAGGGCGTCGGCTTAGAAAGGCCCATTCTTTCTACGTACGAAGTAAGCATGTACACTTGCGTCAACCCCCAGCCTCCGCGCTTGGGGCGTCAGCCGCAACGTTTGTGAGGCTTCCACGCCATTGGGCCCCCATACGGCGGACGGAAGATGCCGGAAATTGAGCGTGCACGACAGCAGCTGCATGGATTCGTTCCATGGCCCTTCTCCGCCGTTCTGAGGTACAGTGCGCCCATGGGTGGAAGAGGCTGCCCAACACGAGACTCATCTCGACAGACACTATAGTACCGCCGAAGCGGTGGAACATCTCGTGACGGCCATGAACGAAATAGGAAAGGAGATGTCTGGCCGGCCGTTCCTCTTCTCTGAGAAGATATCATTAAACCTCTCCAGTCCACCCGTTCGACACCCTCGTATCCCACAAATCAACGAACTAATAAGAGAGGACCAAAAAGCAAAGAAGCAGAGGAGCGACACCCACCGGCACAGGCTGTTGGTAGCACATTTCGCATCTACGTACCGTAACGTGGCCGTGGCCGGCCCGGTTCGGGCTTGCCATGGCTCCCAGGCTGTTGGGTCGCCGGCGCGCCCGGGGGGTTTGGCTGGAGCGGGTTCATAGAAGAAGCCCTCGCTCGAGTGCTGCCTTGGGGGCGACCCGTCTGAGCAGACGTTGGAACCCACACCGGCGATCGTCGCCATGTCCGATTACGGGCGCAGCTGAAAGCGCGCAGTGCTGCTGTATACAAAGTACTGCAGAGCATTGCAGAGCAGTACGCAAGGCGTGCGCGGCGACTCATCAACTGCTGCAATTCGGACCTCCCATCCGGCCTTGAAACGGGCTTGCGCGAAATTCGGAGAAAGGTGAGACGTCGGTACAATTGATACTGGAGCAGCGGCAGCTCAACAAGGCGGCTTTCCAAAATGGAGGTTCCCGAGCAGTCGGTCGGGGCGCAACGCAGCACACACACATCTTTTTTCGTAACCATCGCCGTTGTCGTCGTCGTCGTCGTCGCTGCTGTTTCCAGTGTCCCGGGACAGGCAAACCCAACCCCCCCCCCCTTTCCTCCTCCCCCTCTGGACCAACACAGTCAGTCAGTCAGTTTACGGGGGCGCGGGGGAAAGGGGGCGTGCCGGCAGGACGCGTGCATGAAGCATGGCTGACGAGCATTCAGGGCCGGCTGGCTGGGAGCGGGACGAAAAGGGGGGGGGCGCACAAAAAGAAGACAGAGAAAAAGCTTCTGTCACAAAGTCATACTATTACCCTATATTCAGATCATATGACGATAAGAGAAAACACTGGTGCGGTGCCGCGAGGAGAATTATACACCTCGGTGGTTTTGCGGCGACGCCCATCCGCCCGCTCGCCCGATTGCCTACTACAGACACGCACACACACGCACATACACACCCTCCTCCCCCCTCTCTCTCGCATGCACACAACACCAGACGAGGGGATGACGGGAAACAGGTTTGAGTCGGAGGCGGGCAGTTCATCCCATCGTCGTTGCTGTCTGGCAGTTCCTTCAAGCCACATGGTGTGTCATACACCCTCGCGCCCCCCCAGCGCGGGAGGGGTTTAGTCTAAGCCTCATCCCACCTCGTCTCGTCCTGCGTCTTGCGAAACACAGCACCATGTCCCGTGCTTCTTCTTCTTCTTCGTCTTCTTCTTCGTTTTCTCCTTCTTCACCTTCCCCCTCCTTTCTCTTTTGTTTTACCACCCCCCTCCCCATTCCTTCTATCCTTCCTTCTCCCGCTCCTACCCGCCCTGGAAAACGAAACACACACCCTTTCGGGGGCGCGCGGGGAGGGGGGGCAACAAAAGTCTGTGCGTCGAGTGAGGGGAAACGCGTGAGGCAGAGTGTGAGAGAGAGAGAGGGTGGCTGGCGATGGGCTGTACGTAGTAGATGGATAGGATGGGGGGGGGGGGGGGGGGAAGGGAGGGGTTTTGTTTGTTTTGTTTGTATTTGCCTTGTCCCTGAAACGACGACGAAACGACGAAACACGTAAACACACATACATACACACGCGCCTGCGGACTTGGAGGCTGGTTCCTCTCTTTTTCGCCTCTGCCCCCCTCCCCCCCGCGCGCGGCTGAAGGGAGTTGCTGCTGCCGGCCCGCCGCGGGGGGGGGCGGAGGTGGAGAGAAAGAGGGGGAAAGGGGGGTCGCGGAGGGGCGAGAGAGAGAAGCGGTCGGCGACCTCACACGGGCGGGCGGGCGAGCGGGTCGTTGACGTGTCATTGCAGCGGTGATGGTGATGGTGGTGGTGGTGATGGTGATGGTTCTTTGGTGGCTAGCCTCAGGTCTTGTCTCTGGCTCTCTTGCTCTCTCTCTTTCTCTCGGTCTATGTTTCTCTCTCGCTTCGTCTGTGTCCCGCTCTTTCTCTCTCTGTCGCACGCGTTTACACACACACACACTCTCTCTCTCTCTCCCTCTTGCTCTCTCTACTTTCTAACATCAGTGTGTCGATAGGTCTGATAGTCCTGCGCCTCCGGGTTTCCCCTTTCTTGTTTCCGTTTCTGCTGTTGTGTGTTTCGGCTTATTCGAGAAGCAAATTCTCCGCGTCATAGGGGCCACCCTCCATTTTTGGGGCAAGGTTCAGATTCAGATTTGGACTTTGAGATATGTTAGTTGTAGTACGTAGATGGCCTTTTCCTTCCCAGATGATACGTCACACGAAAAAGGAGGGTTTCCGCATGGCGCCTGGAAGGCGAGTCCCTCAACCCTCAGCCGGCAATTCGAACCCCCACCCCCCGGGGACTGTTCCAACCCGCCCGAGGGAGCATTCGCCCGATCAGTCTTGCCCGACACTTGCCCGCAACGGCTACTGAGCCACGATGAGAATAGGGTACGGGGGTGCTCCCGTTCTCTCAGGGTTCTCCCCAAGCCTCACTGTCTCTCTCTTCTCAAATTAGCCCCTACCACCTAGGTTCCGCCGTTTCATGCGCCGGCGTCTCAACCACATTTTTGTCTCCAAACGGGTTGTCGTCATCCTCGTCGTCGTCATCCTCGTCTGAATCGTCGTCGCGGCCGACAGGGGCGGGTCCGTCAGGGCGACGCGGCGGCCGCGGAGGGCCTGCGTGAGGGGCTGTCATGGCCTTGGGCTTCGTGTTGAGCGAGAGGCCGGACAGGTCGGGAGCGTGAGAAGACTGCGGTGACTGGACCTTGTCCTCCTGAGCCTTGAGAGTGGCCACTGTGTGGGATAGTCCGTTAGCCATGTACGCAACGCGAGAATCTGTGGCGGCGGCGAGGATACGGAGGAGGAAGGGCGTCTGTCTGTAACCCACTTCGGTACATGTGAGCCTGCTCGGCAAGTTCGTCGTCCGAGTCGCTGTCGGCGTCGATGGACTGATCCATTTGCTCAAAGGACATGAGGGCGTGTACAAGCTCATCATTGGCATGTAGCAGACTTCCCAACCACTGCTCACTTTCCACCTGGTGAATCTGCAGTATAGCTTCCAGTCAGCATGACGCACACCAGTCAGAATGGCCAGCGACACTCGTCGACATGTCCGGGCGAGTCACTCACGTAGCGTAGTATCCTCCTACGGAGCTGCTTACAAGCCTCAAAGTGGTGCACGGCGACCTTATTGTCCGAGATGCGCTCACGCTCACGATTGATGCTCTGCAGGGCGTTCATAAGGTTGGTCGAAGCGATGGACGACTCGGCGATGACCGATTTCATCTTCTCCTTCTCGGCCTCGAGATTGAACGGCTTGCGCAGACCGCCCTTAGACTTGGACGACTTGTCCTTGCTCTTCTTCTTACCGCTGCCCCATCGAGAACTGTCGCTGGGCTTCAACGGGCCGTCACGATCCATAGCCGGGCCGATCTGAGGCACCCATGTGGCTGCTGACGACGAGGATGAGGATGCCCGGGCGGCCCGCCGTTCGGCTTCTTCCTCCTCGTCATCCTCGAAGGGGTTCTCAGTCTCCTGAATGACCTTGGAGCGCTCTTGCGTGACAGCAACCTTGCGCTTAGGCAGTTCCTATTTTGCGATGCGGTGTTAGCAGGTCGCGCTGACTCCTCTGGACGCCCACCTCTGGCAAAGCGGAGAGCGAGGAAAAGAAAGGAGAACAGCCAGCAGTAGGTAGAAAGCGGTCAGTCGCACCTTGTACAAGCGGGCGATGCGCTCGAGACCCGGCGTGGACGCATACTGGGACCACTCGCGGAACAGTTCGGTGCACTTCTTACGAACGACCGGGTCGGAGAGGTCCGAGGTGCCGCAGACGCGGAGGCGCTCGAGGAGGGGCTCGTCGGCGAAGCCACGCTGAAATACGGACCCGGCATTCTGAATGAGCCCGTCGAGCAGGACGAGGGCGCGGACCTGGCGGTGGACGTTGCCGTACTTGAGCTTCTTGCGGATGGCGCGGGCGGCCTCGGTCGGGCCCGATGCCTGCAGCTTGATCACGTCGACGAGGTCGGGGATGCCGCTGAGGTCGTCCTCGCCGTACGACTCGGAGGTGAGGTTCTCGATGGTGACGGTGACCGCCGAGTAGGGTTTCTTCTGCGCGAGGGGGGAGGGGGAGGGCACCCGTGAGTGTTAGCCAACGTTGCCTGCAATGAAGGAAGGATGTACGAGATGTGCAGCTGACGATACTCCGAAGAAGTTCGAGCTATGCGGGAGAGGTGGTGCGTACCTGCGAAAACATGACGGGCGAGTTGGTGAGGACAGGTCGTATGTATGTGTATACCACGTCGACCAACTCTTACTTTCTCGGAAGACTGATGCCTCCAATACGGTCAACATCGCGGTTCCAGCAGACGCCCTCTCGAAGCCTGACCCGAGCTCACCTCAAAGCAGTCACACGGAGCGCACTCTCGACCTGACAATCAGTGCAGCAGCCGGCAGACTTCCCACAAGGTCCCCCCAATTGTTCCCAGCTCGCGCAAGGCCTTCCCTTATCGAAATGCCGACTCCGCTGCTATCAAGAGCGAGCAAGCACCTCCCTCCCCGTCTGCACGTCCGGTGCGATCCGGGTCCGGTCGCAGTCGCAAGCCTCGGCCGAGGCGGGCTCCGGCTTCGAAATCGTGGTAGCGAGGACGATGAGCGAAAGGCGCGCGCGCCGCCGTACAGGCCGCAACCCCCCGTAGTGCGCGGTGGTCGTGCGGAGGGGCAGGGGAACCCGGACGAGCTGGGCGTGCGCAAGTCCGGTGCGCTTTGCTCGCTCTGTCGCAAAGAGGGTCGGTCACTGCTAGGTCTGGGCTGTTCTGGCGTAATGGACGGCGAGCTCCCTGTAGGTCGATCTGATCGTGGATACGGTTACGGCAGCGGCGGAGCTGACGATGGTGATGGCGACGAGAGTGAGAGAGACGGTGTCCGGGCGGCGAGCAGCAGCGAGGTAACGTAAAGAGGGGCGTGGTAAGGTGCGAGGTAAGCTGGGTGGTCGGTACTGGCCCTGCTGGTGTCGTGTCGTGTCGTATCGTATGTCACTGGCGCTGGTGCCGCTTGATCGACCGACCCGTGACTGACATGTGCCTTGGCGTGTTGATGCGGGGGGGGAGGCTGTAACTGGCGATGCTGATACACGAAGTATGGGGGGGAGGAGCTGGAAGCTTGAGGAATTATGGCGGGGCAGTAGCAGCAGCCCCCCTCTACATTGACGTAACTCGCCAACAAGCTATGTACCTACCCACGCTACCAAAGGCAAAGGGGTCGTGAATCCACCGTGGCATGATTTTAGACACTTATTGGTACGTAGTTACTTGTAGGCTAAATACAATACATATGCACCTCTGTCAACGTCTTTCATGCGAAGTTAATCACAGATTGAAGACACATCACACATGGCTCCGCTGAGTCTCTGCATCGCACATGAGATGGCGGCCAGATTGATGAGCGCTCACATTGGTTGATTAGAGAACCATGCTGCATCATGCCTATATGTCCAAAACTCCGATGCCATGCTCACTTCGTCTAGTCCTCAAATATCTCATGGACAGCGCAAAAGATGCCACCGTCAGCGCTAACGCGCACGCCACGTCCGCCAATACCCGCCTGGCATCTATATATCTACTCACGCCTTGCCCAATCCCAGGAGCACCAGGTTCGCAACGTTCATAACCACAATGACGAGCCACACCAGCAACCCAGCAACAGTCAGCCACCATGGGTTCGACATGTCGATGCCTCCCGGAAGGGAGACGCTGCCAGTGATCGGTCGCCCTTCGTCGTCGGACTCGAGCATGTACCGCGCCATGCCCGGCTGAACCGTCATAAAACGGCTCCGGGCCGTGAAATAGATCAAAGGCAGCGTGACAAACGGCAACACGCTGCTGAGCACCACCTGCGATCCTGTCAGGGCAGCATTCAACCCTGGCCGCCCCACCGCAGCAGCAATGACGACCGACGGCACGATGCTGATGGATCGCGTGACAAGCCGTCGCAGCCAAGGCTTCAGCTTCCAACGCAGCGCTCCCTCGCTCACCATCTGTCCCGCGATCGTGCACACGATACCAGCCGAGATACCCGACAGAAGCAAGGCCAACGCAAAGATGGTCCCCACCGCCGGTGAGATGCTCTTGGAAAGCAGGTCGTGGATGCCAAAGATGTCGGCGTTGAGGGCGTCCGGGTTCTGGTACAGCGAGGCACCGGCGACGATGAGAATGGCCGAGTTGACGAACAGTGCAAATGTGAAGAGTGACAACCCAACCTCCGTGATGGAATACTTGAGCGAATGTTTGATGGCGGCATGCGATGGCAGGTACGTGGGCTTGTCGTACCCATCGGTGGTAGACGACGCCGCAGATACAGGCTCCTGGGGCAGAAGACCATGCCTCGCGTCGTATTCTCGCAGACGTGGCTGGACGATACCAGATCCGAGGAAAAGGCTATGAGGCATGACGGTGGCGCCGAGGATGCCACATGCTTGATACAGGCTGGGAGCTATCAGTATGAACCCTGAGTAAACAAGAAAGCCTCCACGTACCCTTCAGACTCGACCAAAGCGCTCGAGGGCAGGTAGCCCTTGAAGACGGTTCCCACGCTCGTCTCCTGGATCATGGAAAGCTCGATGCAGAAGCAGACAACGACACCCAGGACGAGCAGGCACACAAACGCCTCAAACAGCCGAAGTCCCTTCATGGACCCATCGGGCCGGTAGAAGAACAGAATGGCCATGACGTCAAGAATAGACAGCGCACAGCCCGCGACGAGGGGCAGCTTGGGAATGAGGAGGTTCAGCGCGATGGCGGTGCCAATAACCTCAGCAAGGTCGGTTGCGATGATTGCAATTTCGGCGAGCGCATAGAGGGTGTAGTTGAGCCATCGCGGCAGGTAGACGCGGCACATGGAGGAAAGATCCAGGCCGGTGATGGTGCCGAGCTGGATAGCGAGGCTTTGCAGCAGGATGGCGAAGACGTTGCTGAGAAGAACCACGAACAAGAGCTTGTACTGGTACGACGCACCGGCGGCGATGTCCGTGGCATAGTTGCCCGGATCAACTGTCGCGTCTGTCAGAAAACCAAAGTCTCGTCACCGGCGTGCGACAACCAGACGAGATGTCGGATCACCCATGGGTGTAGTATTGGGGGGAGACGCACTGTACGCCACGGAAATCATGAAGCCGGGGCCGATGAACTTGGAAAAGGCGAGAGCCAAATGCTTCGTCTTTTCGAGCGCCGTCTTGGCCTTTTCGGCGCCGTTGCGTCTGAAGGCGGCGGTTCGCAACAACACCACCTCTGCCTGATCCTTGCTGGTGGGTCGTTGCTCGACTCCCTCCACGACAGGCCGGATACCATCGCTGCTCCCGGCCTCCGCCGTCGCGAGGCTCACGCCCGTGGACCTGCCCGGCTGTCCCATGGTTGGAAAAAAAAAAGGTGCGTTCCGTTCGACCTCTTGGCCGCTCAGCAAAACACTCGATCCTCAAATACCCCGTCGCACGTGTCCATGAGCGGCGCTGCTGATACAGAAACCGTGTGTAAGTCTGTGACGCACAACCCGCGCGGGCGTGGTGGGCATGGATGCCGTCCGACCGATGAAGCGAGCTGTGAAACCACAAAGCAAGAGTTGTCGTCGACGAGGAACGCTGCCAAGACGCCGCCGCCGCGCTATGCAGGTGTCAGAATGACTGGGCCCGACCGTTGAAGAAAGTGTGTTGCGGGAGAGAAGGCGTTGAAGAAGATCCCAAGTCGGCGGGCAATGACGGCCTTATTTCAGTCCAACTGCCGGTGTCCGAGACGGGGGTGTGTGGGTGGGAGGGGCCCGAGGAAGAAAAAGAAAAAGAAAAGCCGATGTCGTCGTCCCTTTGACGCATTCGTGGTGCTTGCTCTTTCCTAAACTGGAGCGCTTCCGAGTGCACCCGATCGCGGCCTGTTCCACAGGGGCGCTAAGCTGGCCACTGATGAGCAGCGTCGTGAGGCTTGGGCCTTTGCAACTGGGTTTTTTTTTCTAGCTTTATTAGCCTCCCTGGGCCGGTTCGTGCGCAGCGCAGCCGGTACGAGGGCAATCGTTCCTGGGGGAGAGGGAGGAGTGGATGAGGGGGGGCGCTGCGGAAAACAGCCATGCCGTCCACCCGAAACTCCCAAGACTCGACGTCGGGGATGCCCTCCGCCCAAAAGATCAACAACTTCTATGCCCCGGCGCAGATCCACCCTCGGTCTGGCAGCGACGCCCAGCACGGACCGACATCCGGCTTGGCCATCTATCTGCACGGCAGCACGGGCACCGTCTCTCTCGCTCATCCGCGCATGGCGCCGTGCCCGCCCCGCCATCCCTCCCCCGCGCGAGCTGCCGGATGCTTGATCCGTCCACTGATCGACCACCCAGGGAGTTGCGTAGACAGCAGCCAGTCGCATTGGCTGCTCTTAGGTTCTTGCAAGATAGCTAAGCGGGTTCTGCAAAGAGGCACCAACAACCAAGAGACGTCTACTAAGCCATATGGACGATGTCAGGGCCGCCCAACGGTGACAGCTGCCTGACGGCACTTCTGCGACCGCAGCGATGGCTTCGACAGAGACCCGAGTCCATCATCATACGAGGACGCGCCAGCGCCCATCACTTTCGGGCAATGACCCGCCCCCCTTGCGGACGACAAACCGTCTTCGCCCGGTTCAGTGGAGCCTCGCGGCAGACAATTGCCGCCCGCAACAACAACGGTGGCCGTCGGCATCACAAAGACATGATGCACCCTAGGGCATCCGTGCAGCTTCGCTTATCACCTACAATGCAACTCCCGTCGTATTCACACATTCTGTTTTACTGAGGTGGTGATGCACGTGCTTCCCCCCTGCGCCAAAGAAAAATAAAGCTGTCGGACTGGTTGATGTCGACGATGCCTCCCCGCCCCAAAACTCCTGGCACAAGCCTGTTGAAAGGCCCTCGCGATCACGAATGGCAGCTTCCCTCCCCCTCTCCCCCCACTACCGCGCATCGCAAGGCTTCCACCCAAACGACAACCGGTGCACTGCCTCACCTCCAAGACAGAGGAAGACACGCTGCGCCCCAGATAGTAGTCTGCGTGTCGCTGTCGGGACGCTTCCCCGGCGAGCTCCTCCTCTTTCTTCTCATACTCGATGGATCTCCCCTTCTTCCCCCTTCTTCCCCCTTCTTCCCAAGCAGCCCTCGTCGCCGCCCCCCGCCCTTTACTTCTGCTTCTTGCCCGCTGCCCGCTCCCGCTCCCGCTCCCGCTTCGCGTAGATGCCCGCCGTGAACGGGTCCTCGTACCGCAGAGCCAGGACGTACACGACAAACACCCACGCCGTGAGCAGCAGGCCCGCGGGCTTGCCGAACAGCAGTGCCGTGCCGAGAAAGCTCATGGTCGAGCCCCAGTACATGGGCGCGGCGCACACGTTGAACGGGAACCCCGTCACCATTTCGTCCATGAGGATGCCAAAGTAATCGCCTAGGAACGTGCCCGTGATGCCCAGCGCCCACGTCGACGACACCACGAGCACGTTACCCGCGATCAACAGTGTGTACGCCGCCGCCTGCGACGGCAGGCTCAGCAGCAGCGGGTGCGACGGCTGCTCTTGGATCGCCGTCTTGTAGAGGTAGTCGCGCACCATGCCCAGCGAGAAGATGGTCGCCGCGAGGGCGTAGCACGCCGTGCGCGACTTGCCCCCGAACAGGTTCGTCAGGATCTTGTTGTGGTATTCTACAGCCGGGTCAGAGATGCTCTCCGAGCTTTTTTTTTCTCTTGGTCTTCTCCTCTTTTTTTTCACTATTCGACTGCTCGTTTCGTGGGTCTATCCAGGAGGGACCGAAGAGGGGGTTCTATGGGGAGCTCGAACCTTGACGGGCCACGATGCTGGAGGAGCGTCAAGTTAGCTGGGGCACTTCATTCTCTCCTTGGGGCCGGCAGACTGCGCACAGTACCGGTACCAGTGCGTGCAGGGACGGGCGGTCGGGTAACATGCAACTCACTTCCAGAACAGCGGGTTAAACGCAATCGAGCACGCAGACACTGCACCGAGGCCACAACAAACGCCGCATTAGACACCAATCGCGCAGCAACGCAACAACGCGCGCCAGCCGCCGCCCCGACGGGAGAGAAAAGTTCCGTCGACGCAGCGGCAAGGCGTCTTGGGTCAAGACTCACCCAGCAAGCTGGTCTTGTCGAAGTCGACATAGGCGGCGACGTCACTTGCGATTGACGCCATGGCGAACGGGGCACGCGTTGGTCAAGCGCCCAACAAGAAGAAAGACCGGAAAGGCACCCGAAGCGAGCCGTTCCTGCAGTTGCGCGGGGGCCAGGCAGGGAGAAAAAGGAAGACAAGCTGCAGTCACGGCCAATTGATCACCAGGCGGCGAGATCACGGTATGGTCACGGCGTGGATGTAGCTTCACGGAGCTCGACGAAACGTGGTGCTGTCCTGTTTTTGTGCGAGAATAAAACGAGGCCCGGGGTCGCCCAAGTGCCCGCCGATAGCGTCTTACAGTGGAGGGACACAACCCAGATCCAGGTTGCCCAAGCAGCGTCATAAAAGGTACTTCGTCCCGCCGAGCTCGACGGCAAGGATCCATTGGAATGGAGTCCGACGCTAGCCCTGGCGCTTCGGAGGGGTGTCCATGCGACCGGTGCGGTGCGGGGGGTTCTGCCGCCGCTCGAGTCACCTGAAAGACCCGCGTGCCAGCCATGGGAACATGGGAAATGTCGCCCACCACGCTCCCTCAACCGATGCTATGCCGCGACGCCGAGGCTCAAGACGACGGGCAGGTGATGCTTCCATTGCCATCCCTTCCACGTTCATCGGCAAATTATCCAATATTAGGTCCTGCGACTGGGTATTTTATTCTGTAAAGGTGGTGACGATGCCTGCCACCCGCACCGTCACGGCGCATTGCCGGCTCGCCTCTCCAGCTCAAAGACGGCCGGACTGAGGCAGCCCCGAGGCCAAGGTATCAAAAACATGGACTATACGTACACAGCCAAGGTGCCTAGGCTTGAATCGCTTTATGACAACATGCCGTCATAAGGGTTTGGTCATTAAGTCGTGCCGGCCTCGCCGTAGTTGCGGCTCACTGCCGACGGTTTCGAGTCTTCTTGCCCGTTGTCGTCGTATCCTCTTCCTCTTCGTCCTGGCCCTTTTTGAGGTCCTCTGACAGGCCCCATTCCTCTTTGTCGTACCAATCCTCTCCGTCTGACATGTCCCGATTAGGACCACAGTGCGCCTCGGCCTTGGCCCAGTGCAGCACGTCCTTCCGCAGCCGCTCGGCTTTCAGCAGACCCTGGTAGAGCCTCGAAGTCCCGCGGCAAATCTCCTCTTGCTTTTGTACATAGAGCGCGAGAAGCCTCCTGATATCCTCTGCTTCATTCTCCGGTAGACCGACGTCCCGGTCCCGCGTGGCCCCGCCCGGCGGCTGGAACATGGGATGTATGAACGGCAGCACTGAATCATCCAAGGCTGCCAATACTCCGTTGCCCACATTACCAACATTCAGTCGCTCGCCCGACGCGGCATTGGCATCGCCCATTGCCACATCGCCAGAGCCCTCTGCGGCTTGTGTGTCGTGCTCGGTCTTCTTTGACTTCTTGCTGTCACTGGGTATCTTCTCGCCATTGTCCGCCCCATTGCGCTTCTCCGAAGTTCCATTTCGAGCTTCCACCTCCTTCCGAGCGTCGGGAGGTCCATCCTTTCCGCTCTGTTGCTTATCATCGGAGCCCTCTGGCTTCGACTCATTGACAGCCTTGTCTTCAGAGGGGACGTCTGTCATGGATAGGTCGGCATCTTGCGACGTCTCTATTGTTGACTTTAGATCGACAGAGCCCAAACCATTGTCGCCAGTAGCCTGGCCATCCGGTCTATGGCCATTTGGCGTACCGAGATGTGGTGATCTCGCGCCATTGGCTCTTCTCAAGGAGAGCAGATGGCGAGCGACGACATCGTCCGAGTATAGGTTCAGGTCGTTCGGACCGATCATCTTTTCGCAAGGCATCCAGTTGCCGTCGCCGCAGAGCGCCGTCCACATATATCTGACCCTCCACAGGGATTTGTTTTCCTTTTGCGTCATAGCGCTGCTCTGTTGAACCAAGTCTGTGAGGGTCTGCGAGACGAAAGGCTTCGAAAGTGTCGAGTGGGTAGGTAGGTCAATCGAGGCAGTCAGGGGCGCCAGAATATCTGCCAGTCATTAGGCTGTGCCCACAAGCTTGTGATGCAAGCAAAGGAACACTCACGTTCCAACCGCACGTTGGCGTACGGATTGAGCTCCGCAGCCGTCGCCTCGGCCTCTTCTACCTGCTCATCGTCGTCCTCGCTATTGACCTCGTACCCCTCATCGTCAACTAGTGGAGCGTTTCGATGAATTATGGTCCTCCTGACACCAGCATAGTCGATTGCCTGAGAACTGGTTAATTGGCTGAGGCATGGGGGCGCGGGTCTGCTGCCGCGAACTGCCGCGTGACAAACGCACCTCTCTGTAGAAACTCGGTCCGTCGGTCGGCGCCAGCTGTCCCTGACGTGCAAATCGTGCTCGCTTCTTGAGCTTGTTGCCGCGATTGCCGTGGTTCTCGATCTCGGAGTCGGAGTCGGATTCTGCAGAGGGAAGAGGCTAAGTGGGCTGTTACCAGGGCGAGGCGCGGGGAACAAAGTACCATAAGCCTTCCTCTTGAAGGCCTTCTTCATGCCGGCTATCGTCTCGGCGAACAGAATCTGCTGGGAGGCCATGGTGGGAGAAGCTGCGGCCTGAGGCCACAGAAGAGAAGGTCGAGAGGGGGAGTCAACGGGCTTCCCGCCGACACGCGGCGAGGTGGAAGACGGTGGCCTGGAGGGGAAAGACGAGACGCTCAAAGTAGCTTGAAGGCTTGGTGCTGGGGTAGCGGAGCTTCTGCGCGGCGCGTCGGCCGCTTGTGCAAGGCGTGCCGAGACTGGCGATCGATTGTGGTGGTGAAAACTGGTCGGAATGGGAGAGAGCTGCACGAGGGAGCCAGGCAGAGCAGGCGAGGCGAGCGAGGCTGGGCCTGTTCTGGCTTGGGCTGTGGCTGCCCACCTGCCCTGTCCCGGTCACCCAGTCTCGCCCACCAATGGCCGTCCGAGGCACGGCGCCAATTTTTGCCGACTCCGGAGTGCCTAATCAGCCGTGGTTTAACCGTAGCACTACGTCACACACCAGATGTTAAAGAAGCATGGTTCAGTAGTGACTTGTACCTATTTACGACAAATTGTTGTTAATTATGCCACAGCAAATAAGATGGAAGAATCAGGGTCGGATGAGAACGACACACGGTAGTGAATTGCACACACAGAAATATACGAAACTAACTCCAGACATTCCGACTGCGCTTAAGACAAGGCGAATCCATAAGCGAGTTAAGAATCATGGCCGATAATACAGGGTAGGCCTAGTTTCGACCAACGGTGTGTCGAAATCGCCTTATTCACAATCCCACCGAAATACATCAATCAGGGTAGTGAACTCATACCTTAATGTCTTGCTAAGAGACTCATTATCAGTGTTTGGCTGTCTTTCCAGGCTCCGGAGCTGATCTATGGGCGGAAGCAAGTAAGTTTCCCATCTCGCTCGGCTCACTACTTGCATAGCAACGCAGTATATAGTCCACACTCTCTGTGGGCTTTCGCCACATTGCCCCCGTCATCAACGATCGTGCTAGCATCCAACCTATGTTACAGAAAGATTTAAAACTACGCTTGACATGTGCTTGGCAACAACTTGATCGCACGAAAGGAAAGCTCTCATCTGGTATTGCGAATCATTCAAAGCTGACAACTACGATGTCAGTCAATATTAAGGCTGCATAAGCGCACCAAGATAGACAGTGGTTGGGAATACTCACACTTCCGGAGAATTTGTGATCTCTTCAAACACCTGCAGAATCTCAAAGCCCATTGCCAGCAATGGCTCATTTGCGTCGTCCACGACCTGCATAGGTTAGATGTAAGTCTTTTTTCTAAGGCGCGTATACATACCCAGCTGACCAAGGCCCTCGAGGCCTTGTGGCTTTTGCATTGGCGCACTCCCATGAGCGCTAGTCCCTGTAGAACTAATGTTGACTGTGGAGCCAAGGGTACGATAGGGGCGATGATGCCCCCAACATCATCCGTATGAGATGAGAGCGGGGGTACATAGGTGATCAAAGCGCTGTTTTGACGGCAGATGATGACCGTCCCGATTAGATTGCCGGCCGGATCCTTGGCTCTCACGATGCCACATGACTTATTTTCGCCTAGTGCGTACTTGTAAAGCTCAAGCACCTCGGGGTTGGCGTTCGTCCGTACATGGTGAAGAACGCTATCCGCGTTCTCCAAGCCATGGATGAGGTCAAAGCTGATACTAGCTCGTTGAATGGTTTGTAGCAGCCCCTCTGGAACGAGCCAGTTGCCCAGGTCCTTAATGACCATGTTCGTCAGCTTGCGAGGAAACTGCGTATCCCAGCCGCTATTGGCGAACCAGTCTTTGACGGTACTGAGTTCGAGGTTAGAAGGAATGCCTAAGAAGACTCCAGGGAATGGCATGCCAAGCTGAACTTTCTTGATGCCTCGTTGCTGGCCCAGGCTCTTCAGCGCACGTCGATGAAGTGATCGGCCCACTGACATGCCCCGTTTTCCAGGGTCCACGAAGATGGCGCCTAGAATGCCGACCCCAGACGTAAAGTAAGTAGCGGCAAAGCCGTATAGAGCCTGCGTGCTACTATTTCGCACCACAAAGTGGGCCTCTTTAATAGATGCGATGTTCAGTTCAAACGAGGCCGGCGTTGTGGTTTTGAGAAACTCGAGATCGGGGGCGGTCGCTCGGTGGACTGCACGAAGCAAATCGGAGAGACCCTTGGCGTCCCGTGACCGATCGTATTCCTCCACCAGCCAGTGCTGTCTCGACTTGAGGACCTTTTTGCTCTTCCGCAGTGTGCCTGGCATGGTCCCTACAGGAGGATCAATTTCTCCTACCAGTACACGGACCAGCGCAGACATGGCATTCTCGGTGAAGTCAAAGGTGCAGATGTAGGTACCAATCGACTTGTCCATGGCAAAATCGTAGGGCGAGCTGACGGCAACCACAATGAGTTGCTTCTTGTTGCCCCTGCTCCTATGCATGGAGCACATCATGTCGACGTGCTTGGTGAAGCCGGCCTGATATAGATTTCGGTTTGCATCTGCCGTTACGATGATGATGCAAGATGCCCTGTTGATCAGGTTTTCGTGCACAGGCCTTACGCCGTTTGCGGTATAGCTTGTGTGCAATAGCTTCTCATTGCGGTAGCGGGCAAGGTTTTTGCCAAACTCCCGAAAGACTCCCTCGCCACTCATGATCACACCTTTCTCTCGCTGATGGACCCAAGCGTCGTGATTCGTCGGCCGGCTCGAATAGCTGTTCTTTGCGTCGAGAAGATTCTTGGTCATGGATGACGCCGGCAGCGGCTTCACCAGCGGCGTAAGCAGGAGAAGCTCCTCACCAGGATGCATTGAGTTTGAGAGTGGCAGGAGTTTCTCCTTGTCCCTAATGACGGCGATGGAGTCGTCATACGCCTTTCTGGACAAGGTGAGATGGGAAGGGTGGAGTTGAGAAAGTAGAGAAATCCCGGGAGGGTTGAGAGCCTTGGCCCAAGACGTGCACTGGGCCTTGAGCTTCAACACCCGGCGTAACGAGGTAAAAATCCTCTCCTTGGTCACGATGCCGTTCTCGTAGCCCAGCCGGAGACCCTTTATGGCCTCGAGCTGAACATCATAGGCTCGGCAAAGAAGAACAAGATCACATCCTGCCTCCACAGCCATAACGACGCCGTTCTGGACGCCCAGGTCGTGACTGAGAGCCTCCATCTCCAAGCATTCAGAAATGGCAACGCCTTTGAAGCCGAGCTCATTCCGGAGAAGGTCGTCGACGACCTGGTCTGAGAGACAGGCATGGCTCACATTCATTGACGGGTTTGAGATGCCACAGCCACCCACAAACATGCCATCGAGCTGGCCGGACGCAATGGCATTTCGGAAAGGTACCAAGGCACTCAGGCTTAGCTCTTCCAGTGTCTGAGTAATGATGGGGACATCAAGGTTCGACCCCAGGAAGTCGAGGTTGCCGTACGATGGGAAATGCTTGCCGCAGGTAGCGATTCCGGCATCCCGTATGCCTTTCAGCGCAGCAAGGCCATACTGTGAGACTTCTTGAGGATCATCGCCCGTTGCCCTGACACCAAGCGGCTGATATCTGGCGTTGTTGAGCACGTCTAGAACGGGACCCAGCATCAGGTTGACGCCGCACGCGGAGATTTCGAGAGCGGTGGCTTTAGTGGTCTCATAAGCCAGGTCGGCGCGCCCAGTGGCTGCGATACCCATGGCGCTGGGGAACTGGCACACATAGTCCTCATCGAAGAGACTGTTGACACCTCCGTTCTCCTGGTCAAGAGCAATGAGCAGAGGCTGAGGGTGTCCAGCATTCTTTGCGATAGTTTGGAGCTCCTGAACCAGCCTGGTGGTCTGCTGGGCGGCTATGATGACGGAAAGTCAGCAAGGCAAATGCAGGCTCACAGCAAAGCAAAGACAGAGACATGAGACATGATTTGGTGTCTCGGTGCCGCTGAATCGGCATCAATGAACGAGGGATTTAGGAAGAAAGCAGCATACACTTGAGATTTTTGGCGGTAAGAATGATGGAGCCGAGGTGATGGTCCTCGATGAGGCTTCGGATTTGGGGCGTCACCTCGGTCCCATCCCAGCCCATGATCAGTGTCTGACCGATGGCCCTATTGATACGGGTCAGCCCCGTAGGTAATCAGCTGTATAGATACCAGATCAAGCATGATAACGGATGAAACCAAGACGCGGTATCGACCGCATGCACAGGGTCGACAAAACATACCAGTCGAGGTTCTGCCATAGTGGGTCCAGATCACTATCCGCGTTGGAGTTGGAGGCCATGGTGGGAAGATGCCGACGATGGACGAGCTATCTCGGGTCGGAGGGCATAGCAGCACTTGCGATCAGTCGGGAAGCCACGGGGTCGGAGTCTTGCCGTGCCGGCCGGCTGAGGGCACTGCTTCGTTGACGTTGATACCTCCTGCTTGCACTCGGGCGTTGAGAGGGGGCGGTTTGCTCGTGCAAGGTGGTCGTCGCACTCACTCTCTTCGCTCCTGCTTAGTTAGACGGGCTGGCAGGCTCGCCTGCTAGTCGCGATAGCTGGGAAGGAGCCAAGCCGGCATAACGTCGGCTAACGAGACCAAAAAGAGACAGGTTGGGGGCCTGGCTTGTTTGGGGCCTGGGGGTCTGGGGGTCTCCGCGCTCAGTACCAAGTACGGGAGCTCACAGCTGGCGAGGGGGGGGGGCCGGCTGTGCTGGGGTGGAAGGAACAGTGCGGTACAGCTGCCATCACCCATTAGCAATAGAACCTTGGGGGCGTCGGGTCCTGTCAAACCCACTGAAAGTCGCCAACTCCTCCGTGAACGGAGTCCCGGGTCACCTCCATCTGACATGAGGAGGCTTCGGCAGGCGGGGATGAACGGCAAGAATGGGTCCTGCTCCATTCATCTGCCATCGTGCAGCTGGCACATTCATCACCACCTCAATGGCAGTCTGCAACTCCGCGACCCACGTGTGGCCTGTGCACGCCCAACCCAGCCAGAGGCTTGCTTTGCTTGCTCTCCACTCCCCTGCACCCCGCTGGGCACAACCTTGGAAGCGTCGATGGAAAGTTCGCCAGCAGAAGGGGGGGGGGAGGGGTGGTTGCGGGCTCCCCATCCTCCCGTCCACATCGTCCATCGCACCAGCAGAGTCTGACTCTGGCACGCCGCCGCCGCCGCCGCCGCCGCCGCCGCCGCCGCCAACGGCAACAAGTCAACGTTACATGGGGGTCACACCAGGCGTGTCCCGCGGGCTGGGGCAGCGCCGTTGCATCAAACAGTTTCTGATTGACGCCCAGCAACCGGCCATGAGGGCGAAGGGATGTCCACAGGGAGGGCCCCCGTGGGATGCAGGTCTGCGTTCCAAGGAATCGAGGAATGCCGCACCCTCGCTATCACTGATCGAGTAGTCCCGGCGCCTCCGCCCATCGCCAGCCTACTCACCTCAAGGTCGCTCATGATGCCCCCCGTGGTGGCCGACTCCACCCGGCAGCCAACCGTGGGCCGTAGCATGGCACCGTGACAGCGACGATGGCCAGACAGCAAGGTTTTCCCTCGCCTCGCCGATGCTTGTCACTTGTCGCTGCTACCACGCGCCGCTTTGCCGCCCCATTCCCGGCCGGCGTCAAGGTTGCGTCGCCGCCGGGAGGGGAGGATCCAGCATGATGGAATGAGGTCTTCGTAGTACTAGTATTGGCCGAGTCGCCTCCATCGCGCGAGTGAAGCTCGTCTTGATCCGTTCGTGGATCACGGACTGCCACCGTTGTGCTCTTCTCTAATATCGTAGCTGACAGAGGACACGGCGTCCTACTTTTAACGCCTGCCTCGACTTTCGCCGCCGTCACCTGCGTCCTCCCGCGATACCCGAACATACCGCCATCAGCCACCATGCCTATCGCGTTGTCGCCAACGACGCAGCCGCGCAACGGGCTCACCAAATTTACCAACTGCCGGCTCGTCAAGGGCGACCGGCTCGTCAACGAGGACCTCTGGGTCAGCTCGCAGACGGGCAAGATCATTCATAGCCAGGCCACCTTCTACGACGACCTCAACCTGCCCGATGCGACCATCGACCTTGGCGGGCGCATCGTCGCCCCGGGTATGATTGAATGCCAGCTCAACGGCGCCTTCGGTTTCAACTTTTCAACGCTGCTCGACGACATGTCGCAGTACGGCAAGAAAGTCAAGGAGGTCAACCGCTTGATGATCCAGACGGGCGTTACCTCATACATCCCCACCATCACCAGCCAGCGCCCTGAGCTGTATCAAAAGGTAGCATTTCCCGAAGGGACAACCCTGGCCAGGTCGCCCTGCGGCCCTGACCTTGATGGAGGGAGGGGGGGCAAGATGCTACCAAAGCCGTGGAACTCAGTCGCTGACACCACCTTCGCGCATGCAGGCACTTCCGTTCCTCGGCCCTTCGGGAAGCCGGCGTATTGCAGATGACGGGGCTGAATCGCTGGGCGCCCACTGCGAGGGTCCCTTCCTCAATCCGACCAAGAACGGCGTCCACAACGTCGACGTGCTCATCGAGGCCCAAGATTTCTCAGACATCGAGGCCTGCTATGGCGCCGAGAACCTCAGGCCGCAGACGCCCGGGGGCACGATACCCATCAAGATGGTCACGGCAGCGCCGGAGCGCGGGCAGATGATGAAGCTCATTCCCGAGCTGGCGTCCCGCGGCATCATCTACTCCATCGGCCACTCGGAGGCGACGTACGAGCAGGCGTCGTCGGCCGTGGGCCAGGGCGCCACCATGATCACGCACCTCTTCAACGCCATGCGTCCGTTGCACCACAGGAACCCAGGCATCTTCGGCGTCCTGGGCCTGGCCGAGAGCCTGCCCCGGCCCTACTTTGGCATTATTTCGGACGGTATTCATCTGCACCCTACGACCATCAAGATCGCCTTCAACGCGCACCCGGATGGCTTCATCCTCGTCACGGATGCCATGCACCTCGTCGGTCTGCCCGACGGTGCTTATCCGTGGACCAACGGCGAGCAAACGTGTAACATTATCAAGAAGGGCTCCACGCTGCTGCTCGAAGGCTCCGAAACGATTGCGGGCAGGTAAGTTCAAGCTTGCCCCCCTGATCCTTGTGCTACTAGCCGCATACAGGCAGGGTCGCTAACAACCGTGCAGCTCCATCACGCTCCTCGAGTGCGTCAACAACTTCCTGCAGTGGTCTGGAACCGACATTCCCCAGGCCCTCAAGGCCGTGACGGCGACGCCCGCGGCCATGCTGGGTTTCCAAGGCGTCAAGGGCACGCTCGACGCCGACGCCGATGCCGACCTCGTCATCTTCTCCGAGGACACATCCAACGGCTGCAGCCAGCTCGTCCTCGACGAGGTCTGGAAGTTTGGCACGAGGCTGTACCGCAGCGGCAAAATTGCCATGTGAAGTGCCGGCAGCAGAGAAGCATCCTTGATCGACCACAAACAAAACACAGATGCGGCGAAGCACTCGCGGAACCAATCACGTAGAATGTATGATCGCATGACGACTCTGACACGGCAGCAAGACGGGCTTGGTGCTTCCTTGATTTTTCACCACCATTATCATCTGATTAGCGGCGCATTTGCATGGGGCGGTCATCATCTTAGTAGTAAATACGGAGTATACCAGAGAGAAAAAAAAGGGGCGTCTAGGGCGCACGAGACGTGAAGGCCTTGGGGAACCATGTTCAATAGACAAGAGAGGCGTTCTTTTGGGGATATCCGAAGTTTGGAACATGGCTGAATAGTGAAGAGACATGTTGGCGCCACGGCTGCTGACGGCTCGCCTGGTGCGACGCGCCGGGGGTCCTTGGATCCTTGTTGGCTGGATGCGGGGAGATTTGCATGACTGCTTGCTCCTTGACGGTTCCAGGCGAGCCGCCAAGCCTCGTGCACTTCTAGAACTTGCCGGGCCGGCGCGTCAGACCATGGCAGGGCCGTCGGCGCTTACAACAATGTAATGTAGGTAGTACAAGCATGCACGCGCGGTGCGTATTACTGGGGGCTGATGCCGTGGCAGCTCTCGAACCGACCCGTGAAGACCAGGGGCGATGTGGAGGCGCGTCGACGGCTACTACGAAGTACGTACATGAATTGATTGCTCTTGAAAGTCCGGGGTAAGGGAAGCTCATCACGAGCGAGGGACGGTTTGCTGCAGGGAGGGCCCGGCAAATCAACAAGGAATCAGGGTCGACAGCGCGCCACGACGCATCGACCCCGGCATAGAGGACGGCTGGAGGCTCTGACGATGACCGCTTGCGGGTCATGGTGAAAGGCATGGAGGGTGTCTGACCGACCTCCCGGACGTCCGTCCAGCTTTCTCCAACGAAGACACGAACGTGGCAGCGGCGTCGACAGTTTGCGGGGAAGTGGATGATAGGCTGGTGGCGACCGCGAGGCTGGTGCCATGAGATAGCTTCCTGGGGCACCTTGGGGGTCGCATGGCCTCGTCGTGCGTCCAGCCGGTAGGAAGACGATGCTGGTTCGCGCTGGATGGGACGGCGGGGGACGACGCCTGGGCCCGTCCTGCCCGCGGCCGCCAACGCGCCGCCACCCTCATCATCCGCCATCCCGTCGTGATCCATGCCATGGCATCCAGCGTGCACCCACTATCCCGCCAATCTCTCCGCCTCCGCTCCGGCCGGCCATCTATCCATCCATCCGTCCATCCATCCAGCGACGGCGCGATATCTTGGCCTGCCTTATGGGCTGGGAGGGGGACAAGACCTGCGCTACCTTGCAATCACCTACCCCAACTAGCGACACCAACTTCGGTACTGGCTCTATCAGGCCCCTGCAATTTGGGGCGCCCCCCCTCCCCCTCCCCTCTTGGCGAAGTGGGCGGGCTTGATTTCTCTATCAGCGCGCGTGCCAGCGGGCAGGGTCGTCTTCTAGGGTTATGTAGAAATTGTGGGAGCGAGCGTCGGCAGCTCGTTCGTCCGCGGGAGCATTGTGCCAGGGCGTGCGCGCGTGTGTCGGGGTTCGTGAGCCCAGGCCCTTGGGCTTGGTGGCGTGACTGAGGTCCAGGCTCATGTTCAAGGTGTGCGCGTTGGATGGAAGTGCATAAAGTAAGGTAGGTAAACTGTAGGTTGGTACAATATGGTAAGGTAGGTGGTTTATTATACTGGCACTGGTGCAGTACAGTACATTTTCAGTGACAAGTCGTTACTTTAGTAGTACTAAGGTTGTTGGCATCCAATCTGCCCGCCCAGGTTTGGTAACGCCGTCGCCGTCGCCGCCGCCGTCGCCAACGCCCACCACCCACTTTCTCGTCTGCAGGTGACAGGAGGCCAGGGAAGAGCAATCCTCCTCCATCCTCCTTCCCCGTCCCCCTCCTCCTCCTCCTCCTCCTCCTCCTCCTCCTCCTCCCCCCCCGGCCGGCTGGCTGGCAGACAGGTGCAGGTGGCCACCCCCAGAGGCCTGCAGAAGCGCCACCGCCCGATTCCCCCTCCCTCCGCCCGAGCAGCCAATCCCCGGCCGGCGCCCGCCCCAGAGCGATGCGTCCATCCCCCCCCAGCGCAAAAGTGGCCCTATGCCTGTGCCAGCCTTAGCAGGTTAGCAGCCCGTCCTGGGGTGCGTGCTCTTCCACAATTCTGCGTCCACCCTGCCTGGAACCACAGAGAGGCTTCCGTCCATGTTCCATCCGTCCACTCAAGTCTCTGTCGACGACCTCCACATTTGCACCGTGCTGGACCGCACACTCGACTCTCTCCTCATCCAGCCAGCCAGCCAGCCCGACCCTTACCGTGACGCTTGCTTGACCCTACTTCATGCCACCAGACCAACCTGCCGCGATCGCATCGCTCCGCACCCCGATCCTCGGTACCTGATCCCGTCTCGCTGTCCTCTCATCGTCGTCGTCAAACCTCTTCGTCAGCCCTCAGCCGACGCCCAAGTGCCGAGTGTCAGCATTCGTTCTTTCGCACCCGCCGCCGCCGGCCCTCATCGACGTCTGCATCCTTCGCCCAACAGAGGACAACCCCCCTGCGCCTGCGATCGCTCCTGGCAGCAAACCGCCACTCCCGCCTCATACGTCCCCCGCGTGTGGTGTTGACGGCGGGCGGACAATGCCATGGCCACGTTCAACTCTATGCCGGCCATGTCAGCATCTGGCGCCGCGGACACCATGACCATGAACAACGGCAACGGCCAGCCCATGGCCATGGAGCACTTCGAGCAAGACCTCAACTTCGATGAGGCCCTCCTGTGAGTACCCCTCACTCGCCACCTCGTGCGAGCTAGCTACGAAGCGACTGGACCACATGGCTGACGCGCTTTCGTGAATTGTAGTGACGGCGGTGCCCTGGCTCCTCTTCCCTTTACCCCAGCATACGACTTTGACAATTTTGCGACGACATTTGAAGATCCCTTTGCCTATTCTGCGCGCGCTTTCGAAGCCCCTACGAACCATGATGCCGTCAATGAGGAGGCCTCACCCCAGGAGTTGGACAACAAGCTCCTAGGCTTCTCAGAACCAATCCGCAACGTCACCGTCGTCGACGATGCCGGCAACATTTCGGACACGCATCTGAGCGCTGAGCTCTACGGCATGTTTTTCGTGGCCGAGGATGTGTTTGGTGGCGAGACTACCGGCCGGCCGCTTGAACTGACCTGCTATCGGCGCAATCTCTGGCAGTGCTCCGGCCTGGTAACACTTCCCAGAGCCATATCCCATGTAGTAGATGAACAGGGCCGCCAGTTTCCGATATTCGAGCTGTCTGCGTCCATCACAGCTGTGGAGTCCATCGAGGGCAAGCCGACAGAGATCATCTCGATACCCTGGAAGAGTGCCAATCCTCAGGGTGGTGAGGAGGCCAAGGTCGCCTCGGCCCCGCCCCATGTCCCTTTGGATCTGACTGCGGCGCAAGAAATCGATGCTACTCGTCTGTCCCTGCCTGTGGCTTGGAAGCGACTGCAATTCAAGCATGCTACTGCCAACAATGGCCGGCGGAAGGGCCTGCAGCAACATTACGTGGTCCAGATTAATCTTCTCGGCAAGACTAAAACTGGCGAGATCATCAAGATTGCCGAGATTCAGTCCGGACCTGTCATTGTCCGCGGTCGGAGTCCGCGCAATTTTGACAGCAGGAGAGATGTGCCACTAACAGGCGAGAAGCGCTTGGAGCGAAAGAACACGGCGAGTTCGGACAACGCTAACCTCAAGATGGAACGGGAAAATCTGCAGGCAACCATGCAGAGATATCAGTCTATGGGTGGTGTCTCGGTATGCCGTGTCCTCTATTAGGGTTGAGAGGCTCGTGAAGGCTGACCGTTGCAGACCCCTGTGGAATGGACAAATCCTCAGCCGATACCGCAACCGAGCCCGACTGCTCATCCCGCCAAGAGGATGGCCGTCTCCCCCACCGTTGCGAGGCCGCCTGTTCCAGCCTGGTCAGGGGATGGCAATGGACACATCAACGGCAAGACAGGCCAGGTTGGCGGGCAGCCTCACCGCGGTTCGGTGAGCCGGCAGAGCAACACCGTGCCGATCAATCTCTCACTCTCGGAGGACGAGAAGAGCCCGAACCGGTCGAGCGCCGAGTTACAAAGCCCGCAAATGGGTAAGGCTGCCCCGGTGGCAGGCGTGAACGCTGGCAACAGCCCTGCGGACGATCCCGACCCTCTGTACGAATACTTTCCTCTCACGGTGGACGACTGGTAAGCTAGCTCGACGAGGACATGTCATGGTCGGACATGAGCTGATTGTAGCAGGATGCCCCCGGTTGACGCGGTGTACCGGCCACACGTTGTTCATCACACGATTGTGCCGCCAGAGATTAAGGCGCAGCAGGTGCAAAGCAAGGCGAAACGCTACTTTGCGGCCGATTAACGACTCACGACACGCGGGACGAGTGACATAAGCCCCTACGGCTACCAGCCCGAGAAGCTGTGATGTGCATGGCAGTCACAGACCTTGGTGGCCGTACTGTAACATATTGCGTGGCCTTGTGCGATCTGTGCCAAGTCTCACGCGGGCCGTTTATTCGAGACGATGGCACGGCTGGGCGGAGCACTGCGACAAGAGCATGCCGCATTATACCCAGGGAAAGTTTTGGATTTCTTTCATCTTCTCTTCTTCACCTTGGTGTTTTCAGCTTCATATTTTGGGTACGAGGGTTGTCGTTGTAAAATTGGCAAGGGGATAAAGACGGTTCACTCGCTCCACGCTACGATGTTCTCTAGATAGTACCTGTACCCCCGCAAACGAGGGCGGCGGCATCACGAAAGATCTTGACACGTTGATTGTGTTCCCACATGTGATGCCAACAAAGCTGCCTGTTTAGAGTGACGGCTACTCGGGACATGTACTTAGGTAAGCCTGCAGGAGGCCGCACACGTCTTGTGTTTGGTTTGGGCTCTGACAGAGCACAGCTCAACTCCGCATCCGTTGGTATAAACAGTCGCGGGCCGGGCGACGGGCGGGCTTGGACGAAATTTATCTCTCGCTGTCTGCCTACACCAGACAGACACCTTTTCGACTCGTCTGCGCCAGCCCCGCAATAACTCATCGAACCGCTGCCTCGTCAAGCATGGAACACGCCAACAGCTCTTCAGACGTAGAAGAGTCGAGCAATGGAGGGATGCTCGGCGATTCGATGTTTCATGCTTCGCAAACGAGGAATATGAGCGCTGATGAGTCGGCATCGCTGGCCCGGAAGCTGTACAACGAGGGGAGACCGGTGTTTACTCGCGAGATGTTCGAGGATGCGCAACGGCAGATCGATGAGCTCAAGTCGGGCCCCGCCCCACACTTCACGATGCTTTCTGTCATTGGCATGGACGGCAAGCGATACCCAAACCCATGGGGGACCTGTGTCATCGACGACGAAGGCGACGTTTAGTGAGAAGCCCTCCCGAACGGGGCGATCCGGAGGCCTAGTGGCGGAGGTGGAGGAACGAGTTGAAAGCTGAAGCTGAAGCTGACGTGATGTGCCGTGTCGTGCCGGTGGGTGCTAGCGATGTGCCGGTGATGCGCTTCACCCACATCAATTCCTTGGCCTTTGAGCCAGATCCGCGTCCGAATGAGCACCATCTCAGGACCACCCCGACCCCCATCAACATCTGTACGGCCTCGAGGCGCAACCCCTATCTACAAGAGGCCAGGAACGCCACCGTGGCGCAAGTAGCTGCAGGATGGAGCTCGCGCATCGAAGAGTTTCTCCGCACCGAGACGTGGCGGAGGATCGAGGCCATCTTCAATGGTCCTCCTCAGGTCCTGCAGCGGCTCAGCCGCATCGACAAGATCGTGGGGTTCGGGCTCGGGAACCTGACGACGTCCGCCGTGGGGCGCGAGGGGGAGAGACCGGAGGAAGAGGGAGAAGGCTTCAGGGAAAGGCGGTCCTGCATGCAGCACGCGCTGTTGGTCTCGCTCGCGGACCTCTTGGAGGCGCGGACGGGCAGTCGGGTGCGGCGCGTCGTGCAGGAGCCCGCGTATCTCGACACGTGCAAGGGGGCGCTCAGCGGCCGGGGCGTTGAGGTCGTGGAGCGGGACGACGGCTTCCTGCTCGTCGACGAGCGGACGCTAGTCTTCGCTGTGAGCTGCAACGTGCCCGTGAGGCAGATCGTGGCGGACCTGGCGCGCCCGGTGGGGATGATATGGGATCGCGTCGAGCCCGAGGATAAATCCCCCCCTGAATGGGAAGAGAACGAGGACGGAGGCTTGGTAAGGTGAGTTACCTGATCCCCCCCCCCTTCCCCCCCTTTTCGTCTCTCAATGCCCCTCATTTGGGCTGTTGCTCCCGCCGCGTAAGTATGAAGCCAGACAAGGCCTGGACTGACCTTGGTTGGGGCCCCGGCAGTCCATATACGACTGACTATGCGTCGTCGAGGGTCTGCGAGATGGTCCAGGAGTACACGGAGCACCTGCTACCAGAGGAGGACGCCGACTTCTTGGGCCATGTAGGGGTCTACGTCCGGAAGGAAGTAAGCTGAAGCGCGGGAGCTGTTGGCTACATTGCATCGACACCCTCCCCTCCTCCCAGGGGGGCAGACATTGAGTAATCGGAGTTGAAGTGTAGTGCCGGGGGGGATGCCCATGGGAGCTACTACTACTACTACTGCTACTGCTACCTCCTTGCATCAAGAATAGATAAACCCTGGGACTGGGGTATAATACGCGCGCACGTCACGCAGCGTTCCGCCGATGCATCGAATATTGAGTGAAACACGCAACGTTGACGACGGAGAGTTTTGGACCCTGACAAAGTGACCGGTGAGGAGACCGTTAAGCGTAACCCCTACCCCCCCTTTGTCCCTCTGGGAGAATTAGACGGTTGCCCGCCGTCAAACAAACTTGACAACGTGCCACATCCACAAGACGATATCAACCGACGGCTCGGCACTTCGCAACCGTAATACGTCAGCGCCGAGCGGGGACCATATAACACACCGATGCAAAGACGCCACCCCCCTTTTTCCTTCCCTCATCTGAATCGTTGCATCTAGGCACTTCTTGATCGACCATGAGAGCCGCAGGAGCCGCACCACTCACCAAGGTAACTAACTAACCTGGCCTGTGCGGATACACTTCCGATAGGGGAAGGAAGCAGCAAAGCCGCGTCGAGTGGTTCCCTTTGCAGTCGTGGCGATGTTTACGAAGCAACTAGTTAGCGGCTAGTAGCGCTACGCATAAGGTATGCATGCACTCGCCAATCGCACCCTATAGCAGCTGACAGTCTCAAAGTCGACGAGTGGCCTCCGACCGTCCCCAAACGCCCCCTCTACCCTCTCTACTGATGGCCCGCCGGGGAATGGGCGGAGAGAGCGAGACAAAGAGAGGACCAGAACCGAAGAAAGAAAGCTAAAGCGGGGAACAGGGGTTGCTATGCGGCCCGGGCGCGCCCGCGCCGCGCCGCGCGCGCACGAGAACGTACCGGCAGATGGGGACCCTCGTGGGCAGTGAGAGAGAAAGAGAGAGGTCAACGTTCGTACGTAACGTCGCAGCGACGTGCCCGCCTGCCCTGTGCCCACAGGCGGTAGGAAGAGTTGCGTCTCTCCACCCCGGTTCTTGTTCCTTTGTGCCGTGCTGTCTTTGTGAAACTTCCCGCGTGGGTGAAGGGTGATGGCCTTGGGGGACGGGTCGGAAACCAGGAGCCAGACGGACTTTTGTGCGGGATGCGTACCTACATTCCGTACGTACGTACAGTACAGTTACAGTAGCAGACAGGGACACAATTTTTGTGTTGGCTCTTTTGCCTCTCTTCCACGGCTAGCGGCGCCACCCCTCGAACAGATCATCTACATAGTGGTGCATATATTTGTTACGTCCACATTCTTGCGTGGCCAGGTGAGGCAAAATTGGAACATTTAGTCTGGGGCGCTACACGGCTGGCCAAGTTGCCGCCCGAATGGCGCCGACGGATATATGCGCCGAGACTCTTGTCAGATGCAACCATGGCGATCAGGGAGCTAGTAGTAGCAAAAACGCGACCGTCAATCACCTGCATCATCATGAAGAACCGGAAACACGGTCTTGTACGTAGTTTTGGAGATAATTCGATGCTACTTCTACTACCTAATTTTGGTGCGTACCTTAACCCAACTGGTATCTAATTCGAAAAGCCGTCGAAGGACTCATAATACTGTTTCTACGTGTAGCCAACCGGGCCTGAGCCTGAAAAAGATGGGAAAATAATTGATAATGAAACAAATCCGCATAGAAAGCAAAAACTCCGGGAAAAAAAACATAGCCCCCTTTGGCTCAGATGCTTTGTCATAATGAGAACAATCCCCGGGGAAAAAAGAACAGCCCCCATTCTTGCTCGTCGTGAATCGGCCGCCAACTTAGGCGCTGATGGCGTTTTGTCGGGCAGCCTGCTGCTCCGGGTTGGGCGTCAGGCGCTTGTGCAGGTTCGGCTCGGGGATGCGGGACGCCATGCGGTCCGGGACCAGCTCCGGGGAGACGGAGCGGATGGGGTACTCGGCGGCCGGGGTCGCGCGGAGGAGACGCGACGTGGTGGGCTGCGGGGAGTGGATGGTGGGCGAGTTGACCTCGTCGACCTTGGTCTGCGGGATGGGGCCGTTGCCGGTGCGGACCTTGGACGGCAGGATCTGCTCGAAGCCGGCCTCGCGGGCCACCTTTTCGATGCTCTTGAAGTACTGCGGGAGAGTGAGGCGCCGTGTCAGTTCAACGTTGCCAGCAGGCATGTATGTGTGTGTATGTGTGTGTGTGTAAGTGAGCGCCGGGTTCGAGTCTCAAGACACACTCACCTTGACCGTCTTGACCTGGAGCTCCAGGGTCGCGTCCTCGTCGGACACAATCATGGGGTGAGGGTGCAGCTGGAGGCTGGACAGAGTCCACATGTGGTTGACACCCTGCTCGATGCAGCGCTGGAGGGCGAGCGACTTGCGCTGGCCGAGGATGATGACGACGACCTCGCGGGCCTCGAGGACGGTCTGGACGCCGACCGTCAGGGCCATGCGCGGCACCTTGTCGATGTCGCCGTCAAAGAAGCGCGAGTTGGCGAGGATGGTGTCGTAGGCCAGCGTCTTGACGCGGGTGCGGCTGGCCAGGGAGGAGCCCGGCTCGTTGAAGGCGATGTGCCCGTCCTCACCGATGCCGGCCAGGAACAGGTCGATGCCGCCGTGGTGCTTGATGGCGTCCTCGTAGGCGACGCACTCGGCCTCGAGGTTGGGCGCGTTGCCGTTGAGGATGTGGACGTTGGACGGGTGGATGTTGACGTGGGAGAAGAAGTGCTTCCACATGAAGGAGTGGTACGACTCTGGGTGGTCGCGGGGGATGCCGACGTACTCGTCCATGTTGAACGTGACGACATTTTCAAACGAGATCTGTTGTAAGAGGAGAGAGAGAGAGAGAAGAGCCAGTCAGTTTTGCGCCACAAGTCGCAAGGGAGAAAAATAAGATACAATGAAAGAGGGGGTGGGGGATCCTGCAACTCACCTCGCCCGCCTTGTACTTCTCGACGAGGATCTTGTAGACGCCCTGGGGGCTCGAGCCCGTGGGCAGGCCGAGGACGAAGGGGTTCTCGGGAGTAGGGTTGAAGGCGCGGATGCGGTCAACGATGTAGCTGGCCACGTAGGCGCTCGCCTTGCTGGCGTCGTCGCGAATGATCAAGCGCATTGTAACGGCGAGAGGAAGAGGTGTGAGGCGCGTGGGTGTGTGGTGTGGGTGAGGGTGAGGGTGAGGATAATGATGTAAGTGGGCGCGCGTTCGCAGGATGAGGCGGCGAGAGATGCTGGCGCAGGAGAAGGTATGTGTGTGCGAGGGCACAAGCCTGCAACAACAAAAAAGGATCAAGAAAAGAAAAGCGTGCAGGATACTATAATTTGGGCAGAGGAGCTTGAGGTGAAGGGGAGGAGGAGGAAGAGAGAGCGAGGGCAAGGTTGTATGGGAAAAAAGGTTTATGGGCGAGCCGGCAAAGTATGGCAAAGCCGGCCGGAGCTTCCACTTGGGTAACGGGCAAGGGAAGCTTGACGGCGGGCGGGCGGGACGGGGACGTCGGGGCGCCACTGATGGAGAGAGAGGCGAACCCTGTGTTGCAACTGCGGGTACTCGTAGGAACTTGGTACATGGACTCATGGAGCACCGGGCCGCAAAGGCACTACGAACGTTAGTATAGTAGTAGCACTGGAGCAGAGGAGACTCAGATCAGAGTGGTAGTAGTAGTAGTACTGTTAGTAGTAGTACGTACGTGGCAGCAACCTCATCAGCAGGAGGGAGACATGCAGCCGCCCCTCCTCCACTTCATCACTGCCATGCCATATACTGACACCATGCCCAGGTACCTTACCTTACCAGACAGAACATACCAGGCCAGGCCAGGCCAGGCCAGGCCATTCGGGGCCATGGGAGGAATAAGACGATTCCTTCCAGTGGGCGTGGCGAGGTGGGATGACCGCCGGATGGGATCAACCGTCGTACGAGCCTTTGATGCTGCTGCTGCTGCTGCTGCTGCTGCTGCTGCTGCTGCCAGCCTGCCTCCAGGGATGCTTCACCTTCCATGCTCTCCTTCGGCTGTCTTGCGCTCTGCGCGTCCAGTGGCAGCAGTGCCAGAGGGCCCGGGTGCAGGCCTCGAGCCGCGACTGGCCACAGGGCACCTCAGTTTTGTTACCGAGCCATGAGGCCACTCCTCTGCGTGGAGCGTTTGCCACCTACTAACTTTGGTAGTAAGATGCAGTAAGTACTGCTACTACTACTGCTACTGCCTGCTACAACGTCGACCAAGCGCCGGCACTGCTGCTGCACCTGCTACGACGGGAGAAAACCAATCTTAAGCGCTCTAGGGCGGCGACGGCGGGCCATACGCTGAATCATGGGGAGGGGGGCGGGTAGTCGTGGTGGTGGTGGTAGCAGTGGTAGTGGTTGCGCGCGGTGCTGTTGCTGGTGTCATCATCCATCGTCTCGCCTGGTGGAGTTGTGTGTGGTGGTGGTGGTGGGCCGAACATTGATGGGACTGGAGTCGACCTCGACCCAAGAAGAACCTCCCAGGAGCGGCGGATGGAACGTCACTGCATGTGCCCGCACCAGCAACCCCGCTGTCCGCTTGTGGGGGAGCCGGGGGGGGGGGGGGCGCGGACAGGCTGACGGGCCTCTGTCCGGCTGGGCGCCTGAGAGGGGTGTCTAGCAGCAGCCCCCCAGCCAGCCAGCCAGCCGGGCCTGGGCATGCTTCCAGGCTTCTCCAACAGGTGGTGGTGGTGGCGGCGGCAGTGGAGGAGGATGGCATCCACATGGAAGGCATGGAAGGAAAATATTGGAGACATCCATCCATCCCCAACCATCCATCCATTTTGGGGTGCCGGTGCCACTCCGGGCGTGGGTCCTGCGCGCTTCGTCCGGGCTGGGGCTGCAGGTTTGTTGGTGCTCCGGTGCCCCCAGACCCAGCACAGGGAGATACCTGTCTGTAGAGGAGGCTCGGGGGGGCAGATGGAGGGTCGCTGTCCGGAGGCGCATCCACCGAGATTCGCCGGATCAAGGCCGGGCCAAAACGTTGCTCCCGGAACAAGCAGCGAGGTGGCGGGCTGCACATTTGCAGCGCCTGGTACTGCCACACTTTGCATGGCCCGTAGTTGGAGGTAGGCACTTTATATCGTACGTCTTGCAGTAGGTGCAGTGCTTTTGTTGTCCCTTTGTGCTGTCACTCACACGCGCAGTGCTCATCAATCCTGAAAGCAATGTGCCAACTGCCTGCCGCAGGTAGTAGTAGTAGCACTGGCATACTACCAGGCATAGTACTAGGTAGGCACCTAAAATAGTACCCTTATATAAGTTATAGGTGGTTACTTGTAGGTAACCTACTTGGAACGGTCAGCGCTACACTGAGCCACTACACGTGCCAGACGTTTGGTGGTGTCATCGGGTGGCTACAACGCCTCCTTGAGAGGCAACCTTGAAGTTGACACAGCTTTGAGGTCATCGCCGTGGTCATTCCCGGGGTACCTGGACCAACCAATGCATCATGGTGATACAGCAGATCCGACCTGGTGTCACACGCAAACCATGGGCAGGGCAGACGAAGCACATGACCACGGGCCGCAAGCTGCGATTGGTGCGACGCCAGAGGCCGCGTTTGTTCCCATCAAACACACGTAATGGCTCGCGCACTTTGGCGCAGCTCACACACAGGTATACATACGCAGGTCTGTATCGACGGCACCTTCAGCGCAAAAAAAAATCCGTCGCTCTCTCGATAACAGCCCATCGTCGATTTCGCGCGTCTGGCCGGCACTTGGCCGACGCAACGGTCGTATCCCCTGCCCCTGGGGATTTTGTGAGTTCGGCCAGAGACCAACGTCGCCCTGCGTGTCTCAAACGTCGCAAGAACGCGCAGATCCAGCCAGGTGCCTGCCCTGCCCCACTGGCACCGAAGCACCGGAGGCGCAAACCGATGCCCGAACAGACGCCGGGCCTGGGTTGCACGGGGTCTGATTCTGACGCAACCTGACCGGCACCGCGGCCGGTGTTTGGTCCCTCGCCGTCGCCGACGCTGTCGCCACGGGCGCCGCGCCGCAGAACCGCCAGCCAGCCTGCACAAGCAACGCGACGTCGTGCCGCCCCGATGGCATGTTTTGCTTCGCGCGGGTCGTGGTAGTATCATCTTTCTCCATGATCCTGCCTTCGTCGCCTTTGTAGTAGCAGTAGCATTGCCACGGTCCCGCTGCCGGGTCTCGGTGGTTCGCAGGATCGTGCTTCGAAGCTGAGGGACGGGATGGGACGGGACACCATCCAGGTATCACGCATAGGTAGTATACCTGTCCTGGAGCCTGTCTTTTGCGCATGAAATGGCGCGGTTTGAGCAACGGCGAGGAAGGGGTGCGACTTATGAATCCGGCAGATGCATTAATTCTCCTTGCACCGGCGATGCGGCGTCAGGGATTATCAGATGCACCCGCGTGACGCACTACAGACCGGCGAGCTAACTAACATGGGTGATTCAAGGAAAGCAGATGCCAAACAAAACGCCATGACCATCTTGTGTCGCGTCAGCAACAAGATGGAAGTCTGCTTGAGATGGATCCCCCACCTTAGACGCCAGCGGATGCGCCCCCAAACCCCCCCAACGTGGAACGTGGGACGTGGGACGTGGGACGCGGAGGAGATGCCAATGTCTCGCGAGTCTACCTTGCATACGCACTCTTATACCCCCACGTTGCGCGGTCCCATGGTTCAAGGACCAACCGAGTGCATGGCAATGTCTTGGCCAGGCCTGTTGACCGAGGCGCGAGGGATGCTTCGCGAAGGGTCTGCTTCGATTGGGTTCGTGAGGCGGGCATCAAGCCACCATCGCGATCCGTGGTGCGAGCACGAATAAGAAGCATGTACTTCGTATGCACCAAGTACGTACAGTACGTACGACACTACGGCAGCTCGGGTTGACCAAGGGGTGGACGGGGCTGGGCGTCGATCAGGTCACCCGAGTGGCTACGGGCACCAGTGGTTGCAGTTGAGGCTCGCCGACGTTGAAGATGCTGATGTTGGGCAAGGCGGTGGTGCATCGCGACTTACATGACGAACCGGTTCGGGAGTCGGGACAGCGCCGGGAGAGGGGAGGGGCAGGGCGTGCAACGGCCCCGCGGCGTGCCGTGGTGGCGGACGGGATGGCAGGCATCGCCTCCTCAGCAGCAGGAGAGCATGAGACACCCTGCTGGCCTTGGGGGGCTAAGTTATTAGGTGTGCCTCCTCTTCGGGCACCCCGTATCGACTGATTCGGTTGATTGTTTGGTTGCTCGGGCTGATCGACTGACTGTTGGTGTCTGCTCCAGCTGCAAGCAAGCAAGCAAGCATGCTCGCTCGCTAGGCTGGGCTGGGCTGGGCTGGGCTGGCTGGGCTGGGCGCGCGCCGCCGACAAAAAGATGGAATGACGAACCTGGCGAACCCAGCGAGCTGGGATTTGCGCTTCGTTGGGAGTCGGACGCATCTGGCCGGGGCAGAACGAACGACATGGGGTGGATGACTGGCGTGGATGCCAGCAGTTGCAGTGGCTGCAGTTGCAGTGGCTGCAGTGCTCGTGCTTGGCTGCACGTAGTATAATGGAAAGTTACTGCACTGTACAGTATGACTGCACGTCCCCTGGGAAGGTGCGGAGGCCATCCCGCTGGCCCCGGTCCGTCACTTCCAGGCAGGCGCCAAATGAGGGAAGGAGCTCCACAAGCTGCCACCTCTGCGACATGGCAACGTTACAGCCCCAGATTTTGCATCGACCCTTTGGTTTTTTTCCTGCGCATCACTTGCGCAAATCACCGACTGACGGTACCTCGTGCTCGCCAAAACTGCTGCGGTGCGGCCAAAGAATCTCTCGTCCCGTCCGTGCAGCAGCCCAGCACGAGTGGCACGGCAGTCCAGCGCCGCCGCTGCTACACCCACCGCCGTCCCTCACCGATCCATGCTACTTGCGCAGCCCATTGAATGAACCCCCCCCTCCCCTTGTGCCTGCAGCGCCGCCGCTGCCGCCCCTTAGATCCCCCTTCTAGCCCTACTAGACCGTCCCTATTGGCTCCGCCTGACCTGGCATCCCAAATCCATCTGCAACGCCTGAGAACAAGGTTGTGGTACCCCATTTCGCAGTCGCAGACGTCTCCCCACAGCGAGCCTTCATCGACGTTCGCATCACCGCGGGGTACGAGACGAGCAAGGGAGGCAGAGTATGAACTCACTCGCTTCTTCTGTGCGCACGTGCAAAGCACCTTGAAACGTTCCTCTTCCCTTTGTAGGTACGAGACGTACGTACGGGGAAATTACCTTGTTTGAATGATCCTCTGGCTGCCACTGTTGCGGCACTATACTACCACCCAAGGCCCCATTTACAATCACCCCCCCTTCCCCTTCCGTGGTGCTGCGCCGTGTCGTCGTGGGCGTGCGACGTTGGGTCCAGCTCACACGACACACCACACTCGACTCGACCACAGACGCCGACAACGATACCACACGCGGCCAGACATCCCCAGCAGCGCCGCTACCGACCTCTCAGCCCAAGCCCGAGCCCAGGACAGGGCACGACAGGCCACGCCAGGCACTCACTAGCTCATCCGTGCCTCCATCGTCGACGCGACCGCCGTGTGCGCACGCGAGACCCAATGGTCCACGCCTGTCCGCCGTCCCCTTCCTCGCCCTGACCCCATCCATCTTGCCCACTCCTCCGCCCGTCCGTCCATCCATGGCTGGCGCACCGCCCGCCTGCTCCCGGCTCCCCGTGCAAGTAACATCCCATCCCCCATCCCATCCCATCCACCTTTCGGCTCGACCTAGTTACTAGCTGGGCGGGCGGCCCGTCTCCTCGTCGTCGTCGCCGGCGCCTGTCTGTCTCTCCCTGCCCGGCCCAGCCAGCCCAGCCTATACGACCAGATCCGCCGTCCCTTTCTGCTGCCCACTTGCGCAGCCTCTTCAACGACACGCTCACTCGGCATCGCCTTGCCCCATCTTGCCCTGTCTTCAGCCAAGGTTTCATCCCAGGGCTCTTTTCTCTGACGCGCTCGTATAGCCTCGCCCCCCCAGCGTTGTCTGTCCAGTACGAGAGTACCCCAGGGTGCCTGTCGATCGGCCCATCGTCTCTTCTCGATCCAACCGCGCACGACACACGCTCACATCCCTGCACAAGCGCGGCCTGCATTCTTCTCTTGTTGTTCTCTGTTGATTCCTCGAGCACACCATACTTATGTCACCTTGGTTCCTCTACACCATATGACCATCCTCACCTGCTATACCGCCGCGGCCCTATTTTACACTCGTTCTCTCCCCCATTATCTGACCCGCTATCCCCCTCATCACCCCCATAGCCTACCACATCGCACGGCCTCCCTACCCCGGATCACACCTTGCATTTAATATACGGATCGCCTCTCTCCTCCTCCTCCTTCTTCGCCTCCTCCCCTCCAAGTCTCCGCCACCTTCGCCCATGTTATGCTCGTATCCGCCTGCGCAATGACGACCTTTCGAAAAGCCTTCATTGCCGCCATCGTCAAGAGCCTGCTGCGAGGCAAATCTCTGATACAGGCCATTCTTTCCTACTGGATCAAGCCGCTGGGCGCCAACGCCTCCGCCTCCAAGCGCAACAAGGCATCCAAGAGCCTCCAGGAATTCCTGAAGGAGGCCGAAGCAGCTCTGCTCGGCCCTGTCAGCGGAGATGGCCTGCTGCAACTATCCGCGGGCTTGAAAGCCCAGTTCTTCGAGCGTCTGCAGACCGACCTGGAGTGCATGCTGCCTTCATACAGCCACCAGCTGCCCACCGGAGGCGAAGCTGGCCAGTACCTCGCTCTCGACGTCGGTGGATCAACTCTCCGAGTCGCCTTGGTTGAGCTGCGAGGACGCGAAGCCGAGGAAGGAAAGCAGAGCGAGATCGTCAGCATGCGCAACTTCAAAATCGGAAAGCCCATCAAGGACCTGGAGGGCATGGCATTCTTCGACTGGATGGGCGAACGGATACAAGAAGTTGTGTCAGCTGGTCTCAACCGGGGCCACAGCCTGGAGAAGCCCTTGCCCGTCGCCCTGGCGTGGAGTTTCCCCATCGAGTACGTATTCAAACGTGCCCTTCGCGTTGCCCTTCGCGTTCCTCCAGTCTGACAACATATAGGCAAACGTCGCTTGGCGGCGGCAAGCTCCAGAGAATGGGCAAGGCGTTTTTGGCGGATAAAGGCCTGTTGGGTGAGGATCTGGGCGAGATCGTGAAGCAGGCATGCAAGAAGCAAGGCCTCGACGTCGAGTTGGGTGTGATCCTCAATGACTCGAGCGCCTGTCTCCTGTCCCGAGCGTACTCGTATACGTCGACTCGATTCGGCCTGATTCTCGGCACTGGCGTCAACATGGCCGCCTACCTCCCCGTCATGACCATCGGCCGACCAAAGTTTGGCTCCCGCCCTATCGGATGGTTCAGCCAGGCCAGCCATGTCATTGTCAACACCGAGCTGGGCATGTTTGGGCACAACATCCTGCCCATGACGCGTTGGGACCACACGCTTACCCGGGAGCACCCACGACCCGACTTCCAGCCTCTGGAGCACGAGGTCAGCGGTATGTATCTTGGAGAGATCGCTCGCCTGGCTCTGCTTGAAGCTATCGAGACCACGGGCATGCTCGGGGGCATGGTGCCGCCGTCTCTGAAGGCATCCTACTCGCTCGGAACCGACACGCTCTCCATGATTGAGAGGTAAGAGAGCCGCTTACCGCGACCGTTGGGCTGAAACAGCGCGCTGACACGCTGTAGCGATACTACCCCTGAGCTCACAGAAGCCATCAAGATTTTCTCTGAGCGACATCCCTCATCTCACGCCCCCACAACATCAGACATGCTAGCCATCAAGGCCATCGCCTCGTTCATTTCAGTACGATCCGCCGCCATTGTGGCTACGTGCGTCTTCACGTTATGGGACTGCCGAGTAGAGGCCGAGGCCGCCTACATTTCCACTTTGCCCGAGTCCTCGCCTGAGCGGCTCAGGGCGGAGGCGGACATGAAACTCGAAAAGACAACTGTTGCATTTAACGGAAGCGTCATTGAAAACTACCCGAAGTACCTTGCCACGTGCCAACGGTACATCGACGAGCTGGTCGAGAGCAAGGGGCTGGCTGAACCGCGCAGCATCCAGCTCGTCCCCGCCAAGGAGAGCTCGCTAATGGGCGCGGCCGTCGCGCTAGCCTGCGTCGAGCACGATCTTTGAGGGAGTGGACTTCTTTTTCGTGCGAGGCACGTTGGCGCTGGAGCGCTTGCTATGATACCTTGAATCGCGTTGCCATCTTATCATCGGGGATCACTGGTCATGCGGCAGAAAAGTTTCGCATACCATAGAGGCGTCGGGCAGCATTGATTTCTTCTTTTCCTTTCGATTGTTTGGCGCACGATGAGTCGCTTTTTGGCGACACATATAATCAGCAATCTGGGCCATGGCCGAGGACATGGTTGGAGATTTTTTCATTGCACCGACTGGGTGGCACAAGTGCTTCGGTGCAGCCGCTACATGACGAACGGGGATACCATGAGAGCAGTATGAGGGACATGTTTGTCCAAAGGTAGATATAGGATTGGAGCAGGTTTGGATTCAATCCGGTAACTCATCTTAGAAGTGAAGCTCGTTCAATGATGTGAGATGCAAGGAAAGGGAGAGTGAGATAAGGCGTTAAGTGCTGGGTGGGTACGTGCTAAGTTAGTACTAGTAGGTCCCTTATGTCGCGTCGCGGGGGCAGTGAAACGTGACATGAGGTACAGGAACGCGGAAGTGCCCGTGTGGTGCAAGTGATTAGCTGTACCTATACTTTTCCATGTCATGTGACTGCCTGCGTCGTTCGCGTTCCGCCCGCCGCTAGTGCACTCACGAGTTAGGCACGCGTCTCGCGCATAACACTGCCCGCCTCTGACCGATCTCGACCCTCTGCAGCCTACAGGCAACAAGGCAGCCTCCGACTTTGCAATCTTGCTTGCCACGTCGACAGAGCTCGATGTGCACGCAGTGGCTTCCACCACCCTCTTGCTATAAAATCTGCCGCAACTGATCGATATACCCCCGGTTGCTTTGGACCGCTCCTCGGTACACACGACCATGGGTGACGTCGCCAGCGCCGGCTTGTTCGCCGAATGCGCGATTGCCTTTGTGCCGAGCAGCACACTGGCACCCAAACTTATCTCTGACGTGAGCGACAAACCTCATGCCCGCCGAATATGGTGCCTCGAGTGAGGGCCCCGGTCAAATGCTAACTAACACGTACGAATCTCTAGCTGTCGCTCATCCTCGAGGAGAATGGCGCAACGATCCGCGAGCCGCGACGCGACGGCTCGATCCCCATCGAGCGGGTCACGCACGTCGTTTCCAATACCATCGACTTCCCGCAATATGTCGAGTCCCAGGCGGTCATGATCCCTGTGGTCACGATGCAGTGGATTACACAATCGGTCGCGCGGCGGCGGCTCGCCCAAGTGCGACCGTACTCGCCCGACCCGCGCATGATATTCGCAGAGGTGGTGGTGACGTGCGCCGGCCTCCCCGTCATGGACAAGGAGAGCATCCTGGGCGCCGTCATGGCGCTCGGCGGACAGGAGTCCAAGGACCCAAGCCGGTTGACGACGCACATTTGCGCGCTGACCACGGACGATCCTAAAGTCCAAGCCGCCACAGGGAGGGGATTCAAAGGCAAGGTGGTTTTGCCACATTGGTGAGCGCATCTCTTTGCAAGTTCCGGTTGAGGCGCTTGGGCTCTGCTAGAGCAACACGCTGATTGTTTGTAGGTTTGATGCGTGCTTCAAGCTTGGCAAGCGCATCGACGAAGCTCCGTACCTCCTACCGGATCCTGATATCCTCAAGATGAACCCGGAAGACGAGCTCGACATCCCTGTGAACGACGCCCTCGATGGTGCCACGTCGGTAAACCCGCAGTGGACGCCGCTGCCCGAAAACGAAGAAGGCCAGCGTGCACCCTGCACCGTCTTTCAGGATCGCAAGGTCCTCTTGGCCAAGGACCTGGGCATCAATGCCCGTCTCACCAAGACACTCAGGGAGATTATCGACAACGGCGGTGGCAGAGTCGTTCAAGAGGTTAACGATTGCGACATGTTCATCTGCCAGTATCGTCATGGCGCTCAGTATGTGCAAGCCTCCCAGTCCTGCAAGGAGGTTGGCAGCTTGTCTTGGCTCTTCTACCTGATCGTCCACAACGAGTGGCGCAACCCGCTACACCGACTGTTACACTATCCCATTCCTAAAGACGGCATCGAGGGATTCAAGGACCTGCGCATCACTGTGTCCAATTACGGCGGCGAGGCGCGCATCTACCTGGAGAATCTCATCCGAGCCTGCGGCGCCGAATTCACCAAGACGATGAAACAGGACAACACTCATTTGATTACGGCACGGAACTCGAGTGAAAAGTGCAAGGCCGCTCCCGAATGGGGTGTCGCCGTCGTCAATCACCTCTGGATCGAGGAGAGCTACGCCAAGTGCGAGAAACGCAACATCAACATAGCCAAGTACAACCACTTCCCGCACCGAACGAATCTAGGCGAGATTATCGGTCAAACCTTTCTTGAGGAGTCGAGACTGCGGGACATGTATTATCCCGGCGGCGAAGAGTCCATGTCGCCGCGAGCCAAGCGGAAACGCAAAATCCTCGAGGCCGCCGAAGATAATGCCTACCACAGAGGCCCTGCAGAGGGCGTCACCATCGGCCAGCACGACCAGGAGCGCAACTTTGACGTGATGCGGGACGTGGATGACAAGAACACAAAGTCCGAGGTCGGCAGCTCCGTCAAGACTCCGGCAAGATCGCGACACCTGACGTCCGGGAAGGAGAACGACAGCCCTAGCGTCTCCGGAAGCCGCAGCGCCAAGGCCAAAGCGCGGGACTTGCTGCAGCACATCGCACCGGATATTGCACTGTACGAAAAGGAAAAGAAGCGGCACGGCAAGTCGGGCGCGCCGTGGGGAGGCAAGCGGGCGGCGGATCAGGCCGAGAAGGACAAGGCGGGCAAGACGGCGAGGAACGATGAGGACGACGATGAAGAAGCCAAGCGACCGACCAAGAGGTCTCGGCCATCGCTCCCCGAGGTCGAGATGCGCATCGTCGTGACCGGCTTTAAGCGATGGGTAGGCGACAGGAGCAAAGAGGACCAAGACCGGGTAAGCAACGTGTTTGGCTCTCTTGGGTACAAATCTATGGATGCTGACTCTAGACGCAGAGAAAACTTCGTGACATGGGTATACAGATTGTACAGCAGGGCCAACCTTGCGACTTTGTCGCGGCGCCGTGCGTCATGCGGACCGTTAAATTCTTGTGCGCGCTGTCGCGGGGCGCACGAGTGCTGTCTACGGATTATATCGAGGCGGCGATCGACTCCGGGGAGATGCCGTCTTCGGACGACTTCCTTTTGAAGGACCCCGCGGCGGAGAAGAAGTACGACATGAAGCTCGAGAGATCGTCCTCGAGGGCCAAATCGAACAAGGGAAGGCTGCTTCAGGGCATCCCCATCTATTGCACCGAGAAGATCCGCAACGGGCCCGACAGCTACCGCTCCATCGCCGAAGTCAACGGAGCCATCTTCAAGATATACCGCGCACGGAGCGGCACGACCATCAAGCCCACGACGGCGGAGGAGGATGGTGGTGCGCCGCCCGAACCCGTGTACCTCCTGAGCGGCAATACGCCCGAGGAGAAGCAAGTCTGGTCCAGGTTCATCGAGATGGCGGAGAGCGGTCATATGGAGCCCCGAATCGTGGCGCCGGACTGGCTCCTGGACGTGGCCATGGCGCAGCAGGTGCGATACGACGAGAAATACCTGGTGGAGAACTCCCCCGCCAAGTAGACAGGGCATCTACGTTTTTGAGGTCCGCTTTTCGAAGCATGTCATGACGGTGTTATGGAGTTGGCTGGAGAGCGTGGTGGTGCTTGCGCTCAGGGCTTTTGAGCATCTCTCTTTCTTCGCGTCTCAAACGCATGTAGGCAGCGTTGTGAGACAGGATGGCATCTCGGTGTAAGAGTGGTAGTTTGCAGCTAGCGTCGTGTTAAAAGAACTTGACACCCAGGGAGTCTTCTTGCCCGAATATTTGTGCCTTGCCGCGCTTGACCAGGACATTGAGGGCTTTGAGCAGGACCTCGCTGTCCATGCCGTGGAACTCTACCATAGACGTTAGTGCTGCGGGAGCAGACCTCAACGAGGTATGACGTGGCTGCAAACTCACCCGTTCCCCGCGTGCCCTCGCCCTCGGTAAGCTCATAGACGGTCAGAACGCTGCCCTTTTGGCCCGTCTCCTCGACGTAGGCCTCGACAGCGGCGGCCCACTCCTCGGGCTTGCGCCAGTAGATGAGGACGACGTCACCTTCCCTGCCGGAGGCGGTGGCGCCGGCGACACTGGCACTGGCACTGCCCCCCGACGAGCCGGAGGAGTAGAGGTACTCGGCGCGGCCGTCCTTGCGCATGAAGTCGACGAGCTCGCGGATGTCGGCGGGGCCGAGGCGGCGGTCGATGCGGCGGTTGCGAAAGAGGTCCGAGTCGGCGGCCTCGGAGAGGGCGAGGCGGAAGAGGCGGTGGTGGCGGGCGTAGGCGAGGACGAGGGCGGACCACTTTGTGAGCTGGGCGTGGTGGGTGGTGAGGTTGGTCTGGCGGGTGAAGAAGGCGGGGAAGTGGTACTCGCGGGGGAAGATGAAGGGGGAGGGGGAGGAGGGCGATGTCGATGAGGGCGGCGGTGCGGCGGTGGTCGTTGCTGCTGCTGATGTTGTCGTTGTTGTTGATGATGATGGCGCTGCTACGACTGGAGGTAGTGCCGCCGAAGACGACGTCGTGGGCGGAGGGGACGGGCCGGAGAAGTCCCGGGGAGGAGGAGGAGAGGTAGTGCTGGCCGCCATGCCGGTGCTGACCATGGCGTGGCGGGTGAGATTGAGTAAGGTACTACTATCTCTAGCCTGGTGAGGAAAGCCGCAAGAGTGAGTGAGTGAGTGAGTGGTCGAGTGAGTGAGTTGAGCGATGTGCAGTGGTGGTGGTGTAAAGTGGAGCTGGCTGGTGGCATGAGCGCGCCCGCTCAATGAACGGATGACGCAGCAAACGGTCGCCAGGTGCCTGGCCGCCCGCCCTGCTCCAGCGATTAGCCATTGCCGTTGACCGCCCCCCCCCCTAATAACTTCCTCCACCGAGTGCCTGATGCTACTAAGGCACATACTAAGTTACTACAGTACAAAGCACAGTGCAGCGAGCAAGACACGGTCCAAGACAGCGACGGAAACAAATCCATGACCCTCTAGCGGAGAGACGAATTGAATGAATCGTCCGACAGCATTTCGATGGGCCACTGCTGCTCGCCGGACCAATCGACGGCTCGAGATATCGCAGTGCCTGGGCTGGGCTGGGCTGGGCTGCCTGCCGTGATGGTATTGTAAGATACAATTGACTAGCAGCGGGCCCTTCTTTATCGCGTCGCTGATGATAAGAACCGGCCACGACTGCGACACATCAGCCAATCAGCCGCCCCGCATAGACGGTGGAATCCCTATCAAGATTTCCCTCCAGAGTCAACGACGATGAACACCTGGAGTCTCCACAGCCCGCCTCCCGCATACGGCTTTGCCCGCTCGCGGTCATCTGGGGGGAAAAGGCGGCCCCCCGTTTGACGAGGCCCCTTGCGAGCCGAGCCGGGTGATGGCTGTATACCAAGTACGAAGTGCTGTATTGTCCGAGTGTCCAACGAACCCGGACGAGCCCCGGAAATGCCACGACGGCGTAAACTTTTCGCCACAACCGGCAGGCGTCCGTCCGTCCATCCAGCACTGCCGTGTCAGCGTCCGCCCACAAGGCGATGCAATGACCAAACACCATGGGGGCGATAAGCGGCTCAACGGCACGGTCCCGGCCCCGGCGGCCCACCTCGAGACGGCAATCGTCCTTCTCCGCGGACCACCACATCGGCATCGCCCGGGAGGTGATTGGGTGCTGCCACTATCGGCCGGGGGAACGCCCCTTATCGTGCCCGTGTCGTTCGATCCTCGCGTGCTCACGGCGTGCTGCGCCTGGAGTATCCTACAAGCGTGTGAAGCCCGGGCGCGGACGTATCGAGCGTTCGAGGGCCGAAATGCCTTACTCCGCGGGGGCAACAGCCACCTGATAATCACGAGACAGTGAGACACCGTGACGCGAGAGAGGCATTTCGTCAGGTAGGGCCTGAGCCGAGCGAGCGGGCCCGGTATATACCTCGCCAACTCCCAGGGCGCGCGGGACCCCTTACACGTAGCCGGGAAATGGCGCCTTGACCTTCGTCTGGGCCCCCCCCTCATCGCCATCTCGTTGCAGGTCTATCCGTGACGTGACCGAAGATGTCCCAGACGCCCGGTGTGAAGAGAGTCGTGGTGGTGGGCTTGGGCATGGTGGGCATTGCCTTCATGTAGGTTCTCATACTGGTCCAGTGCGATGACCATCCAGTAACGCGAGCGGCAGAGAGAAACTGCTCAAGTACGATGCCCGGACGCGCGAGTACAACGTCACGGTCCTGGGCGAGGAGGCGCATCTGGCGTACAACCGAGTCGGCCTGACGAGCTTCTTCGAGCACCGCAAGATCGAGAACCTGTACCTGAATCCCGCAGAATGGGTAAACGCTTCCCAGCCTACCACTCACTTGCTCCAATGCGGCCCGTGCTGATCTTCACGAATGTAGTACACGAGCGCCGGTAAAGACGCCTTGGGATACCTTGTCAACACCAAGGTCGTCGCAATCGACTCGACGGCTAAGACAGTCACCTGCGCCAACGGTGATGTGGTGTCCTACGACATCCTCGTCCTGGCGACGGGGTCCGACGCGATCCTCCCGCGGCAAACACCCGGACACGACGCCCGGGGCGTCTTCGTATATAGGACCATCGACGACCTGATAAGCCTCATTGACTTTGCCGGCACGAGAAAGGGCTCCGTCGGGGCCGTCGTCGGCGGCGGTCTGCTGGGCTTGGAGGCGGCCAAGGCCATGATGGACCTCGAGTCGTTTGCGCAGGTCAAGCTCATTGAGCGGAACAAGTGGGTACTCAGCCGGCAGCTGGACGAGGACGCGGGGGCCATGGTCGTCCAGCAGGTCAGGGACCTCGGCCTGGACGTGAAGCTCAGCAAGCGCGTGCACAAGATCAAGGTGGACGACGACAACGGCGTGAGCGGGGTCGTGTTCGAGGACGGCGAGGAGATGGACTGCTCGACCATTTGCTTCGCCATCGGCGTCCGCGCGAGGGACGACCTGGCTCGCAGCTCGGGCCTCGAGTGCGCCGAGCGCGGCGGCGGCATCGTCGTGGGCGACGACCTGACCACGAGCCACCCAGACATCTACGCCATTGGCGAATGCGCGAGCTGGCAGGGTCAGACCTTTGGCCTCATTGCCCCCGGCGTGGAGATGGCCGACGTGCTCGCTTTCAACCTGACACAGGCCAAGCTTCACTCGCCGAGGGCCTTTAAGCGGCCGGATCTCAGCACCAAGCTCAAGCTGCTGGGCGTCGACGTCGCCAGCTTCGGGGATTTCTTCGCCGATCGGGACGGGCCGAAACAGTTACCTCCCAAGTACAAGAGGAGGTTGAAGGACGGCGCGGGCGCTGGACTTCCTCCCGAGACACCGACGGTCAAGACGCTCACATACAAGGACCCGTTCCAGAACGTCTATAAAAAGTACCTGTTCACGGCGGACGGCAAGTACCTGCTCGGAGGCATGATGATTGGCGACACCAAGGACTACGTCAGGGTAGTCCCCATGGTCAAGAACATGAAGGAGCTCGAGACGCCGCCGAGCCAGCTCATCCTGGGTGCGCAGGGGGAGGGCGACGATGGCGGGGACGACCTCGACGACGACACGCAAATCTGCTCGTGCCACAACGTCACCAAGGGCGACGTGGTCAGCCGCGTCAAGGACGGGACGTGCAAGGACATTGCGTCCATCAAGGCGTGCACCAAGGCGGGCACGGGTTGCGGCGGCTGCATGCCGTTGGTGACGACCATCTTCAACAAGACCATGGCGGCCATGGGCAACGAGGTCAAGAACCACCTGTGCGCGCACTTTAGCCACTCGCGGGCGGAGCTATACCATATCGCCATGGTCAAGCGGCTGACGACGATGCGCGAGCTGATGCGCGAGGCGGGCAACGATGTCGACGCCGGTGGCTGCGAGCTGTGCAAGCCGGCCGTGGGCAGCATCCTGGCCTCGCTCTGGAACCGTCACGTCATGGACCGGCCGACGCACGGCCTGCAGGACACCAACGACCGCTTCCTCGGCAACATCCAGCGCGACGGTAGCTACTCGGTGGTGCCGCGGGTGCCCGGCGGCGAGATCACGCCCGACCGGCTCGTCGTCATCGGCGAGGTGGCGCGCGACTTTGGCCTCTACACCAAGATCACGGGTGGGCAGCGCATCGACATGTTTGGCGCCCGCAAGCAGGACCTCCCGGCCATCTGGGCCCGTCTCATCGCCGCGGGCATGGAGTCGGGCCACGCCTACGCCAAGTCGCTGCGCACCGTCAAGAGCTGCGTCGGCTCGACCTGGTGCCGCTTCGGCATCGGCGACAGCGTCGGCATGGCGGTGCGCCTCGAGGAGCGCTACAAGAGCGTGCGTGCGCCGCACAAGATCAAGGGCGGCGTGAGCGGTTGCGTGCGCGAGTGTGCCGAAGCGCAGAGCAAAGAGTATGTGGTGGACGATGCCATACCCCTTTCTTTTACCCCTTTTCTAGGGTAGCGCCCATGAGTTCCCGCTGCGCCCTCCTCACTTAAGGACAATGACGGTCTGCTAACGTCACCCGTAGCTTCGGCCTCATCGCCACAGAAAAGGGCTTCAACATCTTCGTCGCCGGCAACGGCGGCGCCAAGCCCCGGCACGCCGAGCTGCTGGCCAAGGACGTGCCGCCCGCCGAGGTGGTGCCCATCCTCGACCGCTACCTCATGTTCTACATCCGCACGGCCGACAAGCTGCAGCGGACGGCCCCCTGGCTCGAGAGCCTGCCCGGCGGGCTCCGGTATCTGCAGGAGGTGGTGCTCGAGGACAAGCTGGGCATCTGCGCGTCGCTCGAGGCGCAGATGCAGGAACTCGTGGGGAGCTTCTTCGACGAGTGGGCCGAGGCCATCGCGACGCCGTCCCTGGCGGCCAAGTTCCGCCAGTTCCACAACTCGGACGCGCGCGTCGACGGCGTCGAGGCCGAGCGCGAGCGCGGCCAGAGCCGCCCCGTCTACTGGGCCAAGGAGCCCGCCACCGACGACTTCAAGGGCCTGCGCGGGCGCTGGAGCCGCGTCGACTGGGAGCCCGTCATCGAGGCCTCGTACTTTGACGGCGCCGACGAGTTGCCCAACGGCATCTCGGCCAACATCAAGCGCAGCGACACCCAGCTCGCCGTGTGGCGCTTCAAGGGCCGCTTCTACGCCACCCAGCAGATGTGCCCGCACAAGCGCGCCTTTGTCCTCTCCGATGGCCTCCTCGGACAGAGCCCCTATGATAAGAAGGGCGACGAGAAGAGCCGCCGAGACGACGAGTCCGTGTCGTCGACGCCATTGTCATCTTCATCTTCTTCATCCGGGCCCGATACATCACCGCCGACGCCGGCATCGCTGGCATCGACGCTAACCTCGCTATCGTCATCATCGTCGTCGTCGTCTTCAACATCTCCTTCTGACACCAGCACCGCCACCACTATGGCATCGCAATCGCAAACATCGCCGTGGATCTCATGTCCGCACCACAAGCGCAACTTTGACCTCGGCAACGGCTCCTGCAGCACCGACACCTCCCTCTCCATCGCCACCTTCGACGCCGAGGCCCGACCGGACGGCATGCTGTACCTGCGGCTGCCGCCCACGGACGAGCTGGACGCGGCGCTTGGGACGAGCCGGTGGATGGTCCGCAAGGGCGAGAGCGGCGACGGCCCCTTTACCGAGCTGGACCGCCGGACCGCCGCCGCCGCCGCCGCCCTGGGGAAGCGGGGTAGGAAGCCCAACGCCGTCAAGGCTGGGCTGGGCGGCGCGGGTACCAAGATGGTGAAGCCCGTCCAGCTGATGATGGCCGGGGGAGGATGTGGGTCAGCTCCCGAGTGGTGAGATGTATCGCAAGTGCGACGACAACCTTTGACGAGACGTGGAGATAACAAGGCGCCGCCCCCCTTTAGACTCCTAGCCCTCTTTTATTTATTAGGCTTTCAGCGGGTAGACTAGCCATGTGCATCAGTAGAGGGGGAAACAAGCCACATCAAGATCATGCATATATGCCCTGACCGAATCGAGCATACTCTCGTCCCGAGCAAACGCCACGACCAAGCACCCGCGCCTCGTCCCAAGCTAGAGCGGCCACAGCTGTACAGCCAGCCAGTCGTACACATATCTAGATCTACATATGCACAACATGGAGTGCGCCGTAGCTGAAAAGATGGCTAGAACGAGGACCCGATTAGAGTGACTCCCGAGGGAGGGGGTGCAACAACTAACCGAAGCTCGGCAGACGCATCTTCGCTCGTGTGTGTGTGGAAGTGTCCACAGCCACCGACCGCTGGCTGGCACAGCAAGCGAGTAGTAGTAGGACTGGTTATGTGCCGCTTTTACCGGGCTTGCTGGTGCTGTCGTGTACGACGACAACGACAACGACTCGGCCGGCCGGCTGGTCGACCGAGGTCTGTCGGTGCATGTGAACTTGCTTTCCATGAGAGAGAGCGAATATCGATGGCATACGTGCTGCACCTGTGTAGTCGGAACACGCTTCCAGCCTCCTGCAAGCCGTGGTGCTATTGCCTTTACACTCCCCACGTTCCCGCGTAGCCCCCGGGCAAGGGACGCACGCGCCTCGTCGTGCCCCAGCCCGGATCTCTTATTGGGCACCCGCCGCCCGTCGTCAGGGCAGTGCGTATATAGACATTACCAGGAGGCGGCGACAGCACGGCATGGCGTGTATAACGCCATCGTGGCGTTTAGTTCCCGAGACTCGGAGGAGGAGAGGGGGAAGGAGGCATACTACTGCTATGTAGTCCGGGAACTCCGCGTTACAGGAAGGGCTTTCCTTTTGTGTATATGGCGGCGGCGGCGGACAGTTGGGTAGGTAGGCAGGAGGGGTGTCGCAGCTCACTCGGATCTGCCGCGGCTCCTGCAGATCTGCTGCCCCTGACGGATCGTCGGTTCGGGTTTCGGCTGGGGCTGGTTGGGGAGCGGCGAACCCGTCCTCCTTCCTGTACTAGTAGTGGGTAGTAGTAAGCTAGTAGCGGGAGCCGATTGGGTCGTCTGATAGGGACGTTTGTGTTTTGTTGGAGATGGTGTTGCATCGTCGACGACGACGTACAGACAGTATACTTGTTGGAAGAAGTCCATTTTTCTCGTGCGAGCCTACGAGTGCGTACGTCATTTGCACGGCGAGACTTCTTTTTTTTTCTCGCTCTCGCTTACTTGCTTGACTGTGGCGAGGATGAGGACGGACAGACCCAAAAGTTCCCCTCTTGTTTTGTGTCTTTCACATGCTTCTCGTGTGGCTTTCTGACGGCAGCACCGGGTCCAGCAAACGACGTGGTTGGTGATGCATGTGTGTTGTAGTCGTACGCATATGGCGGGCAGGGCTATTAAAGCACAGCAACTACCTACAACAACAACAACAACAACAACAACAACTACAACAACGAGGTCCGGGGCGCCGCTGTAGGGTCGCACCTTATGCATTCCCCCAAGATGCGGTAGCCTCTTTGGTTGTAGGTGGTGGTCGGTCTTGCTTGTGCTCGGGCTACACTACTGTCAAGAGTACGACTACGCAAACTAAAAAGTACGTACGTTCTTCTTGTACATGGGCCACTTTGGGGAGGATCCGGTTGCAGCCGGACTGGGGGTCCCCTCTGCCCTGCCCTGTCTGGGAGGGCGAAGGGAAAGCGACGACGGGACTGGAGATGCTCGGCCGTCATTCCGCGCGGCGCAAAAGGGGGGGATTGGGACTTGGACGTCGTGCGGCTCTTGATATACTACACTCTTTCAACGTTGACTCTTCAACATCGACTCGCCAGGACGCCGTGGAAAGCGCGCGTATCTGTCTCATCTCCCCCGCGTCCCTACGAATGCCTCTCCACAACACGTTTCAACCAAGTTGTCGTAACTATAGCATCGCATAAAAAGACGCCTTCCCGGGCTCGCAGGGTGCCATCCGGTCCATCGGGCGGCGGCGGGCGCAGGCGGGCGGGAGGAAAAGCCGCCACCCACTGCAGCCACACCGACCTCCCCCGATAAGTAGATGATGGATGTTTATTTATACTCGGAAGACAACTACGAAGTATATGGCCGCCCCATTTCTCCACGTCGCACGAGCGACAACATGCATGTAGGGATGAACGTTGTTGGCAACTACGTACGAAGTACGAATACATTGCCATGTACGCACAGGCGGCCGGCCCTTGTTCGAGTCTCGGCACCGGAGCGCACATGCAAGCGTCACGGGATAGACGCGTCCTGTGCTGCCACCCACCATCGCCAACACTTGTTCTCCATCGGGGCTCGAACAAACACATCAGTGGTACCATGGTCCTCCCCCACCAGGACGGAAATAGGGACAGATACGTACCATGTATGGTACTACTCATGTATGAGCGGCTCGGCAGTCGCTGGCGGCTGCGGCGACAGTGGCCCCCCTATCCCCCATCAAAGGGGCAGTGATTGGCGCTCACAGACTGCCACGGACTTTTCAGACAAGGACACCAGGAAATCACCATACGTATTCATACGCACAAAACCTAGTAGAACAGCGCCCCATCCGCTGAGGGTTCAACTTGGGCAGACGTCACAAAACGGGGGGCGGGGGGAGTTGGGTCTGGGTTCCGCAAGACCATGCTGTGTCTATCTCGGGTCTGGGTCCGTGTCATGGATATACCTCCAATATCTTTTACGGTCCAGCCTCGCGTCATGTTGTTGACCATGATCTTGATGCTCATGTTGTTGTTGTTGTTGTTGTTGTTGTTGATGATGATGATCACTCCAATAACGATGACGACGACACCGTACAAAGAGGGAAACCCGGATACCCATCATCAGCAGCAGCGGCCGCATGCCGGGGAGATTCCGCCCGCCACACGCCGAGGAGGCGTCTGCCCCCCTCAACCCAAAGCCGTCCGTCCGACGAGCGAGGCGAGGCGAGCAAGCGAAACCAACCCCCCTCCCCTCCTCCCCCCTCGGGCCTCTCTCACCGTTCCCCCTCTCTTGGGGAAACACGTACGCGCACGTCGCGTGTGTAGGTAGTAGCTTAGTACCTCACGCAGCACCGCCGAACCTCGGCAGTGAGGGGGGGAAAGGGAAGGGGAGGCGCTTTGGACGGAAACCGCGAAGCCTCGTCGCCTACGTACTTGCCAATACAGCAGCGGCGGCCAGGAAGAGATCCGCCCAAAACGACACCCTACCTTACCTACCTATCGAGACACGACGTACATCCCATCTCCATCCCGCCTACCTACCAAGGTAGGTAGGTACCTTGCTTGTCGTTGTTGCTTTTCGCGAGCATGCATGCCGCCTTCCCCGGCCTGTGTCTTAGAAGCGCCAGTACGTACTCGGGAAAACCACTTGCACCAGGGACATCAAATCTCGCTCCTCCTTTCCCCCCGGGAACGTGTATATAAACCCTCGCTCTCCTCCCCTCGTCCTCTTCCCTGCCCTGTCCTCTCTTCCACTCCCAACCTTTCCATCATCCTCCAGTTTCCAAAAGCCCTGAAGCACCCCCTTTACGAACAACAACAGCAACAACAGGAAAACCCCCTTTCATCCCGCCACCATGAAGTTCGCCATCGCCCTCGCTGCTCTCGTCTCCCTGGCCGCCGCCAATACGGCCCCGGCCCTTCCGGTCCCCAAGTGCTCCGAGAGCTGCATCAGGCAGGCCATGAAAGACAACGGATGCAAGCTCAATGTCGAGTGCGCCTGCCAAAAGTTTAACGAGCTCAAGACGGCCGCCACGCCCTGCGTCATCAAAGCGTGCGGCCAGGAAAAGGCAATTAGTACGTCTTCTTCTTCGTCTTCCTCTTGCGTTTCCCTCTCCATAACCATTTGCTGTCTGTGCAAACGCTTCTGACACGTCTGACCTTTATTAGAGGAGGTACTTCCGGCCGTCAAGAAGATGTGCAACAAGTAGGAAAGACGCGATGCCGAGGCGTGGGGTCCCGCATTTGCGAGCCTTATCTGACGGTACCGTCCTCGGCTTTGGACGCGGGCAAAGGGTGTCTGTCACATAGAAGCCGATAGCAGCACACTTAAAATGGCATACAAGGCCCTCGGTTGCCTGTTTGCGATGCGATGACTTGGTCACCCGAGAATGCCGCATAAACGGTCATAGAAATGACTGCCTGTGGAGTCCACATCTGGACGTGATGCCTGCCTACAATGAGGGAGGTATGATGGTTGCCCAAAGGGAAGGTCGAGTCGTCCCAACAGACAAAGCCGCCCGTCACCCAAGTCGCGCTTCAGTACTGCCATCTCGGCTTGCCACGACTAAAGATGAATTATGTAGGTGTTGAGCAATGAATGTACCATACGTAGACTGCATGGAGCCCCGAGAGCAACACCAGCGATACCTGGCGGTATCGTCATTCTATATATATAGGTATACGTCTCCTTTTCGTTCCACACGTTATGCCGGACAGTTCGTCCCTGTTCAGTTCCCCGTTGCCGCTATTAAAAAAGAAGAAAAGAGAAGAGAGGGCGCAGGCCAACGATCGCCGACCGTTTCGACGCGACCGCGTGCCCTAGATTGTACAATATTCCGCAAAAAGGGGACGCGTCAATATATTTCCATGTCAAACGAAGCGCGTGCAGAGAGCCTTCTGCAGAGCTCAATCCCAAACGCCGGAAAATGGACAGACAACCGACGACATACTAGAAAAAGGTCAACTAGGCTTCCGCCCCTTCGGCGTCGCTCAGACTGCCGTATCCTGTGTCGCGTTCCGATCCTGCCAAAGCCTTCGTTGCCGCCAAACACCGCTCGACGATGCTGTCTCGCAGCTCCGAGTTGACTCCACACTTGCTTGCGTAGGGCTTGCCCATCCAGAGGCGGAGGGTGCTCGACAACTTCGACAACGCCCCTTCGTAATCTTCCTCGGCGGCATCGCACTCCATGAGTGGCCTCATCAATTCCATGAACGATGTGAAGCCCAATAGCGTCATGGACGACATGTACTCAGGTCGTGTGAGGGCGTTAATGAAGTTGAGGCTCCTCGCCTCCAGGTGGCTCGCAGCCTCCTTGTCCTCCAGACGAGTCATCGTCTTCGCACAGAGGATAGCAAGTCGCAAGTCGCGGTCCGAAAAGTGCGATGCAGAGGTGATCATCAACGTCGAGTTCTTCCAAGGGCTTTCGATCCTGTCGGCCTGTATCGCCTGGCAGGCTACGCGGATATGCTCGGCGCGCGAATCCTTGACAAGCACGGCGCGGGCAACGAGGCCACGCACATGAGCCATGGTGCCGCTTGGCGCAGCCTTGATGGCGGCCTCAATTCGTGCAGCGTTGTCGGGCTCATCACCAGTCCCTTTGACGAGCGCAGACGTCAGTACACGATGCAGCGTCTCGGCCGACCACCAAGCTGCCACAGCGTCCAGTGGTGATCCCACTGCTGCGTCTTCCACCACAGAGTCCATGCCATCGATCTGCTCGTCAACGCCCTCAGCCGTCGCCAAGTTAAAGGCCAGGTTATGGGCTCGCTGGACAACCGCAGACGTCAAGACAAGATCGCATTCCTGCTCCACGAGAGAATGAAGGTGCTCAGGCAGTTCATCGTCGTGCGGCTTCTCTGAACCTCGACGCAACTGGATGAGCAACCGGTTGAGTTGACGTGCCTCGTTCCAGCGCTTGCGAGCCAGCTTTGCAGCGATGACGTTGACGACTCCAAGTTGCCAGCCGCTGCTGACGTTCCATAGAAGAACTCGGATGTGAAGCGCTTTGAGCATCAGCCTCATGGGCGTATCCGGGAGTGTTCCAGACGCCAGCAGAGTCAAAATCAACCGACTTTTGCAGACATCCATGTCACCACCGGCCAGCTGGGAGTCCAGAGCAATGGCCCAAGCCTTGACACGAGCCGTCTCTTGGTCTTCCGTCAAACCCGTCAGCATTTGGTAGCCATGAACACCGATGGTATTGCGCAGGCTAAGCTTCACGGTCTTGAGCATGAGAGCAGCCGCTTCCAGGAAGAAGTTGTGTCGTGGCACCCAAACCGTTTGTATTGCAGTAAGCCAGGCCCGGCGGCGCACGTCAATCGATGAAGCCAGTGACGGTGCCCGCTCTAGTGCTGCAGCTTGTTGCTTCTTGAGCTTGTCCGACGACGTCGCGAAGAGCGAGGGCACGAATACCCAAAGCGCGATGCAGAGAAACAGCAGTAACTTGAGCGACGTGTGTACATGGTATCCCAGGACGTGTAAGTCGAGCGTTGTCGACAGCTGGCCGAGCAGTTCGATCGGCAAGGCGGAAAGCCCTCGGCCTTCGGGCCGCTCGTTGCTCATTTCATTCTCACGCACGGCCTCTAGGATCATGAGACCCGCGAGAGAGCCGACCATAAGCTTGCCGAAGTACGGATTCACGTTGTTGATCCACCCATTCTGCTGCATTTGCTGCTGTTGCTGCTGGATTTGTTGCTGCCGCAGAACGGCGGGGTTTCCGGCGCGGAACGGCTGTTGAGGCACAGGGTAGGGTTGGCCTACTGCCATTTGAGCCGAGATGATGCGCTTCATATCATCTGGCACGTTGATCATGCCCGCTGGATTAGCACCTCCATCTTGGGGCGTGCCCAAAGGCGAGTTAGAATATTGCTGCCGACCGTCCTGAGGGTACTGCATCGGCGTCGGCGGCTGCTGCATCGGGCTCATGGAACCGTTCATGGCGCCAGCCATGAACAACTTTTCGAAAGCGGCTATCCTCTCCTTCATGGCCGTGTTCTCGTCCAAAAGCCGGCTGTTTCTCTTTTCCAGATGGCGAATATATTCCGTCGCCTTGCTGAGGACCTGTCATCATAAATCAGTACAGGCGACATCTCTGGGTCTTGCCTTTGGAGGCACTGCTTTCGGCTTACCGTTGCCTTGTTGAGCTTGTGGGCAGGCGTCAAGCCGTGAAGCTCCTCGCGGTCCTCGGTCGTGTCCTCGCCTCTGGCGCTCTTGGACATAATTCTCAGGCTCGGGACACTGTCGCGAAGTGCCGCAATCTTGTCGTTGATGTTCGTGCGATAGCGCTTCTCGATCATGTTGTGCGCCGTTTTCTTTACCGGTTTCTCCTCCTCATCCACATCATCCTCGTCGTCCAGATCGTCGGACATCTTGCGCTTCCTCGTGTCTGCCCTGCCTTGCTGACCGGCTACCTCTGGCGAAGAGCTCGCTCCGTGCTTGAGATCACTCCTCGCCGACTCGGGGCTGGAGGCGCTTCTTGGTGAGTTGTACTGCAGGTGAGGGGGCATGGCGATGTGTCGAAGCTCCTCATGCGACATGGCAGTCAAGGAACGGGCCTGCGCATGCGTGGCTGCAGGAATCTTGCCTTGCGGGGCATACACAGGTGTCGGTGTCAAGTCGTTAGGCGGCGGAAAGCCGTCAAAAGAAGGGGACGAGTTCGACAGGGATTGGGGCTGCGAGAAGGCCTGGGGTTGGTCGTAGGCCTGCAGCGGCCAGGTTGTAGGCACGGCGGGAGCCTGGACAGGAGCCGCGGTGCTGGCAGAGGTGACGTTGAATGTGTCGAAGGGAGGGGTGACTTGGAAGTCCCACGTGGACGAGGTGCCGAAGAAGGAGGGTTGGGTGCCGGCGTCGGTTTGGGCGTTGGTGGAATCCGAGTTGGTGTCAGGGCCGGCCGCGGAATCGCCCATGAAGCCAAAGACGGGCTCATCGAGCCCGAAGCGGGCCGTGGAGTCGTCGTCAGCCATGGGTGGCAGATGACCCAAGGGAACGGGTCGGTGTGGCTAGAGTGGAAACGAGATCAGATGTCGATGCCGAGAGTCAGGGACGAGTTTGGCGGCACCGGGATGGTGGATGCGGCGAGCTTGATCTGGCCGGTCCACGAGATGTGCCAATTGCAGCGGGCTCACCCACTGGAGGCCAAGCCGTGGCTAGCTATCGAGCCCGTCAGAAGAGATTCAGGGTCCTGTAGTGGCCAAATGCGCCAGTCCAGGCAGCCGTGGTAAGTGTGTGTATGTGTGCGCGCGCGCGTGTGTGAAGCCTTCCTTTGGGCCGTCGTATGGTACGAGGTGGATGGGGTGAGTCGATTGCTGGAGGTCGTGGTTCGACTTTGTCTGCAGCCGCAGGGCTAATAGCAGGGCAGAGACGGGTCGAAGCGAGAGGATCGCACCACGCTGGGGCTCAGCGGCGGGGTACCACTCCTCCCAACGGCTATACAAGAGTAGGGGAGGGTCAGCTTGTTGTAGTCGATCGCTTTTGTCTCTTTGAAAAAAGAAAAATCCGCCCAGGCGGCGGCGAAGAAGTCGGGATTTTGCAATGCGGGAGCGCCGGGTCCTCAAGTCGAAGGCTGAGCGAGGACAGTGGGAATGGGTGGGAAGGGGTCGGACAGCCGTGTCGGCTAGCCGTTTGCAACTTGTCGGGGGAGCGCAGAGAGTGCTAGTGACGAAACGCTCTTGGGCGCCGAAATGGGGTTGCGACAGCGAGGTCAGGAAAGAAAAGAGAAAAAACGGCAGCGATTTGATTCTGCGTCCGCTTCTTCCTCGGGTGGAAGGTGACAGGGAGTCGGATCGGCACGACGGTTGCTGCAGCTGTGTTTCGGAGCAGCGTGACGATGGATGGGGGATGGGAGGCTGTCTGTTGTCTGTTCGGCGGGCTGGCTGGCTGGGCCAGGCTGGGCCGGGCGGACGGGGACCGGTGCCGAGTGGGACTGGATTGGATTGATGCAGGCCACCAGCCAGTGAGTGGGCTGCGCGCAAAGACCAATCGGTGGATCGACAGGCGTCGTCCACGCAGGGTTGAGGGGGAGGGAGGGGCCGCCTAGCTGGTGAGTTTGACACCTGGAACCCGGAACCTGCAGCGACGCGAGGGAGGCGGCAGGCAGCGGGACGCGGAGCGAGGCGTCGCGATGAGAGGCGAGACCGGTGCGATGTGATGGGCTGTGGTGCAAGGCGAAGGCGATGCGATACGATGCGATGCGATGCGATGCGCCGTGCCGAGGAGCGTCGACATGGAATGGGTGGGTGATGGATTGAGCAGGGAAACGAGCCAAGGCGAGGAGGGAGGCCCTTGCGCAGGAAGCTGGAGGTGCGGAATAATAAGGACGATGGGCTTGAAAAGCCTTGCATGCGTTGCACACCTTGTGGAGGCGACTTTGCTCCATGGAAACCTGGCAGTACGAAATACCCAAAGTACGAAGTACCTGCCTGCTGTACTAACCTACCTCTACTAACTTGGCGTACCTGTTGGGCTTGGGTGCGGCATGCACTTTCGTCTGCCGGTCCCCGTCGGCGTCGTCGGAGCTGGAGCAACACCAGCCAGTGCGAACCATGCGACGGCGAATCGACGTCGCCCGCCGCGCCCCCTGCCGTGCTCAACAAGCGCGCTAGTACCTATTGTTGCCCGCTCTCTCCCATGCCGCGCCAGTATGTTGGTACGTACTTTGTACCTCTTTCCCTTCTCTCCGCCCGCCACGCAGGGACCAACGTCCAGTGTTTTTTTAGGTTCCTTAGGGACCCTTTGGTGTGGAGGAGTGCTAGGACTTCCGACTTGGTAACGCTCGTACCTCAAACGGCGAGCCGTGTACGGACTTCTGCCGGTTGACCAGTCCTGGCGCCGAGATGGCGGGAGGAATCTGCAACGGAGGACACGGACAGCCCCGGATGCCGCGACGGCAGCCATGCACGCCCACAACAAGTTACGGGCGTTCGGTCCAGGTGACGGGGTCCTGGGCCTCTGGCTCCGTGCGAGCCCGATGTACATGCCCCGCCGGTACCGCTGCTGCGTCCCGCCTACCACAGGTACCTTACCAGACAGCCCTGGAATTGGACTGTTGGCACCGGCGGCTGTGTCAATCACAGCGGGTGGGGGCGGGGAGCACGCGGGAACATGCTCGGCGCCTTGCCCATTGACGCAGAGGCTTGGCTGCGCCTGCGTGGGTGGTGGGAGCCCTGGCGCCAGCCCGAGAATTGTCGCAGACCGGCGAGTCTTGCCTTGGTTGCCTTGCTCGACTGCAGAGCAGACGGGCAGTGTAGTGCCGTTGAGAAAAGGTCGTGCGCCACAACCTACTAAGGCACGGGCGGATAGAGGTGGGAAAGTGGGAACGCGTGAGTGGGTACGCAGTGCAACGCTCACAAGCAGCGCCCGCTGTGCTGCGTTCGCCACTACCCAAGTCTGTACCTTAAGTTAGTATCTAAGTAGATACCCAAAAACAGTATTGGTACCAATTGGAAGTGCTGTCGGGTGTGGTGCTGTATGCTGCTGCGCTGGTTTGCGAGGGGTCTAACTGCAGCAATAGCAGCTGGTACTTCCCACTGCTCTGCGTGCTGGGCCGGTGCTGCACCGAGAATCCTTCCCATCACCCTGATGGCAGTCGTGGTGGAGCCTCCTGGGAGGAAAGAAGCACGCAGCGTGCGCGGCAAGTGCCGGGTGGGGCCAACATCGTACGATTCCGATGTGAGCGACAGATGCGGTGCCCGGGCCCTGGCTTGGGTGGGGTACGCATCGGTGCCAGCTCCTTCCTGGTGGTGAGCACTGCCGACCTACATCGATCCCGCCCACCGCTCGCGTTCTTACCGCGTTTGGACAGGCAATACAACTGTATCTCAGGTAATCGCAGAATCTGCGCGGGCTCAGGCCTTGTCGGGTCGCAAGCCGCCGCGCGAGACCCCAGCCGGCAGCCTGGGCACAATCACTGCACAACTTAGTACCTTACCTACATGCCCGGCTTCCTTTAGTAGTACTTCGTACCTTAGTATTAATTCTCTAAGGGGATGAGACAGAGACAAAACGTACATACGTGCCTTATTAGTAGTTCCTTTGGCAAGGGAACACGCGTGGCTGCGAGTGGAGGAGGTGTCGATGCTGTGTCAGTTAGTACCAGGTGTAGTCGCAGTCGTCGCAGTGGCCGCGCGCATTGGCATCCATGGATCCATGCTGTCAAGCCAGTCAACACGATCAGGGCTAAGTCAGGTACTTTCATACTTGGTACGGACGCTGCACAGCATGAGGTACTCCATGCACCATTGAAAGCATTATCGCCTGTACTCCATACGAGTACGAGCACTGACAACACCTCGAGGCTGGTGACAGAAATCGTCAGGCCCCCGCCAGGTCGCAACACGCCAATCCATACCTGGGCCGCTACCGAGCGCCGCGTCTGTCCGCCAGCCCGCACGACGATTTTTTTCTTCTCTCTCTGATTTATTATTGCTCCAGGTTGGTCGGCCCTGCACCGGTGCCAAACTCGGTCCGGATTCTCGGACCATCGGGGCAACCATGACAGCCCTACGACAGCATCGTGTTCCGAGATGGGACGATGGGCGGCTTCCGGGTGAGTTCTCGATGGCATCTCGATGGTGCTCCATGCCGGCCGCTCTACTTGGGCGATCTCGGCACCTTCGGCACTTTTCACGCCGCTTAGATCTCCCCAGGCGACGGCATACGAAGCAGACGCGAGCAGATCTCGCGAAGCCACTCGGCGCGGCATCTGTCCATCCGCGCAGAACAAACAACGAATTGAGTGAATAAATATGGCCTCGCCGTCCAAAGCGATCCGGTCTACGTTCCCCGGCCCAACCCTTCAAACGAAGAGATGACGCACAACAGGGAGGTCGGGACATTACATTCAAGCGTTCTTCATGAGTGTCCCCACCTTGACCCTACACGGCCGCCAAGTCGTTGCTTGGAATGCTGCCAAACAGCCTCCCTGCGTAGTCGGCATGTAGTCGGCTACTCCGTAAGCTTGGCCACCTTGGCGTGGGCGCGCGATCTAATTCTGGTACGAGGGCCCATCCTCGTACGCCCTCTTTTAGCGTATGCATCGAGAGCCGCCAGCGCCGTACTTCGTTCTTCTCGATATGCCCACGTTCCGTCCAGTCGGCGACTTGAACCCCCATGGCGTCTCTGACAGTCTGCAATCCTAGAGTTCTAGCTGGCTTTTGCTCGTGTAAGGAGTGCCAGGTAATAAATTAACCACGAAACGTGATGCTAGCCAGCTGACACTGAAGTCCGCGTGACTCAGACAACGCATGGCATTGACACACGGCGCCCTCGGCTCAATCAATGCCTGTCTCGCTTCAGATGCCGCCTTGAGCAGACTGACCCCACGCAACCGCAACAGGCATTTCGGAACGTACATGCTCACCCAATGCCGAAGGCAGTCGCCCCATTGTGCTGGCCTTGTTTGTGCATCCTTTGGCTCCGATGTTGGGGGAGGTCGCGAGCCGCGCCTGGTGGAGGGCCTGCCGTCCCCGGGCTATCCCTACGAGCGCAGAGAGCTACTATTGTTGTTTCCGTCGCTGGCTGGTACAATAAACTATGCAAACGGGCTTTTCCGTGGCCATGTTGAGTCGACAGGCGGGCCTGCGGGAGCATCTCCCTCGGTGCTCGGAACCTCGCCGATGGGTTTCTAGGCACAACTGATGCGATGCCGATCCGAGCCGACTACCAGTTCAGTCGACACGGACGTCGACGCCGGCCGATGACCAGAGATTGTTTTGCACACGCAGCAGTATAGCCAGAAGACGTGTGTCCGGGTGGGCACAGCGGCGGCTTCACCTCGTGGGATCGTCGACCGCCGCACCGGCGACCCGGATTACGGAGGTTGCCCCACTCGTCCGGTCCCCGATATTGTTGTCGTTTGGCAAAATAAGCCGAGACCAGACGCAGGATGTCGCTGGCGCATCTGCAGCATGCGGCGCTGCGCGAAAGCAAGGCACAGTCGGCACCGCCTGTCCGATGCCTTGCCATTCAGCCCTACGCGTGGGAACGCGGTCGGCAAGGCGCGCCGAGAGCCGGACAAGTCTTGTCCGAAAGGCTAAAGCCGCCAGCAGCAACCAGAGTATGAGATACATAGCACACTCGCGACCTGCAGCGCGTCGCGGAGACCAGGGCCGCAGCGCGATGTGGGCATTGATGGCGCAAGTACGTGTCTGATGGCAAGCCTGGGCTGTCACGATCGGCATCTTTGAACCGAGGTCTGAGCCAGAGCAGCCAACGAGACGCGAAGATGACACGAGACGACGCTGTTAGATGCGCATGGGTGTCAACGGCCCGTCATCTACCCAGCTCCGTCCGTCCGATGTCTCTGCCCGTATTTGACTGCACGCCGCATGTATCTGCAGACAATCCGGCAAAACGTGCCGTGGTGACGGCATCGTGACATTAGGCCGCCGCCGCATATCCAATCAATGGTCTGCAGACCTCGATCACGTCCGTCTTCGCGACCCATTCTCGCCGCGCTCTTGTCGCATCATGACCCTCCGCGACTGTCTCACGCACTGTTCCTTGCGCGGCCCACCGACCCCGGCTGGCGGTTAAACTTTGCGACACCGCCACGTGTGGGCGAGACAAGGGGGGGTCTCAACGACATGCCTGCCCCCCTTCCCCCACGCAGCCACACAGATTTCCCTGCAGTACATCAACGGTATCTTCCGACATCGTGAGACCCAACACTTTACTGCACCGTCAGGTCGGCCACCTACGGCAGTCGGTGACAGTCATCTGCACCCACTCTAGAGCGACAGCCGAATACGGGTGGACATGCCGCATTTGCTCCGCAGACTGACTGACTCACGTTCTCTCTGCTTCCAAGAACCAAGTTACTTCGTACTATTACCCAAATCAGCCTTTGTTTGCCCTCTGCTGCCGAAGCCTGCTTGGCTACGGCATCCGTCCACACGACACCAGCCACCGGCCAAGGGCCGTCGCGATAGTAACCAGTCCCATACCACGACGAGTAACAAACATGACATTTCCTCGCCTCCAAAGCCCATATGCCGACACCCGGACGACCAGGGGCAATATACCTGAAGCAATTGGTTTGGTCTGTCACCTCGCAGGTCGTCGCTACATGAGCTGTCACCCCTCTGTGTGGACACAGTAACCATCCTGACCCCGTGACCTTGTCACCGGGCACGCGTATCGATGCCACTCAGGTGGATTCTGGGCTTCCTTGATCATGGGCCTTGCAAATCGCCATGGATCGGCTGCCGTGGGTACAGTAATATTTCTATGCGCAGGGAGAAGGGGTTGTCTTGGCCTGGAGAGATTTCAAGTTCACCTGAGGTGTCATTGTTCACGACAGCTACTTTTTTGGGTCCACTGACCATGTATCGAACCCTGATAGACTCCCAAGTCCAAAGGCACCGGGGCAGAGGGCCTTGCCTGGGGGTGTCCCATGCTTCAGCCCCCGCAAGGCATGCCAAGCACAGGGGAACTTTGACCGCATCCGCGGACCTGGTTGATATTGCAGTTCTCCGCGGCAGAGAGGGTCGCCGCGGTATCGTCGGGGAGGGAGAGGGAATAAAGAGGAGAAGAATCCCAAAAGAAGGGAAGGTTTCGCTTCTTCGAAGACAGGTGGGGGGCTTGGGTAGGTCCGCCCACTCTGAATATCCGCGGAGAGCTTCGGAACCGATCGCACCCACTTCCTCGGGTCCCCGAGCACAATCCTATAGTAGAATGAAGCAAATATCCCGCTGTCATTATGTTTCAAGCTTGTTGTTGTTGTTGTTGTTGTTTTCGTCGCTGTGAGCGGGCCGGGGCCTCTGCGTGTAGTAACGTTAGTAGTCGCATGCCAGGGCACGGCTTCCCCGTGGCATGCCCCATCGTGCCTCTCCGCCCTGCAACGCCCACCACACTCATCCTCCCTCTGTTTTCCTTTTTTGTGTAATACGTCTGTGCCCTCAAGGTGCGAACGGGAACGGGAAAGGGGGGATGACATAAGCCCGAAATTGAGAGCTGCGACGTGCATACTAACGTTACTGCATACATGGTACGAAGTACGTAGCGTAGCATGGCGCTACTAACGTTACTATCTCCTCGGGGAGAAGGCGAGGTGGGGGAGGGGCTGGCGAAGGATGCAAACGGTCAGTGCAGATACGAAGCAGAGAAACCCGAGCGTAAAAGGCAAAAAGAAGATAGACGACTTGCGGTAGTAGTCGGTAGTTATGTACACAAATGGGTTCTAGGCCGGCACCATCGTCTGAGAAGGTTTTTGTACTCACTCAGGGGTTCGTGAAAATGGGTGACATCGCGGCGGACCAGTTGTCCAGTTTTGTGTCACAAGACGACGACGTTCTCGCTGCATGCTCCTCGGTTCGGTGTTTGCGAAGAAGGAGCTTCCTCATGCCTGGCGTATGGGAAGGGCACTAAGTGCGTTACTTGAAGAGTACAAGGGTGTGGACATGAGTCCGTATCGGTATCTGCTACTTCATATAAGGCGCTCTATAGCACGGGCAACAAAGAGGAATGCGATGGCGCAACGGTTGCAAGCACCTCAAGAGAAAAAACGCCATTCTGACAGGGCAATTGCTAATCACTGGTACCGGTGTCGATGATATCTAAAAGGCAACCCCACCCCCCCAAGGGCATTCATCTTGGCTTGATATTCCCTTCTTCCTAGGAATCTTGTTTACCACATTTCCTCCTCGCTCTGCACCATGTCCAGCGTGGGAGTCTTTGGCACCATCCTCTTCATCCGCCTTCGGTCCTCCTTGGTCACAAGAGAGGGCGTCACCGGCACGACGGGTGTAAATGGCTGGTATGGCGAGTACGGCACAGCTCCTGCGGTTCGCGGCGTCCTGCCCGTAGTTGGCGAGAGAGGCCCCCTCCTCTCAAACACTGTCTGCTTAGTGGTGCGGGCAATGGTTGACGGAGACGCCAGAGATGGCTCATAGGCTCGCAACGGCAGAGAGCCTCCAGTCCTGACCGCCGATGGTGCATTGCCTCGCTGGAAGGTGGCGCCAGGCTTAGGTGAGGCAGGCAACGTGGGAGACCGAGGGCCGCGACCTGGAGAAGCAGGCCAGGTGGGAGACCGAGGGCCATGGGTGGGAGAGGCAGGCGCTCCGGCGAGAGGCGCCTGAGAACGTCCGACGAGAGGGACCTGAGAATGTTCCGACGTAGCCGACTCCGGGTCTCCCTCCGTTGGCGCTAGATAGCCGCCCCTAGCACTGGTAGATGGTCCAAGCTGAGAATTAATCCGCTCGTCGATGCTTTGGACGCTCTCAGGCGAGATGTCAGGTGTCATGGGTGCGCCATTCCGGCTGACGCGAGAAGCACCAAAAGATATCTGGTCCGTGGGAATCGGCGGTGGTGGAGGCGGGGCGTAGTGTCGCGGGGACATTGGATTCATCTCCTGAGGTTCCTGCCTAGGGAAGGTCGACGACTGCGGTGTCATGATGGGAGATGAAATGGTGACGCCTTTTACAGCCTTCTTTCTCGGGGAGCGAAGAGCCGACAGAAGAGAAGCTGTCTTGGACTGCGGCTTTTCATAGCCTCCAGAAAGCTTCAGGCTAGCCGGCTTAGACCGTTCCTTCTTGGATGACGAGGGCGACGAGACGCGGTGCTGGCCCTGAGGCGTCATGACCGGTGTGTCGAGCACGACACCTCTCTCCTTTGCATCCTCGTGCTCCATGACATGCTTGTACATTTCCTCGAGCTGCTGCTGCGCCATTTCTCTATCGGCCTGGACTATGCTTTGGTCCACAGATGGATCGACTCCGGGAGCGGTGATGGATGAAGTTGGCGACGGGTATATGTAAGAGTCGGGCGGATCGAACTCGGTGTTGATGGGCGACGGATAAGAGAAATTGGGGACTGTCGCGGTCCTAGGGGTCGCAATAGGGAACTTGCTGAACCGGCGTTCTATGCGGATGATGCCAGGCGGGCTGGAGAGGGCGAACTCGTCGTCGCCACCTCGAAGGTGCTCACGACGCTTCTTTGCTAGCGAAAGGAGGGTGATGGCAACCAGTACCAGAGAAGCGCCGTAGGCGGCAACAATTCCACCTATCTCAGCAGGTAGATACTTGGGGTTTCTCAGAGCTCCGGCAGAGAGTGGGGGTCCGTCCTCAGGCGCCGGCGCCGGATCCCAGTCGATGTTGAGCGGGTTGTTGTTCCTCTCGTCGAGGGCACCCGCGATCGAGGTGGGGTTGGAGAAGACGGCCGCGGAGAAGAGTGCGATGCTCAGCGCTGAGGTGAAGACAAGAGACAGCAGCGGTGTTTTGACGGAGTGCCTCTCGTGCATGTTGGAGAGGAGCGGGTGCCCTTTAAAGGGACAATCGCTGCGTGGTGAGACGTCCAGGAGGCAAGTTGGCGAAACATGTTCCGAGAAGGAAGTGACGGGACGACACGAGGCCGCAATAGGGTATATACGGGTACTCGACTCCGCCGGCGGCTGGTGATGTTCGGCAGTGCATCAAGTGTTGGCGCCGGGGCCGGGGCCTGCGCTCGACGAGGCCGCGAGGTAGGGTCGTCGACTCGCTGGCTGGGCCCCTGTTGGCCCCCAAGTCGGGGGGCCACTGGCTGGACTGCCCTGCATGGCTGGCAAGTGAGGAGAGGGGGCGAGTGTGCCGTCTTCTTCGGTGCTCGTCCGCGATGGGACATGCAGCGGCCTTGACGAGTCTGTCGTCGTCTACGAGACTTGGTTGGACGGCTCGATGGTGATGGTGGTGGTGGCAGGGGTAGTTAAGCGCCGACCCTGGATGGGGGGCCGGCCTTGATTGGCGGGGGCCGCTGCACGGCGCTGGAGTCACCACGGGGCCGTCCAGGGGGGCGGCTTTCCCGCTCAGCGCGCCCCGCCCCGCACCGGCGATCGCACTGGAGGCGCTCAATGATGAGTGAGTGCGTCCACGGTCCTCTGTATCACACCAACAAGGCCACCATCAGCCAACCCCCCAGAGTAAGCAGGCGATTGCGACGGCCACAACATGATTTCCCCAAGGGCAGTGCGGTTGGCTCTTCATGGTGGGCGCTCCCCAGACATGAGTGCCCTCATGGACTCTGACAAATGTGCTTGCGTTGAGCAGAGTCGTTGGTGATGGCGTGAATGGCAACCAAGGCCGTGGGATGGCACTCCACAGAGTGCCAAACCGGCCAATAATCCCATTTGGGATGACAACGCGGCAGCGGGAACTACTAGGATGAGGGCTTTGACGGCTGCGACATGATGGTGCGAGTAGACTCGGTGAAGTGCCCGTTGGTTGTTTGTGATCAACTTGCACCGTCGCATTGCGTTCAACTTGTTGGTGTGGCGGCCGATCCTCGTCCATGTCACACACGCCGGCGACACACCACGCACCTACGAAGCAATGACAGCAACGGCCGGAACTGAAAAGTGGACAGATGGACGAACTCATTCGCTACTACCAGTACTTCGTACAAAGAAATTCACTTCGTACCTTCTCCCGTGCACGTTTCAACAGCCCAAGAAGGTGCTATCGCGATTTCTCATCCTGGCTACCCTGTATCGCCAGCATATGGCTTAGTCATGACATCACCTGACTGCGTGATGCCAACGCGACCCTGGCGCGTGCTAAGGGAGACCTTTGGCGTGTCTTGTGGCAGTATCGTGTCCAGCGACGCAACAAACAAACCGTAGGCTCCATTTGAGCCGCCACCCCCTCGAGGCCATTCATCTATCCCAATGCAGCCGTTTCTGTTTCCCTGCCGGCCAGGCTCGAAAGCGATCGGAGCGCGATCATGTCAGCAGATGATCCTGGAACCTCCATCCTGAAGTCCCTCAACGATGCCCAGCGCCGCGCCGTCACGTCCAATGCGGCCACAGTCGCCATATTGGCCGGCCCGGGGAGCGGCAAAACTCACACGCTCACGTCCCGTGTTGTGTGGCTCATTCGGCAAGGAGGCCTCCAGCCGTCTGATATCATCGTCGCGACATTCACCGTCAAAGCAGCTCGGGAAATGAAGGCTCGTATCGGCAAAGCATTGGGTCAGGAAGCGGAGAAGAAAATCGTCCTCGGGACCTTTCACTCCATCGCGCGGCGTTACCTATCCAAGTACGGAACACGCGTCGGTCTCGACCCCAAGTTTGGCATCGCCGACGATGGCGACTCCAAGGCTATCATTCAGCGGATATGCAAGCGGCTGGATCTCAAAGTCGAACCTTTCGCTGCGAAGGCTTGGATAAGCAAGCGAAAGGCCAAGGGCTCAACACCGGCACCGACACGAAAACATCAGGATCCGCCCGACTTGCTCACTTGCTTCAAAGAGTATCAGGATCACCTGGAGAGGTCTAACCTGTTGGACTATGACGACCTTCTCGTGCGCTGCGTGGAGCTTCTGCGGCAGCACGCATCCTGCGTGTCTAACGTCCAAGCGGTGCTCATAGACGAATACCAGGACACCAATGGCATTCAGTACGACCTCATGAAGCTTTTCGCTCAGGAACGCCAACGCATCACCGTCGTGGGCGACCCAGATCAGAGCATCTATGGCTGGCGTTCAGCAGAGATTAGGAATCTGTATCGCCTCTTGCGAGACTATCCTGACACCGATGAGGTGTCTCTGGAGGAGAATTATAGATCCTCCCAGTCCATCCTCGACATTTCGCTCCATGTCATTCAGCAAGACAAGAAGCGTTATCAGAAAGTGTTGCTGCCGGTCCATAGCAAAGGCGCGAAACCGGTTTTACGAAAACTAAAGAGCTCTGCAGCAGAAGGCGAGTGGATTGTGGCGGAATTGAGGCGAGTGGTCATGCTGTCTGGAGGCATGCTCAAGTATCAAGATGTGGCGGTATTGCTCCGATCGGCATCTCTGTCAAGGCACGTTGAATCTGCGCTGGGAAAGGCGGGTGTGTCCTATCGCATGATTGGCGGGCACAAATTCTATGACCGCAAGGAGATCAAGATCCTCCTGGACTATCTCCGCGTAGTCTATCAACCCGACAACAACGACGCAGTGGCCAGAATCATCAACGTTCCACGACGAGGTATTGGCGAGTCAACAATCAAGTCCTTGTTGGAAGAAGCCGAACAGGCGAAAATGAGCGTATGGTCGCTCCTGTGGAAGCACTGTCACGGGCAAAGAAAGGCCACGACCAACATTCGACCCAAGATGGAGCAGAAGCTGAATACGGAGTTGTTGAAGATTGTGTCCAGTCTGCGGCAGAAGGCTGGCAAAATGACAGAGAGCAGTCAATTTACACTGGTCGATCTCATCGATGACCTTGTCGGACAGCTGAGCTTCAAGCGCTACCTCGAGGAGGAATATGAAGAGGACCACGAAGGGCGATGGGCCAACGTTCAGGAGCTCACCAACCTTGCAGCCGATTTTGCACGGGACGTTGGCAAAGCGGATGAGGATGCGCTCCCGGACATTGAGGACGTCGAGCAGACCAAAGAAGATGACGTCCTAGGCCGGTTCCTGGCCAACGTGGCCTTGGCATCGGATGCGCAGAAAAATGAAAAGGACCAGGATACGTCAGCCATGGTGACGATATCGACAATACACGCAGCGAAGGGCCTCGAGTGGCCTGTCGTGTTTGTGCCCTCTGTGTACACCGGGTCCATTCCTCATTCTCGAGCTGAAGATTCCGACGAGGAGCGGCGATTGCTGTATGTCGCAATGACGCGAGCCCAGGCACTCTTATATTTGAGCTGTCCATTGTATGGCTCACAAGGCCTGAGCAACAAGGTTGAGCTTTCGCCCTTTGTGTCTCCCTTTGCTGCAAGCTTTGCACAGAAGGGCCCATCATTTGACAAACCGGTGGTCGAGGCAGCAGCCGCCATCTTGGGTAGGCTGGCACCGACACAGCAGGTCATTTTCGACAAAATGCCACCTATGTTCTCACCGGAAGATGATATGTTTCCCATCGAACCTTACGATCCGAAGAATGCGGACGTCCTCGAAGATGATCAGCAGAGCCGTTATACTCGGGCGCCGAAGAGGCAACGGACATCCTATTCCAAAGGGGGAAGTGAGGACGAAGCCGAAGGGGAACAAAGGCCCTGGAGACCCGACTACGCTACAACGATGGAAAAGTCATCCGAATTCACCATGTCCTCTCTGCCCGGATTCGTCACCGCTGGGGCGCATCAGTCAGCTTTGTCCGCCGCTATAGCTACTGGTGCCGGTGCCCATGACACACGGACGTTGAAGAAGCAGCAGCCGAAAACGGACACTACGCGCCGGAAACCTGATCAGCGGAGCATGCTTGGCTTCATAACATCCGAGTCCAGGAGCTCGGGTGACCCACTTGCGAAGAAGAACCCGAATGATTTGTCTCTGAGGCGCTACCACGCGGCCGCCGCACGACACGCGATGAAGCCGGCACAAGTCGCGACACCTCCAACTGTGCCGAAGCCGGCTATCGATCCAGCGTTTGCAGGTCATAAGCTGCCGAGTGCTGGGACGCTCGCACAGCCTCGGCCGGGAGGAAAGACAGGAGCAGAGCCACGAAAGCAATATGACTGCTTCTCAAGCTCGCCGCCGCGCGCATCAACACCCGAGGAGGAAATTACCAAACCGGCACCCAAAGGGGAGCCCGTGAGACCTGCATCAAGCTTTCACACGACCACGTTCATGTCAGCGAAACCGCGAGCGGGGGTGAGGCGGCCGGTGGGCATGGGCCCGGCACCGTCCATGGACCGATTGCGAAAGCCGTTCAAGCCGCTGACGATTAATCGCCCAAAGGGCCCGAGCGGCTGAGCATGCCGAGTCACGAAAAAGACACATCCGGGTTGCTGGAGAAGAAGCGGTTTGGCCTGGGCTGAGCTCGGTACTGGATCACTGGTAAGGGCTGCCCCGAGGGTGGGGCTGTGCCTCGGAGCGTTATTGTTAAGCATAACGCCCACCATGTAGAGGCGTAAGGCAGAGAAAACATGAAGCGTGTATAAGTATCTGCCCTCAATTCAATTGAGAGAGCTATCTTCCGGCACCATCAACTAGACAATCAGTCAATAGCTTCAAACTCAGCGCGTCTTAGAGACAGTCAATCCCAGCAGAACAGGCACCTCTTCGCCACGCACAACAGCCTGCACTACACTCAACAACCCTACATCGCAATCCAAACAACAACACATCAAGACAATATGTCTGCCATTGCCCCCATAATTAGCCGCCTCTCCTCGCCCGCCGTGGCTGCCCCTGCGCGCCGCGCCGCGGCCAGCTTCTCCACCTCTGCGCGGTCGCTGAGTCCAGAGGCCGCGTCGGGCGTCGCGGCGCCATCGCGCTCCTCCTGGGCTTGGAGGAATCTGTCGCCCAGGACGCGCCGCTACGTGGTCTACGGGCTCGGAGCAGGTGCCGTTATCGACGGCTACGTGGTCTTCAACTACTTTCCCGGGATGTTGGGCCTCGGCGAGGACAAGAAGAATTGAGGCGTGGCGCGGGACGGGCCAGGCTTTGCAGCCGGCCAGCCGGCCCAACTTGGGCTGTATGGATTGGATCCATGTTGTTATGTGTCGTCTTGTCTCTCTTTTTTCTTGCAAATGATGTGTTTGGGCGGGTGTGGGCATGGTTGTAGGAGTTGCAATTACTGGTCCCAAGTGTACAGGTAGACTGGCGGGCGTACTATAGAAGGAAGACATTTATTTGCATGGCGCTCACTAGTCTTGCTCGAGCATTTGCGCGAGCACAACCGATTACCTGCCAAGTTTGACCAAGGTGCCAGTCGGCAAATACCAACCGGATGAGACGAGATCCGGCAGACACGAACGGCAAGCCAGATCGCCAAACGATACAAAGAGGAGGGGTGCAAAGGATACTTCGTATACCACTTCGTGCTAGCTGCAGCGTACGAATTGCCCGATCAAGTAGCCTGGCCGGCGCCCTACCTATCTATAGTATGTATGTACGCCTTCGGAAGATGATGCGTAGGTTGACGGACGGACCTTGTGGGGGTGACGCCTCCCTCGCTTCGGCTCCTTCTCCCCATCCTCCTGACGCCAGCTAGTGAAACTACCAGCCAGGCCCTATCGACCGGCCCCGGGCTGCACGATGGGAAAACGACATGGGGGAGGAGCAGTATGCGGGCCGGATCGTGCGTTGCGCCGAGGACGGGGGCCCCCCACACGACGACATCGGCACGGGCTGACTGAGTGTTCCGCGAGAGCGCTGCTACTAAGTTAGTATTCCTACATGGATAGGTATGCCTCCAAAGAGGGTTGCATTCATCCATTCGCCAAGGACTGCGTTAGCGACGAAGAAAAGAGAAAGAAGAAAGGATTCTCAGACGGGGCGGGTTTGCGTTGCAGTCCGTGACCGTCGTGGTGTACACAAGACTCGACTATCGGGGGAAGGAGGAGCCTAGCAGAGGAGGAGGATGACTGCCAAGTACATCACTCGGTAACTCAAGTCAGTACTAAGGTACCAACCTGGGAACGCGAAACAAACGCTCAGGGGACGCCATCTGGGTGGAGCATGTCACTCTTTGATTGTCGAGCAAAGGGCCCTTGAATGTTACTATCTCGGCTGGCTTTGTTGGAGCGGAGGGCGGGCCAGTTCGTTGCGAAGCAGGAAGTAACTTGGTGACCAAGTTAGGACGGGCGCAACTGCAGCGGCGAGCGCGGAGTGTCCACTGGGAATGGCACCTTGCCCGGTGTGGATGGGAGTCGTTGGACGAACCACTGCAGTGGGCGAGGCGAGTGGGGGGCTTGGCTTGGCTGGACGGACGCTGCCAGTGCCCGGTAGTAACTCAGTGGATCTCTCCAGCAGGGCGGGCAGTCAGCAATCCGCCACAGCGGTTGTGGGCCGCTGGAGGGTCAGGTTCTCCATTCCATTCCCAACTCCCGCCACACGCCCCCCCCCTAAAGCCCGGGAGTTCAGTGGTGGGTTTCGCGGGGAATCCTGGGCGATAGGAGATTGGATTTGGCAGTGCCAGGGTGCGCGGGGCCAATCATCCCGGAAACCCGAGCCTCTCCTCCTTCTAGCCGAGAGGCATTGCCTACCTAAGATCATCATCATCACCACCACCACCACCACCACCACCCACCGTCATCGTCATCATCGTCGTCACTGGCGCCAGGTACGCGTGCCAGACGGACCAAACGGGATCCCGGCGAGGGGGTGGCCTGCGCGGGAAGTGAGTGGTGGTGGGTGGGTGAGTTTTAACAGGCGGGCAGCCCCGATGACCTCCGCCGCCGCTACCTCGGGGGCGCGAGTGACGCTCCGTGACACCACACACCACGACGAGAATGGGCACATGCGAGCTTCTGACAGTTGCAACGGGCAGATGGGGATGGATGGTAGAGCAGGCTTCGCTTGGCCCATCCATCCGTCCGCCCCCGTGGCGCCTTGGGCGGGTGACTTTACCGACTGTTACTATCGTACTAAGTAGACTCGTCAGCGGACCACCAAAGCGCCCGCAGGTACGGCGCTGCACGTAGTAGTATTATCTAGGTACCTATCTCGCATAAGAAAGTCGCCGCCCCTCTAGATTCAGTCATGTTACGATACTAGGAAGGGGGGGCTCCGCCGTCGCTGCAACGCTGTATGCGATCCAAACGCCCGTTTGACTGCCAATCAATACACAGGAGGGCTCCAAAAGCAACCAGGAACAAAAGGGCAATCAATGCCTGCGTGCCAAGTCGCCTTTTGCCGCTGTGAAAGAGCGCGGGTTGGCGTCGGATTAGTATCCAGGGAGCTACGGAACCTTGCTGCCAAGGAAAAGTGATGCCACATGCGGGAGAGGGTATGTTGGTGGTTAAGAAGAAGTATAGATGCTTGCAAGCTTAGATGACAAGAAAGTCGCTGTTAATCAGGCATCCGTCCACCCACATCCCCCGTGCCAAAACTCCGCCAACTCTTTCAAAACCTCAACCCTCACGCGCCTTGCCCTGCCCTGTTCCACCCCAGCCAGCACCCTCTTGCCCACCCCCATTGGCGGCCTGGCCCTCGGGGAGATCGTCGGCCATGCTTCCCCATTTCCTTGCTTCTTCGCGGGGCGGGGCGGGGGGGTCCTGTCGCCCCCTTTCGGCCGGAACCAGCGATCGTCGCAATAAACACACACAGACACGGCCGACCGGAAGCGAGGGGTGGTGCGCAGGCAAAGGACGCCCGCACGCGCAGCACACGCACGCACGCACACACGCTTACACCCACATGGCTCGGGCTACGACCTTGCCCGCCTGCCCTGGTCGGGTCGTCGCCGGCGCGCGCGCGCGCGCGCTCATGTGCGACCTATCGATGTCGGCGGAGAGAGAGTGTGCGCGCGCAACCCGGCGACCTCGAACAGCCCGCCTCGGTCTGGGATCCGGTGCCATCGCCTTGTCTTTTGCCCTCTCGATCCTCTATACTATCTGCTCTGGGGAAGGCGTCGGGTCACGAGCGAGACGGGAAGAGGGGCCGGCCACCATCGGGGCCAACGTGCCGTCTCTTCCATGCGACAGGGTGATGCTATCAAAACTCGAGGCAGGTGCCTTGCTTTTAAAGTCGACTGCTTCCGCACGACGAGAGGGGGGGCCTACACCACCCATCTCGGCCAGCTCGTGAAGTCTACGGGTCGTTTCCCCTCCCCCCCCCTTCACCCTGCAAACCGGACTGGCCCCTGATCGCAGGTAAGCCAGACGACGAGACGAACTCGGGGGTATCAGGATGGCCGTCTTCCGACCCCTCGGCGCGGGCCACCGTGCATCGCCAGGGCACGGTGGCATCTTCTCCATGCTCACGCTTGTGCTCCTACCACTCCTCTTCTTCAGCACCTTCGCCCGCGGCGCCACCGCACCCGGCGACAAGTACCTCGTCGGCGTGGGCAAGGCCGACATTACCGGCCCGGTCGTCGAGGTTGGCTTCGCCGGCTACGCGAACACGGACCAGGTCGGCACCGGTCTGCGCCAGCGGCTCCATAGCAGGGCCTTTATCGTCGCCGACGTCAAGAACCCCAAGGATCGCTTCGTCTACCTGGTGCTGGACGCGCAGTCGGGAGACACGGCCGTGCGGTACGGCGTCCTTGATGGCCTCAAGGCTCTCGGCAGCGAGTATGATGTTTACGGCCACAACAATCTCGCCCTGACTGGCACGCACAGCCATGCCGGCCCCGGTGCCTGGTTCAACTACCTGCTGCCCCAGGTCACGACTCTTGGCTTCAACGAGCAGAGCTACCAGGCCCTAGTTGACGGTGCCGTGTTGTCCATTAAGCGTGCTCACGAGAGCTTGCAGGAGGTAAGTCCGATATTGCTTTGTCTTGTCACTTGCACCGCTGACAGGGCGACGTGTAAAAAAGGGCTACCTAGATGTCGGCACGACGGTCATCAAGGACGGAGCCATTAACCGCTCGCTCTGGGCCTACATGGCCAATCCCAAAGAGGAACGAGACAAGTACGATGCCGAGACCGATACCACGATGACCCTGCTGCGCTTCCGGCGTGCGTCAGACGGCAAGAATGTGGGAGTTCTCACCTGGTTCCCCGTCCACGGTACCTCACTCCTAGGTAATAACACCCATGCTGCGGCGGACAATAAGGGCGTGGCGGCGTGGATGCTCGAGGAAGCCGTCAAGGGTGATAGCTCGACCGCCGATGGGTTCGTGGCGGGCTTCAGCCAGGCCAACGTCGGGGATACAACGCCCAACGTCCTCGGGGCGTACTGCGACGACGGCTCCGGGCAGCAGTGCAGCTTGGAGAACAGCACCTGTGCGGACGGGAAGTCGCAGAGCTGTCACGGCCGCGGCCCCGAGTTTCGGGCCGTCGACCTCGGCGTCAAGAGCTGTTACGAAATGGGTCGCCGACAGTATGCCGGGGCCAAGACTATCTATGTGAGTCTCCCAGTTAGCATTGTCCCGTGAGGCCTCGAGTGAGACTAACGCGTGCCGTGCGTGTTAAGGACTCTCTGGACTCGTCAGGGACGCCCATTGTGGGCTCCACGGTCAAAGCCTTCCACTTCTTCCACGACATGAGGTTCTGGGAGTTCACGCTGCCCAACGGCAAGACGGGCAAGACGTGCCCTGCCGCGCTGGGATACTCGTTTGCCGCCGGCACGTCGGACTGGCCTGGCGCGTTTGACTTCACGCAGGGCGACTCGGGCGAGCCTAACGCGAATCCCATATGGAAGGTCGTGTCGGGTCTGCTGAGGACTCCCTCCGCGGAGCAAAAGGAATGCCAAGGCTCCAAGCCCATCCTTCTCGACGTCGGCGAGATGGATGTCCCGTACGCCTGGACCCCCAACATTGTCGACGTGCAGACGCTCCGCGTGGGCCAGCTCCTCATCGTCGTCAGCCCCAGCGAGGCCACGACGATGAGCGGCCGCCGGTGGAAGGCTGCAGTGGCCCGGGAGGCGGCCACGTTCCTCGACAAGGACCCCATTGTGGTGCTCGGCGGGCCGGCCAACAGCTACTCGCACTACTGTGCGACGCCCGAGGAGTACGAAGTCCAGCGCTACGAGGGCGCCTCGACGCTCTTCGGCCCGCACGAGCTCGACGCCTACATCAACCTCACGGTCAGCAACATGCACTACCTCCGCCCGGACGCGACGATTACGCCCGCCCAAGGCACGCTGCCGCCCGACAACCGCGGCAAGTCGCTGTCCTTTATCCCCGGCGTCGTGCAGGACAACCACCCGCCCAGCTCCGACTTCGGCCACGCCATCCGCCAGCCCGCCGCGTCGTACCAGGTCGGCGCCGTCGTCAACGTCACCTTTCAGGGCGCCAACCCGCGCAACAACCTGCGCCTCGAGGGCACCTACGCTGCCGTGGAGCGGCAAGGCGGCGGTGGCGACGATGACTGGACCCAGGTGGCCGACGACAACGACTGGTTCCTCGTGTACACGTGGCGGCGGACGAATTGGCTGCTAGGGTACAGCGAGGTCGACATTACATGGGAGACGACGTCGGGCAACGCGAAGCCCGGCACCTACCGCCTCAGGTACTATGGCGACGCGAAGCCCCTGATTGGCAGCGTCAAGTCGTTTGAAGGCACGAGCAGCCCCTTTAAGCTGACGTAGAGGATGAGCTTGGGTAGTGGTGGTGCCGGCGGCGGCGGCGGTAGCTGCTGGATGTGAGGCTACATGTACATAGGGAGATGGATGGTGCTTGAACATCTGTGCTATTGTTGCTGCGCTGGCAGGTGGGGGGGCGGCAACGACGAGAATACCGAGGATATACGGAGCACCGTACTAAAGTACGTACGTACAGTAGACTGTACGAGGTTAATTATGACAATTTTGGCCCACAGTCCAGTTCAAAAGCATAAACGGGTGCGGAAGATGACGCCCTGGGCGAGGCGGTTTGCATGGATTCGGCCATTGCTTGCTTGCTTGCTTGCTTGCTTGTTTGTTTGCTCCCACAAGCAACATGGAACCAGAAAAAGAGGGCGGCGGGAGGGGGGTCGTCTCGTGTCATCAGGGGGCTCTTTGTCCAACCGTCAGTCGCACACACTGCACACTGCACACTGCACGCAGTACATACATACGTCGTACATGCACGCAGCCCCTCCAATTCCTAGTAGTAGATACTTCGAGGCACGACAAACGTGGAGCGTCGTCGTCGTCGTCATCATCGCCCGTCGTCCAACTCATCGAGTGCTGCTGCGAATGTTACAACGCGCAGCCAATGGCTTCCGGCGATGATGGGCGGCCCGGGCCCCCCCTCCTCGCGCCCGCGCAATCTCACGTACATGTTACCAGTCGCGCGCAGCAAAGGCGCAGCAGCAACAGAGCAGCAGCGGCGGCGGCGGCAGCAGCCAGGCCCGTCCCCCCCCCGGCCCCTCGACCGACCGCTCTAACCACCACCACAACCACGCGACCAACACGGCAGCGCACCACGTATGGTACTTGGTATATGTAAGGAGTACCTAAACATGCCCACACGGCGTGCGTATATTTGTATGTGCAAGAAAGGTGAAAAGGGGCGCTGTCCAGGAGCCGAAGGTGCCGAGAACCTACGGGGTCCGTTGGGCGGCCTGGTCCGGAAGCCAGGGACACAACGCGGACGTACATACTTTGTACATGTGTGCGCGTTCGGTGACACCGTCACTTCTCGGTCCACCCTCACATCCCGTCTCACCTCTCAAGCCCCACCCAAAGAAGAGACGGGGGCAAGTGACGCTTCTGCAGCCCATGTTCGTGCGTGGCTCCTCCGCAGGGGTGCACTACGTACAGTAGCAGTAGTACTCGTAGTAGAGTGGAGTGCCCGCGCACTTGCTTCTCGAGACGTGGGCAAAGCACAACAAAATCTAGCGGATGCGGGAAGAGGACGAAAAGGTGATGGACAGACCCAAGGATGGCATCGGCGCGACTTGGCGGTGAGGAAATCTTCCGAGCCCATCCGTCACTAACCAGTCGGACGCGGGGCCAAGATGCCCGTCGGCAACTAGTCCACAGCGTTAAGTTACCATCAGCCTCCTCCGAGGCATATGCCGACAGCCGCTCGCGCCGCCAAGCAAGAACCCTTCCCGGCAGTTCTGAGACGAAACGCACCTCCCTCTCAACGGCCGCAAGGCCGACATGTGGACTTCAGTCATCAGCTCGTCATGGGTGGTGCGCATGCAACATAGGTACTTACCTGAACTACCGGCTGCTCATACGAACTTGTATGTAAAGCAAGGTACCTGGGTCCTGCAGAAGCAAGACTGGCGGCTCAACCAGGTTGACGGCGCGCTCAAACCAGGTAGGCGGCGCTCGAGTATCCTTGGCCTTGACCCACAGCCGCCGCCCGTCATTGACGACGCAAGGCATGGCGCTGGATCTGGACTATCCCAATGCGGTCTTCCCATCGGCTCGTGGTCGGCACCTTACCGGGGCAAAAGGGTCGCGCTCGTGATTTCGTCTTTAATATGATGTATCAAGGCTGCAAAAGCCTGGTTGGCTATCCGCAGTTCTGATGGCTAATGGTGAGAAAAAAAGTAGGAAACATTTGCCGGCATTCCTTCTGGCCCGTTTCGATCGTGAGGCGAACGGAGTCCCTCGGAAGCGGATGTCATATTGCTCACACATTCATTGTCAAGCAGTTGCTGTCCGGCCGCTCTCAGAATGGGCAACTTGTCCGAAGTCGCATTGCACGTATTCGGGTTCAACCCAGGCCGAGAGCAGCTTCATTAGAGCGGCGCTTCAACCTCTCGCGAAGGCCCCGACTGGTCTGCAGGGACTTTCTTAGGCTTGGGTTAGTGGCTGCGAATCGTGACATTGGTAGCTGTTGAGCGGAAACACCTGCTAAATGGGGAGGCTATGGGTGAGTTCAGCTGGGGTTAATTGAGCCCTGCCTGGCCGCATGTTGCTGTACTGCGGCCAAGGCGTTGCTGTGAAACTTATGGCGGCTGAGACTGGGCTTGATAAACCCGGTGAACGGTATCGTAAAGATCGCTGTCGCTCAGGCAGCGACGAGCCTTGTTTGCTTGCGTGGGTTGTTCAGTGTGTAGAGACATTGCACTGCCTACATGGCCAATGCAAGATGAGATCGCGCCAAGCATTTGCAGTGTGCACGTACGAAGTGGTACTTTGTTCCATCTCGTGGCCGGCTTGTTCCTCCAGTGCTTGGGCTGTGACCGCCATGACACCGCGTGTGCGAATGAGCCAACGTCTTAAGTCATCGAGCCTGACTGCAGGCCTAACAAGTGCGCCTGGGCGACAGTCAGGGGTGGCAAGCGCCCTACGTCGAAGATAAGATCAGGCCGTCAGCGCATGCACAGATTCCTTTTCGCTTTCTTCGTGCCTTCGCAACGCACCTCAAATTACCGCTCCGCTGGGACGGGTCAGATCATGCTTCTAAAGAAGCAATTCCAGGTGTTGGATCAACGAATTGTATGGTGCGATCTGTTTCCACTTGTGGTGCTAGGACGGGGTTGGGAACAGGGGAGCTGTATAGAACCGCCTTCGCAATGCCCCCTTGGCCTCGTCACTAAGACAACTTTTTTCTTGGGCTCGCTTTGCTGTGCAGCGATGCGGTCGGATCCGCTCAAGTCCAGACATGGTTAGTCTTTGGCTACAAGTAGGTCAGTACTCTATAGTCTGGAGCGCACAAGAGCTTGGTGAAACTTTGCGCGCTCACACAAGTGACGCTGTCCTGATCGTCGGAGGATGGTTGGGGGCACTCACCAAGACAGACGGTGGTTTCGAAGGAAGGCTGCTCCAACTGCAGCAGCGTTCGAACCCTGTCTGTCATTTGCGCAGAGTGCGGCTGGCTGCATGGTAACGCACGCTCGAGGCAAGTGTTGGGTGTCCCGGGACACTTTTCATGCCAGTGACCCATCGAGATGTCGGTCAGCGATGCGCCGGGCACTAACCTACCCGCACCTGCCGCAGTGGAAACTCAAGTGGAAAGGCTGTGCATTCTGCGCTCTTTAGCTGCGGTTTCGGAACCTCGCGGTGAGAAGCTTACCATGCTCGCGTCGGTGGGTATACAAAAGCATGGGGCAGTGATGTGCACGATGGTGTAATCCAGTAGCCAAAACAGGGCTATAAGTCCCGGACCGCGCAAGCAAATGACAGGTCCCTTCCGATACCCGTATCATTCAGCCAAGAGATGGCACGCTCAAGACTCGTTCGTTAATGTGGCAATAGAATGAGTCAAAGATGGAGGCCTGCAAATGAAGCACTACCGCGAGGGCTGTCGGTCGCCTCACCGGAGAGGGCTGCCCTCACGGAAACGATGACTTGGTGCTTGTTTGGACAAGGAGGAAAGAGGAAACAAGACGACTGGGCATTTCGTGAAAGTGAAGCGAGGGAAATCGTGATGCCACGTAGCTAAATTATGTACGTCCACGATAGGGGATTGAGCTTGCTCGGGGACGGTAAGGTACTCACTCATAAGGCATTGCACCTTCCATCGCAGCCGCATCTGCTATCTGCCACTTCGGTGGTGGGACTGTAGGTAGGTGGTGCTTCGTACAGTAGCACGAGACAGAGTTGGGGGGTAGCCTGGCTTGGGTTGCCCGTTTGTTTGTACCCAACACCAGCTCAACGTCTGCTGCACAGGCCAGGAATGGTGCGTGAGTTGTGGTGGACGCAGGCGGCGGGGCTGGCCGGGGAAGGAGCCGCTGGATGGGTGGGTGCCTACTGCCTGCACCGGTCATTGCTCCTTCCCGTCCGCAGTTTAGAAGGAGACGCCCTGGTTTTGTTCACCGGTGTGCCGCTAGCAATCCGGACCGGGCACCAGTCATGGGATTTCTTCGCGGAGGCCGTGGTCGACAGGACTCATAATGACGCAAATTCACTGCCCCTTGCCAGCCGTGACAAGAAGATCCGTGTACTTCATATTCGTACAACGTAGACGGACAGCCCAAGCCCGTTCCACGGCCCCCCGGGCCGCGGCCACGATCTTAGTCCCAGATCTGGCCGGCAATAGCCACACCGCCGTCGCGTTAGCGCAGCTTGCAAGCCGAGCAGCGTACCAACAAGGCAGGCTCAACAAGGCGGGTTCGCTCGCGCGTGGGGTGCAGCTCGATGTGGCGGTCCTGGCGGGTGCACGACGTGGACATTGGCTTGGGACCATGCCCAAAGCTCTGGTGGCCACTTCCTACCTTACCAAGTTGACTTGCCCCAAGTCGAGGCGGGCAGGCGCGACATCTACCTCCGAGGACGAGCAAGTGCCGAAGCTAAGGTCCTCGGGAGGTACCTCCCGTGCCTTGATTCGCTTTCCTCACACGACTGTTCTAGTACGCCGTACCTACCTTATGAAGTACTCTGTAGTCATGAACCCTTTCCCTGCTGGCTGGCCTGGTCGTACGATGCGGCCGGTGTGCCGGCACACGAGCAACGGCCGGGCAGGCGCCATCGTGCACCCCTGTGTCCTTCCATTTGCGTCCATGTGCCCCTTGGCCCCTTTGCCCCTGTGCCCGGCTCCGGTGGCTCTGTGCCTCGCCAGCCAGCGCCATGTCCTCGCTCGCCCTTCCTAGATCGGCTGGAGGCGCCTCCCGCTCCCTCCAGCGTCGTTGGCTGCTTTCCATCACAGCCGTCAATTGTCAGTCCGCCCTCGTGATCGATCCCATCACGTCCCTTGTCGCCTCCAAAAAGAAAGGCCGCCGCTCTGCCTCGCCTTACCTGACGGCCTGAGATGGGGACGTGACAAACTCTTTTCCCACCCCGAGGTCTGCATGCTTTGGCAAAGTCCGGCTCTGTGCGGGTAGGCGAGGCGACGTGCGGGCACATGGGACGATAGCATTAGTAGTCAAGAAATCCTCCTACTAGAGTTGCACCAAGCTCTCCAGGCCGTACCACCTACGGACGGACGACCTTGACTCCCCGCTTGCCATGACTGTGCAATGTCTCAGTATTCTACTCCATATACTTTCGGAATGTGAGGCTCGCGGGCCGGCTGACTACCTAGTTCCCACTAGAGACGGGGCGCTGCGGACCGCTTCATGCTTGTTAGCCCGATCTATCATGCGGTTCTCGATAAAAAGCTGCAGGGCCAGGTACACCTCGTCCGCTTTCGCGTACCTCATCCAACGGCTAGACTCGAACGCGCCTGATTGCATCTTTGCTTGGTGCATTGGTACTGCTTCTTGCGAAATGGGCCGCCCTGCTGACACTCGCCCGTTGTTTCTTTGTTCTGCTTCCGCAGCGGCTTCTAGGTGATTTGGGTAGAGCCTGCGCCAGCGCAAGGACCACGCGACTGAAGCGCTTGGAGCAGCCCCTAAATTGTAACCTTCGGGCTGGCTGGGACCGTGCGGCGCTGGTTATCCCAGCCGTCATCCCGTACTCCCCTACTTCGTACCCGCACCCCGATCGGCGAGTATTGCATCTGTAAGGCCACAAAACCCTTTGGCACCTGGAGTGGCCCTCACTCTCTAGCGAAATCAAGCCGATAGTCTCATGAGTATTCTCCACATGGTACAGTATACGTCGAGTTGCTCCCCTGAGCATGGCTAACGGCTACAATCCGTTCACTACATACTACGGACCGCGGAGCGGCAGGTAAAGATTCGACGAGTCCTTGGTCGACACCGCTAGCCCCCTTCCCGCAACAGCCTGGGAGAAGTCTCCTCTCTGGCTTCATGCTGGATGTAAGCCGTGTAACGGGGGGGTTTCCCCGTAATGGTGGACCATCCCATGGCCACGGAGACACCAGTTCAGTCAACGCCCAACGACAATCGCCGCAATGCCGCATGCTGTGTAGCATAAGCCACCAGGTACGGGTAACGTCGACGCATGGATTTGCCAGCGCGTTGGGCTCCCACATCTGACTACCTAGTTGATCAGGTCATCCCCCCCGTTCCCTGAGGCGTGCTGGCCCATCGCGCCGACTGACACGGAAAGCTCAGTCACCTGCAAGTCAACTGTCACTGCGGCTCCAGCAGCACGCTCTCTGCTTTTCATCTAAGAGGGCGTGTGGTCCAGGCCTCGTGCACCACGTCTGCCCGCCACCGTAGCACCGAGTGTGGTGGTCGGTGACCGAGCGACGTCCCCTGGAAAGGCGTGATAACCGCACGGCACGGGGGAGATGCAACAGCACCATTCCTTGGACGCAAATCCTGACTGCATACCCAAGGTACTCGTAGGGAGCCAAGCCCGCCCGCTTGACCTGCCCCAGGGCCTCCGTTCGCAAGTAATGCCAAAGAGCACCCTACCTATCAGCCCCCTTGTCAGAGAACGCCCTGTCCTGGCAGAGACCACGCTCCACGGCGAGCCCGTGCCCACCCTCCACAGCTGCATTCAAGGACCAACGGCCGCCGCCACGGAGAAGGGAATCCTTGTCCAGGGCAGGCCCGATGCTTTTCATGGTGGCTTGAACCACTTCGTCCCTCGGGACTCCATCCCTTCTGTGCATGCTCGCCGTCGCCTCGGCTGCGCTTCCGCCTGCCGTCCACCTCCAGCTCACTACGTATTCTCTTCCTGCGTGATGTGAAGTGACCTCTCCCTCCCTCCACACCACCCTCCACCGCCTGTCGTGGTGCACAGGTCCAGAGTACCTCGCAGCTAGCTTGCAAGCCCGCATTCCGGCCAAGGGACAGATACGCAGGTGTTGATGCAGTGTCTCCCAGACGTCGTACGCTGCTGGAAGAAAAAGCAACGATGCAAGCAGTGATGCCCCGACCAAATTACACGAGGCAGCACCTCCACTATCCTGCGTCCCGACTTCCGCGTGTTTACTCTTCGTCTGGATTTGTTTGCCTTCCTTACTTTTTGGACCGATTCTGGATCAATGCCGCCTCGCTGCAGACAGGCGCTGCTCGTGGAGGTACATCGGCACTCTCGTCCATACTTCTCTTGCCATTACCCTCTCCTCGACACTTCTCTTGGGTGAATTCCGTACCAGCCCGTCTGCCGTTCTGTTGATGCAGTCTACCGTGCTCGTTCCAGATCTCAACCCGCCGTCTCAGAACCATCGGCGGACCTGGAAGCCTGTTGCCATCCTGTACAGTTGCACCAAATCCCTTGCTGCCACATCACCCACCCTTCTTCACCTCATCTGCATGGGCGCTTCTCGCTCGCTCGCCGCATGCTACATTGTCAATCGTTTGGGATTAGAAACGTTATATAAGACTGGAAGGAGTCCACGCCCCTTTCCACACCAGAAAAATAATCTGAGACCAAAGCCGCCATTCTCGGCCTGTCTGACCTCCCTGATCGCTCTTCATACAAGACCTAAACCTCGTTCATAAGCTCCACTATCGATCTTATTCCAACTTCGACGACGTCTGCCGGCTACCGCCCTCCGACACCTCACTGTTTGCTCCACCTCTGGCTCACGGTGATAGTTTACGGGTGGTATTGATCCAGCATGGCTACTGCTTCCACATACAGCCCAACCGATTCGAATGCGTCAATCAGTCTGTCCTGGCAAGAACGCCTCGAAGGTATTTCCATTCCAGGACCTCCTTCGAGCTGCTGCATCACTTACTTTGGGAGCATGAAGCTGACGGCCCATGTAGAAATCTGCCGCCAGGCAAAATTACTTCCGCCCGTGTTCCAACTCGTTTCGGATCGCAGGGGTACGCCTCTTGTCCCCCAACGCGGTTGTCGCTTGCGGGCACACTGATTAAACGAGTGCTAATTTTATGTGATACTATAGGTGGACGCACAGCGTGGTCAAGCAGAGTCATTGTACACGGCAAGACCGTAGAGGCCAGATACTGGTACGACGGGAAGAACCTCAATAACGCAAGAGAGGATGCCGCCGAATGCGCATTCAACTGGCTGAGCGCCTCGAGCACGAACTCGTCGAGCCAGTCGTGGGGCTCCTGCTAAGGAGCTGCATTATTGCAAAGAAGAGCATTCTCGCAATTCGCGATGAGAGCTGGCCTGAATATCCTGCTGTCGGATTAGGAGCTGTGGTGTGTCTAACGTGCCCACTGGTGACGCTGATGTGCAAGCCTCGAGGAATCAGCGAGGGCTATCCATCGGCTGGTCCATAGCGACCACAGATCGCGCGACAATTGCGGAATTCATCTTGGTGGTGGGTTGACTTGCTGTCGGCGGACTGGTTTTCGCCTTGTACGCCAGATTTGAGAATCATCGCTTGTATTTTTGCAGATGTTAAAAGATGAATGGAGAGGTTTCACGACGGATTCACGATCTGATGTTTTGTGGGTAGGCAAGGCTATTTAAACGAAACAGGACAATACCAACGGGCTCGATAGCATATGAAGTACGAAGTAAATGCAATCCAAGTCCACGAAGATTCCGGTTTCAGCAAGGACGTCGGCGCGATCGGGCGATACGAACAAATGTGTATCGTGCCTCGGGAACGCGAAGTGTGAGACGAAAGACGGGGTGGTCCCTCACTGAGGTCTGCGTATCCTGGATCAAATATTGGCGGAGAAGGCTCAGTAAACTCATCGCCAACATCGGCTTGGGCTTGAGACCGGTCAAGGAAGTATGTCTCGCTGAATCAGGCTTTGGACGCCAACCTCAACACCCCGGACGCCACTGCAGAACGAGCCCCTCGCTCTACCCTGTCCGTGTAGTGAGCCGTCAACGTGGGCGATCAATGGTCACGAGTCCGCAATAATCGGCACACGCAAATGTCTCCGCTCGAGGGTTTCTCATCCGGATCGGACATGTCTCACGAGGAAGCGACCAGAAGCGGCAGCGGCTAACGAATGCCGACGGTGCGGAGCTTCTCAGTCGCAGGAGGGCTCGGAGTCAGAACATTTGACAGAACGACACCGCCACATGGTGAACCGGAGCGCCATTCTCGTCATTTCCCGCATGCCCTTTCTTTTCGTAATGGGCCTGAATTATATTGGACAATTATGCGGCAACCCGCAGGCGTGCTGTGCAATAATCCCGTCGTTGGGATGGTTTCCGTGCACACAGCACTCTTGGCGTTTGATGTCAGAGACGAGTGTTATGTAATCACTAGCCATTGTCTCGGTGTCGGCAAATAGCTTATTCCGCGCCGCTCCTGACAGCTTCACGGCCCGGAAATTTCGTCGCGGATTGAGGGTCGGTCACGCGAAGACGACAAGGACAACAGCTCCCACTCTGCGACAAGGGGAGAAAGCGTGTACCGCCACCATGCCTCCAAGATTACACATCTGGAGCGCATGCAGGGCTCTGACGGTGCGCACAAGACCAGCCGCGCAACACCGAATCGAGGCCCTCCGACTGTCCGCGAGAATACAGACCCGACTCTACGCCGACAACACAACGCCCAAGTCGACCAACGACGCCGATTCTGCATTCAAAGCGAACCTCAGCACAGCTGAGGACAATTCGAGCAAGAGCGAGGCTCAGAAGACAACACAAAACGCGGAGCAGTCACTAGACCAAGGCGCCCCCGCAGAGGTAGAACGGAATGCCCCCTTGTTACTTCGAAGAATCTATGCTTACAAGTAGAATTGATCAGGGCGGGGAGGCGTTTCAAGACTCACACATCAGTGCATTGGACGATGCGGCACTGGAGCAGATCCTATATGGCGGCCGAACCGTCATGAGCGAAACGCAGGACGGCTTGACCGCCGCCCAGGAGGATGCACTGTATCGCGAAGGCACGATACCTCCACCTGCCGTGGCCGAGGCAATGCTGCCACAAGCCCGAGTCTCCGAATCATCACATTTGCCCGAAAATAGCAGCAACGAACTGGAGAAGCCGGGTCACAAGTTTGGCCTGCCAGTGAAGCCCTACCCGAAAGGCTTCAACCTGAAGAAGCGATACCATCCCGTGCTGGAGCAAATCACGAGGCTTTTGATGCGGGACGGCAAGCTCAGCGTTGCTCAAAGGGTGTGTAGCGCCATGTGATGCCTTCCCCATGCAGCTCACCGCTAACAACAGCCGGTTAGAACATGGCGATGGTCATGAACTTCTTGCGAACGGCCCCCGCTCCGATTTATAGCCCCCAGTTCCCGCTCCTACCGGGGACACCGCCGGCATTCCATCTACCACTGAACCCCATTCTCTACATCACAATCGCCATTGACTCGGTCGCGCCGCTGATCAGAGTGCGAAACTTTGCGGGTGCCGGGGGTGGCGGCCGCGCGCTCGAGGTGCCTGTACCTCTCGCTCTGCGGCAGCGGAGGAGAGTGGCGTTTCAGTGGATCCTAGATGTCATCAACAAGAAACCGTCCAAGGGGAGCGGGCGGAAGCAGTTCCCGCACCGCATCGCTGAAGAGATCATCGCCGTGATCGAGGGACGGTCAAGCGTGTGGGAAAAGAGGAAGCAGGTTCACAAGCTCGGCACGGCTTCTCGAGCGAACGTGTCTAAGAAGGTCACTGTCAAGAAGAGGAAGTGAGCGGGAGGCGCAGCCGCGCGGGGCGGCATGTGTGTATATTACAGGCAATGGGGAGCGTGCTGCCAGGACCGTGGGCTGGGCGCCATGGACGTGCCAATGTAGAATACCAATTCTCAGCAAATGAAGCCAATACTGGGTATAGCATGCGGAACGGCCGCCTTGGCGTTGCAGGCAGAGACGAGTTGCGTGGAGGCCCATGCCGAGCAGAGCAACCCACCAAGATGGTCGTTGGGTCATGTGACGGCTTGGGGTGGGCTTTAAGCTTCAATTTACCTTTATGCAGCGGCTGTGACTAGGGTGACCTCGGAATGTGCCCGTATGGCCGTGGACCGCTGGTCGGCTCTCCCAAGGCGGGCGAGCATCCATGCCGCATTCTGACGTTTTGTCCGCTTCTCGCGGCTATGTATACATACATGGGCATGCTTTTGCATGTACGAAGTACGTTATTAGTATGCTACGTGCATGGCGTTGCACAGGCCAAGTCCGCACGCAAAAACGCGCGGCGTGCGGTTCGAATTTGCTCGTGCCACCGAGGGGCGGCCTCCAAGCTAGCAATGATACCTACTGGCGGGAATGAAAATGTGGATGCGACAGGCTGTAACTAGTAGGCTGTGCTGCCGTCGAGCTCGCCTGCAGTCGGGCGGCGGTGGTAGGGCCAGACAGTGGGTTCCCCAGCTTGCTTAGGCCGCAGTTTCGTTTGGTTCTCCGTCGAGCGGTGGCGCGGGCGCTGAGCGCGGGGCCCGAATCGTAAGGTAGAGAGGTTCCACTGGAATCAGAGCCAAGTCCCAAAACGGCAGCACGGTCGCAGGCTGGCATGGCTGGATCGCGGGCCCTCCCAAGCCCCTCTCCACCAAACAGATGCCCAGCTCCTGCCACTGGCAGGGCAGCTGAGCGGCCCGTTCTCTTTATGACTCTCGCCCGACAGCCCCTTCCCCCCCCTCTTGCAACCAACAATCCTCCGTAGCCACTTCCGACTGCTTCGTCAAACGACTTGCCATTGAGGCCTTCTTCCCTCCCTCTCCCGTCTCACACGACCGTCTCAGCACGCCATCTTGCCGTCCTCTTCTTGCCGCGAGACCCGCCACTCCTCGGCCGACCAGCCTGCACTTCGATCAGCAACCTCAAACGCCCCTCCGATCATGACCGCATCGATCATCGCATAGCCAAGCTACCTCTCCCCCGCGGCGCATGACGACAATGCTCTTGTGCCCCCACACTACATTGACGACTTGTCGCTTCTATCAAAAGCTCCCTCGCTAGATCTCGCCCTACCGTTTGCGAATCAACGACTACGACTCTTGCCACCCTCACAGCAGACACCTTATTACTGCTCCCTTCAGGTTGACGCTGGCCTTCCATCGTTTCTCGCTTCTCCTCGACGCAGCACGCGCGTCGACGCACCCGCAGGAGCACTCAGCGATAACACATACCACGATTATACCCAGCTTGCATCCCACAGCGTTGCCCACCATGTCTAGGAACGAGCATCGGCCCATGAGCATCGATGCCATGCTGGACATGGAGCGGCAAGAGGTGCTTGCCCTACTCGAAAGCAAAAGCCAGGGGAGCGCCTCGCCGGAGAGAGAACGAATTCGTTCCTCGTCACCGTATACCGCCCCACCACGCTCCCCCGTCCGGAGCATGCTAGACATTGAGGAGGAGGAACCCGATACTGTCCGCACCGCACCGGGCAATCAAGCCCCAGTACGGAGCATGTTGGACGTTGACGGGCCCGTCGCCACGACCCAGGCACCTGTGCGCAGCATGCTCGACCTCAGCCGTCCGTCTCCGCCCGCATCGACACATAGGAGCGTCAGCCCTATATCACCTGGAACGGTCGAGCCACGGTTTGCGTCCTCGCAATCGATGGGCTCAATCCACCCGAGGAGTATGTCGGATGCCGGGATGAAACCAGGTAACCTCGGAGGGCGTTCATCGTCACGAAATGACCGAACTTCCGAGTATCAGTTTTCCGGCATCCTCTCACACAATACTGGCGGGCCTGGGCAGACGAAGCGGAACAGCTCGTCAGGCAAGAGACTGTCTCACGGCAATTCTCTCGGCGAGGCTCTTCGCGGAGCTGACCTCAGCAGTCTCCAACTCAATGATCGCGGGCGACACTCCTCCATCGGTAGCCGTTTGGGACAGTCCAAGTCACCGCATGGCCGCTGGGAGACTAGATCACGCTCACCAGCCACTTTTTCGTCGAAACTGCCGTCCAACAAGACAGTGTTGGATGATGGACAGACCTTGGACCTCAGCAATGCTTACCGCAGGCTGTCGGACGCAAACCTGGCTTTCAGCAGCGGGAGCCTTGCCAGTCTACCCATGCGCAAGCGCTCCGATGACGTCGGTGAGGGCCGACTGGTCAAGGATTACCTCGGACCAGATGGTGAACATCTTGATTCGAGCGACGAAGACGAGCCATATTCTTCCGACGACGAAGACCGCGGACGTAAGACGGCACCTAGATCGCTAAACCCTCGCGCTCGCGGAGACAGTCGGGATAGCAAGTCGCGGTCACCGTCAGGCCCAGCTGAGCGCAAGAGCCTGAGTTTGCTGGCCGCCGCCGAGCAAGAACGTATGTGCAAGGAAATGAAACAAGTGTGGCATGGATCGTTGCTAACTGTGCCCAGGTAAGGAGGTGGCCTCGCAGCGGCCCGCCTACCAGTATAGGTCATTGATCCCGGAGCCGGAGATCAAGATTACAAACACGTCTGGCGACACAGTGAAGCAGTCGAAGGGCGGAATTCACCCACAGACGAGCTACGACCCGGGTTTGGCGTCCGGTGCACCGTCTGTTGTCGACTCAGATGAGGAAGCCGACATGGACGACATCAAGCGGGCACAGAAACTGTCGTTTTCGATGACGAATATTCTGACGAGCCCAGAGGCGCATCGTTCGATCCGGATCATTTATCGCGGCGAGTACAACAAGATTGTTCAGCAAGCGGAGGATGAGAACCACCGTTTGAGAAAGTATCTCGTCGCAACAGACTTGAGCGATGAATCCACGCATGCGCTCGAGTGGGCCATAGGAACGGTGTTGCGAGATGGTGATACCCTTATTGCGATATACTGCGTGGATGAGGAGACGGGCATTGTGACGGGTGAGGGGTCGTTGGTGCCCGACGAACCGTCAGCGATGAAGGAGCAGGCAGCGGCGATCAACAACGTCACGAACTCGAAAATTGCACCGGCCCCCGTCAGCCCGTTGAGAGAGCTGCACAGGGCCACGCCCCTGCACATGCGCACTGGATCTGGGGACACACCGACCTCGTCACCAGCGCCATCTGCGAGGGGCGATCGAAAGAGGGCGGAGGAAGAACGAAGCCACGCCGTCAACGACATGACCGACCGAGTCGTGCGGCTGTTGCGGAAAACAAGGCTGCAGGTACGGGTGATTGTGGAAGTGCTGCACTGCAAGAACCCAAGACACCTCATCACCGAGGTCATTGACCTTGTAAACCCAACTTTGGTTGTGATTGGCAGCCGCGGCAGGAGTGCACTCAAGGGGTAGGTAATTTCAAACCGACGAAGATGGCATTTGTGGCTAACAGGGTGTGTACAGCGTCATTTTGGGCTCCTTCTCCAATTACTTGGTGACAAAGAGCTCAGTACCCGTCATGGTAGCGAGGAAGCGGCTGCGGAAGCAGAGCAAATACAAGCAGAAGGCAGTCAAACAAGTTAACAACCTCAGCAACCCCGCGGCGCGGAGTCTCGCGAACGCAAAGATCGACTAGTGGGAACGGGCCCAAGGAACGGCAATAGCGGAAGAGGCAACAATGACTGACGAGCAAAGGCGAGGGGGAATTGCCACTCATTTGCTTCCTTGCTTTTTTTTTCGGATGGCAGCTGTAACAACAGGTATGAAGTAGCGATACAGCGACAAGCAACGAGAACGGGTGACAAGTAGATGTTGGGACAGGCTGGTGAAGGCGGCATGGATACACCTCTATGGCTGGACAGGGGAGATGGAATGACGATACCATGAGGGTCGGGGTCTAGGTAGCGCCGCAGCTTGGCATTGCAGGTGGTCCTTGTGCGGAGCAACTCTACTTCGTATCACGGTGATCCTTGTCTGGAAGCGAATCCTGTGCCGTACATGGTTGCTAGGCATGGGTCGTACCTACATACAAATGTGCATTCGAGGCGTAAACCGCTGCACCAGTTTCTTGCGTTTGGCCGCCGCCCGAACTCGAGTTGGCGGGTGCGGGGTGATAAGATATGTGCTAGCAAACGGGCCGGGGTGACGACCCGACAAAACAAGCTGGTGGACTGCCCTTGCGTCGTGCACAGGTGCCGATTGGCGCAAATCGGGGGCGCGGCCCGGAAGATGGAGGGGCGCGGGACCCTTGAGAGACAACTGGCGGGTACGTGCTTTGTACCGGTACATTCCCCGGGGGGGGGGGGGGGGGGGGGGGGGGGGGGGGGGGGGGGGGGGGGGGGGGGGGGGAGAGCAGAGAGGGAGGGGTGGATGAGACGGCATAGACGACGAAATGGATGATGTGGATTCGGGAGACACTGGGCTGAAGAAGACCAGAGAGACATGTCGAGGCGGTGCAAACGAAAGGGAGGAGATGGCGTCCGATGATGCGCGCCATGTTTCTCTGCGGTTGTTGCTGCAAGGCCGAGTCGTCCCTTAAGAGACATAAACTAACCTAGGTAGTACTTTGGATGTGCATCAGGGATGCTTCTCTATAACCTCACCGCATTCGTCCGCGATATTGGCCCTGAAATGTTTGTTAGAATACGGTTGACGTAGTATATTTGTATTGATCGAAGGGACGTGGCGTCGGTACTAATTCCTTGTCTGAATGGCGATGTAGTACTTTGTCACGTTGACGGTTGCGCAACATTCGTCATGATGATGTCCTTCGACTCGATCGCGTCTTGTTGCCGCGTTACAACGACTAGAACTGTTACCCGGACTCGACGCCGAGCGCAAGCAGTGACTTACTTTGACATCGAGAGACTTGATCTCTCCGTTGATACAATTCAGTCATTCCACGTTTCCGTCCTCAAGAGCAGCAGCGAGGAAGACGATTCAGACTGCAACAAAGCCCCGGGGGGGACAGAAGAAAAAGAGCGGCTAAAGCATGTTATACTTTTCGGTACAACGGCGTCACTATCTATCATGTCTAAGTCCCAAGCTCCGTATTGCGAAACTGATATCCTCAATGACTTCGGTGACGGCACGCATTCGGTACCTGGGATATCGTAATGAAATGCCTGCCATACGAAGTGCGGCAATTGTGTTAATCCACCTGGCCCTAGAGCGCCGTCGAGCTCTTCTCGCACCCCGCGTCCGGGCTGGTGCTAGTGGCCCGTACCGTGCCGGCGTCTAGCTACCTACATACTGGTCACGATGGATGGTCAGTGAGGTGGTCCCCCTCCCATTTCTCCCCCTCCCGCCGTCAACGCCATCCATCAATCAACTGCCCGTGCTTTTTCGCCCGGCGTCGATGAGAGGTAAGTGCCTTAAAGGAGCGCGAATATGTGCTTGCATCATCTAGGGGGGCAAGGACGTATGCGGATATGTACCAGGAACAGAATACGTTGGACTTGAGTCAACGCGCCAATGGTTTTTTTCCCTCGGGCGATGAAAGTCGAGGGCGGCGGAGGTGAAGGGGGGGGCTGCCGCACGCTGGACGGGCATGCTGCTGGCACGGACGCCGGCTCCAGCGAGGGGGTCCTGGTGGCGCTGGCCTTGTGGCGCTCGGCACGGGCGGCGAGCTGGGGGGCGGCACTACGTATCTAGAAATAGGCGGCGTTCGTGGACAGCTGCGATGAGGTTTAACAGTGCTAACTACATGGAGCACCTGTGCCAGCGCTTGATTGGCCTCGGGCTGCGCCCTTTCCCTCCCGTCCACTACCGACCTACTACGTTAGTGGACTAGCTGCCTATCCGCTGCCGCCGGGAGGTCCGCCCAAACCTCAACTCCACCACCTGGGTAAGGGCGAGCGAGGTGCGCTGTAAAAGTGCACCACCATCCTGTCCGCTGCGTACTCCGTAGAGGTACCTAGATACCTAGGTACTGTAGGTGACGGATGGGTTCGAGGTGTCTGGTGGCATCCGTGGATAGCACGGTACATGGTGGGCGAACGGCGGCTTTGGGGACCGAAACACAACCCACCAACCCACTGGAGCATCAGACCTGTACTGTATGTATCGCTACGTACGGGCGAGGCGGGCGGGCGAGATGGAGCCTCTCCCCACACACACCAGCAAGGTTGGCAGCCGGGCAGCCAGCCCAGCTTTCCTGAACAGCCACGACTCCAAATGGATCCCTGCCACTTCATCGTATCCTCCCAACCTCTCGATTATTGTCGAACCACCCCCCCGTCACACCCCCAAAGTGCCTCGTTGCATGATGGATGGGTCCCAGCGGCCCAAACAGCAGACCAGAGGGGCACCCCGGCGATGCAGTTCGCATCCAATGGCTCCCCGGTCTTCACTTCTTTGCTGCTGCTGCTCGCTGGCCGCTTCCTTCTCTCTCACTCTCTCTCCCCCCCCTCTCCTTCATGCACTTCCTGTGCCACCCACCCCCCCTCGCCACACCCCGCCGTCGCCGCCTCAGCAGCAGCAGCAGCAGCGCTCGTCTCCTTGCACGTTTCCGTTGGGGCCCTGCAGCTCAGCCAGAGTCAAGGACCTCTCAAGACAAGGTTCCCTCGGGTGAAACGTGCGCCAGCGAATCTCGCCGTGGGATACGCAACTCACTCCCCTGCAAACCCTTCCTGCCACAGCGACCAAACTTCGCGAAAGGAGACGATCCAGCCGCCAAGATACAACTGCAACAGAAACGCAAGGTGCCTACCTACTAGACGCGACGCATGCGCACGCATAAACCTCGACCGCTGGCAAGAGCGATCTCGCGCATCGAACCCCCAGCCTCCGACGGCGCGGGTCCCCGACGACCGCTCGAACGAAGGCGGATCGCGACAGTCGCACTGTCGCAAGTAATCGCGGACAGGCCGCCTGATCCCCAGTTGCGCCGTCCACGCAACAACGAGGGCTTCTGACAGCTTTAGCGCTGCGCCGCCCCTGACTGGTCTCTCGACCACGAAGGCGAAACGAAACGAGGCGTGGCATCACCAGCTTCAGTACCCTCGCGCTTCGGGGCCGCCCTCCATGCCTTCGTCGCCGTTGCTCGCCGTGAACAACAACGTCTCGCTCATCAGCATTCACGTCGCGCCCAGCAGCTGGCTCGCTTCCGTCATCATCGTTCTCGTCTTTCTCGCCCTCTACATCCCCCGTCTGTCACTGCGCATCCCGCGGTTCGCACTACCGGCGCTGCCGTCTATCCCCAGCCCACCGCTGCCGGCGCTGCCTTCTTACCGCCGCCTGACGGCGCCAAGCGAACGAGCTCTTCCTGCGCTTCCCGCGCCCTCCAGCATCAGTGCCGACAAACAAGTCGTTCTTCGCCGCCATCACTCGTCTGCACCCACGGTAGCTTCCACCGCACTCTCTGCCTCAGACCTGACCGCGCATAGCATACGCGATGGCTGTCGATCCTCTCGAAGGTCTCGACGCCTCTTTGCGGGACTTCGAGCCTCCAATCAGCCCTACGAGCATGCGCCACTCGTCAGCTCTGCCCAGCGAACCGGCCACGGAGGATCTCGAGGAATCGGACATCGCTTCCGGCGGTGGGTACTCGCCGCCAGCGTGGCGGAACCTCGGCAACGGAGATCGGAGTCGCGGCTTCTGGAAGCCCCAGCCTGAGCTATTCCGTAGGGCGCTGTCGCCCGATTCAGATGACGACTATCCGAGCGACGACGATGTCATCCTCGAGCAGGCTATTCGCACCAGGCTGCCCCAAGGTAGCCTCAGCCCGGACAAGGGCCGCAGCCCGAGCCCACCGCCACCAGCTGAGGACACGACTCTGAAGGTTGACCACAAGAGCCCGTCCCGAGAGCTGCCCTTGGCGGATCTGAGGGCTTCACCACAACCGCCAGATAACTGTAATTCCCCAGCTCGCCCTCGCATGGGTAAGTCCAAAGCGCTAACTGGGCCGTCTCTTTGCAGACATCCGCTTTGCTGTGCGCGCCGAAGTTTTACAGCGCACAAAGCCCATTGAGAACGCCATATTATTCCTTCAGAAGCAATACAATGCCATATTTGCGAGCTGGGGCACCATCTTGACTACGGCCCTCATCGCGGTACTGTCCATCTCCACAGCTAAGATGCTATCAAAACCTGCGGCACCAAGACCAGTGGGCGATCTAGTCAAGATCGCGGGGCTCGCGCGCTCATTTGAGCCGCTCATTTACTTCTCCGAACCGGCCGTCGCGCATGTCAAGGAACTGCAGTCGACGAGCATCGCCATCTGGGACCTGGGCGAATCGGTGCGCATCAGCGGCATGGCGGACGCCGACACCATCGTGCAGAACCTCGACGCAATTAGCGAGACCATGAAGAAGCTCGTGCTAGACTTGACCAGGTTTCACACCCACGTCGACGGTGACATCGATGCGTAAGTCGCACGTCGCGTCACTCAAAGTTTCCGTGATGGCTAACCGACACCTCTGGCAGTATCCTCGATGTCATGGATTGGGCAAAGATGCACCTAAACCGCCTCAACACGCGGCCTCCTCCTTCCCACCTCTCACACGCATACGACAATATCCACAACCTCCTCACTGACGCCCACATCCTCGAAGATGCCACAGGCGCGCCAACCCGCGCGGGTCGCGTCACCACCGCCGTGTTCGGCATGAGCAACCCGCAGCGCGAGCAGAGGATGATTCAGCGCCTCTTCACGGCCTTCATCTCCACCATCGAGGAGGCGATCCAGGATGAGCTCGAGCACAGCGTCAGTCTCTTCGCCCTCTTTGACGACATCGACAACCACTTCCTCAAGCTCGCGCGGCATGTGGCGCACGAGTCGTCCACCCAGGAGGAGTTCCACGCCGAGCTCCTCTCGGGGCTCTGGGCACGGATGCTTGGCCCTCGCGCCGCTGAGCTGCGCAAATTCGAGCGCAACAAGGCTCTCCTGCACGACGTGCGCCACAAGACGGTGCGCAACAAGGGCAACCTCGTCAGCCACCACGGCAAGCTGCTCACGCTCAAGGCCTCGCTCGAGTCCCTGCGCGGCAAGCTCGCCTCCCAGCTCGTCCGCGGCCTCAACTCGAGCACCCTCACCCTCGAGGACCAGATCCGCGGCATCGCCGGCGTGCGTGACTACCTCTCCGACATTCGTCGCGAGCAGAAGAGCAAGGTCATGGAGACACTCTACTCCATCGACCGCACCAAAAAGTACAGCGTCACACCCGAGATTGAGATGGGTCCCGGTGGCGCCGGCTTGTAAGACACGTGCTTCTCTTGGCTGGCTTTGGTCGTACTTCTCTTTCTGCCGGCTCATTTGGTCTTTGCCGGGTTTGTTTCCCTCGCCCATAAGACGACAGACAACCAACCCACATACACACACACACACACACACAACACACATGCACACTCTCTGCATTTCTCTGCAATACATGTTTCTCAAGGGGGGCGTTGGAAGGTGGCCGGGGCATATCATATCACTTGTCTTTTTTCCCTCATCTTCTTAAACACGGTGGGCACCACGGAAATGGCATCGCGTTTCTGTATGTGTTTTGGAAAGGGGAGTCAAAGGAAAAGGGGGCCAGACCCCAACCCCAATCCCGTTGAAGTTGGGGGTAGTAGAGTGGCCCCTTTTTGGCCTGCTCTTGTCTCTTTGACTCTCATTGGCATGGGAAGGTTTTGCTTTCACGGTCAGTTGGTCGGGCCGAACGGGCGGGGGGGAGGGTCGGCGTCTTTTGTTTTTGCCTCATACGGACGAGGAGTTTTGCTTCTCCCTCTCTATATGCATGTTTTGTAGAATTCGGGGCGTTTTCTCACCATCGAGGAGGGAGGGATGGGGGAAGGAAAGATGGAGGAGGGAGGGAAGACGGAGGGCGCGGTGCCCGTGGGCGACGGGAGTATTGGAACATGCGTATATACTTTGGATTTCTATTAGTTAATCCAGCTAAGCAATATGAGGTCTATGGGCAACTTTAATCTTTGCATGAACGGATTGCGTGTTCAAGGTGTTGCTGCGCAAGTCAATCGTCACACATCATCTGTTACGCCCATCAGAGTAGAGAGCTGCTTCACGCGAGTCACGCAAGCCACACAAGTTCTGAACATTGATGTATTACAAGTCCTATCCGCGTAACCTCCGTGTCATCGTCTGCCCGAGAAGCGCGTGCCGTGTCGTGTTGAGGGGTATAGGCCATTCTCCAGGCGGTCTGCACGAAAACCGACATCCTTCCAACGCCTTCCGACTGATCCTTTCCTTTCCGTGGAGCGGCTTGCCGTAACCATCTACGACGCAAGACCTCATCGTCGCTTCCTCCGAACGATGCTTATCCATCGACATCTCCGCCAGTCATTTTTCCCCTTCCCGAGAAGAAATAGCAACGAAGTCTATCTGTACAAATGCAATCCCTGTTAGGCGGCCATCGGGGCGGCCATGTAGTCGGCTCAACTGTTTGTTGAGATCGGATCCGGGATACGCATTTACCGTAAAAGCGAAAAGACTAACAAAGGAAAGATATTTCGTAGCGGAAGATGACGCTGGCGAGCTTATGCCTTGGTCTCTTCCTCTTTCTTGGCCTCGCCGCCCTCAGAGCCACCCTGGGTCTTGACATACTCGTCGTAGACCGCGAGCGCCTCGTCGACCTTGGCCTTCAGCGCGCCCTCGTCCTCGATGCTTCGAAATAGGTCAGCGTGTAATGAGATAAGAATGTCAGAAATGAGTGGCTTACAGGTTGATGAGCTCGGCGTTGTCCATCTCAAGCAGCATACCGGTGATCTTGCCGGCAAGGTCGGCATTGATAGCCTGGATCTTGGGGAAAATCAGCTCGCCGAGCATCTGCTTCTGCTGAGCGGGCTGAGCGGCGGAAAGCTGGGCCTGCAGAGCAGAAGCGTTGTTGGCGTCGCCGCCACGAGCCTGATTAGGGAAGCTGCCATTACGGCCGTTGGCATTACCGCCACGACCCATGTTGCCCTGCTGGCGGTTGTTCGGCGGGAAACCGGGCATCACACCAGGAGCGCTTGGGGGAGGCATGGCACCGCGGCCGCCCTGAGGGCCGCCACGGCCGCCGCCCAGAGCGGCCTGCTGGGCCTGCTGCATCGCAGCCATGAACTGAGGCGTGCCAGGCTGGCCGTACTGGGGCGGGAACTGACCGGGCATGCCGTACATGTTGGGAGGCATCTGCTGAGGCACGCCACCACGACCTCCCTGCTGGGGATAGCCGGGGAACTGGCCAGGGCGTCCGCCCTGCACGCCACCCATGCCCATGCCGGGCTGCGGGAAGGGCATGCCACGGCCACCCTGAGGCATGAACCCAGGCTGCTGGCCGTAGAAGACCGGAGGCTGCATGTACTGCTGGGGCATGCCGGCGGCAGCAGCGGCCTGCTGCATGCGCAACTGGTTGCGAGCCTGGATGCTAGCCTCAAGCTGGCTCTTGCGGACGTCCTTGCGCTGAGCGAGGGCGACGTAGAGAGGCTTGCCGTCGATCATGCGCTGGTTCATCTCGGCAACAGCCTTGGTGGCGTCGTCAGGGTTGCTGAAGCAGACGAAGCCGAAGCCCTTGCTCTTACCAAGCTTCCTGTCCTTCTTGTCAGACTTCTTCTCGGCTGACTCCTCGGTCTCCTCCTCCTCCTCGGTCTCCTCCTTGACCTCCTCCTTCTGGTTTTCCTTCTCCTTCTCCTCTTCCCTCTCCTTTCGCTCCTTCTCCTCTGTCTCGGCGAGGCTGTCCCTCATGACCTTGGCAGAAGTGATGGGCCCAAACTCAGAGAACATCTGGCGCAGCTTCTCATCGTCGACATCATCACCCAGGTTCTTGATGTACAGATTGACGCCCTGGTACTTGTTGGCCTTCTCGAGGCGAGCGGCCTCGTACGACTTGCGAAGCTCCTCCTCACGCTCATGCTTCTTCTGGGCACGGCCAACGTACAGATCCTGTCCGCGGAAGTCCTTGCCGTTGAGTTCCTCGACGGATTTGGCGGCGCACTCGTGAGTGGTGAAGTTGACGAAACCGAAGCCGCGGCTCTTGCCCTCCTGGTCGCGGGCAAGAGAGGCAGAGGTGATCTCGCCGTACTTCTCAAAGAGGTCGCGGAACTCGTCATCGGTGACCTCGTTGCTGATGTTCTTGACGTAGATGTTGGTGTAGTTGGCCTTCATCTCCTCGAACTTGCTCTGGCGGTCCTTCTTGGGAATGTGGTGTCCCACGTAGACCTTCTTCTCGTTGAGAAGCATGCCATTGACGTGCTTGATGGCCTGCTGAGCAGCCTCGTCGGTCTCGTAGTGGACAAAGCCGTAACCCTTGGAGTTGCCGTTTTCGTCCTGGGCGACCTTGCAGCTCAGAATGTTACCGAAAGCAGCAAAAGTGTCGTGGAGGGCCTTGTTGTCGATGGCCACGTCGAGGTTCTTGATGAAGACGTTGCCCTGGCCAGTCTTGCGCAGAGCGGGGTCGCGCTGAGACCACATGATGCGGCAGGGACGACCCTTGATGAGAGTGTAGTTGAGCTCCTCGAGAGCCTTCTCACCGTCGGCAGTTGAGTTGTAGTTGACGTAGGCATAGCCGAGGGAGCGGCGGGTGACAGCATCGCGGCAGACGCGGATGGAGGCAACCGCACCGATCTGAGAGAAGAGCTCGAAAAGCATGGCCTCAGTGACGGAGGGGTCGAGCTCGCCGACGTAGAGGGAGGCAGAGTTCTGCGGCTGGGGAGCAGCAGAGCCGGGAGTGGCGGCCGAGGCGTCCTCAGACCCTCCGCTCACGTTGGTGTCGATGGCGGGGGCCTTGGCATCGCTGCCGTTGAGGGAAGTGTTGTTAAGGTCATTGGCGAGCTGATCAACAGCGCCAGAGTTGGTGTTAGCGGCCATTTTGATGTCGTTGACGGGGAGGATGGACGTGAACTGCAGAGGAAGCGAGTCAGCACTGGAAGAGTAGGTCGCGTTGGAGGATGGGCGCGGGGGGGCGCGAGGACTCTCGGGACGCACAGATGCGAGATGAACAGTCCTGACGAAGTGTTGTTGAGGAAAGGCGAGAAGAACTCTGAGAAGCAGGGAAGCTGGCTCAGAAGAAGAGGTGTTTCGTTTGGCGGTGGTGGGTGATCGAGTCTTGTCGCGAGACAGGAGTCGAGCGGAGGGTTTTTTGGGGGGTTTTCAAATTTTTTTGTTTGATTTTTCTTGGTTGAAAGAACAAGAGCAAGAACAGAGACGAGTACGAAGACCGTACCTCTGAACCGACTCGTCGTTATGGGTTTGGGGGGTTTTGGAGATAAAGGTTGGGTGGTGGGAAGAAGAGGAGAAGAGAGAAATTTTGGTCGACAGCCGATATTTTTTTTCAAAGGCTGCTGGCATGGATGGGCTGGGCGCCTCATGCAGTGTGGAGGGCCCTTGCCGTGGCTGTTTCTTCGTACGGAGCACGTACCTGTCAAGTACGTGCAGAGGTGGCCCCGCCAATGCCTTTGTCTCTGCTGAGCGGGGTGGTCGCGCAGCGGTGGGCAGGTGCCGGCCAGGTACAGTGCACAGTGCGCGGCGGGCGCCATGGATCCAAGACGGAGGCACCACCTTCCCCCTCGCCGAGGCCTGTTGGAACCCGTTTCTGGCTGGTTTGGCGCACGAGAAGGTGGTGTGCACTAGCAATCCATCAATGGCCGTCGTGGGTTTGGCAGGATCGTCCTTTCATCAGCGGGCAGGGGCGTTGGCACAGGCACGCACGGCACCCTCACCGCCGGCCGCACAACACAAACACCTCGTCCATCATACATTAAGTATGCGCGGGGTCTTGTGTTGGGGTGCGCCAGGCCAGGGATGATGGAACAAAACAACCAAGCATGTACAGTAACACCGCCAGCTTGCAGCTTGATATCAAGGTCCAGTGCGAGGTACGAAGACAAAGTACAGGCAGAACGTTACTCCGTCCGCGTATTCCATTTCTGGTATTGTACCAGCATTACACCGGCCACCCACAAAGAGCCGGCAAAGGCAGAGCAAAGGACGAACCCTGCACACGAGAGGCCATGTCTCTCTACGTCTTCACCGTCGCCGGGGAATCGAGGTGGAAGATACAACGTTAGGCGTCAGCAAACCGCAGACACCTTCCAAGGACCCGGCGCCTACCTACTACTAAGGTACTACCTTATATACTGTAACGTACCAGGTAGGCAGGTACCTTAGTACTAATTTTACCTGCCTGTATGAAGTAGGTACCTTAAGGTAGTTTACCTGTACTGTAGGTACCTTCCAACTACTGCAGGGGTTGCCAGCCCTCGAGGCATTCCAACTGGCACCTCGTCCGTCGCCCACGCGAGCTCGCTTGGAGCGCACCAAGTGACGCGCAGTGGACCGAATCGCACTGTAAATGGATGTGTACAGTACCTACGTACCGTACCTATCGCTGCTGCTGCTAAATTGGGGCCAAATCGTCGACACACTGCACACACTGCACTGCACAGCCCTTCCCTTATCTTATCGGGGCGGCAGCTCGGTCGCCCTGACCTCATCGACCGGGCGGGCCAAAACAGCCCCACCAGCTTTACTCCAGGGCCGTGTGCCACAAACGCACCGCTCAGCAACCCATCTGGCTGACTGATACAGCAACCTACTAACTTACTACCTTCGCACCTCCGTCCGTCCCAACCCTGAAGCTTCTAGAACTCGCCCTTTGGCTTCAGTTTCGTCGCTTCGCGTCCCCATAGCCAGACATGACGATGCCTTCTGGCTCGCCGACTTGTTTTTGCGCATAGGCAACGCATCGTCTGTCATCATGTTCTCGACCTTCACGGGCAGTTCGCGGCGGCCACGCAACGTCAACCTCAGCGGGCAGGCCGGCAACCCCTTCGCCAACACCTCGTGGAGCCCTGCCGTCGTTTCGAATGCTAGCAAGACCGTTTCCGATGCACAAGCTGAGCGTGAAAAGCGCCAGCTCGAGAGACAGCGACTCAAGGCCGCTGGTAGGATACAACGGGTATGGAGAGGGCACAGGTCTCGCCGCGACTCGGCGGATAGGTGGAGGGCGATATTCGACCAGCTATACAGCTCTTCACACAACGCCAGCTATTCCGAACGAGCCCCCATAGCCTTCAACCTGCTGATTGCCTTCTACTCCGCCCGCCGCAGCGACGATGTCCGAAGGGTCTGTCTCTATTGCGAGGACGCGCAACATACCACCTTCGACCAGATTGCTCCCCGCAACGCGCACGTATCCCGATTTCAGCAGCTCATGGCGGTGCTAGTTGGTGCACTAAATCAACTGTCTCAATCGGCGAAGTATGTTCATATCACTGGCTCAAAGCGGTACCTGGCCGTGTCTTACCCAAGCATATCATATGTACTGACTCCAGCATCAGTGAAGCTTCAACTCCGGCGGCGCATCTGATAAAGCTTATAATTCGTATCACAAAGCAGATGCCGGAAACAATAACAAAGTCGACGCAACGTCTTTATAGTGCTCTAGCCCAGCTATGCAAAGCAAAGGAATCAGCTCGGTTGGATGGCCTGCTGGCCGAGGCCGTCATAAGCCCACTCCGTGCGGCAACCGGTGATAGTACGTCTTGCGTCCCGCTCTCCACCACCAGCCTGCCTGGGCGGCTGTGTGATGTTCTATTCTAACAAGCGACCAGGCGAATTTGCAGCATATAAAGCTCTTGCTTTTAACTTCCTAGCTCACAGCGACTTGACTCGGTTCGAGCGCCATATCGAGACTTTTTCGAAGGGCATCGAGACTGCCAAGCTCTCTCGAGCAATCAGAGCGGGCTACAGCGCCGGCACACATTCGAGGATGTTTGTGTCTAAAGACGACCAGCTGTGGCTGCTTGCCCACTTCATCGACCTAAGCCGACTACACATGGCATCGTCAGACAAGTTTGAGATTTTGGGTGCGCTTTTGCCTCAGCTGTCATCAGTCGCAGATGAGGCCAGCACTCGTGCTCCTTCAGCTGCGTCCCCTGATGCATCTCCAGACACGCAACACCCTGCGAATACACAATCAGCCTCAAACTACACTACGCAACAACTTGGCTCGCTTGTCGATAAAGATGGCATTTCGCGACTGCTTCGTGACTTATCTGATTGCTTAACACAAGGGTCGAAGCAAACATTTCAAGGGACTAGCATCCTCTCGGGATATATCCTCACCTTGTTGCAAGTGTTTCCAAGCAGCGCAGATGATATTCGCATGCGTCTGTTCCTCGAGCAAATCCCGACATCGTCCGGGACAGTCCCGACGGTCAAATTCCTATGGGAAATCATGAAGCATACATCCGTCTTTCAGAAGTTGAAGTCGGAACTGGAGAGGCCGACTGATATGCTTCGCCGATACCTTCACGGCAGCTCGAACCTATCGGACGAAACAATGGAGGAGCAAGAGTGGCGCACCGTGCTCCTCTTCCTTGAGCTATACGTCTTCATCCTGCGCCTCAGCGACGATGAAGACTTTTTCAGCGGCATGGAAAGCCGGATAGTGGAATCCAACTCGTCCACATCTCTCCTTCGGTCCTGCAGCTTATCGCTTGAGGATGTCAAGGCGCTCACCATCTTCCTCAAGAATACGGCGTTTGCGCTTCATTACAAGGCCAACGAAATCTCAAAGTCGGATCATATCATGGAATCGACAACTAGCTCCCGTCTCGATTCGTACCTTGGCGCCGATGTTGCGTTCAAGACATCATCTTCAAACCTGGATATCGTGCCCGCAGCATCGCCCGCCCGGGCCAACCTGGACAGCTTGCGGACCATATTGACGACGGCATTGCGAATGCTGTATGAAAGGGACTCAAGAAAACGCTTCCTACCTCCAAACCATTGGCTTATGACAGGCAAACTCGAACAAGAGGACTTCATCAATGCGGTCATTGTAGAGGAAGAGCGACAGAACCAGGAAGAGGCCGAAGGCAGCGACGACGAAGTCGCCGCGTTGGAGCCCGTATACGGAGAGTCGGGTATATACTCCACTCTCGCTGGCCAGCGCCTTTCGCGTCATGCGAGGTTAGAGAGGCTCCGAGCGGAGCAGGTACGAAGACAACGAGAGCGCAAATTGGCAGAGATGGGACCGAAGCTTGAAATCCTAAAGCATATGCCCTTTGTCGTACCTTTTGAGACACGCGTCAAGATATTTCGACAATTTGTCCATCTGGATACGATGCGCAGAGAGGGCAACAATCCGTTCCACATGTTTCCGCCGCATCCGTCTGCTCGCCATCACGCCAAGATTCGACGCGGCCAACTATTCGACGACGCGTACGAGCAATTCTACCAACTGGGTGACGGCTTGAAGGATCCGATTCAAATCACGTTTGTGGATCAATTTGGCACTCCCGAGGCGGGCATTGATGGCGGGGGTGTGACAAAAGAGTTTCTGACCAGTGTCACATCCGAAGCCTTCCAGAGTGAGTTGGGCATGTTCACCTCAAACGAACAAGGGCTGCTGTTCCCCAATCCAACAGCGACAGACACGAGGCGCGACTTGCTTCATCTCTATGGCTTGAGAGAAGAAGACGACGAATTCAAAGAAGCAATGACGAACTTGTTCAAGCGTTTCGAGTTTCTGGGGCGGATTGTGGGCAAATGCATGTATGAGGGTATCCTCGTCGACCTTGCCTTTGCTGGGTTTTTCCTCTTGAAGTGGCCCTCTCTCGGGCCAAAGGACGAGAACACGTACAAGGGCAGCATCAACGGTCTCCGGGATATGGATGCAGAGCTGTACCAAGGCATGCTGACGCTCAAGAACTACCCCGGCGACGTCTCCGGCCTGGGGTTTGACTTCACCGTGGAGGACCAGGTGTCACCGCCCGGCCAGCCCGTAAAGACGATCACGAGAAAACTGATTGCCAACGGTGATCAGACGCCCGTGACCAACGATAATCGCCTCCTGTACATTTCGTACATGGCTCGACACCGCCTGGTTGTGCAGCCTTCGTTGCAGACGGCCGCCTTCTTACGGGGCCTCCGGGCCATCATCAAGCCATCTTGGCTATCCATGTTTAATCAATCCGAGCTTCAGCGACTCGTGGGCGGAGACTCCTCCGAGATCGACATCGAGGATCTCCGGCGCAACACCGTCTATAGCGGGCTGTATGAAATTGGCGACGACAACGAGGAGCACCCGACGATCAAGCTCTTCTGGAAGGTCATGGAAGGCTTCACCGACTCGCAGAGGCGCGACGTGCTCAAGTACGTGAGCTCGACGCCGAGGGCGCCTCTCCTGGGCTTCTCCCAGTTGAGGCCAAAGTTTAGCATTAGAGACGGCGGCACGGATGAGCAGCGCCTGCCCAGCACGAGCACATGTGTCAACTTACTCAAGCTGCCACGCTACAGCAAGGAGGAAACGCTACGGGAGAGGCTGCTCTACGCGGTGACATCTGGCGCAGGGTTTGATTTGAGCTAGAACACGGCACATGAGCAAGGCGTCGTCGTCTTATTAGCATAGGCGTAGCTGTAAGAGCAGTTTGTTATTTTGGAGGCGAATTGTATCTGTCTCTAAGCAGATGGTGTATATACGAGCGAGCTTTAAGACTACTCTATAACAATCAGTCCTGGTAGCTCCTCTGCAAGAGATGAGGCTTCTTGTCGAGGATGTCCAGTATCATCTGCCCAAACAAGCCGTTGGCCCAGGCGAACCTGCGTTGCGTTAGCGCCCTCTGTGCTGCCAACAGTAGGAGAAGAAACCCCCATTTCTTACCAAGACCTAGTCCATTTGGTGTCGTTGTGCGTGTTCACGGACTCGTGGATGAGGCCGAGGCCGCTAGTGGACCCCATGAGCTGCTTGATGCCGTAAACGATTTCATCGTCATCTGTGGACGTCATGGTGCGCATGACAACACCCATGGGCCAAGCCATGCCGGGCCCGAGGTGCGGGCCGCCAGTGGAGTTGAGGACGGGCCCGAAGCCGAAGTAAGGGTTAGACTTGCTGAGGACAAAATCGCGGGTGCGCTTGTACACGGCGTCTGAGGCGGGCTTGAAGCCGAGATGGGGGATGCTCAGGAGAGAGGGCACATTCGCATCGTCCTGAACCTAGTGGGTTAGCCCGGAGTGGCACTGCCGGAAGGGGGCGAGGGGGGCGGGATGGGACTGACCATCAAGTTGGAGGATCCGAAGCCGTCGACTTCGAAGGCGTAGATGTCGCCGTACTTGGGGTGCTTGACGATGCCGTGCTCGTCGATGGCCTTGGCGATGCCGTCGGAGAGCTTGTCCATCTGGGCGGCGGTGTCCTTGTCGATGGACTCCATGATTGGCACGCAGGCCTTGAGGTAGCGCGAGAACATCATGTTTGCGGGGATGAAGTACTGGTAGATGGTCGAGTCATCTGACGGCCGGAAGAAGCTGCGCACGAGGCCGATGTTGCCGGCCACGGGATTGCCGGTGCCGCCATTCGAGACAACCTCGGTCGCGCTGTTTGCGTCGCGGAGCCAGTTGTACACGGGTTTCTGGACGAGTCCGTCCCCGGTGTAGGTGCTGATCATCATGTCCTTGGCGAGCTGAAGGATCGTCTTGACCGCCTCGGCCCAATGAAACTTGCCAAAGAAGTCCTTGTCCTTGGTGACGTCGTAGTAGTCCCAAGAGAGCTGGAGGAAAGCGGAGACGGAGTCGAGCTCGTACTTGCACTCGAAGACGACATTGGGGTCGTACGGCGGGCTCACGGTGTCGCCCCTCTTGTAGAGGCCGCGCTTGCGCTTGTTGTGGGTGACGGGGATGCCGGACTCGGGAGGCGGCTCGAACGAGTTGCAGTACGGGAACTTGCGGATGTAGCGGGCCTGGAGGTTGATGGCGCCGCGGTACAGCGTGGCAATGTTGTTGGTCTCATTGTGCGACTTGATTTTCAAGATTGGCTTGTACGACTGGAGCTGGTTGGCGCTGTCACGAAGCCACATGGCATGAATGTCGCCAGTGGTGACGAAGGCGAGCTTCGCGTGTTAGCTGGGGACGTGACTACGAGCTTAGTTGAAGCCCCTCAAGGGGCGCGGCGAACAGTCTGCATGGCTTACCTCCTCATCCTTGTTGTCGGCCGCCGCACCCCTCCACAGAATGGTCGTGTCTACCGTGTTGGGCCACGCGTTGAGAAAGAGTCTGTACAGGTCCGGGTCCTTGATGGCCTTCTTGACCGTCTGGAGCGTATCCTCGACCTCGGGGACCGCGTAGGTACGGCAGCGGTCCTCGGGGCGCTGGTAGGGATACTTGAACTTGCCGCACGAGTAGGGCGCGTGACGCTCGGCGGCGTACGTATCGTAGGCCGGGCAGTCTGAAGGAATGGCGGCGGAGACGACGCTCGCGCCGGCGAGGGCAAAGACGGCGATATGCTTCATCGTGTGCCGCGCGTGCGTGCCTGTTTGTATGTACAGAGTTGCAAGGCGCCTTTGGACGACGCGCCAGGAGTCAAGTCAGGCGAGGTCAGGTCGGTTGAGTCGAGGCTCGCACGCGCTTTTATTATCCGACCATGTCTCACCCGCCACGACGGCAAGGGACGCGCTTTTATGACCCATCGCGACATTCGTCAGAAAAAAAAGGGCCGAAGGGGGCACGAGGGCATGCTCCCGTCCACGGGGAGAATGCGGGGTAGCGCAGAGGTCCCATCGGCAAGCTCGTCGCGATGTCCGTCAGCCCAACAGAATGCATCGTCTAGCTCCATCTTGGTTGGATTGCTAGGGAGGCGGTCGGTGGTGATCAGGCAGTTGCGTTGCATTGCGCGCAGGCAGGCGCCGGCAAGAGAGCGGGGATGGATCTAGGTCGGGGGCTGCAGGCTCATGTAATGCAACTCGGTACTACTGCGGACTGCCGCGCGGTTCGTGCGGTTATTGTTCACGTTGTTTTCTCGTGTTGCAGCTGCCGTTTCGAGACGAACGAGATTCGATGGTGGTGTGTGCGGCTTGCCGGCGCGATGCCCACGAGGGGCTTGACTCCAAGGTAATCGTCGGGGGGCGACAACCGACTGGATAGGAGTGTAGTTAGCAGCAATGCAGCAGCACAGCACCGTACTGCATTGAAGATGGACAATGGCCATGAGCCACCTTCTTGTGTCGTATCACTGGCCGCTCCCCTCGTGGTTCATGATCCACCAGGGTCGATGATCTGGGGTCGGAGACGGATGGGGATGGAGATCGGCAGTGGTGCGGGGGATGCGACAAATTTGAGATGAGCGGATATGGTGGTGGGATGGGCGAGTGTCTTGCCTCGTTTTGTTGGTTTTTGTTGGTCGTGATGGTGGTTCCCGGGTAGGACAGTGCACCAAGGCGAGCGGCAGTTGATAGGCAGCCTTTTCAGCTCTTTTGGTAGGCAGAAATACTGTCAAGAACCCCGGGGGGCAACGCATTTGCTCCCGCGAGCACGTGGAAGAAGCCTAATTGATGCAATGTCCAGCCTTGAAGGTTATGCGCAGCTGCTCACTTAGTACTACCTCTACTAACAAGTCCTACTACGAAGCTGTGGGTTGGTATTCCGCGCCGTCAATCCAATAAAACCGAGTCCCCCCTCTACCAGACCTTTCAGGTGTAAGCCGTAACTTAACGCGCGCGCGTACCTGTGAAACCTGCAACCCGGGCAGCTAGGGAGGCACGCACCGCCAATGCTACGGTGGCCGCAGCGCAAACCTCCGGCAGCCAGCTTTCTGGGCGTGCCTAATCGACCAAGCAAAGGCGAACAACAACCAAACCAGTACGAAATACGTACGTGTGTTTCCTTTCCTCGGCCGGCTCGATCCCGTGACCCGAAGCTCCATCCGGATCCCTGCTTTCGCCAACGGGTTGCATGACGGCTTTGGCCCGGAGCCGTGGTGGCCAGAGAGTACCTCATGGGTACGTCATTCACCCACGACCCATCACATGTTAGTCCCACTGCTAGCCCCCAGACAGGTACCGCGCAGGTAGTGCGTCAGTATGGCCGGCCATCCGGCTTGGGTCGGCTATCTTGCCACAGGCCTTGAACCGGGCTCGGGCCACAACAGCAACGCCCCCCACTAGCCAATTGCCGAGCAGATAATTGTAACGCGGCTGCTCCATGGCACTTTCAGTTCCTACGTCGTTGACCCACGCACGCTTCCCTCTCAATCCACCTCAGCCTACTCGTTGCACGCACCGCAAAAAGCCCACCACGTTCGCGCGAAAAGCGTCGAGGCAGGGCACCATGTCGGCCCCCTTACCAGTGTCGAGATGCGTCCAGCAAAGTGCCCGAGCCGTCTCCCGCCTGCGGCCGGGCTGGGCCGTGGGCTCAGCGCTGCGTCCGGCGGCGGCGGCGGCGGCCCCGAGGAGAACTTTCGCGGTCCTGCGGCCCGTCTCCCCCGTGCCGCTGCCCGGCGCGCGGGCGTTCAGCACCGGCGCGAGGTTGCGCGCCGAGGATTCTGTAGAGGAAGCCTTTGATCCGTCGAGCATCGAGCGCGAGTCGGATCAGGTTGACGTGTGCATCGTCGGCGGCGGCCCCGCCGGCCTCAGCGCCGCCATCCGGCTCAAGCAGCTGGCTAATGAGGCCGGCAACGAGGACTTCCGAGTCCTTGTGCTCGAAAAGGCCGGCGACATGGGCGCGCACATCCTCTCCGGCGCCGTCATCCAACCCACTGCCATCAACGAACTCATCCCCGACTGGCTCGACGAGTCCAACCCAAACCGCTTCGAGCATGCGACCCCCGCCGGGACCGACAAGATGCGATTCCTCACAAAAACATCCTCCTTCCCCGTCCCCACGCCCCCGCAGATGAGCAACCACGGCAACTACATCGTGAGCCTGAATCAATTCGTCAAGTGGCTCGGCGAGCGGGCCGAAGAGGTTGGAGTGGAGGTCTACCCTGGCTTCGCCGCAGCCGAGGTCCTCTACGACTCGGACGGCTCGGTCAAGGGCGTGGCCACCAATGACCTGGGCATTGGCCGGGACGGACGGCCCAAGGATACCTTCGAGCGCGGCATGGAGTTCCATGCCCGGGTAACAATGTTTGGCGAGGGCTGCCATGGCAGTCTGACCAAGCAGGTTATCAAGAAGTTCGACCTGCGCAAAGACAGCCAGCACCAGACGTATGGAATCGGTCTCAAAGAGGTCTGGGAGGTTGAGCCGGAAAAATTCGAAAGGGGCCTGGTTGTCCACGCCATGGGTTACCCTCTGCCCAGCAGTCTCTACGGCGGTTCCTTCATGTACCATTTTGGCGACAACCTGGTGGCTCTCGGCCTCGTGGTTGCGCTCGACTACGAGAACCCGTGGATATCGCCGTACCAAGAGTTCCAGAAGATGAAGCACCACCCTATGTTCAAAAAAGTCCTCGAAGGCGGCAAGTGCATATCCTATGGTGCCCGCGCGCTGGTCGAGGGTGGCTTCCAGTCCATCCCCAACGTCGCATTCCCTGGTGGCGCCCTGATCGGCGACTCGGCTGGCTTCGTCAACGTCCCCAAGGTTAAGGGCACGCACAACGCGATGAAGTCTGGTATTCTTGCGGCTGAAGCTGCCTGGGGTGCCCTCAACCAGACCAACGACGGCACGGTCTTCCTCTACGATTACGAGGACTCTCTGCGCAAGTCGTCAATCTGGAAGGAGCTCAAGGAGGTGCGCAACATGCGCCCCTCCTTCCACACTCCCCTAGGCCTCTATGGCGGCATGGCATATTCGGGCCTGGAAGCCTTCGTGCTAAAGGGTCGTGTTCCGTGGACGCTCAAGCATAAGAAGCCCGACTATGCGGCCACCAAGCCTGCAGACCAATTCCCCAAGATTGAGTACGAGAAGCCCGACGGCAAGATCAGCTTTGACATCCTGACCAGTGTCTCTCGCACTGGTACGAACCACGAGGAGGACCAACCTGTTCACCTACAGGTCAAGGACTGGGATGCGCATACGAATAAGGCCTGGCCAGCCTTCAAGGGCTTGGAGAACCGCTTCTGTCCGGCGGGTGTTTACGAATACGTCGAGGACGAGTCCAAGCCCCACGGAGTGCGGTTCCAAATCAACTCGCAAAAGTAGGTCCATCTGTCGCCTCGCAGCCGTCCTGGCTCCTTTAGTGCCAATGCTGACCACTCTCGCAGCTGCATTCACTGCAAGACATGCGATATCAAGGCACCGCAACAAGACATCAACTGGCAAGTGCCCCAAGGAGGCGAGGGTCCCAAGTACTACATGACTTGACGCCTGCCTTGTATGATACCTGAACCCTTTCTCCTGAGCGTGCAGCGTACAAAACAACGGCGTCGCTGCGCAATGTTTTCTCTTGGCACCTGTACATACATACCTGCAAGCTGGGTGAACACTGCAAGAGCCTCGCGGCGTCCAAAGTAACAACTCGGCCAGTTCAAACGTCGAACGTGGCCTTTACTTGAAGAATGCAAGGGGAAAAGAAGGAATTGTTGACATCCAAGCATTGAATGTGCATGAGGCATCCGAGGGAGCACCAAATTCCACGTGTCCGTTCCAGTGAACCAAGAGCATTGAGCACTCGCGATCACGACGTCCTGCATGCACAAGGAGAAAAGAACAAGCCCGTGCATGCGGCCTCCAATCCCCGGAGTGCAAGTGAGCTTGAGCAGAAAAACAAATCAGCAACTTTCAAAGGCCTCGTTGCTCTCGGACGTCATCACGCGCATCTGTTGCTTTTTTTTCCCACATTCTAAACCCTTGCACATGCATGGCCGGGCGGGCCAGGTGGCAGGTCGCGCAAAATGAAAATTGTTAGTGAGGTACTTTCACGAGCAGGGCCTGGGTCTGGGGCTGTGCCGTGTTGTGTAGCAGTACCCCGCCAGCCCATGAACATCAATTTCTCATGGGTCGAGCTGACGATGGGCCTTTGGAGACACAACCCTGGCTCGGTCCTGATGAATCTGAAAGTCGGGGCAGCAGCAGCCAGACGGCTGAGCATCGGGTCTGTCGCTTTTCTTGCGGAGAAAACGCATTGATTGTGCGGCTGGGTGCAGAGGAGCCCCGTGACGACGATGCTCAAGGGGTGGTCGAGCCGGGAGTCTGAAGTACCGGGACCTGTGGCCCCAGCCACTCAGAGCACGCAAACAGCGAGTGAGCCTCTGGCTGGAGCCGCACACGGCAAGATGGTTGGACCAAAGTCAAAGGTCCATGACTCACAGCCATTCGCCCCCCCTCCCACTCTTCTGGCTGACCACGAAAAACTCTGTTCGTCGTCGCGACCTCGCGCACGAGTGCGACGCGAGTCTGTTGCCAAGTGGCGGGACAGCGCGCGTCGAAACCGGTGGTTTCCTGGTGCGCGATGCGTGATGTGCGATACGCGATGCAGATGCAGCACACCTGCACCGCAGCTGCGCGCACACTCGCGCGCGCGCGGTCTCTCTTCTTGTCCCCCGACGGGTGCTAGGCGATGTGAGGTGACGGCAGGAGAGAGCGCTTGCTCCTCCCTGTCCGTCGCCAGGACGCGTGTCCACAGCGACGGCGCATCGACCCAAGGGGGTGAGAGTGTGTTTCAGAGAGGTCTGGACGTGTGTGAGGGGGGCAGTCGAGGGTTGGCCAGGAGGCAATTTTCAGGGCAAGGGCTGGTGGGCATTGGTGGATAGGGGGGAGCCGCGGCGCGGGTTCGACGCCCGGCGCGACGCGGCCAACCGACGGCCCATAATTTCCAGCCCCTTTTCCCTGAGAGCTTTTTGGGCCGGCTTTATCGTCGAGCCGGCTCGATGCAGCAGTGCCGACGTGGGCATCGTCTCCTTATGGCTCGGCGCCTCGTCGATGTTGTGCTCGTCGGGTCGTTCTCGAGGACCGAAGCGGCCGATGGCTTGTCGTGCTGGCGAGTTTGGAGCGGCGAAGTAGCGTCCCGTTGACGTACTGCAGAACGATGATGGTACCGGGAGGTGGCAGAGAATGAGAGAAAGAGTAATGAGAGTTGTCGGGTTGTGTGTGTCCCGCGAGTCGTGACGGAAACAAGGTGAGAGGAACAAGGTGATGACGCTGGATGCCCGACAAAGGGGAGGAACCGACGGCTGGACGGGAGGGATGCCCGAGCTCCAGGGCTCGTACGTGCCCTGAGCGTCAGCGCCTGGTGCCTCAAGCCGCCAGGTACCTGGACTGAGGCGGTGATATCGAGGTACCTCGGAGGGCTCTTGGGGCCGGACCGGGGTACCATGGTGGGAAAAAGGAGATAAAATCACCACTTTGCAGCCTGCTGATTGGCCACTGATGTTGTTAGCGCCCACGCTAAGGCCGGACTAGCCTGCCACCGGAGGCGCCACAAGGCCACTTGTTGCCTGGGAGAGCTGCCTGGGTCGGCGGGTGTCAAAATTATAAGTACCCGGGCCTCCCCCAACCCGCCTGTTTCGCCATTCTCGCGCGGAAGTCCCGACCGGTGGCCCTACGTACCTACCACTTGCGTCGGCCACACCTCTCAATTTTTTCCCTCTCCCCACGACGTCACGCCCCACATTCACCTGGCTGGCATCGGTTCGCAACCTCCATAAACCAAACCTCACTCTTTCTTTCTGCATCGCCAGACGCCCCTCTTCGCGGACGCTGCATCTACTGCATCCCCTGCGAAAAGGCTCGTTGCCTGCGACGACGACGAAAACGTCGGCGAAGCGATCGCGCGTGGTCCCTGGCAAGCGAGTGAGCCCGCCCTCTCAGGCTGAACGGCGTCCGACGTCCCTGCGATCCGGCACAAGAGAACTGGAATACGTTTTCCTTGCGCCATCGCTTTCTTTGCGAAACGACCTCGTTGACACCGACGAAGACAGAAGAGCGAATCTATCGTTGTCCGTCGCCATCGGGTCGTTGCGCGTGCGTAGACAACAATAGAAGAAAAGAAAAACAAACAAAAAATACCTTTGACTTGCACGAGAATTCGAGTTCGTGGTTGAGAACGGTGCGGTTGCGAAGCGACGACTCAAAATCACCTCGTCGGTCGACCCGAATTTTCCCACCAACATCATCTCGCCGGTCATTACTCTGCGTTGCGCCTGACCTCGCGGCTGCCGCAGCGCAACAAGCCCAAGCCGCTGGAGCATTCATTCTGTAGGGGAGACATTCACTTGTTCATCTCCCGCAAGTGGTAGGTCGCACACCTGTTGCCCCGTTGCCCCGTCATCCCCATGATTCACGTACACGCGGTTACCGCATCACTCTGTTCGGGCTCTCTGCCAGCTGGCTGGCCAGTCGCTGCCAGGCTGATCCAGAGACCACCCGGACGACTATAAAAACCCCGTTCACTGCAACAACTTCTCTCTTTCACTGCACTGTTCTGCTCGGTCTGCATCGCAACAACCAGCCACGCGATCCGCCTCACTTGATTCCCGGTGCTCTCTCGCCTCCGCCTCCGTCCGATCGGTCACTAACGGTTCTCCATCAGATCTGCTCAGCGCTCAACGCCCAATAAAACACGCATCGTCATCGCGATCGTCATGGAGGGCATCCAGACTCATCCGTCCAACGCCGCGCAGGCGAAGGCGTTTACCGCGCCCGGCTCGTTGTCGTTCCCCGGAGCGACCCACGAGCTGACTCCGCCCGCCAGCAATGGTGACGCCGGACAGCGTGTTGTCAACGGTCAGCAGGTCGCAAACGGAAATGGGGTGACTCCCGCTACTCCCGCTGCCACGCCTGCGGCCAACCAGGGCCCCAGTGGCATCACTCCCACCTTGCAGTATGTCTTTGGCTGTGGCGAGGTTAGGATTGAGGTGATGTGATGCTCAACAGTGCTTTCTAGGAACATTGTCGCAACGGTCAACCTTGACTGCCGCCTTGATCTGAAGACGATCGCTCTGCATGCCCGCAACGCTGAGTACAACCCCAAGGTTAGTTTCGCGCTGCTACGCTCTTGTTTCGCACTTGACACCGGTGCTAATATTTTCGCAGCGTTTCGCCGCCGTCATCATGCGTATTCGTGAGCCCAAGACCACTGCTTTGATCTTCGCCAGTGGCAAGATGGTTGTTACTGGCGCCAAGTCCGAGGACGATTCGAAGCTTGCCTCGCGCAAGTACGCACGGATTATCCAGAAGCTCGGTTTCAACGCCAAGTTCACGGACTTCAAGATCCAGAACATTGTCGGCTCCTGCGACATCAAGTTCCCAATTCGTCTCGAGGGCCTCGCTTCGCGCCATCACAACTTCAGCTCGTACGAGCCTGAGCTGTTCCCTGGTCTCATCTACCGCATGATCAAGCCCAAGATCGTTCTTCTCATCTTTGTCAGCGGCAAGATTGTCCTCACTGGTGCCAAGGTGCGCGAGGAGATCTACCAGGCCTTCGAGATGATCTATCCTGTGCTGCAAGGTTCGCCAGATCCCTTCGCCACTCACCTCTTAGACTTTGCTAACTCGCTCTCTCCAGACTTCCGAAAGGTTTAGACGCATCACGATTTGGCCGGACGCACCCTCTGCATCCCCATATCACCTTCTTGATTGTACGAATAGACCTTTGGTCATGATACCACGATTGCTTTTTCACACATTTGATGCCCCGACCTGGGTAGGCCACAACCCAGGTCGCATTGCCCGGGCATCCATGTATCATTCTCGTTCATGCATTGCATTGGCGTTGGGCAAGGAAAGCCCGTGGGCGGCTTTGTTTCCTTTCTGCGAAGGACTCGGTTTTGCGTCGAAAAGAACAAAGACTACCACTTCCGCGGTTCATAGATTGCTTTTGGTCCGTCGCGAACTGCGGTTTGATGGCGACCACCTTTAATGCTTTCAGGGGAAAATTGAGTTGTTGACGGAGGCTGTGGCACAGCAGGTTTGGAGCTTCGGAGGCTGCAGGTGAGTTGCAGCTCATAGCGGATGGAAGCGAAGTTGGCAGATGCGGAGGGCATTTCTGGCTGTTTTGGCGATGTCCTGTTCATTCAGGCTGCCTGCAGTCGGACAAGTGACGGCGCTCCTGGTGGCCCGTCTTTCGCGAGATAGCCTACGGTAGACACGAATACCTCTCCGCCTCTGCATTATCACATGCGCTTATCGTGACTTGACACTGGTGATATTCTGCTTAATGAAGTGGCTTAAAGCTCTTGGGTTCTGCAGAACGTACACTCGTCAAGGCGCACATATTAACATAATGTGGATGCTGGTGTAGCAAAGTCAACAGAATTGTCCCCGTAAGGGCGCACCAAGTACAACCTCGTGCGGACCCGATGTTACTTCCTAGTTCGTACGCTCCCCGATAATCGGCCATATTGGTTCCCCACACGTCTAAGCCGCCTTGACCTCCGAGGGCCCGCGGCTATCGTCGTGTCTCCCCTCGTACAAACACAAACTGTCCTCTGCCGGTCAACACACGTTTCTGACCAAGTACATGCGGCGAGCTTGTCATGGAGAGCAACCCGCCTTCGTCCATTCTCATTGTCGGCTCCGGCGTGTTCGGCCTAAGCACAGCGTGGGCGCTGAGCAAGCGCCCCCTCTTTGCCGGCACGACCATCACCGTTGTGGATCATGCGCGAGGGCAGTTCCCTCCCACGGATTGCGCAAGCGTGGACACGTCGAGAATCATCAGGGCAGATTACGCAGATCCTCATTACACCGCTCTCGCGACCGTGGCGCAGGAGGAGTGGCGTAAGCAAGGACACGATGACCTCGGCGGCCAAGGTCGGTATACGGAGTCAGGGTTCGTCCTCACCGCGGATGAAGCCAAGGAGGTCAAGGTCGGCACCAAGTCCGGGATGGACTACACCAAAGAGAGCTGGAAGAACGTCGTCGAGTATGCCGTCAAGAACGGGTTTTCTGCGGACCGGATCAAGACGCTCGAGAGCCGTGACGCGCTCAACGCCGCTTTAGGGACGGACGCACACCCCGGTGATTGGGGATATTTCAACACCCTATCCGGCTGGGCCGACGCTGGCAAGGGCATGAAGTGGCTCTACGAGCGAGTAGCGGCCACAGGGAGGGTCAACTTTGTCGACGCCAACGTGCAGGAGTTGGCGACGGAAGGCGACAGGGTCGTGGGAGCGAAGCTACTGGACGGCACACTGCTTGCGGGCGATGTGGTATTCGTCGCCGCCGGCGCTTGGACGGGCGAGCTCATTGACTTGAGGGGGCAGGTCGAGGCAACTGGCCACGTTTTGGGGTACGTCGATATCACAGAGGACGAGCTCGCCGTGCTGTCGAAGCAGCCCGTCGTGTTGAACCTGTCGTCGGGTCTCTTCATTATCCCGCCGCGGGAAAAGGTGCTCAAGGTTGCTCGACACAGTTTCGGCTACCTCAATCCTACAACGGTCCATAACGCCTTGCCCCCGTCTCCCTCTTTGAGGCGCGGACCCATAGTCGTCTCCCGTCCCGCCACACATCGGGACGGGGAGCTGAGCCGCCTCCCGCTTGAGGCCGATGTCGACCTCCGCCGCGCACTCAAGGACCTCGTCCCCATCAAAGGCCTCGAAAACCGACCATGGAGGGAGACTAGGCTATGCTGGTACTCAGACACCAGAGACGGGGATTGGCTCGTGGACTGGCACCCCGGTTGGAAGGGCCTCTTCATCGCGACGGGCGACAGTGGCCACGGATACAAGTTTCTGCCCCTGCTGGGCGAGCGGGTGCTGGACTGCATGCTTGGCAACGGCGGGGATCTGGGACACAAGTGGCGATGGAAGGGCCCTGCGGACGAAGTGATCGGGCGAGAAGTGGACGGTAAGTTTCATGGACTCATCACCCACGATGGGAGCAGGGGAGGATACCCGGGCATGATTTTGCAGGAAGAGCTCGCGCGGATGAATTAGATATGCGGCGCCAGAACAGGCGCCCGATGCTTCATCTACAAGCTCAATGCCGTTGACCGGAGCTAGCGATCTGGATACAGGCGTTGTAGATGCCGTGAATTCTTAGCAATGCGCTTCAACAGAGCCCTTCAAGCTTAAAATCCAGCTGCAAGCAATTCACCCCTTTTCACAGAGACAAGATCCTAGACGTGCGGGTTTATGACTCTATCGAGTGCATGACATAAGCACAGCACGCCCTGCTGCAAGCACGCGCCCACTGAACGTTACGTACCTGGAACTGCCACCCACACACCCCACTGAAGCTCCAAGTTTGTTACCTTCAACTCTGCACCTCAAACCAAACGGCGTTGCCTCCTCACCACCGCGCGCTCACCTCGCCGAACCCGGATATTCGAGCATGACCTGAAGACCGACGTCATCCGAACAACATGTCTTCCGGAAAGGCACCCTCGGCTTTCCCTGATGCCGAGGCCAAGCTGGCACAGCCCATCAAGCAATCCGCCTTCGAAAGATCGAGAGCCGAAGCCGAAGCGAAGCGGAAGCGCGACCAAGCCGAGACTGAGGCGGTATACAAAGAGTTCGTGAAGTCCTTCGACCATGACGACGATGGCGGCCGACTAAGCCGCCCCATGCCGTCGCAATCATCGCGACCCCGCATCAGCGACTCGTCTGTTGGCTTTAACACAGGCAGGCGGCACTTTGCTGCGTCGGCGATGAAGAAGAGCGGACCGGGAACCCTGGGACCTGCCCCCGGATACGACAGTCGGCGTTCGTTCAACGACTACTCCCGCCCGCCGAGAGTCACCGGCTCCTCGGCTGGCAGTCAAGAGCTGCATTCTAACAGGCTGTCAGTATCCGCCTTCAACAGTGACAGCGACGAGGACGAAGTCCAGAGGGACGCTGCGCAGAGAGCTGAACTCAAGGCCGTGGCGAAGCCCCAGCTCCGAATGATGAGCATGCCCGCAGGTGTTTCCCCGGCGGCCATTCGAGCTCTCCTGCCCGATTTGAAGATTGAAGCTGTCAAGATCGAGTCTACGTCTGGACCCAGCCATGGTCAGAAGAGACTTGCAAATGCCGTCATCACCTTGGCGAGGGACACGCCGGGAAGTGCAATGGATGCGGCTGTTAGTTCTCTCCAGAATCGATACCTCGGCACCGGCAACTATCTGTCGATTCAGCGGCACCTATCTTCGGCCGTCCTCAACCCTGCCGGCGCATCGCCTGGCGCATCATCGGCGCCTCTACCGTTTGGTGCCAAAGCCATAGAGCAAAATTTGGGCCCGCGTGGAAACAATACCTACCAGAGCCGCCACCGTGGTTTCGCGCCTCCTTCGTCGTACGCGCGACCCGGTACTGGCTTGGACAGACTGGGCCAGTTTTACGTCCCGGTAACGGTCCCGGATGATCTAAAGCTGTTTCGCCAGATCCATTCTGTCGTTGAGCGTATCATTCAACATGGCGCAGCGCATGAAGCCCGACTCATGTCACGACCGGACATACAGCGAGACGAGAAATGGTCTTGGCTGTGGGACTCGAAAAGCACCGCGGGTGTATACTACCGCTGGCGTCTTTGGCAACTCAACACCGCGTACAAACCTAGTCCTCAAAAGGAACCCCATGTCCGTGTCTGCGACGAGAATTTGACATGGAAGGCCGTTGAGCATCTGCCGTTTGAAAACGTCTCCGAGTTCCGTGAGATCGCCTCGGATCCTGATTACAACTCTTCGGATGAGGAGGACGATCTTGAACCCGGCAATGCAGGCAATGGTGGCAGTCTTGAAGCCGAGCGACCTTACCTGAGCCCCCTGGACCAGGCAAGGCTCGCTTTCCTCCTGAGCCGCCTCCCAGAGAGCCATTCTAAACTCCGAAAAAGGGATGTCGCCAGAGTTTCTGTTTTCGCGCTTTCCCACGCCGACCGTGGCCCTGCAGAAATCGTGGACATGATCGTGACCAACATAGCGAAGCCCTTCGTCTTCACGACCGCCAACCCGGAGTACGACCCGGCCGCAAAACCGCCTACAGACGCCGTGGGGCCAGAAGACGCGTCTGCTAGTGAAGCCGCTGACACCAGCGCTGCGAGCCTGGTAGGCTTGTACATCGTCAGTGATATACTCGCCACGGCGGCCACCACGGTCTACCGCCACACTTGGCGATATCGGGGGTTGTTTGAAAAGTCGCTCAAGGAGCGTCAAGTTTTTGAGCACCTTGGGTCAATACCAGAGAAGCAAGGTTGGGGCCGTCTCCGAGCCGAGAAGTGGAGACGCAGCATCAAGCTGATACTTAACCTGTGGGAGGGATGGAGTGTATTTCCGACGAAGACCCTGGCATACTTCACATCTATGTTTGAGGACCCACCTTCTCTTCAGAAGCCCGAGAACGAGCCTCAGGATGAGGTGGACAAGGGCAAGTGGAAAGCGGTGGGATTGTCGGCGGCGGGGGCGGCGGGCAACACGCAGTCCAATGAAACCCACGCGGGTGACGTGGGAGGAGTGCCAATCCAAGAAGCCGACGTCCAAGGTGAGGCCGTCGATGATGAAGATGTTGCTGGCGTTCCGGTTGAGGAAGATGACATCCAGGGAGAGCCAATCGACGACGATGATGTGGAGGGCGAGCCCATCGATGAAGATGACATGGATGCCGACACTGACGGCGATACCGCGATGAAGGCCACAAGCCCAGACGATTCGGATGGGCCGCCGGGTGAAAAGGAACAAAGAGAAGAAAATACGAAACGACGGAACGATAGCCCTGGCGTGGATGGGCAACCTGGCGGTTCAGACAATCCCATTCGACCCGATTCCCAGGATGAAAGGAATGGACCTCCCAGGAAGCGGATGCGCGCTGTCGACATGTTTGCTGATTCGCTGTAAGTCGCGCGATGGCGACGGGCAGGTGCTATGGCCGGTACTGGAGTGCGGTCTTTTCTTGGGGGGGGGGATCCAATGAAGGCGTTTGACGACGTTGCGTTCCGAGCGAGATACCATGTTAAACAACTTGTACGGAATATATGAGTGATGATTACCAGTGGACGTTAAGCCAATGGATTTATATTGCGGCCGAGGTGGGATCAAGGTTGCACAACTACACGGCAGCCTCCCTCGACGGGGCTCAACATATGTTGTGCCACGTGCATAGGACCGTCCTTGGAAAGACGGAAACGGGGACGTGCCGGATGTGCCATCAAAGCTGCAGCATCAGTGGGTAGTGAGATGCAACTACAACACGCCGCTGCTGTCATGGAACTTCAAGATGTTGCCATGCTATGTGTGTACGGATGGTAGACCTTGTTCGGCTCCGATGGGCAAGAACGGGCGGGACATCAGAAGCACACACTGCAAGGCGGCCGAGAGAGACCTTTGATTGGGAGACGGGATGCTGACCCGAATTGCAACTCCGATGAATGGCTAATAACGCGACGACGAGCGTGCCAGGGATGCGGCATGCCTGGATGTACGTACCTACCTAGCAAGTGTAGCCACCTCCAGCATCACGCGCTGGCAGCAGAAAAGGGCAGAAGAACAGTACTTTGGCTGTAGCAGTACAGTATGTGCGAAGCACGAGATGCCATGGATGCCATGGATCAGTGCCTGACAAAGAATGATGCATGTCCGGGAGAAGGCGAGGGTGTCCCAGGGTCGTCGCGAGGGCCAATAGAAACTTGCTCACTTTGAAGGGTGCTCCTCACCACCAACAAGGCCAAGCGACCCGTCGTCGAGAGCGCGGTCGACAGCTGGGTGGGCTTTCCAAGTTGAGCCAAGAGGCGCGCACGGTCACGGATGGATAAGGGGGAGAGGGGCCGCATGATTGACGACGGATCGGGGACAACTGGGGCGGGATGCTGTTCAAGCCAAGACGGGCCTTTTTTTTTTTTTTTTTTTTTTTTTTTTTTTCAATTCATACCCATCGTGAAGCCTGGTAAGCACGGCCGTGATGAGAGAGACACTCACTCACTCGCCTTTGTCGGGGCGCCATGTCGTCGCTCAGACATGGAATGCAAGGGACAGACAAAAAGCCCCATTCGCGCACAGCCTTGTGACTGCACAAAGGCATGTCGACATTTATTGCATGCTGTTCTGCGAGGCACGAATGACAATCCGCGAAGCAACAACGGACTATGTTCCGTGGGCGAACCAAAGACCAAGACGGACGTGCATGAATGACTGACTGCCTGCCTGCATTGGTCCAGGGAAAGGGGGACCACACCACCACCACTCTCTTTCTGCAGCGCCGAATGCACCGAAAATCTGGCCATGACGAGCGCGTTTGGCTCTGGGCCAGGGCATTGCATTTTTCTTTTCTCCGCATGGAGCCTCGTGCCAACCGGGAGGGGTAGTGTAGTGTTTGAAGATCAGTAGGTTTGTTTCGACAAAGAATCAGACGACAAGCAGGAAGCCACTATCGTTACCACCACCACCACCATGATGCCCAGACACCTAGACAGGCTAGGCCGGGGGAAGGGGGGGGGGGGTTTTCTCTGGTGGTTGACGCCGACTATGGCCGGCCTGTCAGACGCTCGGTCATTTTCCCACCTTTTTCTTTGGCTACCTATTCTAAATATGTACGGTGAATACAGTAAGTAGGTGTGCCACATGGGGCGCGACCGCGGCGGGAGAAGTCGCTTCAGCGGCCGTTTCAAACTTTGGTGCGCTTGGACTGACTCTTTGCGCTCCGGACTGTACCGAGTACGGTTTACGGTCCGCGACGTTGAAAGGGCATGGATCTGGCTGGCGCTCGGCGGTGGTGGCTCACGCTGGGGTTTTGTCTGCGGCCAGGGAGGCGCAGCGCAGCGCATGAGAATGCCGTGCGAAGAGAGTGTCGTATTGCCGCCGGAAAGGGGACTTACTTGTTGGTGGGCTGGGGGGCGGCGGGCCGGCCGTTGATTCTGATCCACGGCCATCGCGTCTCTTCCATTATCTTTTCTCGTCGTATAGGTGAGCCGTATGGGTTATTAGTACCTGAAGTAACTAAGTGGGAGCATGGTTCGGCTTTGGGTTGCTCAATGCCGCTCCGTTGCTGAAGGGAGGCGGCGAGTCGCCGTTGCCGCCGCGCCGCTTTCCCTTGTAGGTACGCTTCCGCACGCCGTCCGCGCTGCAGTGAGGTGGCCACCACCAGCTGAAGGACCCGCGGCGCCTCAACGCCCAGGACGGGCGGGCGGTTCCAAGACCCCCCCGCACGTGGGGCCCGTTGTCTGCGGCACGTTTCCCGATAGCACCTACCCCTCGAGTATGCTAGTGGGCTTTTCAGCGATTTCCATTTGCTCCAGCGGCGCTGAGGGTGTGGTCGGGTGGCCCTGTGGACCATCCATTGAACCTGGAAGCATTGGATGCACCACCTGTCCGCCGGCAGCTACAAGCCCCCCCTCCCAGTGAAGCCCAGCAGCAAGCAGCCCACTGAAGCGGATCGCGGCCAAGCCCCAAGCAGGGCACAGTGCAGTGGGACCTTCCATGTGGAAGGCCGCCCAGATCAAGGTCGGGTACTCCTCGGCGCTGGCCTTGCCCACCCGCGGCGGTTCCCCTCACGGGTACTCGGGCGCCCAGGTAAGTTTAGTAGTAACGTACTTCGTACTTCCACTTGGATGGGATTCAAAGTCTGGGCTCCAAACCGGACTCCATCCCACCACCACCACCGGCTCCTCCCCTCCACTGTGGCAGCCCGCTTGTTCGTCGCTGTGACCCGGCCAAAGCGTTCCACTCCCGTCGGTGCTCTTTCCGGCACCCCGTTCAACATCACCAACCAGCCAGCGGCGCAGGCCCCGACCTCTTGTCCTTCTGCAACATCACCTGACTTTGCGCTCGTTGGCCTGCGGTGCCTTATTTCTCCAGCGCGTTGGCCAGCTTTCCGCGTCTCACCAAGCTCAGCTTCATTTCACTGCCGACAGTTGGGGACGATCTGCCCGCCGCCGCTGCCGCCGCCCCTCGTCCTCCTCCATCCCCGCGGAGCGTCCCGAACCGAGACTCAACGAGCCAGTTTGCGCCGCGTCTGCGGGAGCCTGGTGCGGCCTTGAGACGTCACCTTCATGGTCGATTGGGCCGGCGTCTACGATTCAAAGCCTAAGCCTATACGAGCCCGGCTCGCGGCTGACGGTCGTACCGTTGTCTAGACGAATCGCGGTAGTCTGTTAGGTCCTACCGCCCTCCCGAAAGCGCTGTGCTCTTGCTTGCAACACTGTCACGATGCCCCTCATCAACGGGCAAAAGATGGCCTGGTAAGTACCCTTGCTACCCCGGGAGTTTGCCGCGCCTACACACGACTGCTTCTGGCCCTTTCGTCGTCGTTGTCTGCTTGTGCGTCCGTGAGACAGACAGCTGACGCTACCCGCTGCAGCGAGCCCTGCATCCGTGGCCATCGGTCTACAAAATGCACACACGCCAACGAGCGGCTGATGGTTCCTGTTCGCAAACCGGGCCGGCCCTTGAGCTCATGTCCACACCCGTCGTCTCGCCCTTGCTCGTGCGCTGCCGTCACGGCAGCCATCCCGCGGAAGCAAAAGTGTCGCTGTGGGACGTCGGACGCCGCGCCGGCCGAGGTGAAAGGCGACCAGGATGTTACCAGCCGCGACCTCACTCCACCGAGCCCGTCCAAAGCTGCGAGCGCGGCTTTCCGCGTTCAGAAGCAGGGCTCAAGAGGCGCGTCGAGCAGAAAGCAGTCCATCGACGTTGCAGGTCTAGAAAGGATGGACGCAAGCCAAATTAACATTTTGTCCGCGTATGCTGCTGGCATGCAACGTCCTGCGACAGGATCCAACGGCCAGACGACACCGATAGCAGAGGTACCCATGTACGCTGGCTTGGGGTTGAGCCCTGTGGAGGGATCATTCAGTTCTGATCACGGCATGTATCCCGTATTTCAGTATCCGATGCAGTCGCCCATGGTGGGCCCAGCTGCCTCCAACTCGGCACCTAACGGCCACGTTGGAGGAGCGACTATGAGCAGGCCGGCCACTTCGAACGGAACTTCCACAAACGGTGGTGGATGCTGCGGCGGTGGCGCGAACGACATCAAGTCGGAGCCTGCACCCCAGCAGATGGCGTCTCAACTATCGACTGCGAACGACATGGAGACCACCAAGACCAAGAGCTGTTGCTCAGCACCCCAAGCTGCTCCGAGGACTGCATCGCCGCCACCTTCATCCTTGTCCTCGCCACCACTCAACCACCCAGCGCAATTCAACGGCATTATGATGCAGGCGTACCAGCCTCTGATGGCCATGCCCAATAGCATGTACCCATACTTCTCTCAGCCCACGATATTCAACTATCCGCCGCAGTTTGGGTCGTTCCTTCAACCCTTGCAGCCCGATCAATGGAGGCAACTTATGGCTACGATGAACGTGGGGCAGTCCGTGGCATCGAACGGCCTCGCGTTACCCACGGCTGGGGCTGTTCAACCCCCCAGCGTGCCCAACAGCGCGTCGTGGACATCCCACCAGTGCAGCTGCGGCGACTCTTGCCAGTGCATAGGGTGTGCGGCGCATCCTTACAACGAGGCCACGCAAAACTACGTCCGCTCGGCGTGGAACACTATGATGGATGATGGGCAAAAAATGCAGGCCCATCATGGCGGGCATGTGAACCATACAAACGGCCACCACGAGCGCTCGGGCAGTCGGGCCTCCAACGGAATTGCAACGCCAGTCACGGCACAAGCAGACGGCACAATCTCGCCTCCGGCACCTCAAACGCCATCAGACGCACCGTCAGGTGGTAGCGAGGAACAGACGCTTTCAGCACACGACTTCTTCTTCGTATCGTACCCATTCGGGGAGGCTTGCGCCGGCGAAACTTCCAGCTGTCCGTGCGGCGATGATTGCCAGTGCATCGGATGCGTGATCCACAATAATCCCGGTCCCGGGGAGACGAGAGAACATGCATCTCTGTGATGCGCTGGACGCTGGTCACTGACTCATTGTGCACATGGGCGTGAACGAGCAAGATCTAGACCTGGATCGGGTGAAGTGGAAGATTTCTGGCAAGATGCCATTGCATATGGTGGTCATAGCAGCGACAGCGTCGGGCGGCGACGGCTTGAAGGCGCATGTGCCGAACGATACCCCAGCGCAGTGGTCAGTAGATGTAGACGAGCAACATGACTTGCCACCTACGGCAGATGACATGGACGGAAATAATCCCACTCAAGGAGACATATCTCGCCGTGCGTGAGAGGCTGACGGGTTGATGCCAAGGTGAAGCGAGACGTGAACCGTGGGAGCATATGATTATTCGAAGCGCTCGGTGAACCTCAAAGGAACGCTTAGTTGACGGTCGAATGAATGCAAGAGACTCTGAAAGAGCAGCCAGATCTTATCAGTGTCAAGGCGTAACTACAACAATAATACATGGAAGACAATGCCGTCTCCGGCGTATTGGTGGCGGCACCGGGAAAAGTGGACCTTCACGGGGAGCGCCACGCAGAGCCTCTCAGAGGGACACTGCATAACCTTGTTTCGCGCGACGTACTTCGTAAGGCTCTCTCTCTCTCACTCAACTTTTACACCACGCGACATCAACTCATATTCACCTCGGGCCAGCCACCGGCACGCGCCTGCACTGCATCTGCACTGCTTCTTGACATTCTCCTTTTAACCTACTTTGTCACCAAGGGGACACCACTTTACTCCATTTGAGCATCTGGCGCGTGCCAACATCTCGCTCGCTCGCCATGCCGAGGTCACAGGCGGAGAGGAGGGCGTACTCGGGAGACGAGGGCTCTGGCCAAAGCCGCCGAGCGCATCACTTTAAGGATGGATCCGATGAGGACCATGGAAGGAGGCGGTCTCGCTCACCCGACCGCAAGAGACGCAGGACGGCAGACGAGCGGAGACGGAGCGCGTCGCCGGACACGGACGCCAGAGACTCTCGACACCACCGTCACCATCGTCGCCATCATCACCGGAAAGAAAGAACGGGGGGCGGCGGCACAGGCAATATCGCAGCAGAGGCGGAGCTCCCATTCTCGGCGCGTCGGCTGGGGAAGTCGGACCTGCAGACGTTTGAGCCGCTGTTCGTGCACTATCTCGCCGTGCAGAAACAAAAGGAGGCTGAGGACATGGACGAGCGCGAGTTTAGGGGCCGGTGGAAGAGTTTCGTGGGCAAGTGGAACAGGGGCGAGCTCGCGGAGGGGTGGTACGACCCCGACATGTTCACGCGGATTGCGGCACTTGGCCCGGTGCGAGGTCCCGCCTCTGCGGAGGTGGAAGAGCCTGCAGCCCATGCTCAACGGAGAATTCCTACGGAGGAAATGGACGACTACAGGGACGATTCGAGAGGGACGCGAAGCGCGGGCGATGCTGACGAGGACGGTGAAGACTACGGGCCGACATTGCCTCTGGCGGACGCACGACGCCGGGCCGGCGCCCAGGTGCCGTCGCTGCAGGACCTCTCGCTGCGCAACGAAATGATCGAGGAGTCGAGGGCCGCGGACCGCGAGTCGCTCCGGGCGGCGCGCAAGGCCGACCGCGCGCTGCAAAAGGAGCGCCTCGAAGACCTCGCGCCGCGGGCGGAGCCGGGCACGCGGGAGCGGCGGCTGGAGAAGCGGCGCGAGGTCAACGACAAGATGCGGCAGTTCCGGGACAAGAGCCCGGACGGCGGCGGCGGCGCGGAGAACGAGCAGGAGGTCATGGGCGGCGGAGACTCGCTCGACGAGTACAAGCGGGCCAAGGAGCGGGAGCAGAAGCGCAAGTCGGAGCGGCAGATCAGGCGGGAGGAGATGGAGCGGGCGCGCAGGGAGGAGATGGAGGCGCGGAGGAGGGCGTGGCAGGAGAGGGAGGACGGGACGGTGAGCATGCTGCGGGAGCTGGCGAAGCAGCGGTTTGGGTAATAAAAGGCGGGTGGCGAGCGCCATGTGGTGTCTGTCACTGCTGGTGTGTGCAGCGGGGGGTGGTGTCGCTCCTTTGGCGACAAGTCTATATCTGATGGGGAACGTGGCCCGGGCACGCTCCCGTATATTGTACAATGTATCAAGACCATGCATGGGACGATGACGATGTCACACGCAGCCCGGGCAGGATACTTTAATTTTCGTCCACGACCCTCCCCGTCCAAAAAGTCCGTGCATGACACATACGTACTTCGTAGTGTAGGTACGCAAGACACGACACGAGACGGCACGGCACGACACGACACGACGTTGCTTGTGGAAAAACGGGTGGCCAGCCGCCCCAATCACGGCGACCGTCCCCAGCGCCCCGGGTCCGTCGATGGAACCATCTGATAATGCGGGCGGGCATCCTCGGGCCGCCGGCCGGCTGGGGAAGGGGGCGAAGGATCGTGAAAGGGCCGGCCAAAAGTCGTTGACACACACACAGTGGGATTCTGTCATGGGAGGAACCTCGCCCCCTTTCGGCAGCTGGGTCCATCGGGGGAAAGTATGTCGCTGCTACTAGTCAAGCGCCACACGCTTTTTTCTTCCTTTGAAAGTTTTGTTGTTGCTGCTGCTGCTGCTGTTGCTCGTGCCGTCTTGTGCTCAGCCCGCTGCCTTTACAGTAGTATACAGTAAACTTAGGGGTGGGTCTCTCTCATTGCAGGCAAGACGCCCAAAAATCTTGTCGCTGGGAGGGGAAAAAAAAATGGGCGGGCCGGCAACGCGGCTCAGCATCAGCATCAGCATCATCATCATCATCAACAAAGGCAGCTCGCTTGGATTGCATTATCTTGTCAGATCATACACCCGGGGGGGGGTGCCTCCTTTCACTGCATCGCTAGCTCGAAGCAACGCCGGCTCTCGCCACGGCTGAAACGGGAGGGTCAGCAACAACAACAACAACAACAACAACAACCCTTTGTTCGTCGTTGTCGCTGGAAGGGCAGCAGGCTACGGCTTTCATCATCCTGCGCCAGCAAGCCAAATCAGACAAGGGGTGAGAGGGGTGGGCTAGACTTGTGCGCACGCCTCTCCTTCTCTCTCTCTCTTCCAGCTTGCCGCTGCTCCGAGGGGCGCCAGCTGTCCTGCCTGAAGGCGCCGTTGCATGCAGATCTAGGCTGCCGTTCGCCCCCCTTTCCCGCTCCGCAGGAGCCAGAGCCGGTCGATCATTGCGGGCAGGCAGCAGGGTTGTTGCTCTTGTTGCCAGCCGAGAGGCGATTGATTAGCTTTCTCTACTTTTTGCTGGTGTTGATTTCTCGGGGGGTTGACGTTGCAGGAGGATCTTGGTCGAGGACAGTGCGTGCGCACGCACACACACATACACACACACATACACACACGCAGACAACAGAGAGGGTAAGGCGGCCATGGACGACTACGGCACGGCGGCCCTTATGGAGGACCCAGACGACTTCTACCCGCCCTCGCCACCGCCGACGAAGCAAGTCTTCACCATGCAGAGCGGCCGGGCCGTGACGCTGCACCTCGTGGGCCACAGCCCGACCGAGGCCCACCACCTCTGGAACGGGGCCAAGTTCATCTCCGACTACCTCGAGGACGACCCGGCCGGGCGCGTGCGCGGCAAGGCCGTGCTGGAGCTCGGCGCCGCGGCCGGCCTGCCCTCGCTCGCGGCCGCCGTCCTGGGCGCGCGCAGGGTCGTCATGACCGACTTCCCGGACCCGGACCTCGTGGCCAACATGCAGAAGAACATTGACGAGTGCGACGCCGCCGTCGAGCCCCGGGGCAGCGTCGCCGCGAGGGTGCACGCCATGGGGTTCGTCTGGGGGGCGGACCCGGCGCCGCTGCTCGCCCGACTCGCCGCCGACGCCTCGTCAGACGAGGATGCTGGTGCTGGTACTGGTGCTGGTACTGGTGCTGTTCCCCCGGCATCGGAGGCTGCATCAGTAGCAGTAGCAGCAGCAGCAGCCGGAGAGGAGCAGGAGGGGCACAAGGAGGAGCAGAGGTTCGACGTGCTCGTCCTCGCCGACCTGCTCTTCCGGCACTCGGAGCACGGGGCGCTGGTCAAGACCATCAAGGAGACCATGGCCAGAGATGGCGCCGCGTACGTCTTCTTCACGTCGTACCGGCCCTGGAAGCAGGACCTCGACATGCGCTTCTTCGACGTGGCCCGGGACGCGGGCCTCTCGGTGGAGCAGGTCTCGGAAAGGAAGTTGGAGAAGCCCCTCTTCGACAACGACCCGGGCGACCTCGACGTGCAAAAGACCGTCAAGGGCTTCGTCGTCCGCTGGGCCGACGACGACGACGACGCCGCTACTGGACCATAGACAAGAAAGTAGTAGAAAATAACTAGTAAAAGGTAGTAGTAGTAGTAGTAGTAGTAGCAGCAGCCGCAGCAGCTAGTGGCAGACTGCAACAACACAAATTACCCGAAGGGGAGAGTGCCTTGTGCTCTGTCACGACTCGTAAGAGAAAATGCAGCGATTTGCTCGTTGCCGGGGCCCCGTGATGTTTTGCCGCCTTGTGGAGACCCGCGCTGTGCCCGCACGAGAATCGTGATTCGTACCTACTACGAGTTAGAGGAGCAATTCGTACAAAATACGTACGTAGTGAAAGCGGAAGCACGCGGGTTGCGGGTGGAGCCTGGGACGCGGATTCTCCTCGTGCCCTTTTTGTCAATTTTCGTTTGACCCGCCCTCCTCGTCCCGGGTTGGTACGCGTTTGGCGGCGGTGGTGGTTGTGGTACTCTATCTTGGTGTGTGCCATGGTGGTGGTTGGAGAGAAAGATGTCCCTCCAGGGCGGGATCATCTGAATGATACGTTACGCCCAGCCCTGCCGCGCCAGTGTGGAGTGCGCGGGGTTTCGTGGCCGCGGCTTAGCTGTGTCCATTCGTACCTACTCACACATGATGAGCCAAAAGTACGGGGAAAGAGGGGGAGGGGATGGGAGAATGGGAGAGGGGAACACCAAAAAAAAAGAGGGCCAGAGGCGAAACGTCGCGCTCTCAGACGCTGAGCTGAGGCGGAGTGGGAGGAGGGGGGGGGGGCTCTAAGCCGCTGAAGGAAGCCCGTATCGGCATCACTGGGCCTTGCCTTGCGCGGATAGGTATGTACTGTAGGTGTGGAGGAGATGCGAGCCTACCTAGCAACTGAGTGCTAAGTTAGTTACTACTGACTTACTTCCCGGTGCAATCCTGTCTATTCTACTACTGTAGTACGTTAGTAAGTAAAATTCAGCCCACGCGCTCGGGAGTGGTTCCCGTCGGGTAAGAAGAAAACGTGACGGAGGGAGGAGGAGAGGTAGGAAGGAGAAAGGGAAGAAAAAAAAAGAATGGAGAACCGCGTTGCCGATGGGACTGTGACGACACGGCCCACGGACGGTGCCGCCGCCGTCGTCGATAAATAAGAAGCGGGCATCCGCGACGCATCTGGTCGTGACCCTGGGGCTCGTCGTTTAGCAAATCGAGAAGATACCCTTACCCATCCCATAATTCAGTCCACCCTCGCGCGCCATATCGTCGAACCATCACCAGAAACCTCATCATCACCCCCCCCAACCATCCATCCCCCCCCCCCTCGACCAAGCCCGTGTCCCCCCCCCCCCCCTCTCTCTCACACCCCCCCTGCCCCCGTCCGCCCTTCCCAACCGCCACGATACGCGCAGCGTAGTACGCACTACCCGTCGTCGACATGCCCGCCGCAAAGGCCAACTCGTACCTCGCCGACCTGGAGCGCGACGGCTTCGTCGTCGTCAAGTCCATCGTCAGCCAGGAGAAGCTCGAGGCCCTGCGCGAGGCCAGCCTCAAGGTCGAGAAGCTCGCCCGCAGCGGCCAGTGGCCTCACATCCGCACCGTCGGCAAGCAGTTCCCGCCCTGGGAATGGAACCCCGAAAAGGGCATCTGGGGCGTCCAGCACCTCATGAACCCTGACATGCCCGGCAACGACATCTACACCAGCCTCTACTTCTCCGACGAGGTCCTCAGCATCGTCCGCGAGCTGCTTCAGTGCGACGACGAGCACCTCGTCATGGAGCTCTTCAACATGCTCGTCCGCCCCGACGGCCACTTCGAGCTGAGGTGGCACCGCGACGACATCCCCGCCGAGGCCACCCCCGAGGAGGAGATGGAGCGTCTGGGCCGCCCGGCCTTCCACGCCCAGTACAACTTTGCCCTGTGGGAGGACGACTCCCTCGTCCTCGTGCCCGGCTCCCACAAGCGCGCGCGCACCGAGACGGAGCGCAACGCCGACCCCTTCGAGAAGGTCCTGCCCGACCAGCTCATCGTCAAGCTCGAGCCCGGCGACATTGCCTTTTACAACAACAACATCCTGCACCGTGGCGTCTACGACCACACCAAGGACCGCATGACCCTGCACGGCTCGGTGGGCCACTCAGGTGGCAGCACGCTTCGCGCGCGCAACGTCCTCCAGCACGGCATCGGCTCCTATGTCGACAAGGTCGACTTTTCCAAGCTCAGCGACGCCGAGCGTGAGCGCGCCGAGGCCATGCGCAAGCGACTGGTCAAGCTGGGATCGGAAGCCGGCGACGTCGGTTATTCGCTTCAGGGTTAGAGAGAGAGAGAGATCCAAATTGTAAAAGGGGCGGCTTGCGAATGGAAGCGATTTCCACCAGTCGTTCTCTTGCCAGCATCGAAGAAGAGAGATGTCCCAATGAACTGCGTTTCCCATTGTACATTACGGAATATACACGCTATGCGGACGAAATCATCATTGCGACGCCCGAAACACTATCGCGTGACCACAATGTGATAGGTTATCGGTCCAACAGCCTGGCCCGAGCTTGTACGCGTTGCGGTCTCATCCGCATGCGTGGCAACTTTACAATCATGCGGCTCAGAAGCATCGTCGGCGACGTGTACGAGTAGACCGCGTCTAGCTGCGCATCGGTTATGGGACGACCAGGTGATCATCTCCAATCTGGCAGTTGTGATAGGCGAATCTGATATGCGTGCAGCTCGCGATGGTGGTATCACTTACTGTGTCTGGAAGGTCGACTGCCCTACCCGGCGGTTTGTGTCCTTACCGCCTGCCCTCCATACAACAACGGCTATTCATAGGTGCTTCGTGAGACGTTCATGCCGCAGAAGACGGATCCGCTTTGGCCACGGACCTGAGGAGCATGCCCACGAGCGTGGTGTTGGCATGGGATAGTTGACCGACGGCCACAACCCCCGTCAGGCATTCTCAGCATCGGATGATACTCACAAGGTGGGCTAGGTTGAGGGGTCGATTCCATCAGGATCCCCCTTGTGAAGAATCGCTGTAGTCTCAGTGGCCTACCCGACTGTCTCGCTCGGAAAGAAATGCATGATTTTCGCACGGCAAGCTGCGCTCGGTGCTCAATGCTCAGCGGGATCCTTCAACAACCGCAGACGGGTCGAACTGTTCCGTGTCACGGAGCTTGGACAAAATTAAAACTTTTACAGAACCTCAAAGACGAGCAACAGGGCTCAAGTCCAAGGACAACGGTTCAGGACTAGCTGTAGCGAAGCATTGGTCGCTTTCCGCGGTCGCGTGGTACTTCACAACACGGCGTGATTCGTATATGCACCATTTTCGGCCGGTACCTTTGCAATGTCCGCGGTCGTAGTTGTCGCGGATACGCAAATCTCCGCGAAGGAGTGGTGAGGAACGGCCAACAACTCAGTGTTGACTCTCGAAGTCTGGTCAAGGCCCCGGACGAACCCCTGGCGGCGGATGGTGCAGCTCTCGGCGACTGGGCAGGGGTTCGGTGGGGGGTTTGCTTGCGGGAGGGGAGGTAGTTACCCATGTACTAACGTATATCTGTGGAAGCAGAGCATCATCAGGCGTCTGGGTCCCTGGGGTGAGAAGGCCAGTAGCCGAGCCCTGCGGGGACGTTTGGGGTCTGTCTGTCTCTGGGCTGTCTTCAGCGGGACCGTTGTGGACCTCGAAGAGGTCGCAGGCGGGCATCGTCTCCAACTCTGGACATGAGCTTTGGTGATTCCGTCCACGAAAGCCAGCCACGGCTTGTGAAACGAGTCACGCATCTTTTCTTGGTGACACATGACACAAGGACCAAAAGAAGGTGCACGGATTGGCACAACAAGCCCCAATGATAAACTTCTAGGCGTGGATCGTGGCACACACTTGGGGCGGATCAGAGGAGGGGTAATCCCCGCAGAGTTCAGATGGGGGAGCTACGTATCTCCGCCTTTCGTCGTCGTGGGGATGGTAACAATAGGCGAGCCGTCATCTGAGCAAATGCCTTGCTTTGCCTTGCCCTGCCTTGCTCAGCCCATGGTGACGGGTTTGGGACGGGGTTGGAATGTTTCTGGCAAAGGCGTAATCGTCTGAAGCAACGTCAGTGTCCATTGGAGATGAGCACAAGGACCCCCGGGAGCCCTTGAAGACTGGCAGGGGCGTATCCGTAGACCAACCACCCTTGGTGATAAAGGGCAGGAGCTCTCGGCCGTATTTTGGAATCCCCATCTCGTATGAATGTGACACCACCACCATGGCTGGCTGCTGATTGGCACGACTCGTCGTGGAGTCTGTCGTCATGGCCAGGCTCAACTGCCGTAATTGCGGCCACGGGGCTAAGGTGAGGCCGGCGTCGACGTCGTCATGCGCTGACACGGTCCTCTGAGCTCCGGAGATCAGGCGCCAGGGCGACGGGCAAACAAGCCTTTACCGTGTTTCAGATTGGTGCGCGGTAGGTAGGTGGACGAGCGACGGACCCGACGTGCAGCAGGACCTTGTAGGAAGCATGAACGATGACACCCGACCTCGGGCTCCGATTCACGGCCCCATGTGCTCGCGAGATCTTGATCCTTTATGTATATGGAAAGTGTGCAGGTCGGGCACACGCGGGGTGCAGGACAGGGCAGGGTTCTCCCGTGCTTGGCGCCTGGACTGGCATTGCTGCTCCCCTCCCGGAGCTGCCATGCCTGATGAGGTGCGTATGGGGTCTCCGACCTTGCGGCGAACTGCGATTCGCCGCTCACAAGAAGTCGTCGCCCTCAAGCTGTGTGCCTCGGGAGCATGCGGACGCTGGCGGGCCGCCGCCCCGACTTGCTCGTCTGTTCACCACCCAAGACGGATCGCCCGGCCCCTTGGCATCGAGCCAGGTCGGACGGAGGAGAGGGCTGGCACAATGTGCGGGGGAGCCAGGTATCATCACCCGAGTCGCCTTTGTTGCCAGACGCCGCCGCCGCCGCCGCCGCCGCCGCCAAGGTCCGCCACGCGCAGTTTCCCTTGTCGGCCGTGCTGACCTGGTCATGCATCGTCGCATTATATGCGCTGGCCGGCCATGGTCGCCTTGCCCGCCTTGCCCGCCATGCTCTTGGGTAGCGTTGTGCGCTTGGGTGTCGGCAGCGTAGCGTCGCGCACACTTCCAAATCGTTTCGTTTCTTGGACCGGCGCGAGGGAGGATGGGTTGCAGCGACTAAGTTAGTTAGTAGCTTCATCTAATTATATCTCTTGCAGCCAGGCCGGCCCAATTTGGCAATCCAACGTGCCTGGTGAGCGCGCGTGCGCGATGATGGAGCACGGAGGATCAGAGGGGGGGAAACAAAATCCGCCCGGCGCGCGCAGAGACGACACGGGCGTCGTTGCGCAGTCGTAGTAGTACGTAGCACCAAGCAAGCTTCACCGCAGGTTCGCAGTCGATGAGGTGCAGCGGGCTGAATGCAGGTGAGAGTAAGCTCGAGCTCGCTCCAGCGGCTTGGTGAGCTGTGGCGCCCCGCCGAGCTTCTCCTCACCCTGCCCAGACGCCGGGGGAGGGGGGGAGAGAGGGAGAGAGAGACAGGGGCCGCCCCGGCAGGCTGCGAGGAACAACTGGAATCTATGTACATACAGTGTACGTAAGGTACCTCATGTATCTCGTACCTGTATACTGTATCTTGTTCGTGACGGGTCCGACCAGAAACCTCCGCGGTCTGCCCGTCTCTGCCAGCCCTGCCCGTCTCTGCAATGACAACCCACCTCTAGATGACATGGAAACCAGCGACAACCCAGGCAGCAGAGCCTGCAGAACACAGTGGGGATGGAGCGCACGCGTGCGTGCTGCCGAAGCGGAAAGAGCGAGGGAGGCTAGGATCGGGGCGGCCAAGGGCAAGGGCAAGGACTAGGGCAAGGACAAGGGCAAGAGCATCCACGGCCAACCTACTAATAATCCAACCAACCTAGAACCTTGAAAGGCAGCCGCGGGCCGCCTGCGAGCGAGCAAACCCAACAAACAGCCTGAGGCAGACGCCTGTTGCCCCTTGATTCTCCAACCTGCTTGTGCATCTATCTGCTCCGTACCAGTTATGTAGGTAGTTTGTGGTGATTGCTACCTTGGTATCTACCTCACCTCAGGTCGCCGTCCCCGCCATTAGTGTATTCGTACCTTGGTAGCACGGACCTTCCCTCTGCGACCCGGCACGGCCCCAACCCTCAACGTCATCACGGCCCTAACGCAGCGTCGTCGTGTCGTACGCTGGCCTGCCGAGCGTCAACGCCACCCGGGCTTCCGGCCTCCCCCGTACAAAGTATGTCGTCGTCAACAACTGGGACCCAAGGACTGGCTGGCCGGCTGGCTGGCTGGCTGGCCGCACGAAACTCGGGGGAAACATGGCAGCGGCGGGCCCCGGCACGGCCAAGCGCCCAGGGCCAAGCGACGTCCCCTTTCGAAAGGAACAATGGCGGCGCCAAGTCGGTCAGGCCAGGCCAGGCCAGGCAATTAGCAGCAGGGCGGCGGCGGCGGCCAACCCACCACGCCTTCTCCAATGCGGAGTCAAGCCTAACCCCAGGTTTTAACCCCATGGGGGGGTTATCCGCTGCATCCCCCCACACTGACACTGGACGCACGACCTCTTTTGATTTGGAGAGGCGCGGCGCGAGGTAATTCTGCCTGTCCTCTCTCTCCACTCCACCCACTCACTCATACACTCGCTCGCTCACTCATGTTCGAGTGATGAGGTAGGGAGGCACTCGCACGCCAGTGTCCGGTTTCAAGCAGCCAAACAGAAGCCGCCTTGTCCTCCTTACGCCTTTCCGTTTCGCGACTGATTACTCCGTCTGTTGCGCCTCTCGTCCGCTACATCCCATCCGCCCTCTTCGTCTCTTGTCGGCGAGGCTGTCCTGCGACCGGGCTGCGGCTTGCCCACTCATCTTCCAGGTACCTCCATGCTGGTGCCTGCTTAAGTGGCCTCTCTGCGGAGTTCCTGTCTCAGGACCGCCGGCTCTGCCCCGTTGATCCTATCCTCGGCCGCTCATCCCTCCTCCCCGCCGCCGCTCTCCTCCGCTCTCGGCCGTGGCCCAAAGTCTTGGCTCCGACTGGACAGTACAACCCAACCCAACCCAAGAGCCGCGGCAGGCAGGCCTCCTCCTTGGAGACGCCCTCCTCACGGCTTGTCTCGTGCAAGACCACGTATCTATTGACACTCCAACAGACTCACAGCTTCCTTGTCCGTTCTGAATCCTACCTCATCCGTCGTGATTGAGAAGGTTCCTGCTGTGGGAGCCCGCCTCGCTGCGCGCGCAGAATCGCTTCTGCCTCCGCCCTCACCCAGCCATTGGCCTCTGTTCGGAACTGGCATTGCCCTCCGCAACACCCCTGGCCACCCCCTTCCGACTGTGCAGTCGATGGGCCTCGTCTCTTTCGTTGGCTAGCGAGAGCTGCTTCTTGCTCGTTTCGGTCTGCGCCTATACCAGGAGCAGGCTGCGCCGCCATCAGAAGTGCGCGTAAAAAAGGGCCTACCGGTGTCAGCCAGCCGGTTTTCCAGCCCCATTCAGTATCCATCTTCACGCCGCTGGACGTCCCCGCATAACTGTTCCTTCTCCTCCAGCAAACCTTTGCACGGCCGACTCAGTCCCCCACCTCACTGAAAGGTGCGTTTGAGGCGGGCTGGTTTCCCCATGGTACGTTTTGGTGCTCGTAATGCTCCCGATCCACCACTCTCTGGAGGGCTCGCCCCCTCATGCCACCGCCGCGACTCTTCTTGTTGGCGAGCCTGGCCAGAGCCGTGATCAGAAACCAAAGACATTGCCCTGCAAGTACTGCAACAAGCGCTTCCGGTCAGTGACAATTTCCTCTCCCATCCCCTGCTACTGTCTACGTCCTGACTGACTTGGGCACCATTACGGGTCGATAGACGTGTCGAGCACGTTCAACGACATGAAAGAACCCACACAAAAGAAAAGCCGTTCGCCTGCGGTTGGGATCGATGTGGCAAGACCTTTGGACGTCGGTGAGTTGCATTGTATTTGTCTGCCCGGCCCGCACATGATACCCTGCGGCACTTCTCCTTCCCGCCACACACTGCCGGTCCCCATTCCCTCCACCATATAGCCACGCTCCTCCTCCTTCATGTTCCGCCACCCAGTCTCGTTTAGCTAAAGCCTATAACCTCACTCATCCATACTCGCAACGTCTGAGTCCACCCACCACCCTCCTTGGTCGTTTTTGCTCTGGGCTGCTGTGGAGATAGCTTACTTATATGGACATCAGAGATCTTCTTGTCAGGCACGAAAAGCTCGTCCACCTCAACGATGGCACCAAGGAGAATAATAATCGCCCAAGGAAGCTATCTTCAGGGGCGTCCAACCACAAACCGTCTTTATCGGATGGCAATGTTGATACGGAAAGTGGCGGCTTGCATCAAGCGTCGTCTGCACGACCGTTGCCCCCGCCACCGCAGCATCAAACATCGACAGTCCAACAACAGCATTATCATCACGGGCCGCCTAGCCAAAATGGGGCGCCGGGACCGAACCCAAACGACCCCCGTGGTACGCCCCGGTCGGCTGCCTGTAATCTCGACGTGTTGTCAGATGCAGCACTGGCCACAGAGGTCTCGATGCCTGCCATGATGGGTGAGATGGGTCAGCATCACACTGGACATGTTCCGATGAAAGGCTTCGGGGAAACTATTGGAAGCTTCGTGGAGAGGCCGCGAGATGACCAACAACAACACGTGCTGCCGACTGGTTTCACCCCACAGACGCAGCCGCCTCAGCCGTCGTATGACGACTATAACCTGTTCCTGGATGACTTTTCTTCTGCACCGCACCTCTTACCCCCTCATTTCGAGCCGGACCATCAAATGGCCATGTGGTCTCGCGCACCGACGCAGATGCACCAGAGAGGAAATTCCAGGCCTCCGTCTCAGTTTCCCTCTCGGTTTGGCTCACTCGCTCCAGATCTACGAGATGTTGGGGAGTCTGGTACCAGAACGCACGACGACCCGGCAAGGGCACCTTCTTTCCGCATCTCTGCTGTTGACCATAACGTCATCAAGAACCGAATCGACGAGTATTCTAGCGTGTTACCGAGCGACTTCGTTTTCCCATCCCGGCATACCCTAACCCGATTCCTCGAAGGCTACATTAGCGGATTCCACGAGCACCTTCCTTTTCTTCACTTACCATCATTGACGCCGCCGGAGCTGGCACCAGAGCTGTTGCTCGCGATTTTGGCTGTCGGCGCCCAGTACCGGTTCGAGTTCAACCGCGGATACGCCCTGTGGTACGCCGCCAAAGCCGTAGCCACGGAGCAGATCCGACGGCGACACAGCTCCGAGGTGCATGCTCTGCTGCCAACTGCATCGTCATACAGTCCACACTCGACACGACCGTCACCAAGCATCAGTTACCGCCACTCGTTTGCCTCTGCACAGTCCGAAAGACCAACAACCCAGGATACACATCGCGAGCCATAGTACGTTCTCTTCTCGGTCGTTTCCAAGTAATAGTCGTTGACAGGTAGCAAAAGCTCCCCAAATACGCCACAGGCTCGACTCGAGACTATCCAAGCAGTTCTCCTCCTCTTCGCCGTGGGCCTTTGGGGCGCCAAGACCATTCTCCAAGATGCCCTGTCCCTCCAGAGCACGCTGGCATTCTTGATCCGCGAGGAGGGCCTGAGCGTGGAGACCAGCCAGGCTGTGCTTAGTGACTGGGACGCGTGGATACGGCTCGAGGGTGCCAACCGGACCAAACTCATCGCTTATTGCTTCTTCAACCTCTGCAGCACCGCGTACGACATGCCGCCGCAACTTCTCACGTCCGAACTGAACCTCTATCTGCCTCTGCGCTCGCAGCTATGGCGTGCCGAGTCGCCCTGGCAGTGGCAAGAAATGCGGCAGACAATGCCCATGGCCGAGATCACCGTTCACGATGCGTTTTCGCGTTTGTTTGGCCGGGCAAGCCAGGGTCTGCCACCGAACCTCTCGGCACTGGGCCATTACGTTTTGATCCACGCTCTGATCCAGCATGTTTATCTTCTGAAACAGACATGTCTGTCGGCCGGCTCGCCTTACGATGCACAACGAACAATAAAATCAGAAGACGTTGACGAGGTGACGCAGGCTTTGAGGGTATGGCAGACGAGCTTTGAGCATCGGCATCAGTTGAAGGCGGCCGAGTCGGGCCACTACATGAGCGCAGACTCACTGACGGGCGGCTCACTAACATTCAATGCTACGGCACTGCTGCGGCTGGCGTATATCAGATTAAACACTGACATCCCGCCAAGCCGATCGCTGGAGACGAGGGACTCGATGCTCATTTCGTCTGCCCTGAGCACAACACCGATGCTGTTGCGCAGTGTGCGGCTACATCGGGCTGTATTTCAGGCTGTGCATGCCTTGTCAATGCTTGTCAAGGCGGGGGTGAACTACGTGGCGAGGGCAAAGTCGACCGAGTGGAGCATACAGCATTCGCGTGCGTCGCCCCCCAACCACTATTGTGATATTTGGCTCGAAGTGCTTGCTTACGTGGGATTAGTTTGCAACTTTGAGTGCGCTTTACTGCTCGCGAAGTGGCTGCTCACACTCGCCGCCATAACGCCCTCGGACCCAGCAGTATCGCCAGAGGAGAGGAGCCTCCTGGAGACGGTCAGACGAATGCTGGATGAAACCGAGTTCGCGGTGCCGATAGATCCATCGTTGTCGGGGCCGGGCGCGAGTGGGGGCCAAGTCGACATGGCAAGCAACGACAGCGCCAAGCTGCGACAGTTGGCGAGTGCCGTAGTGCGGCTCTGGGCGGAGACGTTCAAGGGAACACACGTTTTCGATCTGGTCAAGGTCATGGGCGCGAGCCTGGATGGATACGCGGACTTGGTTGACAAGCCGCCGGGGAGAAGTTCCATGGGCAGGATTGCGTCAGACGGGGGGGTGGCCTGACTGGTTTGACAGACTCGGGCGGTGCTCTGTCGTACCGCGGATGAGGGAACACGGGCGACGGCATTCGCATATATGTATATAGAGAAGGGCAGGCAAGAGGCCCGGCCGATGTCGTTGGGACCCAAGGTACTGAATGATGCATGATGAGCCAGGCTTGCGACTACGACGACGACGGCATATCTGTCGCTGCCCGTATACTGTACAGTATTCGTACATACTTCGTACGTGCTCGGCAAAAGCTGCAAGTCGGATTGGCAAGTTGCTGCGGCCCGCCGTCGGGATTGAGATGGAACAAAAGCGGGATTGTTTGGGTACTAAAACATCAACGAGCCGCAGACGGTCGTGCCGATGCACGAGTCAAGGGAAGCACTGTCTGGGGGTTGCTGAAAGCGCTGTCGGCATTGACGTCCTGATTCGGCGGGTCCGGACTTTGGCGAAATCCCGGTGATGTGCACAGAGTTGCTCCCGTGGCTGGGCAAGGAAGGTACCGACGCCAGCAGCTGCGGCGGGCGTCGGTACTTTGCGTGCCGATCCCGTCGTCCGTCCCATGTGAGAGAGCAAGCAGCCCTGGGGAGGGGCGGTGCGGGGAGTGGCCCCCCCGCCTGGCAGTCACTGGAGCCCTGGACGCCTCCAGCTGTGGTTCCTCTGCGCCCAGCGCCCCCAGGCCCAGCCCAGCAGGGGACGGTTGGCTGGACGTGACCTCGGGCAGTCTTGCGGGGCAGCCCAGGGCGGCGGGGGGTGTTCCGCTACCGGTACTGTGTGCATGGAGTCCTGGACCTCGGCTTCCCCCAAGTCTGCCGGGTCCCGTCCTGTCAAGCCGTATCGTGGGGTGTGTGGGTGGTTCGCGAAAGCGTGACCCCCGTGTCTCCTTTTCAATCTCAAAGAAAGAAAGAAAGCTCAAAAGCATCATTTTCATTACTGCTAATCTACTTTCGCAAGAGGGGAAGAGCCATCCTCGCACACGCACTTTGCATATATACGATTTAGACGTTGCCTCTGCTACGCACGCGTCGGCTCTGCTAGTACTCCTACCGGCATATCGCACGAGGCGCTATTGTCACAAGCCAAAACGACCCGCCGTCGTTCGCATCATCCATCACCGCCTCGCGACAGCGCAACGCGCACCACGTCGACAGTTCACGCTGTAACACACAGCAGACACCGCCCGTAATCATGACGATTGCGACTGAACTGACCCGGCGGCTGGGCATCCGAGGTGCGTGGGTGTGTGTGTGATGGCTTGAACAATCCTCCCCTTTCTTCTTGTCCCGGGCCCGTCGTCCTCGTCCTCGTCGTCCTCGTCTTTGTGAATCTCGTTCCTTTGCTCAGTCTTTCTCTGGTTCCTCTTCTGACTCACCACACCGGCTGCAGTGCCCGTCGTCCAGGGCGGCATGATGCACGTCGGCACCGCGGACCTCGCGTCGGCCGTGTCCAACGCCGGCGGGCTGGGCATCATCACGGCGCTCATCTTCCCCACGCCGGCGGCGCTGCGCGACGAGATCCGACGGTGCCGGACCCTGACGCCCAACCCCTTCGCCGTCAACATCACGCTGCTGCCGGCCATGGTGCCGCCCGACTACGGCGCCTACGCGCAGGCCGTCATCGACGAGGGCGTGCGCGTCGTGGAGACGGCCGGCAACTCGCCCGGCCCCGTCATCGCCCAGCTCAAGAAGGCGGGCATCACCGTCCTGCACAAGTGCACCACCATCCGCCACGCCGAGAGCGCCGTCAAGCTCGGCGTCGACTTCCTCAGCATCGACGGCTTCGAGTGCGCGGGCCACGTCGGCGAGAGCGACATCACAAACTTCATCCTCCTCAGCCGCGCCCGCCAGCAGCTCAAGGTGCCCTTCATCGCCTCGGGCGGCTTCGCCGACGGCTGGGGGCTCGCCGCCGCCCTCGTCCTCGGCGCCTGCGGCATCAACATGGGCACCCGCTTCATGTGCACCGTCGAGGCCCCCGTCCACCAGCGCATCAAGGAGGAGATTGTCCGCGCCCAGGAGACGGACACGACCCTCCTGCTGCGCCGCTGGCGCAACACCAGCCGCCTCTACAAGAACAAGGTCGCCCTCGAGGCCCTCAGGATTGAGCGCGAGAGCACCACGGGCGAGTTCAACGAGGTCGCGCCCCTCGTCAGCGGCAAGCGAGGCAAGGAGGTCTTTGTCAACGGCGACCCCGAGCATGGTGTACGTTGGACCACCCCCTCCCCTCCACCCTCTCTCTTTCTCAGCAAGCAAGCAAGCAAGCAAGCAAGCACCACAGATGGTCTTCTCCCCTTCCTCGCGCTGACAGGTTCCGTGCTTCTAGGTGTGGACCACGGGCCAGGTCATCGGCCTCATCCACGACATCCCGACGTGCGACGTCCTGGTTAACCGCATTGAGCGCGAGGCCGAGAGCGCGATCAAGGAGCGCCTTTCACTTATCAAGCCTGACTCCAAGCTTTAGACTACTCCCATTTTACAGAGCCATGTATGCGTGTATAAATTCTACAATAAAGTCTATAGATTGACGGTGTTCTCTTTTCATCTAAACCGTTTGCCACCATCGGGAGCAAACTCATAACCCAGCCCTCCCTAATATCGAGCATCTAGTGTAGTCTAGGCCAGTCGTTCCCATCGTCGTCGTGTTACATTCATGCCCCGTCATCAACTACACCAATTCGACTTCTCGAGGTTCCGACTTTGACAGCCACCGCCCGTCTAGCCGACTCCCGGCCTGGGGCCCTTCTGGCTGGTTTGCGTGCCGTCTCAAGCGCACCGTCGGCATCGGCCGGGCTGTCTGCCAGCCCTCGCCTTCGCAGAGGCTTATGCACGTCTCCCCGATGACGAGCGACTCCCCCTTCGAGAGCTCCGCCGTCCAGCCCTTGGGCGCCGCGTGCGTGTCTGCTTCCTCGCCGCGTGCGTCCTCGGCGAGCGAGAGCTGTGCCTCGATGAAGGCCCCGCGGGTGCCAATGTAGAAGCTGTCCGCAAGATCCGACGTTTTGGCCAGCGAACAGGCCTCCTCGCGCTTATTCTTGGTGTAGTAGAGCGTCGCGTCCGGCCGCCAGTAGGGGTTCCTAGACGTTTCATGCCATATGCAGCGAGTCCCCGCATCGTCGTCACAACGACGAGATGACGTTGGCTCCGAGCCGTCGACCGCGGGCTCCTGATAGCCATGGGCTCCTCTCCACGGCCGAGGATAAGGACGCTGGCCGAAACAGGGCAGCGCGTCCGAGTGATAGTAAGGCTTCGGGAACCGAAAGTCGAATATGCGCACAACGGGCTCCATGGCCGCCGCGGCAACGAAGCGCTGCATGCCGTAGGCGAGCAGCGCGCTACTCGGGTTGTAGGGCTGAAAGGTGTCACGGTATGCGGCGTCATGGTCCGAAGGCGTGCGCATATCCAGAAGCCTAAGCCCAATTATATATCAGCTCTATGTATGTTGTCTGATTGTCTCGAATTCTGTCATCAGGGCGGGAAGGGAAAGGGGGGGGCACACCCACCTATAGCTTCCGTCACGCCAGGCACTCAGCAGCAGGTTCCCCGTGGTCCCGACGGGTTCGATGGCCCACACGGTATGTTTCGTCGCCCGCGAGGGGACGGCCGACTTGCACCCGTCGAAACGGGCACGCTTCGGCGGCGGGGAGAGCTCGATGCCGGTCGGCCGGATCTTACCCCATTGTAGCGGCTCGCTGCTCCAGCTGACGCCGCACGCGACGGTGTCGCTGCTCAGGAACTTGACGCAGTGCACCATGGAGGCATAGCCTCGGCTGTCGGCGGCGGCATCCTGCGACACGTCGTAGTACAGCATTGGCTTCAGCTCCTTCTCCGAGACGTCGGTGGAAGATAGGTTGTATAGAGTCAGGAGGGTGCTCCGGCAACTCGCCAGGATCTTCGACTCGGGCTGCCATTCGGTCCACATGACGGCGCGCTGGCCCATCGAGCGTCCCAGGTTGAGCTCCTTGTCGTCCACGGGGAGCAGCATCCTCGTCGGCTGGCCAAAGGAGTCGTCAAAGGCAGCGGAGAGCAGTTGAACGTCGCCGTTTGCCCTGCCCACGGCGAGCTCTGCCTTTGCGCCCCTCTCGATGGTGGACACTGCCGTGACGTCGCCCGTCCCCTCAGAGTATCCCGCGTCCTTGCCCGCGAGCGACCTCCAGGTGTCTCGCGACTTGTCGCCCAGCGTCCGCCATCGAACCTGCAGGTCTTCTCCGGTCCCGCACGCCAGCAGCTCGTCCTGCTGCCGCGAGCCCGACGACGACGACGTCAGACAGACATCCAGTACGGATGCAAACGGCACCGACTGTCCACCTCCGTACCGCCTCCTCAGGTTCTGCTGGCCACCTCTGCCCTGCTGATCCCCCCGGTTCTCGCGGAAGTAGCAGAAGCTCAGGCCGCGCCGTTCCCAGCATCGGTCCAGGTACGTCAACCGGTCGACGACGGCCCGCCAGTCCGCCGCCGCCTCCGCAGGCAGTCGATATGAGGGAAACCGCGTCAGCGCCCAGGATCTCCAGCCTTCCCGGCGCATGGCGGCTTGGGTGGCGCGGCACGACGCGGCGAGGTGGGACACATCGCGGGCCGTGTCGAGCTGCTCGACGACGCCGAGCAAGACGTGATCCGGGAGGCTCCCCAGATTCGTCGATGGTGTTGTGTTCATAGTTTTGGAGTCAATAATTGGATACTCCTTCCCCTCGTCAGCCCAAGGGCCATCGGTGCCCTGGTTTTCTTCTTATTAATAAGTCCGGTCGGAGGCGTCTCTAGACACGGGGGCGCGCCTGTCTCCGCGGTCCCTACGATTGACTCATTTGGATGGATGGCTTGGGGTCGAATGTACGGCTGCACCCGGTCCCGAACCTTGTCTGGCGTGAATCGAGGCGATTTTCAGACCGCAGTTTCTGGACGGCATGTGGGTGAAGGTGACATGAAGTGGAAGAAGCTGGTGGTTACCTATAGGCTATACCTAGAGATGCGTCATAATTAGCGGGCCACTAATGTACAAGACCGCCACCCACTACCCAAGGTACAGGTAGTAAGTTGGTGCCTCAAGTTTATTCGCAAACCGCCCTGCCCAGAATAGCTTCACAAAGTTGCAACACCCAATGCAGCCCGCACGCACCGTCATTGACGACGACAGTAACTCAAGGCTGTCACTCAAGGCACTGAGTCACACGAGGGCTCAAGTCATCTAATATACTGTATGGATTGCTGTCCAACAATGCTCTCCAACTCAAAGCCATGCCCCACCAAAAAACAAAAACCTATGCCAACGCCTTGCCTTTCCATCAACCACCGCCCGAGGTATCGTCATGACTCTTTCGACAACGCTCCCATCTTTGTTTCACATGAGTAAATACATGGCTCGCACACCCTTCTCAGCGGCAGCAATGTGCCAGGGGCGCACATCCGCCTCTCTTTGCACCACTCCTCTCGCCCTTGCCAGGGTACCTAGTCCTCTAAAGTGGCTGAGCATTTCGCGAAGGAGCGGCTCGTATGCCCGAGGACTGGCGTCTGTATGCACCAGGTTGACTTCCATCAACACCGGGGCGTCCTCTATCCTCGTCCCTGTGCGCTTGATCAGGTAGCCGCTGATAAGTGCAGGATGAATGTCCAAAACGCTCGAGGAATTGTTAAGCCGATGCCCAACTAGCGCACCCCAGGTCTGGTCCGTGACATCCACCAGAACGGCGTCGGAATCTGAGTCGCCTGCACCGTCTGTTCCAGGCGTAGCAGCAGTGGCATTGCCATCCCGTGCCGGTGTCGCAGGGGTGCCGCTCTGCTCAGGGGACACAATGTTCGCTTGTGGCGTCGACACCGGTGTCGTATGAAACGGCACTGAAGGCGGCTGCAACTTGACTTCTGGCGGCACAAGCTGCAGCGAGGGGCTCGTGTCCACGGCCATGAGAATGACCGCCACTGAGGCATTGTTCTCGGTTCGAGACAGGTCGATCCAACAGTCAATCTCCTGCTGGTCCATCGGCCCACACTTGGTAATGTTTATGCGCCAATGGACCTTCCACGCCGAGATGAGATCCAACGTCGACTCCCATATCTCGCGCGCGACCTCGTTCATGGAGCGAGATTGTGGTCGTCCCTTTCGCCCTAGACAATATGAGGCCGTCTCTTGTTGATTTCCACGGTCGTCCGTCCACGCAGCTGTCACCCATCTCTCGTCTACGCTTTGCGCGTACGCCACGTGAATGGCTGAGTTTTCTCGCATGAGCGATGCTGACGGCGACACTGTCAACTTAAAGTCAATGATGCGCGGTAGCTGCTGCTCCAATCTGATCGCGGGCGCAGGCATGGGGCCACTGAACAGCGTGCAACGGTCGTACGTCTCCATGCACAGCTTGATAAGCTCCTGGCCCGGCGTCACCACCAGTGAGCTTGGCGCAGACAACAAGTCTACCGAGACAAGTTGCAGGACCAGCTCATTCGGCGCCACCAGCTTCTGAGAGGCCAGGCTTTTCCAGTACGACTCGAAGTAGCGCTGAAACGCGGAACATGCCTCCACGATCGTTCCAGGGTTGCTCGGAGAGTACACGTAGTACACCACAATGTTCGTCTCAGTGACGGTCAGGCTGTTCATGGCCCCTCGCAGCGTTTCCATGCTCTCGACCAAGCTAGACCCGTGTCCAGTCATCGTGGCATCCGGCGACGTCGATATCCTGTCTACCTCGTAGGGTAACACTCCGTCATCCAGGTCTGCAGTGAGCGGCATGCTGTCCAGTGAGCCGAGCTTCAAGACTTCGTACACACTTTTTAGGCGGCCCAGGAATGTTTTGACGTTGTCATTCATGCCGGGCCAGCCCGGAAACAAACAGACGGCGTTCAAGTTCTTACGACCCGATGATGGCGCTAGGCCCAGACTTTCCCAGAAAGTAACAGCACTAGGCAAGACTGACAGTTTGACATCTGATCTGCGAACCTCGAGATGTGGGCCAGGAATCTGGTAAAGATTGCTCGGCCGCACCTGCTCCGAGTTTGGATCCCTGCCAGGCACAGGACGTGGCTGAACACGGCTAGACTGGCCAACAAAAGGCACATCCAGAACGTCGAGGAGCGCTTTCAGGCTCACCGGCCTTGCATCCTTTAACAGCGCCGGGACTGAATCCCGCAGCCGTTGCAGGGCATTTCGCGCGTCGCAAGGCCGCATCTGAGAACTGAGGCTCCCAGAGCCCCCCAGCGAGTCCGCGTCGTCTGTGGAGCAGATATCAAGTTTCCCGATTGCCGCTTGATCGGTCAATATTTGGGCAACTTGAATAAAGTCTTCGTCGCCAAGAGAAAGGTCGAGCGGTATCGGCTCTGGGTCCGAAAACAATTGGCAAAGCGGGAGCTCAACAGCGTCCGGCTTGGAAAGTCTAGGCAGCTCCGCTGCGAGTTGATGGTCTGGTTCCTCGAAAGTTTCCAAGTCTCGTGCCGACGTCACTTGCGACGCGACGTCGTCGTCGGCAGCAACAACTTTGACGCTAGACTTGACCGGCGAGGTCGGTTCTTCTGTCGTATAGCTTGAACCATCTTCATCAGATCCAGCGCTGCTGTCGTCATCCTCAGATGGAGAGTTCTCCATCCTCGTCGGACTCAGGCGACTCGTATGAGACTCGAGTGCTGTTGAGGTCTTGGCCACCAAGCCGGTCTGCAGGTCGCGATCTCTCAATCTCTTTAGGTGCCTTCCGTGGCGTTTGAGGTAGTCGGTCTCCGGCAGCAACCCTGGCTCCAATCGTGGCTTTTCAGTGCTGGCAATCTTTTTGTAGTCGAACTGCCCCCCCTGCTCGTACTTTTTGTTAATCATCGGAAGCGTCGGGTCGAAGCTCATACTTTCAAACGTTCTTGTCGTCCGATTCACGTCAGCAAGCGAGGGCGTGTGTATGTGCCGTCCAGCGTCCGTCAAAGAGGCTCGGACACGCTTGAAAACTGTGTGCGGATCGAACGGACTCGGCTCTCGCTTGACCGAGCCTGAGCGTATGTCTATGCCCCGTTGCGGTGCGTTCTCGTTTCGAGAGCTCCTAGCATGCTTCAGCTCTGGTTTTGCAAAGACTGCATCGTCCCGACCTGGGACAGGCTCAGCCTTCACGTCTATTGTGTTCAGTGTTGCTTCGTCTGTCTTCTGAATATCACCATCGTCGACGGCGTTGTCATCGGCATCATCCATAGCAATCTCGAGGTCCTCTTCCTCGGGAGCCTCGTCGAAAAAGTTGAAGTCGGCGTCCGTGATATCATTGTCACCGAACATGTCACCTCCCAGATCGCCAAACATGTGATCGGCATCGCTGAGGAGGTTCACGTCATTCCTTTGTCGTTTTGAGTCGTGAAAATCGTCAGAATTATCGAAGGCCTCGCTCGTGTTGTTTGTACTTGACGAGACTGGGTCCACGTCAGGCAACGGAACGGCAGACATGGGGTTGCCGGGGCTTGACAAGGTACCGTCAAATGACGGCGTTATGCCATTCAGATGTTGCACGCCATCAGGCGGGGTCGGATAGATTGCACCGGCTGCCGTCGCACTCGGTCGTCGGATGGTCGCAGGTGATGGCACGCTAGGTCGTGGAGCGCGAGCATCGCCCAAGGCCGCGTCCTTCGCTGTCGCCGCTCGCTCGAGTTTGCGCTTTGACAGTTTCTCCTCTCTCTCAGGCGCAGAATTGAACCAGCCCCTGGCATCGCCCAACGGATCGTGGCTTTCCTCGTGACCACTAAGAAGATTGTCGCCAACTCGGCTTGTGGCCGATACTTCGACCACTCGTTTGCGAAAGCAAAGGGGGCCCGGCCAAGGTAACGTGACGGTGCAGCCGAGCGATTGCTGCCGCCGCTGGTCAAGCTTGACGTCGACGAGCCTTGGTTTGGGCACGAGAAGATGCACCCAGGTACAATCTGAGAGGCTGGCTGGATCAACACCGCGTAATTTCAGGATTTTCAAGCAAGCTTGCTTCCACATGGAGTCGTGTGCATCATACCCGCCGCGGAGGCTCAATGCTTGGGTATTCGGCGTTTGAGCCAAGCTTGCGGACCCCGCATCCGCGCCCGGAGAGGACTGGTTCTTTATCATAGCCCCGAATGGGGCTGCAAGGATCGGTGTGCCCGGCAGGGAGAGATTGGCGGTGACCGCGTCGGAGAGCGACATAAGCCCTCGACATCGCGAAAAGACGAAACTAGTTACCAAAGCGCCCGTAGTGGTGATATATGCTCGCAAAGTGGCCAATACTGGATAGATCCGAGGCCCAGGCTCAGCGGGGTCTTCGGGGCCCGGACCTGTGGCGGGAAGAAGAATGGTGCGATAGTTCAAGGGTATAGCACCAGAATGGCTACAAAATGTGGATGATATCGACAGAAGGAGAGCCGTGATGAAGCTCTCGTAGACAATTTTGGTGGAGATCGCTTTCGAGTCGCCCCCGGTGACTTCGTTGGACTGCGATTCGTGGTCTTGCGAACTGGTACCACCAAGCTGAGAGGCACTCCCCGGGATCGCACTTCGCTGAGACTGGTCGAAAGCGGATGCGCCTGCGGTGGCAGTCGTCGGAGTCTGGGTCAGTTGCGGGTGGGGACGAGGCTTTTGCAGGCTCGCCGGCTCTAAAGTCCCCTCCGCGCCAAGTAGCAGTCGGTGCCCGCATGTGTCCAACGTTCTGTCGAGGTTTTCGCTCGTGACATTGTCATGTCCTTCCTTTCCGATGAGGCGAAAGTGCCAGATGCCGCACCTGGAGGCTTCGTAGAATACTACATGGCCGTCCTTTCTCAGCTGGCTCTCGACATCGAGAGCCGACGAGGCGAAGCGCTGGGATGATTCGGTTGGGGGTTCGTAAATGCGATAGCAGATGGATGCAATATTGGACTATACAACGAATTAGCCTTTTGTCTGCCGGGTCCAGCACCTTGGGAGGGGAAATACGAACGATAAGCAGAGTGTTGGTATCGTATTCGGCAGTATCCATATCGACAACTTCGATTGTGGTTCGCTCGAGGCAGGCTGCTCGACGGCACCGTGAGATGCGATGCGGCCGCTCGCGCGGGAGCAGCGAGTTTCCCAGTCCCTCGGCTTGCACTTCCGCAAGAGATGCTTAGCCGGCGCGCCGGTCTTTAGGAGAAATCGAGTGCCTCGGCGGTTCCTTCCGTTGAGCGCAATGGTCCCCCGGGCTCCATCTCAGCGAGTCGTGGTTGGCGGCCGTCGCTCTCGTGAGGCTCGCCACGACGTGCACGGCCTGAGATGGTCTTCGCAGTCGAATGGGGAATCAAGACCGTCGCAAGGTGATGGATTGCCACTTCCTAGCGGACGTCATCGACAAGGAGCGTATATGCGTGGGCTGCACTCCAGGATGGGCCGCGCGCCGATGGAGACGGAGTGCTGTGGGATGTCGTCGTCAGGGAGGTGGAGGGCGCCAGTAGAAAGCTTCAGCACCAGACTGGCGCCAGCGCCGCGTCCATGTCCGCTTTGGCTGACTCGGTCAGACCCGACACGCTAACCGGGCGCATTGTGGGGGTCGGCCAGTTTGCATGCTCACCGAGGCGCACCGGACCAGGTGGGGACGGGCTTTTTCTTCACCGTCCGTCACCTTGATTTTTTTTCGTCGGGCGGTCGACACGCTGCGACTCGCAGCCCTCCCACCTTCTTGTTCGACAAAATCCATGCCCGAGCCCGCGTCGTGATTTCTGAGCCTCATCAGCGTCGCCGACCATGAAGCTCTCAAATCCCGGGACCGTTCCGGTCTATACCATCTCAGGCGCATCAACCGCCAGACCATTGCCGGACTGGCTGGCCCGCCGCCGGAAGCGCAGCCTCAAGAACGATCCCGAGTATCAGAACCGCGTCGAGCTGCTACAAGATTTCGAGTTTGAGGAGGCCAGCAACTGCATTCGCATCAGCGAAGATGGCGAATGGGTCATGTCCACGGGCACATACAAGCCCCAAATCCACGTCCACAACCTCCCCCAGCTGTCCTTATCCTTTACTCGCCATACCACCTCGTTGAATCACTCTTTCGTTCTCCTTTCGCAAGACTACTCCAAATCTCTGCACCTACAAACGGATCGCAAGCTAGAGTTCCACACGCCGATGGGGTGCCATTACGAAGTCCGGATACCCAGATATGGCCGCGACCTGCTGTACGATCGACATGCCGCCGAGGCCCTTGTGCCTGCCGTTGGGCTGGACGCCGACGGAAAGGGCGAGGTCTTCCGCATGAACCTCGAGCTCGGGCGTTATATGAAGTCATACCAGATTGAGGTCGGCGGTGACGACGAGACGGGCGGCGGCTTGCAAGGCGGCATTGGCGTCGGCAGCGTCAATGTCGGCGCCATTGCCGAGAAGACGCACAACCTCCTCGCCTTTGGCACTTCGATAGGGACAGTGGAGTTCTGGGACCCTCGCTCAAAGTCAAGGGCAGCACTGCTCAGTGGTCACGATGGCGAGGTGACAGCTCTCGACTTCTCCCCGTCAGGCCTCTCATTAGCTACGGGCTCATCCACCGGCATGATCCAGCTATTTGACCTCCGACGTCCAGTGCCCCTCCTGAAGAAAGACCACGGCTATGGCTTTGCGGTTCAGAAGCTCATCCACATGACGAACTCGTCTCAAGAGAAGAAGATAATGTCTGCGGATAAACGCATCATCAAAATATGGGACGAGCAATCCGGAGACCCATGGACTTCGGTCGAGCCGGTCGTCGACATCAACGACGTAGCATGGTGCAAAAACACAGGAATGCTGCTCACCGCGAACGAGGGAAAGCAGCAGCATGCGTTCTTCGTACCACAGCTAGGACCTGCTCCGAAGTGGTGCTCCTTCCTGGACAACATGGTTGAGGAGATGGCCGAGGAGGTGCACACGGAAACCTACGACAACTACAAGTTCTTGACGTTGCCAGAGTTGAAGCAGCTCAGCCTGGCGCATCTCGTGGGGAAGACAAACCTTCTGCGCCCGTATATGCATGGTTACTTTGTCGCATCCAAGCTCTATGAACAGGCTAAGCTCATCGCCAACCCATATGCCTGGGAAGAAGAGAGAATGAAGCGTGTGAAGGATAAGGTTGAGAAGGAGCGCGCCAGCAGAATTAGGGGCAGCAAGAAGGTCAAGGTCAATCAGAAACTGGTTGACAAGCTGCTCAAGAAGCAAGAGAACAGAGGCGAGGTCGACACCAATGCCGGCCTTCTCGGAGACGAGCGTTTTGCTCAGATGTTTGAGGACGAAGAGTTCATGGTCGATGAGAACAGCCGCGAGTTCCAGTTACTCAATCCGAGCACTGTCGTGGAACAAGCCGCGGACCCCGCCGCTCCCTCTCGATATCAAGCCAAGGATTCTGAGGATGAGTCCAGCGACGACGACGACGAGCCCGCACCGGTGCGCAAGCCCAAGGACGACGTGGTCATGCGAGTTTCATCGTCACACAACGATGGCGCACAGATGCGCGATACCGCACTAGGATCGAGACAACAGAAATTTGGTCGTGGCGATAGAGCAAGAAGAGGAAATGTGGTCGGCGAGCGACAAGTTTCTTTCGTCCCAGAATCACAGAAGAAGAGAAGAGAGGAGGAAACGCCAGCGCCACAGAAGAAATCTTTTGGGAACCGGCGGAGTGCCAGCTCCAACACGTTCAGAAAGATGTAATACTAAGGATCCTAAGCCAACTAACTATTCATCATACACCAAGAAGACCTATGAGCACCTATCTACCCACCCAGCAACCCTTGCAGCTGCTCCTGAGAAAGCCAACAGTCTCGCCACGCAAATCATCGTCGAGATTTCTTCGTGGTCACCGATTGAGCTGGACCTTTCTCGAGGTCTTCTGGTCGCAGGCGAGGCGTGGGCGGTACACTGTCGGTTCGCTTTGAACGCCCACGTCGGGTTGATCCCATCGACTCCTTCACAGAGTCCGGGAACTCCGTTCGCCGCGGCGTGATCGCTGCAACGACCTTCTTGGCCGATCTCCGGAGCGTCTCTCTCATCGTCCACTCACGTTTTTTGGCGATGAAGAAGAGGGCTGCAGTCGTTACTGTCGAGGGTCAGCACTCAAGGCATATAATGCTGTAGGGCTGCAGGAATACCTACCACCAACGATGGTGACGACGACCACAACGACGACTATGGCCACCAGACCACCCGTTGAGAGTGACATGGCGGAGCTGTGGCCAGAAGCCCCAGCGTCCACACCTGAGTCCGGACTTGGAGCTGGACCACCTCCAGCGTCCCCTTGGGACGCTCCATGGTCATCTCGCTTCAATAAAATGTATCGTGGATTCATGTTAGCTGAGGATCCTTAGCACAGTGGGGATCCCAGAGACGTGCTTCAATAGTAGTAGTAGTTGAACAAGACAGAAACGAGAGTCGACGTCTGCCGGTATTTACATGCTGTGCAACCCCCCTCTCCTCCTCAGGCAGTAGTACCGTGAGTGAGCACACATGCGACGCCGGCAATGCTTGATGCATCGCCTGCCGCCCTTGGCCAACCCTCTCGTACCTTGCAGGGGTTTCTTGTGGTGTGCAACGAGACCCATCACCTGGAACAGAAGTGTCTCAAGCCGTGATGAGATGGTGATTGGTGAGGTGCACTCTCGAAGCGCCGAGCACCCTGCACCTGCACGCCCAGCCAGCCAATGAGGTGTAGTAGGCCTGGCGCCGGGCAACAACTTCCTGGCCAGCCATGGCGGACGACGGGTCTCTCGCACGTTGCGGCCTTGTGCTTGGGTCGCCATGAAGAATTCGTATGCAGGGGTCGGTTTTAGTGGCGTCTAATTAGAATGGACGATGCTCTGCCGTGACGTCGGACCCTCTACTTGATGCCGACGCTCGTCATCGCATCAATCAATATCCCAACTCACGGAGAATGATGATACTGTCGACAGACTGCCCGCTTTCACTACTATCAGAGGCACCACCCCTCACCTGGAAGTTTCCTGATATGAGGCCCGATGACGATGGAGTTGCTGCCATGGTGTCACCAAGCTTCAATGTCAAGATCAGCCTCCGGCAGCGCGACCAAGTAAACATGCGATGAACGTGCCACGCCATCTTCAACATCATGGTTTGCCTCAAGATCTCCGGCTTAAAATCATGCATAGGCCTCTTGAATAGAAGCATTTGAGTTTCTGCGTCTGCGTTGAGATTCTGGATGCTTGCCTTGCTGCTCCTTCCTTGGCTGCGCTTTCCCTCCCGCCCAATTGGGCAGTGCTCCTTCCCAGGCCAGCGCTGCACAACCGAACATCACGGACGACATAATAAATTTCCCGCCTCCTGTCCATCCTCAATTCCCGCCCGTTCATCTCCCTTTGCGACGATAAGCAACTTCTTACTGAACACCTTGCACCACGACGCGACGAGACTCGAGAGCTGAGGCCAACAACACATCGCCAGGCTTCCGAGAGGAAAGACCTCTTCCTCGCCCACCTCTACATGTCCTTGTCCTGAGCCTCAATTACCATGACGCCTTCTCCTGGTCGTCAACCAAAGAGCTCTTCTCCGATTAGCGTGAGGAGCAGTGACACATGCGAGTTGCAGGTCGACCAGCACCACTTCACCAGATTGAGATCATCAGTGCCCGACTCTCAACAACACATCAGCAAGCACCCCGACGACGTCCCCGCCAGAAAGTTTTCGGCCGCAAAGGAAGAAATTTCCGAGGATGTCCTGGGTGCAGGTTTTTCCTTTGGTCCCAAACAACCCCCCAGACCCGGTCAGTTTTCAGAGAGACCACTCGGACGTATTTCCATCGCCAAGGAAAATAAGCCAAATGGCAAACCAGGCACACGACATGCGACCGTCTCTCCTGGCTCAAAAGGGCCGATGCCCATCATGCAGGCGACTAATCGACCGGAGCCTCTAGACCTTCCTGAGATCTCTCTTGCAGTTGAGAGATCCCCATCAGACTCAAATTCGAGACGAAGGCCCGACTTGGCGTTGTCCTCGCCTAATGCCGATAAGTCAAAAACACAATTCCAGAACCCAGATCCAGAAATCCCGTCTCGACAGCCGTCAATCGCGCATACAACGCATTCACCTACAGAGGAACTCGCTAGATTGAATCGACTACCATCGCAGATCCCGGAGACTCAACAGTTTGAACTGCCAGCCATGCCAGGCACCGTGGAGCAAGAGTGGTCGAGCTGCCAACAAGCAAAACCTTCTTCTTTCATGAACAATATACTGACGACAACCCCGAGCGATGTCCGAGCTGCCGGTTCGAAGGCATTGGAAAGACTTCATGGCTCACCACAAACTTCACAGACAACCAACATTGACTACCCAGGTCGTTCCCCAGGAGGGAGGAAGGGAGGCAACGATGGTATACCCCAATCGGTCTACTTTCACGCCCCAAATCTCCCGCATCCAAAAGTCGATGACTTCCACAATCGAGGGGCTCCTTCAAGTATTTGTGGCGACCTCGAGGGGCCTGTTCATCGAAGCCCTCATGAGCGAAGGCGAGCTGTCGCAAGTCGTCCCGTTCCAAGTCGTGGCGTTCATGAGCACAACCGGACGGCGCGAAATCGACCGCAATCTCGCACGAGTAATATATCAAGGAAGCGAGGCACGATTCAGAAATCTCGCCGTACGAGTGATGGTGACCGAAAAATGATGGCCATGCACCAAGTCGCCCAATATTGGAATGAGTGCATGCAGATAGCGGACGAAGAGCAAGACTATGCGAGTTCAAAGATTGAGTCGCTGCAAGACACTCTCCATCGCCACCAATTGACGCTCGCTGAAACTCAATCTCGACTCGATGAGAAGACAGGCAAATTGCGACATTTCGAGGCCTGTTACCAGCAGCTTCAGAAAGAGAGCGGCAGAACGGTGGAATGCAACAAGCAACTTGAAGGGGAGATTATATCGCTGCAGGCTCATATCACTGAATCAAAGGGCCGAGTGGCCGATTTTGAAGAGAAAACGCGACGATATCGAGACAAGATCAACGAAGCAATCACCGAGCAACAGAATCTCTGGCAGCGATCGAAAACGTTCCACGCAAAATCAATGACAGAGCTGGAGAAGGATCATCAGCATCGCATCACAGACTCGAAGAAGGTTGAGAAGGCTCTTGAGAACAGCCGCCAGAAGCGCGAGGAAATGAGAGCATGCTTGGCGGAACTCAGAACTAGCATGGGCCAGGAACTTCAGGCGAGTAAGTCAATTGAAAGAAGCGTCACCCGCCTCAGTCTTGCGCTTGAGCTCACCATCGTCGATAGAGGACAAAGCAATTCTTGACTTACAATGCAAGCTAATGGAGCAAGAGAAGCGGCTCCGATGTGAGAATGATCTTGCGTCGACGGTCACTCGGCAGCTAGAAGCGCAGAAAAGCACACAAATGACCGTCACCGCCCTGGAAAGCAAAGTCGACTCCCTCTTAGCGACTTCGCGGGAAGCAAAGAGGGAGCTGGACGGCGATGTTGCGTACATAGGGGAGGTGTACGAAAGGTACATCACCACGCTCTGCGGTGTGTTTCATACTAACACCGATGCAGAATTGAAGCCTTAGTCCAGCGTCTTGAGGCCTGTGAGGTAAACACTTTACCTGTCGCGATCAAGAAAACGGCACGAACAATGGAGAGGAGAATTGAATCTCAGTAAGTTGTTGACTATGCTGTTGTCTGACGCTCGCACTGAATCACTCTCAGTGTGAATGGGGCTCTAAATACGGCTTCCGAAGCCCACGACGCCGCAATGACGACAATCCATGGGGCTATCAGTGGTTTGCAAATGAATCTCAACAACATCAGCCAAGAGATGAATTCGCGAAACAAAACATTCGAAGATGCTCAGGTCAGCAATGGCAAAGCTCAAGAACAGCTTCGCAAGCGCCTGGACACCTCGCAGAGCGACCTGGTCACAATGCGTCAACAGATAGAGAACCTCATCAATGAATGGATCAAGCAGTCCCAATCCAATAACAACCCTTCTGGATCCGAGATGAACATAAAGAACGAGTTCAACGAGCGCGGTGACACGATAAACCTCCTGGAACGAGAATTCCATGCATTCGCGGAGACAGCGTCATCGAATATGGCAGCCCTTGCTGAAAAAGCTTTCAACAACGAGAAAAATGCGCACGCCGAGATACGAGACGCAATCACGTCATTCAAACGATCTCTAGAGAAGGGTTTCAAGGTAGCCCAGGATGAGTCGGAAAAATGCCTCCGCCACACCCAAACCGCCATGGCAGCTTTCGGTGGTCAATTGCGTGCTGTCAGTGACCAGGTAGAGGCCAGGTTCTGCGCATCGGAAGACAAAACCGCCAACAGCACTTCGCAATTAGCGGGACACGAGCTCACACCCTCACTTCAGGAAAGAATCCGCGATCTTGAAGGCCAACTTAGGGCGGCTGCCTCATTGCGCGAGCGGTGGCAGCATGACATCCGGAAAGTTGATATGCTGAAATCTCAACTGAGAAGTATTGAAGACCGGGTCCCTCAAGTTCAGGACGTGGGCATCACTGTGGAACGAATTGCTGAAGTAAATCGACTCCTTCACTCTACAGCACGATACTTGGCCGAGGAGAGACTCTGGGTTCAGAAGCACCGTGACCACGTCGATGCTCATAGCAATACCGGAACAGCAGTCCAAGTGGTTGACCAGCCGAGCCAAATGACATCGGATTCTGGAGACGGCTCATTGATACCAAATATCGGAACTAGTCTCATTCTGGGCGATGTGCCTTGTCTCGAAGTCCCTCTCACTCGCAAGGTCCCTATGGAACACAGCAGCGTTGCCAGACCAATCGCCCTTGCGGCCCCATCCGTTGAACAGGAGCAGATACGACGCCGCGAAGGGGCTAAGCCACGACCCATCTTGAAGGTATCGTCGTCACAGGAGTCAAGTGAACTGGGCGCATATCGGGGTGTAGAAATTGTATGTAGACGCGACGGGCGCGTTAGCTTCGGAGAGACAGGTACCCCATCAACCGCCACCGAGGAAGTGGTCCGAGGCATCCGCAGAGGGCTTCTTTCGGCCGAATCCGTCGACTCTGTTTGCTCTCTTCCCACCGTCGCCACTTTCGAAAGAGATCACTCCATGTTGGACAAACGTTGTGTCACCAAAACTGGCAATAAGCATGGCTTGGACGGGCCCGAGGAAATACCAGGCTTGACCAAGAAATTGAAGGTCGTGTCGGACCTGACCACGCCTGATATCGACGCTTCTCTCACCTGACTCATGAGGGGAAAGGGGGACACTGGCGCGAACTGGATGTGGTGAGCTGCACACAGATGCGCAGAAGGGTCCGAGACATATCACGGAGGGATCTGTAGCTATTCTTGCTCAATTTGCTACCCAATCTGAAAAGACATTTTGGCAACAAATATGCTGAGCAGCGTGCCAGATATTGCCCTAGTCATTTTGGCGGGTGGAGGCTCCGTGCCTCGGTGCGCCAGCGTCATGCAAAGCTCCCAAACTCCAGGTATGCCCAAAATACTGATGTACATAAAATGTTACACGCGCATGCGCAACGTCGCATGGTTTGCGACTATCTCGGGCATAAATATGCGCGGTCGTCGCTGTCAAGATCCAAGGATAGCAGACGTGCCTCACTTGGACCTCTTCTTCGTCTCGAGGAACAGCACCTTCTTGCGGACTGTGTCGAAGTCGGTCAGTGTTGGCCATCAGGCTATGAGGCGAGGTTTGAGCGTACCAATCGGGTCGTACTTCAGCATACCCATCATCGGTGATGTCCGAGGGCGCTTGAAGGTGTAGAAGAAGCCGGTCATGGCCATGGAGATCAGACGGACGTTGATCAGGCGAGCCTTGGCTGTGCGCACCCATTACGTTAGTCAAGTGCTCTACTACGTGTCTGAGACTCGCCGCGTCGGGAAGAGGAAGCAGCTCACCTTTCTTGGCCATGGCTGCGGTCGGGGGAGCCTTGCGGGCGGTCGTCGGGTCAGAGGGGGGAGCTTCAATGTCGTCGATGCGTCCCGTCGGCGCTTTGGCAAAATTTCGGGGACGGACGGGACGCGGCGAACTGGTCGGGGAAAGGTGGCGCCGGCAGCCGAAGTGGGCGCTGGCGGAGGGAACCGACAGGGGTGGCGGCCTGGAGCCGATAACGGGCTGGCAGGGGGGGCGCTGTGGCTTCAGCGGCCAACAACAGGCTGTCGGTGAGGCAATTCATCAAGGTGAGCGAGCTCCAATATGACCAGGCCGGGCGAAGCTGGGCGCCCAAGATTCTCTCGTGATCAGGATCCTTGGAGCTTTCAGGATATTGGTAGATATCTTTGACATGATCTTGAGGCAAGGATGCGACGCAGTCAGTGCGAATAATGCGCCAGGATCCAAGCGGTAAGCCGGTGGCCCAGCAGTGAGGTTTCAGTGCCCTGTAATTATCGTAGCCCGCCAATTCCCTCTTTGTTGGAGGTACCTAGTAGTACCCAGGTAAGGTACCTAGTAGGTACTATAAGGTATAGTAGTTGACCTAATGAGCCGCAGAGGGTCACAGAGCTTGCCCCAACGGCGGCTGCGCGCCTTCTCACCACAAAACGTCGCTGACGACCAACTCCTTCCGCTGGCCTTTGCGCGGGGTCATAACAGCGCATCCGACGACGCTTCATTTGTTCGACTCGCCTTCGCCGGTCGTTTTGCCCCTGTCGCAATGAGGTTCACGACGAGGACCAGGCCGCTGGCCACCAAACTGGCGGAAAGAACAGGGCTGACCGGTCAAGGTGAGAGAGACGTGTTGCTTGTCGCACCTTTTCATCTCGCAACATCGCATTGCCCGCAAAACCTGGTGAGCAAGCTTTTGGGCAGGCCGGGGCGTTCGCCCGGAACCAAGCACGACAGGCTTTGACGTCGCACGATAGCCGTCGGAGACGAGGGGTCACGCGTCAAGTCAACTACCCATACACAAGCGACTTGTCGCTTGGGCTTCCCTGATCGATGACGATGATACCCTTTGCTGCTACTGCTGCTGCTGCTGCTGCTGCTGCTGCTCCTCCTCGCGGGCGGCCCCGGTCTCGGATGCACCCGAACCTATGCGTGAGAGACAGCACGGCGAGCGGTGCGCCGCGCATTGCCGCCCCTACCCAGCCCAGCGGCTGCTACGTAGGTACTAGGCCTAGGTCGCCCCCCTCCCATCCTCGGAACTCCACGTTTCGGGGGACCAGAGGACGCTGCGAGTGCGGCAGGGGCGGTCGCCCGACAAGCATGCACGGCGTGGCATGTCACTGAGGCGACTCGACTCATCGTCGCCGACTCGGAACTGCACGACGCCTGTCCAGAAACGATGACCCCTCCCTGATACACCCAATAAACCCTCCCCTTTCTCGCTTTCGTCCCCTTGTTGTTGGCGCGCCCTTCAGATCCCTACCCCGACGAGGTGCCTTGCCTTACAAGGCTTCTGGAAGCACTAGCCCCCCGGTCTCGCGCGCCCGCCGTGCCGGCGTGGATTCTGTTGTGTAAGAGGCCGCGAGTTCAGACCAACCTGCGGCGCCGCCCTGTTCCTGCTCTTCCCGCACGGCATCCTTGTGGCTTGTCTCCGGTGCCCAATTCTCGCTTGTATTACAAAACCATTGCTACCCCTTCTATTCTTTGCCTCGTCATACCTCTTTCGAGACACTGTTTTTCATTTTGAAGTTTATTTTATTTTCTTTCTCCTTGGCCTCTCAACCGGGAAACGAACACTGGACCTTTCTGGCTGACTCGAACGCTCGGGACTATTCTTTTACTCAAGAAGCCGTCCGAGTTTGCCCTCGACGCCTTTCCGCTCTGGCAAACGTCCCTGCCCCGCCAAAAATTACTCGACCCCTCCAACGCCCGCAGCAGCGCCAGTTTCACCAACCGCAGCACCACCAGCAACACCGCTTCGCGTCCACCATGAGACTCACCGCGGACAACATCAACCCCAATGTGCGGCGGGCCGAGTACGCGGTGCGTGGGGAGCTCGCCGTAAAGTCAGAGGACTACCGCGCCCGCTTGAGCAAGGGCGACGCGAGCCTCCCCTTCGAGCAGGTCATCTCGGCCAACATCGGCAACCCGCAGCAGCTCGACCAGAAGCCCATCACCTTCTTCCGCCAGGTCACCAGCCTGCTCGAGAACCCGGAGCTACTCAAGAACGAGGATGTTTTGATCAATGGCCTCGGCTACAAGACCGACGTCATCGAGCGCGCCAAGTGGCTGCTCAAGCAGGTCGGCTCCGTGGGCGCCTACAGCGCCAGCACTGGAGTGACAGCCATCAAGGAGAGCATTGCCAAGTTCCTCGAACGTGGGTTCCCTCCCTCCCCCTCCTCCCCCCATCTCCCCTCAATATAGGTCCCGGGGGGGTTGCTTGTCCCGCGCATCTCTGACCAATGCCATGCACAGGCCGCGATGGATTCCCCGCCGACCCTGCCCACATCTATCTCTCCGCCGGCGCCTCCTCGGGAGTCAACACCCTGCTCAACGTCATGTGCGTCGACAAGTCTACCGGCATTCTAATCCCCATCCCTCAATACCCCCTTTATACCGCCACTCTCGCGCTCCTCAACGCCACCTGCGTCCCCTACAACCTCGACGAGTCCAAGGCCTGGGGCACCGACCTCGACACCATCAAGAAGTCGTACGAGAAGGCCACGGCCGAGGGCATTGACGTCCGCTGCATCGTCATCATCAACCCCGGCAACCCCACCGGCGCCTCTCTGTCCGAGGACGATGTCCGCGCCGTCATCGACTTCGCTAACCAGAAGAACCTGGTCATCATGGCCGACGAGGTGTACCAGACCAACGTCTTCGTGGGCAAGTTCCACAGCGTCAAGGGCGTCCTGCGCCAGATGCAAAAGGAGAACCCGGGCAAGTACGACTCGATGGAGCTTGCCTCCCTCCACAGCATCTCCAAGGGCATGGTCGGCGAGTGCGGTCACCGTGGCGGCTACTTTGAGCTCGTCGGCTTCGACCCCGAGGTCGAGGCCAACGTCTACAAATATGTCTCCATCATGCTGTGCGCTCCCGTCATCAGCCAGTGCCTCGTCGAGCTCATGGTCAACCCTCCCAAGCAGGGCGAGCCCTCATACGAGCTGTACAACAAGGAGTACACGGGAATCCACGAGGGCCTCCGCGAGCGCGCCACCGCTCTGCACAAGGCCTTCTGCCAGATGGAGGGCGTCGAGTGCGCAGAGCCCCAGGGCGCCATGTACCTCTTCCCCACCATCCGCCTCCCCAAGAAGGCCGTCGACGCGGCCGCCGCCGAGGGCCGTCAGCCCGACGAGCTCTACGCCCACCAGCTCCTCGATGCCACCGGCATCTGCGTCATCCCGGGATCGGGCTTCGGACAGGCCGATGGCACCCTGCATTTCCGCACGACGTTCCTGGCGCCCGGCACGGAGTGGGTGGGCAGCATCGTCAAGTTCCACCAAGAATTCATGGACAAGTACAGGTAAACCTAAACCTATACCCATCAATTAGGCGAAGGGAGGGCTAGACCATGACATTGTTTTGGACCGCGCGCGCTTTCAGCATAGAAAATGGATTATGCCTCGCTTGGAAAGGGACGCCACCCAGGCCAGCAAGGCCAGTCAGTGGGTCAACGGTAGACAAATGAATCCTAAAGCCGTAGAGACATCAGAGTTCATGCACCTTTTTTGATCGCCATGGGCCTTCCATAGTGCTATGTCATGTGTTCCTACTCTCGGCGTTCCATTGCGCCGCCAAGGAAACACCTTCCTCTAAGTACCTCATATAGTACAACCAGTAATGGCACACGAGTCCGCGCGATTTATCCCGCGCGTGTCTGCACTTCCCTAGTTCCCGCCCATGCCCAGCGACTCTCCCGCCAATCTATGCACGCTCACTGCCCCTCAGCCGCACGGCCTGGCCATACTTTTGCAGCTTCGTGATTAGCTGGTCACCCTGGCGGACAACATCCTGGTACTGCTTGTTCTTGTCATCAGGTCGGTTCGTCTCGATGACGCCCTTGCCGGAGACGCGGTCAATTGTGCAGGGGATGCGGCCGGCGGCAATGAAGCGAGCGAGGTCACTAAAAACGCATGTCAGGTTCACACGTTCAGACAAATCGTAGTGCGCAATGCAGTGTGACTTACCGGTCGAGGAAGTCGACGGTGACGCCAAAGTCGTTGGCCATGCTCTCGAGCCCCACAACGCGGTAGCTCTGCAGCAGCTGCTGGTACGCCCGCAGGCGCATCTCGCGGATGAACCAGTTCTTGTGCTCGTGGAGGTAGCGGTCCTGGTTAAGGAACTGCTCCTCGACATCGGCCAAAGACCTGAAGAAGGTCTTGTAGTTGCCGTTGTAGAGGCTGCTGACCAGCAGGGCGAGAGGGCTGAAGTCAATGGCCATTTCGGCCTCGGGCTGCTCTGTGCTGGAGCCTAAGGTTGTCAGGTTGACGGCCTTGGAGGTGGCGGCCTGGGGCGCCTGGTCGCCGGTAGTATCATCGGCGCCAGGGCCGGCACTCAGCGCGCCGCTGAGGGCCAAAAGCTTGTCTTCACCATCTCCCATGATTGCCTTGATCTCCGGTGCGTCAACGACCTTGGACTTAAAGTCGACCCGCTTCAAAGACACGGAGCCGGCGAGCACCGAGTATACAACGAGGCTCGAGTAGGTGCAGAGTTCGTAGCTGGTAAATGTGGAGAGGGAGTCGAGCAGGAGTGGTGCGGCGAGGTTGTAGGAGCGGACGGTGATGAGGTGGAGGCCCTCGTAGGCCTTGAGGCGATTGCGACGATCCCAGTCACCTCCCGACTCGACGAGCGTCTTTGCCCGCTCGACGTGCTTCTTGACAAGAGGCTTGTCGCCATAGAAGAGGCCCATGCGTATTATGGCCAGGACGAGGTCAATCTTGGTGCCTAAGATGCCCGTCTTCTCGTAGACGCTCTCGTATGCCGCAATCGCCTTGTCCTATGACTTGTCAGTATCTCCATCATTTGAGTCCACGGAATGCCGTACCTTGTCGCCCACGCGTGCCCAAAACTCCGCCCGCTTCCCCTTGGCCGCCATGATTTCAGTGTCACCGGCCTGCTCAACGGCCTCGTCTTCTTCTTTTTGAAACTGTTCCAGCTCCTTGTCGTTGTCCTCCTTCAGCTTTGCATAGAGCGCCTCGTCCCAGGGCAAGCTGATGCTGGTGTTGGACGTCTTGGTGGCCACCATGCCGACCAGGCTGGATTTCCTACTCAGAGGCTTGCCCGGACCCGACGCACCGCCCTCGCCGAACGTGTTGAGAATGCCGTCAATAGGGTGCGCAAGGTACCTGTAGAACGGCGCCATCTTGTCCTCGGCGATGGCATCTTGGAGGGTCTTGACGGCAGCCTGCTGGGCCGTCCGGGTTGCGTAGGCATTGCTGAGGGTGAAGACGTGCTGCGAGAGAGGCAGCAGGGGCCACTTGGCGTATTGAGGGTCGGATCCCATCGTGACGACGTCCAATCTGCGGCTGGTTCGGCTGCGGGGGAACGGCGACTGCGTCGATGTGTGCGATGGGAGGGTTCGTGCAAGGGCGGTGGTTGTGGATGTGGTGGATGGAGGACAGAGGTGATGACGAGAAAGCTGGAGGGAGCTCGCTGGTTCGCAGCCACTGGCTGGCCGCCAAGGTGGAGCTGCTTGACTGGGTCCGAGCAAGGCTGCCACAACACGCGGCAGTTGCACATATGGCCTACCCTATACATTGCCGAGTATCACTTATTTGTGCTTCGATGGCACCCGTCTAGTTGCCATGACGAGACATTTGCAGGGCTTTACTTTACATAGTAAAGGCTGCCGGCTCGAAATTTATACAGCCTCGTCATCAACCCACCATTTACGCGCGGGTTGCAGTGACTGGCGCCAAACATATAGTGTGAGACTGGACTAGCAAACAGGTCAGCTGCGGAAACCCGACTCGGCGCACGATGATCGCATGGCCTCCTGTAAAGTTGTGCCTACAGCTAGTTCTATCTGGCGTTGTCATCAAAGACGCGGTGTTTCTAGCATAGCCGAGCTGTTGAGATGTGCCAATCAAGGGCATCGGCGGCTGTATGAGATTGGCAGCCACAATAAGAAAGAGCTCGACTCGGAGACTCAGTTACAACTGCATACTAGTATCAAGTGCAGGATTTCCCCTTCCCCTCTGGCGATTGCCAGTCTCTTCGTCCGAGACTGAGAATGGGTACATGGCATCATCATAGCGGTACATTGTGCCTGCAGGACGACTCCGCGTTCAGGTACACTGGGGTGTAGTTACCTGTGGACCTGCCTTTGTTCGCCCACAACCGAAGGCCCCACAGTGCGGCACGACAGTCCTCCGCTACTGGGCTGTCAGCAACCACTCGCAAGGTCCCTCTCAGCTCCAACTTCACCCTCGCCCTTCATCACAACACCAAAAGTTGCGCCGCAGTCGAAAACTGCCGCATAGACACTCTCACCATGTCGGACCGCGAGAATGGATCCGCTTCTGTGTCGCGCTCGGAGCATGACTCCAAAAAGAACAACAAGAGACCCGCCGACGATGACGTCCAGGATGATCTGCCCCAGCCCTACAATGCAAACTCGCTTCAGGCCGCCAAGCGCCGCCAGCTCTCCCCGTCCGAACAGCCGCGCAAGCAGAAGCGTCCGGGCGCACGTGCCCGATTCTCCGAGGCCGAGCGCGAAGCCATCCGTCAGCGCCAGATCGAGCGTGAACGAGCCGCCGCGGCGACGGAAGCAGCCGTTGCCGAGCAGAACCGCGTGCGAGGCGTGCACGACGTCGTGAGACAACACTACAACAGCGTCCCTGAGCGAGGACGCGATTGGCGGACGAGGGACAGTAAAATCAAGGGATTGCGCGTCTTCAACAATTGGATCAAGAGCTGCATCATCCAGCGCTACTCGCCCGATGAAGATCACTCGCCCGGCTCCCGTGAGATGGGCCGTTCCAGCGGCAAGGACCTCTTGGTGCTCGACATTGGATGCGGAAAAGGCGGCGACCTGAACAAGTGGCAGCAGGCCCCTCAGCCTATTGAGCTTTACGTGGGCCTCGATCCTGCAGACGTGAGCATCGAGCAAGCAAGAGACCGATACCGAAATCTGAGCTCTCGGGGCGGTCGCGGCGGTCGGGGTGGTTTCCGCGGAGGTCGCCCGTCGCGGCTGTTTGATGCGCGGTTCCAAGTCAAAGATTGCTACGGAGAGAGCATAGAGGACGTCGAAATCATTCGGCAGGTCGGCTTCGACCCGTCGCCCATGAACCGCCGCGGTTTCGACGTCGTTAGCATGATGTTCTCGATGCACTACGCCTTTGAGTCGGAGAAGAATGCCCGCACTATGCTGCGGAACGTTGCCGGCGCTCTCAAGAAAGGCGGTCGCTTCATCGGTTGCATTCCAAATTCTGACGTCCTCGGCGAGCACGTCCGCAAATTCAACGAGAAGCACGCCACCAAGGACAAGACCAAGGAAAACGGCGAGGAGAAGCCCAAAGATGGAGAGTCGACCACACCTACGGGAACGCCTCCCCCAGCTGAGCAGGAGGATGGAGAACTTGAGGAGGGCGAGGCCGAGCCGACGGCCGAGTGGGGAAACTCCATCTACCGCGTCCGCTTCCCCGGCAAGACGCCCGAGGACGGCGTGTTCCGACCGGCGTTCGGCTGGAAGTACAATTTCTTCCTCGACGAGGCCGTTGAGGAGGTGCCCGAGTACGTGGTCCCGTGGGAGGCCTTTCGAGCGCTTGCGGAAGATTTCAACCTTGAGCTGCAGTTCCACCGCACGTTCCCCGAGATCTGGGAGGCTGAGAAGGATGACCCAGAGCTGGGCCCGCTGAGCGAGCGGATGGGCGTGCGGGAGAGAGGCGGCGGCCCACTGCTCGTGTCCGACGAGGAGATGGAGGCGGCTAGCTTCTACATTGGCTTCTGTTTCTACAAGGTCTAGGGGCTGACGAGAATGGAGATGGTGGTCTAATGCCCTCATCATCCGGGGATAAGTGTATCATCAGGTAGCGACAGTCAAGCCGGTCAATTTCCAAGAACTGAATTCTGAAAGGTCTTCGCTAGCCTAGCCGTTATTACATTTGCGCTATACTGAACGACGCGGCAAGTTGGCCGGGGAGTTGGGTATCATAAAAGGCGGACAACAACTCCATCCCATGCGAGCACTTGAACCAGCCCCCCGTCCCTACCACGAGCTGAACACATGACATTCGTAACGAGATAAGACAAGCGCGGCCGATTAATAAAGAGAGGATAGCCCGTGGACCGTGAGAGTTCAGTAAAGAGGCAAGCAAGGGTCATTCTCGAGAGGAGTGGAGGAGGTTGAAAGGCTATTTCGGTCTTCAGGCGGCGTTGGTGGATCGCCGCCAAATCATGACGGCTGCGATGGCGGCGCATGCCGTCGCCCCAAGCGCCATGTACAGGCTTGTGCGGTCGGGGGTCTCTTCCTCAGTCTTGGGGAAGCCGAGGCTAGGGTTCGTCGCTGTCTCGGCGAGAGCGACGAAGAGCTCGCTGATGCTGTTCCAGGTGACACTGACGTGTAGCGGATGGTTCATGCTGAGAGAAGCAGCGTATTGGTCGGGTTGGAGCTCGCTGCGCTGCGTTGTCTTGTCCTTGTCCGCCTTGAGCGCCGTGTACACTGATGGTAGATCGTCAAGATGGGGGTGCTTGGTTCGCATGTCCACAATGTGAGAGAACGAGTCTGGATCGGACGAGTCGTATGCATAGCAAATCAGATCGCACGACTCCAGTCGGCATTGATTCTCGAGGACCGCTGACTCGTGCTCACCCAGCTCTTCAAAAATGAGATATACCTGCTTGCCGCCGGGGAGCTCGACGCTGTTGACGGCGCGACGGGGCTTGATTGTCGGATGGTACAGCCCGTCAAAGGGCCGATTGAGAAACGCATCGAGAAGTGAAGACTTTCCAGCCCCCGGAGCACCGACCAGGTAGCACAGAACAACGTTCCGTTCCACGCGACCGGGCCGCCTTCTCCTCTTGCGAGACTTTGTGATTTTTAGGGCCGCAGTGATAGAGTCTTTGGGATTTGGTGGCTCGAACCCAAGGTAGGCAAGGTACTCTATCGTAGTCTTCGGTTCGAGGAACGTCGTCATGCTCCACTGCGCTAGCCAACCTTGCAAGGTAATATAGCCAGCCTCGTTGCGGACGGTCGAGGAAGGGAACGATAAGTCAATCCACGAAGCTGGCAGGCCTGGAGTTGGCGAGAACAAGGCCTCCAACTCGTCATCGTTGAGGCCTCCATCGTTGTCCTTGTCAAACAAGAGAAACATGTCGACAAAGAAGCGATACCCTGCTGGGCTGAGCTCCGCAGATGAGAACTCAGGAACCTCGAACTTTGGGTGGAGGAACTTGTCCTCCAGACTCAAGCTGTCTGTGTAGTGGTATTTCCGGAGGATGATCCATATCGTCTCGTGCCGGCCCTTCTCCGCATATATCTTATTCAACTGCAGGAAGCCGGCCTGGTCGATGCCCCTGTCCATGCTACCGTTCGGCAGAGACTTGGAGATAGAAAGTTTGATATTGTCGAGGTCATCGTTTGTCAGAGGCTTGTCGAAGCAGCGGGACTGGAAATCACGCATCTCCTGATCGTTGAGATAGCCGTCCTGGTCCTTGTCGCAAAGGAAGAAGACACGTTTCAGCGCGGCGACACAAGCGGGCTTGAGGTGGCCTTCCTTGTAGTCAAACAGAGGCGCAATCGGATGCGTCACCGCCTTCTGGCACAGAAAGAAAACCTCGTTGACGTTCTTGTGCTCGCGGGCGCTGGTGCGGATGCACGAATCGATCTCTCGGAACTCGGCCATGACGGGGAGCATCTCTTCCTCGACGACCTGCGGGGTATTTCCCTGCCCGGCAAGGTCGGACTTGTTGGCACACAAGACGACGGGGACATTGACGCCAAGGGAACGGAAGTAGGGCATCCAAAATAGGGCAACGCGCTCGTAGCTGTAGTGGTCCGCATATACGAGCAGGATGACGTTGCACTTCCGTATCTCCTTTCGCAGCGTGGTGCGGTCTTGGGGGCGGGCAGACGTATCGACAATCGTCGTTGTGACATTCTCGGGCGTGCCGATGCTGGGCGGGATCGTGATCTGGGGCAGCACCGGCTGGATCTTATTGCTCATGAACTGGTCCTTGACGAGAGACGCTATCAGGCTCGACTTGCCAGTGCTCTCGTCGCCGCAGACGCAGACGCGTACTTGAGGAGCGAATGTCAGTCAATCAACCAGCAGAGAAGGCGGCAACGAAGCCAGGGCGTTTACGCGGGCGAGGGACGCTGTGCCGTTGGTGCGGCGGGATTGGATGGATCGTACCTGTAGCCATGTTGCGCGCTCTGCCGTGAGATCACGGATGGGCACTTGTTTTGCGAGACGCAGTCGTCCTCAAGAAGAGCCCATGTCGTCTGCGCGGGCCTCGGAGATGCAGCGGGTCGTGGTTCCGCAAGACGGGCCGTTGGCTGCTCGCTCGGAGCAAGGTTTTCGTGACGGGAGTGACGAGGAGCTGCGATGACCGTCTGGGGTTGCTGGCCAAAGAGGTCCGGGGGTGCCTCTTTAAATTGCTGCCGTGTTGGGATTGGGCGCTGCCGTGGTATGATCGCCGGTCAAATCGTGCCCGCCGAGCCCCCACTCCAGGTCGTACGTACTACTAGTAGCAGTCCACTAGTAGCCGGGCCCAGTGGTTTCCATGGCGGGCAGCTTCCAGCTGGAGGCGGGAGGCGCCCCCCCGCCCAGCGCCCGACCTTCTGGACGTCTGCTGGCCCGCGGGCCATCCGGGCATCGACGGTGCGATCCATGGATGTATCCATGGATGCTATTCGTTCCGGAGAGCAAGTGCCAACGTGGCACGTCAGCAGGTGCTGCCGTTGCCCTTTTCCGCCCGCAAAAGGCGGTATGAATAGCCGACGATCTCGAGGACCGCGTCCGTCTGTCCAGGCACTGCATAATACAAGTCGACTCCTGTAAAAGCGACGGGCGGTTTGGTTCGGTTCGGTTCGGGGGACACGGGTCGCACATGCCCGCCTGTAATAACAAGCTCGCCGACTCTCGTCCCATGCCAGGCGAGTTGATCGCCGTGGATACATAGAGCTTGTATCCCCGTCCCCTTTGTGGCCTGCCCGCCCGCCCCCCTTACCGCCTTTAGTACCACGCTTGCGTGCCTGGAGGACGACTCACGTGTACGGCACACGTACATTGCGACGTCGCATTGCTCGATTGCTTTTCGCCCATTTCTTTCCTCGTCGACCTCGAACAAGCTTCGGACACTTCCACGGAGCGGCGCCGTGCAAATAAATGCAGGTCCGTTCGCGACTCGTCGCGGCCAACAGCCCGCCCAAGCAACATCCTTACCTTTACGCCTCAGCCATGCGCGCCAGTCCAATCGTTCCCGCGCATAAGCCACCAGCGCCAACCGGCGACCTGGGGGCCATGCCTGCCTGCCATGCCATGCCAGTCACTCCTCTGGGCCGGCCGCCTGGCATTTACCCCACAGCAAAGGCGACGACCCCAGGTCTTCCTTCACGTCAGCTCATCCGGATAAAGCATGTCAGGCCAACCACTGCTTCCTCTCGCCTAATCCTCGCTCGCAAATCGAATCGGCCTTGACACCCGGGGGTCGCCTGCGCATTAATACCTCGTCGCTCCGCGTCTGTCTCGTCCACACGCCCCGCGATTCAAGGGTGTTCCATCCCATCACGTTCCCTGTCGGCTAGCCCCCCCCCGCACGTTGGCCCGCCCGATCTCCGACGACAACGACGACGTCGTAGGCCGGCCCTCCTCTGTCAACGACGTCGCATCCGACGCGCGCCCATCCCGAACACCCCTAGCGTCTCGCAGAGTCGTTGCCGGCAATCTACGATGTTGTAAGTAGTATACCCATTCGACTCGCGGCGTCTAAAGGTGCTCACGCGCTCAGCGTCCTACCGCCTCCGCCACGCTATCCGGCCGGCGGTCCTTACCATCCCGGCGGCCTCACGGGCATCGTGCCCATGATCGAGACGAACAATACGATATCGAACCCGACAGGCCCCGAATGGCAATTCCTTGTCGGAGAGGGTGAGTCCTGGGCAGGGCTGGCGCAGTCTGGCTAGGTGCAGGAACTGACGGTGCTGTAGGAACCTATGTGCTCAAGGAGGACTTGCATCTAGCGACGCCTCCTCCACACCCCTCCGAAGCCCCAATCGTGAATCCGAATCCACTGGCAACCAACCCGCAACCAGCGACGGCCGGTACGAAGCTTTCCCTTGTCAGCCTCGACCAGCGACCACCACCCTTCGTTTACAAAGGGCCCGCGGAATCGACTCTGTCGCTGGGAGGCTCTGGGGTAGCCATGAATGAACACCAAAATGAGTTCCGTTACTCTACAGAGGGCGGAATGAGCAGCGAAGACGGTCGGGGCACATCAACAAGCGATGCGCCCACTGCTTCCATCACCCTGGGATCAGCTCCGGCTTTTGGTGAAGGCAACGCATTGCTCATGCCGACCCCCACAAAAGACGCCAACAAGAAGAGGAAGCCAAAGAACAACGTCACTAAGAGCAATTCGTCCTTCATCTCGCGAGTCATTGTCAACGAGAGCCTCTCCAGGAGGCTCACGGACCGACCAAGTGACGGGATTTTTGCCTTTGCCAACATCAACCGCGCGTTTCAGTGGATCGATTTGTCATCTTCAAACAAGGCAAGTGTTGCAGGCAGACGGTGATGGGGCGCAACGCGATCTAACTCGACAACAGCAAGACTATCTGACCAAGATATTGTTTACCAAAGCACACTGCTTGTGCCACGACGTAAACAAAACCACGCGAAGTTCTTCGCATATTGATGTTATAATGGGTTTCTCCACAGGCGAGGTCATCTGGTGGGAGCCCATCTCTCAGCGGTATACTCGACTGAACAAGAATGTAGGAGCGGCTGCCCGTTCACAAGCTGAGGTGCGAGCTGACAATCCTTAGGGTGCGATCAACAATACTCCCGTATCTGAAATCAGATGGATCCCCGGTTCAGAGAACCTGTTTCTCGCAGCTCACATGGATGGGTCTCTGGTGGTCTATGACAAAGAGAAAGAGGACGCCCCATTTAACCCAGAAGAGGAGGCCTCCAGTGTCAATGGAAGCGAGGCGGGCGATACACCAAATGGCCTGACTCATGGCAACAGGATTATCATCCAGAAGTCGGTGTGTTCCAAAAACCAGAAGACCAACCCCGTGGCTGCTTGGAAATTGTCCAACCAGCGGATCAACGCATTTGCCTTCTCTCCGGATCATCGACATCTAGCCGTGGTTTGTGAGGATGGCACGCTCCGAATCATTGATTACCTGAGGGAGGAGTAAGTCTGAATGCGCTCTCTCGGGTGCCGTCGGTCCAAACAAGTGGGCTAACGACTTTCTAGGCTGTTGGACTTGTTCAACTCTTATTACGGCGGCCTGACGTGCGCCTGCTGGACGCCCGACGGCAAGTATATTTTGACAGGCGGACAGGACGACCTGATCTCGATCTGGTCCTTGGCCGACTCAGGACTGGTTGCGAGGTGCCAGGGACATCAGTCTTGGGTCTCTGCCCTGGCGTTCGACCCGTGGCGGTGTGATGATCGGAATTACCGATTCGGCAGTGTTGGAGAGGATGGCCGTCTTTGCTTGTGGGATTTCGGCGTCGGAATGCTGCATCGACCGAAGGTAGGAAGACACGCACCCATAGCTGCCTTTGCCACGCGCTAACTCTACCCAGAATGCATCATGGCAGCGAGGATCTATCTCAATGCCTGCTGGTGGTCCGCAGCGGGTTGACTCAACCAGCCCCGTTGGCGCTCGAATGCGGTCGAACTCTGGGCTGGACGGTGATGATGACGGAGACGGCATTTCCCACCCTGTTGAGCCGCGGGCCCGCATCCCCATGCTGCCGCCTGTACTTGTGAGTCGATCGTGAGATCAAAAGGTAGCTCCGGTACTGACGAATGCACTAGACGACTGTCATTGACACGCACCCGGCTTGTTGGCTGGACTTCACCGAGGATGCGATTATCACAAGCTGCAAGAACGGTAAGCATCGAACAATTTTCACGTGCGAGATGCTTCAGCTGACATGGATGGACAGGCCACGTCAGGACGTGGAACAGGCCCGGCAAAGGGGCAGCGGCCCAGGCTGCAACAGCGTGATGCGTGCTTTGGCGCGAATCTTGTCCCTAGCTATTGCTGGATTGAACATTTTGTGTAGGTGTACAGTCATGGATCGTGCGGACTTGCTTGCAAGCAAGCTTTCTTGCATATATCAGCTTCAATAATTGATGTCGTCAATGGCCGTTCGGCAATATCGTACGGTTGGCCCAATCCGTCGGCGTTCGTCGGTGCCGCCCGCCGTGGCGCGATGATCTGCAGGGACTCGACATGATTTCCGCGCCCGTGCGACGGAATCGGGGAGCAGCCTTTGCCGGGCCGGCATGTGAGAGGGTCGAGGTCCAAGTAGGTGGACTGAGCCCTGCTTGGCACATACGGCTGCGCTTTACGTTTCGCTTGTGTAATCACGCCTTTTTTTGGCACTTTCCTAAAAGTACGATGCCTTGCAGCTCTCCGTACTACATACAAAGTACAATACGGCACTGCACGTACGATACCCTGATGATCCTGACAGGGCATGGGACCCCGTTCCTGTTCGGCGTACGTACTACGTACTACTCCAGCCGGAAGCATGGGCCATCTCACTGCCGGCACCCGAGACGCAAGGGCTCCGGGCTCCACGAGGCAGCGGGAAGGCTTGCGTCGTGCAGACGCGGCCGCATTGCGAGGCTGATGAAGCCCCCCTGATCCCTGATGAACCCCTGTCGACCGGCCGACTCTCTTGCATGTGGAACCGGATGACCGATAACAGCACCCCACCGATAGCTTTGGAAACAAAGAAAGAAAGATGTTGGCCGATACACACCTCACGTGGGCCGGCCGTAAGGCGGGACGGCCAGTGGTTGCGGCAACGTAGGGAGCTAGTAGTAATAACGCGGGCTGCTGGCCGCCACCAGCAGGGTCGAAGATCAGTCGGCGCGGCCGGGCAAAGATCAACTTCGGTCCGTGTAGGGTGCCAGTGGTTAGAAGCGAAGTCTGCCACGCGCGTCCCGAAGGCGTCTAGAACGCCGGGCGGTTTCGCATGTGAGAATGACACAAGACCCGTGGGGGGAAGTCCTTCGGGGACAAGTACAAACTCATTGCGTTCCTGGCGGCGCCGCGTGGCGGGCTCTGCTCTCGACACGGCGTGTGCGTGTCTCTTTGGCTTGTCGCCCGCGGGACCCGCGGATAATTCTTCTTTTGCGCAAAACACTGCGGGACTTGCTTATCTCTGTCTGACTGGTGGTAAAGGAGCGCGGCAAGCGTGCACCGGAAAGAGGCTTTCACGGCCTTTGGTTGTTTGTATGTATGTACGGAGTACCTTACCAGCTCTACCTCATGCAGCGGCCCACCCTCGATTCCAACGTATTTTCTCAACGGTCGCTGCGCCGACGTGAGAGATGAGTCAAAGAAGGAAAAGGGTGTGAAAGTAGCATTTCCCACTAGTACTGCTCTACGAGGCTCGAGACACCGGGCGGGCCTAGCCAGACAAAGAAACGGTGAGCGAAACGGTGAGCGATATGTCGCCATGTCGTTCAAATTTTGCTCAACACGTCGTAGGCGTCTGGTCCCCCCTTATCTGCGTGCCCAGGGGGACATTATCAGTACTACGAAAGGGGAGCCCGTTGGGCTGAGCAAGGGGGGGGGGGGGGGGGCAGCCTTGGCAGCAATCGTTGCCCATGATGCAATCCACACAGGGACGGGGGGGAGATGGGCCCTCGTTGCGTACTCGCCAGATCGCATCCGCCTGGTCTGATCCACTGCCCAAGCCACCGAGGGACAGAGGCGGGCCCTTGCGGGACCCGGTGCGGGACGAGGGTCAAAGGTGGCGGCTGGGCTGGTGCCAACAAGTGCCGCGCGTGCGTTGGTGCTGGTGGTGATGGGGATAATTACCGTTGTATGTACATCGTACTGACAAAGCTGATGCCGGCATGCTTGTCATCCGAGGCAGGCGGGCAGGCAGGCAGGCACGTATCTCATCAGGGCGAGGGATTTCGCCGAGGCTGCCTGGCGTGGGTGGTCCGACTGGGCTGCGTCCTGGCTCGTACGAATGTGCGAATCGTTCGATATTCTGGTGGCAGCGACACACCGGCATAGAAGCCAAGGGGCATTTGCCAGAGTGACTGGAGCTTCCGGAACAACGACTGTGAGTGGGACGGGGCGACCCTCGCCGTTGAACGTCTACTAAGTTAAGTTAGTAAGATAAGGTGGTGAGTTGCATTAGCTCGCATTTTCCGAAGCAAGGTGCAAACGATTTGTATGGAACCCAGCATTATCACCTAGCACACAAGGTAGTGAGACTTCTGCGCGGCTGCGCCGGCTTGCCTTGAGCGCGCAGGTACTACAGGTTTGCAACGTCTCACGGTTGCTTGGTACATGCTCTAATAAGTATGCTACTGAACTGCACGAGCGAACGAGAGGGTGGTGGTGGCCCGCCGTCAGGGCGGTGCTGTCCAGACACCGGCGCTTCATCAATTTGACAACCCGCGTGTGGCTTGATAGCCGAGCATTCTCTTTGTCGCCAGTGCTTTCATGCAATGCACGCACCTCCATCGTTGCCACCAAATTGGCAACCACAATTACCTTAGCAGGCAACGGACGTTCTCAGGTGGCGCAGCAAGATCCGCCGCCCACGCATCAATGGATCCCGCCCAACCAACCAAGCCAACTGCCGCCCACCCGGTGGGAGAGCATTGCCACGGCGCCCGCCGTCGTGGAATAGCGCATCATCGTCAACATCGTCATAGGTCACTAATTTAGGTATTGGCTTATCTGAGGGACCGCCTTCCGCTCCGGCCGGGCCAGCATGACAATTTCCAGGCCAGGGTCACGGCGGCGGCGCCAGAGCCAGAGCCAAAATCCCCCCCAGCCGCCCATCGCCTACTAAGGTATCCATTCATCGCACCGGCATCGGCTGGCCGCCCCTCCGCCCCCACTGTAATTACCCTGAAGGTCCGCTACGGGTGCCTCTTGGGCAGCGACTTTTAGCGGAGCCCTCCTCGCAGGGCCCGACGCACCTAAAAAAAATGGACGGACGCAGGTTCTTGTGCCATCCAATTGCTACTACACCCGGCATACCGGCCGACCGCCGTCAGTCAGTCGCCGCCGCCACACGACTCATGATTAAATGAGAACCCGAGGTTCACCGAGCGTCTCGGTCACGGCCGTGCGACGATGCGCCTGTCAGGGTCCGCATTGAATTCTTCCCTTGAGCACAGGGAGCCTGATGCAACCTGCGCTGCCCGGATGCAACAACGCACATGAGCACATGCCAGGAACGGCCAGCCGGTTGACGCTCCCGCTGTTCCGGAGACTCCAGGGCTGTCTCAAGCTTGACAGTTGTGAGTGACGCTGTCCGGGACGCCTCGTGGGACGAAGGCTTGCGCCGCCGCCGTTGGCAGGTTTTATCGCCCCGCGGCGCCGATTTCGTCGCTGAGACATGGAGCTTTCCAGGTGCGCAACGCGTGAGGGCCCGTCTCACAGCGCCTACTAGGTCTAATGTACATGTACTTGGTGCCGTGCATTCCATCGGACCGCAACGTGCGCACGCATGCGTCCGGCGGTTGGGACGGGTACTACTAGAAGTGCCTCGCCTCACCCAAGGGCACGGGCGGCTAGCGGCTGTTCCAGGCACTGTACTTTGTCGGTATGAAGGTACTCAGTACGCGCGACTGCCATCTGGAAACAGCCACCGCTGGCAGCCAAGGTCTAGTCTGGCGCAATGACGATGATTCAAGCGCTGGCACGGCCGGTTCCACCGGCTGCGACCCTTGCCTCCCGCTCGTGACTTGCTTGACGTCGGCTCCTGCCTAGGCTTGTGAAATTCTCCAGATGGTGTCGACGTCTGTCAAAAGCGCCGCTCTCCCCGTCGATCCTCGGGCGTCACTGCGCAACCTCCCACCTTGGCGCGCTGAACCTGTCGTCTTCATCCCCGAATCCCTTTTCGCGTCTTCTGGTCCTCCGCGAGACGCACGCTTTTGGATTCATTCGCTCTGCCCCTCCATTCACGTTGAGGGAGTGCCCATCAACAGCAAGAGGTCGCCTGTCTCTCCTTCCTTTGCCTGCAACCCTTACCCTTGTCGGCAGCAACCTTGGGTCTTACCAGGGTGCATCAGCATGAACAGCAGGTCCACTGTCTGACGTTTGCCCGAGGACCCTTGGCTTGCCCTGCTCTGCTGCAGGCAGGCCCTTTCACTTTCACCAGCCTAGCAGTACCTGGCCCGGTGGATGAGCTTTCTCTCCGGTGCCGTGCTGTGCCAGAGACGGACGCCGCCAACAGCTCGACACGACCGCTGCCCGACTTTCCACATTTGATCCACGACCTGCCCCACCATTGCGACTTGTCGGGCCTCGCAGTCCCACGAACGGGAACCCACGAGACCAAGAGACAGCCGGGAGACGGCGCCCGCATCCCAGTCCCGGCCGTCGCCTGGGTGGCATGCTATCGTGGGAATAAAAGTAATCGCCGGCCCACCTCTCCCGCCGCGCCTGTGACCCGATTGCTCTCCCGCATCCTCTTCCCTCCCCCATTTGGCTGCTTTGCCTAGCAGCCGCGCGACAACCTGGAAATCCTGCATCTCACTACTCCTCTCCGCCGCGGCCCTGGACCATGCCGTCCTTCAAGCCCTTCTCCTCAGTGACGGGTCGCAACAGCTACAGTCTGTTTGACATTCGGTGCGCCCACCCCAAACTCCAACTGTGTTCGTCGTCGCTGCTGGCGTCAACGTCCCCTGGCCATGCCAAGAATTCAGAAGCAGCGTCACTAACACTGCTGTTGCCGCCACAGGTTAGATCAGGATATCATCGTCTTTCGAGGCAACGACCATGAGTCGTCCGGCCAATTTCTCAAGGGCGTGGTTGTCCTATGTCTCTCCTCATCGCTACGCATCGAGGATGTACGCCTCCGCCTGACGGGGACTCTGCGATTATCGTACGTTCTTGCTCTCGAGTCCCCTTGGTTCAAAACCTTCATCATCTACCTGCAGCGCAAGTGGGCTGGTCATGCATTTCATCTAACGTCAATTCCCGTTTCTACAGCTGGACTGACCAAAGATCAAGTACACCTGGTGTGTCCGGTCAGAAAGTCGACAAGACGACAACGATACTCGATCATCGGTGGGCGCCATTCGTCGGCACGCATGGAAAAAGCATGACGCTTCCCGCTGGCAACTATGAATATCCGTTCGAGTTCCTCCTCCCCGGCGACACGGCCGAAAGCGTCGAGGGTATCCCCGAAGCCTCCATCACATATCGCCTCAAGGCCACCGTTGGCCGAGGCAAGCTGGCCTACGATTTGCATGCGTACAAGCACCTGCGTGTCATTCGGACATTGGAACCCGGCGCTCTCGAATTCCTCCACTCGATGAGCGTTGAGAACACCTGGCCAGACAAGGTCGACTACTCCATTGTTATTCCTCAGAAGGCGGTTGTCTTTGGGGGGACCATCAACATGGAGATGAGGTTCACGCCACTGCTAAAGGGGCTCGAACTGGGAGAAATTACCGCGAAGATGCTGGAGATAAGAGACACATGGATCCAAGGGGCATCGGGCTACAACCTGCGGGAACACAGGACAGAGCGCGAGGTGTCCACGTGGCGATTCGAAGTCAACCGCGAGGAGCACTGGCAGAACATGATCGAGGACACGGGCCAGGAGGGCTGGGTGCTCATCAAGCCGCTGAGCCTCCCCAAGAGGCTTCGGCAGTGCATCCAGGATCTGAATCACCACGGCATCAAGGTTCGGCACAAGATCAAACTAACCGTCGCTTTGAAGAACCCGGATGGACACATCTCAGAGGTGAGCCGTTCGACGGGACAAAGTCCGGCATGGACAGACAATGCTAACAGATCAACCCAGCTCCGTGCCACTTTGCCCGTATCGATCTTCATATCTCCCAACGTACCATTCGACGAACATGGCAACCTGATCAACCAGGCCCCTGGAGCCCCTAGCCTCGACCAAGAGTCCGGGGCCATAGCCCCCCCTGGTTATGGCGAGCACGTCCTCGACCAGCTATACGAAGATGTCGACACTGCGGGCTTCCAGACCCCCGGCATGCAGACTCCCGGCATCCAGTCCGGTGTAAGCAGCCCGTTCTACGCTCATTCGCGCACAGGGTCAGCAGACAACCTGGCCGCGATGACGCACAGTGCCCCGATTGCCCCGGCGGCTTTATCGTCGCGTCTTGCAGATGTGTCGTTGGATTCATCACATCGAAACAGCTCGTGGACGTCGATGCATTCGGCATCGGGAAGGGTGTCCCCGACATTCGGGCTACATGGCTCCGGCCCGCGATCCGAGCCGCACTCGGCAAATCTCACCAGGAGCAACAGCGAAGAAGACAATAGCGCTAGGAACTCGGTGGAGCACGTCGACGTGGACGCGGCCGAGCTTGCGGAACTCAATCGGGTACCGAGTTATGCAACAGCCGTTCGAACACCGGCGCGGTCTCAGACGCAGACGACCACTGGCCCAGTGCCCGATTACCTCACAGCTCTCAGTGCTCCTCGCACGCCTCCAGCGACAGATCTCAACCCTGAGCAGCTGGCACCCATATCGGAGGACGGATCTGGCGAGGCACGCGGCAACGGCACAGCGCACCCGATTGACCCGACAGTATCAAACTGATTTGGTGCGAGCCTGAACCTCGAACTGTCTTTGGGTGAAGGTGTCCGGACCAAGAGACACAATCATTTTCTCTTTTACAACGCGTTGAATACTTTGGCAAGTTAATCATGGCGGGAGTGGGTGGCGTCAAAGGCTTTGGAAACAGACTGGCGTTCAGCTGCTTACACACACATACGCCCTCCTCGATTTGGTCTACGGTCCGAGGGTGACACCACCATTTTACATCGATGACAGGGAGCACACATCTGGGACTCTATGATTGAGTCATGACCGTGCATATTTGAAATCTATGAACAAGAGTCCGCTGGCAGGACACGAAGAAGAGCATAAGAGACGTGACATGACGTTTTGTAGAGGCCCCTCTAGACTTGTACAATAATACTTACACCGCATTGTTGGGGCATATACATAACAATACTTTACTTCATAATAAAACAACCTTGCTGTGATTACGAGCGATTGTTCAGTCCTGTGACACTGGGATCGTGAGTCTCAACACCCGGGCATGCGGAGGAAGTGGCCCGCCCCGATTACGACAAGAGGCCAAGACTAACATCCTTCGTAGACCGCACAGGCCTGATTCAAACGAAAGCTTGTTTTTGCTCGGCCAGTCGTGTCTCTGCCCATGCCTACTGAGTGAGGAATGGTGTGGCAAGGGGTCTCAGCGCTTGCTTGGATAAACTAGGCAGTGAGGAGAGTCTCACTAACCCGCTACGAGCACGACGGTTAAGCAGCCACTGCGCGGCGGGGCCGAATTGCCTGCGAAGGCCCACCCTGGTTGACGTCACAAAGGGACCATTCCCACTGGCGCTCCAACATTTTTCGGGCGGAGGGACGGCTGGGGAGGGGCAAGGGGAAGGAAGCTGGAAGGGGTTCAGGTTCGTACCTGCCCAGGGAGGAACGCTCGTCACCGGAGTCTAATTTAAAAGAGCTGCCCAAGCGCCCATGATTTATTTGCCGGACTGCGACGCAATCGTGATTCTCTTCTCTGCAGCAGCCTCTCTTTTCAAAGCACGACCTGCTTCTTGCCACGATAGGCCTCTTCTAATACCTGTGAGTGCTGCTGCCCCGCCTCTCTTGCAAGTTCAATATTCCGTGCAACCTGGGATGCTCGGCCCTCGACATGGGTCGACGCAATGCGCGCGTCGTCCTCGACTCTGGGACCCAACATGCTTGGCACGGGCCCAGCTGAGAGGGACGGCAAGGACAGGGACTGACGGGCAGATCCATCATCCATCCCGCTCTTCTGAAAAGAGGCTCTACCCTTGTGTCTCGCTGCTTCGGAAGGGTCCCGCTCGAATGACCTCACCGCTAACAGTCCGGTCTGCGTTGCCAGAATAGCCATAATAAAACACCTGCAGCCCTTCCACCGCGACGTGGCCTCAGTTTCCCCTCACACCCCGCTCGACCGGAGATACCGACGCCCGCAGCCATTGATCATGTCTTCCACAACCTCGCCCACGACCACGGCGCTGCCCTCGCGTGCGGCGACGGGACTCAGCTCTCAGACTGAGGATGCCGTGCCCGATTTCGATTCTACAACGGTGAGACAACCCCACAGGCTCAAGCTCACGTTCTCCGACCAGTGGCATGGTGACTGACTGCGATTGCGCGAATTTACAGACGGCTGGACTTCTGGCGGAGCGTCTGCAGGCGTGGAAACACGCGGTCGGCTATCTTGAGGAGTATGTCACTGCCATTGAGAAGATCCACGGCCGTCACGCCAAGGAATATGAGAAGGCACTCAAGGTACGTTTTCTACGCTTTCACTTGGCAGCTTTGCCATGTTTTGCTGACAAGCAGCCGGGAAGACCATCTCCAACCCCCTCCGCGAGGGCCACCACTTCGACCAGAGCCTCGGTGGTGTCGCGGGATACTTCGAGAACATGCGGTCCAACACTCAGGCCATGATCAACACTAACCTCGAGACGGAGAAGAGTATCAAGGGCTCTGTCCTACCCATCCTCGAGCGCCTGCACAAGGAGATCAAGCACAAAGCCAAGGAGCTCTCAAGCGGTGCTCAGAGCGGTGCCAAGGAGGTTGATAAGCTCCGCAACACGACGCAGAAGCAGATCGAGCTGCTCGGCCAACAAACGGCGTCGTTCGACTCGACCGGCGGCAAGATCAATGGACACGACGATCCGTATGTCATTCACCGCGGTGTTTTGCACAGGCTGAGCAACCAGGTCATCGCCGAGAACAACCACAAGAACGACCTCATTGCGGTGCAGAACAACTTCAAGGCGTTCGAATCACATATCCTTCAAGTCCTTCAGCAGGCCATGGAGGCCTTTGTGCAGTTGGTCGGTGGCCAGGGCGAGAAGACCCGCGCGTTGTACGGCGACATGCTGGGCACCGTCCAGTGCATTCCCCTGGACTTTGAGTGGACAAACTTCACTCAGCGGAGCGCCGACAGGCTTGCCAACCCCAACGATCCGGCGCGGTCGGTTGATGCGATTCAGTTCCCTAACATGGACCACGCCGCCACGAAACCGTTGATCGAAGGGTCGCTTGAGCGCAAGTCTCGCAACAAGCTCTCCTGGGGCTACTCAACGGGCTACTACGTTGTGACACCTTCCAAGTTCTTGCATGAGTTCAAGGATTCGGACGACACTCGCGCAGACCCGAAGCCTGAGCTCTCCATCTATTTGCCAGATGCCGTCATCGGAGTCCCCAGCGGTGACAAGTTCAATGTCAAGGGCAAGGACCGGAGCAAGACGATCAGCAGCAAGCTCACGGGCAGCGCGGAGCTGGCGTTCAAGGCGCACACCGCCGCGGATGCGCAGAAGTGGTTCCAGGTCATCCAGACAGTGTGCGGTGCCACGGGTCCCGCTGAGCCGACGTCGCCCGTGCCGGAGTCGCCGGTGGCCACGTCTCCTGTGGCCAGGAGAGCCTCGGGCGAGAAGTCGGAGGCGGCAAAGGTGGAGGACCAGCTGGCGATGAACTCCCCCGTGGCCGAGACCCCAGCTCACGAGCACAAGGCACAAGAGGCGGGTGTGACGGGCGGTGAGGCGGCCCCGGCAACGACGGCGGCGGCAGCGGCGTCGCCTGTCGCCCCGAGTGCCGGCGGCGCCCCCGCCGAGAAGAAACTCGAGGCTGCGTAAGTGAGGCGCGCGGCGATTAGCCTCTTGCCTCACTTGCTGAATGAGTGGCCGTAAAGCATTCGGGTGTCGAGCCTATGTGGCAAAGATTGGGTTGGAAGCGTTGGCGCGATGGGATGGATGAGTTGGCATTCAGGCCACAGCACATGCCCGGTTCAATTTCGAAGTTCAAGTACGACAATATCTATAAGCAGTAATCAAGTCTTGTTAGAGCGATGAGGCTGGTGACGTACTCGCCATTAAGCGGCCCGCGTCGAAGACACCGAAAAGTGAGATGGCTTGCTCACCCGGGCCGGGGGGATCATGGCTGTTTGTTGGGTTCCCGGAAAAGCCGATTCGCAGGCGACTTGACAAGACCCCGGTTGGGGTGAATGCCCAATGTCCTCGTTTTGGAATGACTCTCTGCCATGGCGAGTACTGTGGAGGTCTCTTTTTTTTTCTTCTTCCCCCGCGCACAGAGATGTCCCTTTGCCCGCCTCGTCCGCCTTGCCTGGGGCGTGCGCGATGGAGGGGAGGGAAGCTGGCAGCCTGACACCCCAGAAAGTGTATAAACGCCAGCCCCGGCCCCCAACCAACGCGGCAACACCCAAAGCGCTCTGCGCAGCTACGACCATGTGACCAAAGCCTCCCCCCCCTTCCTTCCTTCCTCTCTCTCTCCTGCTACGGGGAGGAGGGGAGGGGAGGGGAGGAAGGGAGGTCGGTTCACGTCGCCTCTGGAGATTTCTCATCTCCGCCACGCCATTGCGGGTAGCAAGGAGTTCGGGCGAACGGGCGGGCGAACGGGCGAGCGCGCGCGTGCGTGCGTGCGAGAGAGAAGAGAAGGAACAAGCCGTCCGTCCTCTCACGCTGTACCAATGTCTCTCACCCACCAGTAAGTACGAAGTAACTTTAGTACTTCTTCGTACGCGCTGCTATGTATGCCCATCCTTCCCACGCCACCTGTCTGTCTGTCTGTTCTTTTCTTGCCCGGTTGCCCGGCCTGCACTGCACATTGGCCCGCCGTTTAGCGCCCGCCCCGGTCGGTGGGCGAATCGAGGGCAACGAGGACCTGCAAGGCACCCAGCCAGTGAGGACCCTGTTCCCGGCCTCTCACTCTGCCTGTCTGTCTCCCTGTCTCTCTTGTCTCTCTTTCTCTCTTTCATCCTCTCCAACAAGTCGGCCCCCCCTCTCCTCTCGTCTCTCCTCTCTCTTCGGTGGTCCCCTGCCGCCCCGCTTCGCGCTCCGTCTCCTCACCCCCCCAGGCTGCCGCCCCCGAGAATAGTCGTCATCAAGCGCCAACGGGCGTCGCGTGTGGAAAGTGGTGTGTGGGCATGGGTGGCGCCGCGTTCGCTGTGGGAGGGACGGGTGGACGGGGGTTAGTTGTCGTCGTCGGTTGTTGTGGCAGGACGCCTTGCAGCTCGTCGGGGGAGGGAGGGTCGGTTGCCTTCTTGGGCTCTGCCTACGCTGGTGGTGCCCTCTCCCGAGGGGAGGGGGCTGCGCGCTGAAGAGCTGCTGCACTGCGCCAGGCTGCCTCTGGGGAGGGAACTGGAACTGGCGGGAGAGGGATGCACGAGGACGGGAACAGGGGGGGTTTGAGGGAGGCACGCACCTAGGGAAGCGGATGGGCGGTGATGGCTGATCAGACAGCCACTGCCCGCGCCCCCGGGGCTTGGGGAGAACGACAGAAGATAGGAAAGGGAAGTGGAAGTCGGGCAGGCCCAGGATCCTGCGATGAATCTAGATCCTTTTCCTTTCCACGTCCTTCTTTTCCTTCTTTCTCTCCCTCCCTCTCTCCCTCTCTCTCTCTTCTACTATTTACCCTTCCTGCCCTCCGGATTCGCCTTCTTGCCCGCCCCCTAGTATTAAGCTGCCAGGGTGCATCGCGGGCGCGCTTTCGTTGTTAGTAGTTTGATCTACCCGCGTCGAATGGCCTCCTACCGGCCGCTCTTCCTCCTCGCTGGTGCTTCCACGGCTGGTCCCTGTCGCTTAACAGTGTTTGACGCGGCGCACGACGAGAAGAAGAAGAGGAGGAGGAGGAAGAAGAAAAAGGAAGAAGAAGAAGAAGAGAAGAAGAAGCAGAAGGAGGAGAAGAGGAAGACGCAGAAACAGCAACACCAGCAGCAGCAGCAGCAGCAGCAGCGCTGCATGAACTCTTCGTTGTCCCATCATCACACGCCCCTAGGAGGAACCCACAGCGACCACATCGCCGACCAGGCACAGCGAGGAGGAGGAGAAGAGCTCGACGCCAACACGCCGCCCGTCCCAGTTGGCCTTGCCGTTGTTTCTGTTGCCGCCGCCTCCGCCGCCTCCGCCTCCGCCTCTGCCGCCACGTCGTCCTCCTCCTCCATCACCCCCCGCCGTCACCTTGTGCATCTCCTGCTCCGCCGCCGCCGCCGCCGCCCATCACCATGAAGGAGTGGGAGAAGCACCGCACCGAGATGGTGCAGCTCTACCAGGTGCACAAGCTCGGGCAGGTCATGACTATCATGAAAGACAAGTACGGATTCAAAGCATGGTACGCTGAATTTTTCTCTCTTTTTATAAGCCTGGCTGTTGTTTCCCTTGGCCCTTTTATATACTATACGCCCCCCTTCATACCCCTCCCCCCTCCCTCTCTCTCCACAGCCGCCGCCTCGCACCTCAGTTGGGGCTGGCCGGGCTGTCACGTCTCTCCATATATAATTAGCGCCTGAGCCAGTGCTCGGCACTTGCCGTGATGCAAATACACTTTATAAGGAGACGAAACACCCAAAGAGAGAGAGAAGAGGGGGGGTGGGAGAAGACCGCCTCGTTGCTGCAAGTTCGAGAGGACCAGTGGAGCGTTCGTTTTTGTCTGTTCTGTGGTGGCTGACGGCGAGGGGGCTGGTTGGGATTGGAACAGTCGCCGCTCTTACATGGAGCATTTTTCGAGATGGGGCATCCGGAAATACAACCGCAACAGCGGCGGCCGCGAGGTGGTCGTGCACAACGACAGCTCGCGGCTGCCTGATGACGAGGACGAGGACGATGCGACCCCCTGTGACGACGGCGGCGGCGGCCTTTTTCTCGCGAGCAACAGCGGACGCTACGTCGTCGACCCGTCGCCATCCTCGGCGTCGTCTGGTCGTGGCGGCCCGCAGCAGCAGCAGCAGCAGCAAGGCGACCACGATGCCGACGGGCAGACGCTCTGCATTGCCTACGGAAACCACCATCACCACAACCACCACTTCACCCATAACAACCACCAGGACCCCTACTCTCCGTATCACGCGGCCGGCGCTGCTGCTGCTGGGGCGCTCGAGCAGCAGCACCACCAGCATCATCACCAACATCATCACCAGCAGCAGCCTCACGACCATCATCTACAACCCCAACTGGGACATCATCACTCGGCCATCGGCCAGCAAGACTGGGGGGACCTGGCCAACGGCAGTTGGCCGACCTCGCACGACATGGGAGAATACGACACTGGCCTCGACGTCGCGAACCAGTAAGCCCCCCCTTCGCCCCCCCTCGACTGTGCCACCACGGTGTCCACTAGATCAGGTTCTAACACGTAATGTCAGATACCTCGCTGCTGGCGGCAACCATATCCACGATGGTCTTGGCCAGGGAGCAATGATGCATCACGGCCGGAGTGCACACCATGCGCACCACCCCAACCACACTGACTACAGACTGTGAAATTGAACACACATGGCAGGCACACGTCGTTTGCAACACAAATACAGCAGATACCACGGCAAGACAAAGCACATCACTTATAGAATTTGGAACAACAGAACAAAGCCGTGGGCAAGATGTTACGGAGTAAAAAGCATTGTTTTATGTACTAGTTATGTTTGTCATGAATGAAGTGGATTCATCGCGTGCAGTATTCGCATTCAAATCACACAGGCGCAGTCGATTCGAACACACCGACACCATGTATGTCGCAGGTCATGCCACTTGGCTGACCAAAGTCATTACAATAAACCTACGTGGCCGAACAAGAGTTCGCCTTGGGGCATGGCATGTTCCTAGTAGCTATTCCATGTTAGTCCACATTCGAATGACCAGAGTATGCAGCATCAAGTGCAGAAAACGAAGTGATTGTCAGGGGAAAGTGCCTTGTCACAGGCGATATCATCAATGCATATGGCTAAGTTGACCGTCGTGATATGTGTACATCATGTAAAGTGTGAAGGTGGACTGGATGCACGTAGAACTTACCATTGGAGAGGTATGACGACAGCGGGGGATCAATCATCGAATTCCACACTTTGACGGCGTTAGCATCATGCCCATTGTAACTTTCGTAGCATCAACGCGAATGGCCATATTTCAGAAAAGATGCGGATGATTTGTCTTCGTCGCGTGAGCTCGGACATATGCTTGTCATTTTCATTCGCGTTCATCATCAAGGCCGCGGTTCAGGAGGATGATGCTAGGTGACTAACCAATGGGTATATGATTAACCTGTTCCAAGCTCGTCAGCAACAACTCGACTATGGGTCATGTGCCAAGCGAAAAGAATGTGTGCCAAATCAGGTAATGCATGAATGGTAAAGAAAGATAGTGTCTGCATCGAAAACTCGAATAAGACTCGTCATCTGTATCATCATAAGAGGCATAAAGCATTATACAGCACGGACTAACCTGAAAAATGGATTGTGCTGTTCCATGCGGTAGGACGTTCCTCCCGAAGCCGTGACAACCTGACGAGACACTGTGATTGACGAATTAGTCGATCGGACCCATCGGCAATTCCGAAAAATGTGGTTCGACGAGGGTGGATCAGTGGGCGAGGTTTTCTAGGCCTGCCACAAAATGGCTTCTCTACTCATATGGTATATCGGAGCCCAGTGCCGCTTCATCATGCAAGGTGTTTCGTCGAGAATGGGACGTCATGCTGGCATACCTTGTCTGTAGGTCTTGAAGTTGTTAGCCAACGAACCACTCGAGAGGTGCTGGACAAAAAGTGAGGTAGTCAAGGGCAATCAGAAATAGCCATTTAATATCGTCAAAGAAAAAAAACTCAGCCGGTAATTTCCAGCGTATATTGTTACGAAATTGATCATCAGGAGCCGATGGGGGGCACGAAAGGCACGCAAGCAAAATAGAACGTACCTATAGCAAGTAGGGGCAAGCGAGATCCTCAGGCACATCGCACCATGGAAGCCATTGTCCACTTGGACATAATTGATCTAGGGCAGAAAAGTCAGCACAAGCTTCCGCTGGCTTGAGTGCAAATGGCAGAGCGTGCTGGACGTTGATATTTCAGACTGACGTGTAATAAATTGAGTCGTCATTCCATAGGTCAGAGACTCTAGTTTGCGGTTATGGGTGTCATCAGGAAGGGAGGGAGAAGGATGAGGGGCGCGACGAGATAATGGAAAACTTACCTTGAGCTTTGGATGCTGGAGGATGTAAGGTAAGAGAAGTTTGCGAAAGGCTGGCGGAAACAAAATATGCTGCTGGTGTGGGGCCTGTGTGGTGGAGCGACCAAGGGTTCACGTAAGCAGATCACGGGGTCTCGTGTCGTCAGCGTGCCAGGACAGCGTGAAGGGCGCGCGGTAGCGGCGCGGCAGCCCGCCGTGGAAGACGCACGCTCACAATCTTCTTCACCGCCGTTGCTTTTAAAATTCGTCCTCTGATCTCATAATGCCTGAGATAGCAGAAGGTATGGTGATTGCAGCTGCGACTATGCTTTCAGCTACCGTGGCTGACGTTCAATAGTCGCGCGTATCGTGCATTTCCTCCGCCTGCACCTGGTCGGGAAGAAGATTGCCAGTGCATCTGCCATTGACGACGGCAATGTCTTTGGTAAAGTAGGCACAAGTGGAGCGGCCGTGGAGTCTGCACTCAAAGGCAAGAAGGTGAACGTTGAACGCTCGACACAATTGCACTCTCTAGTGCTAATTCCCAGCAGGTTGTCTCGGCGGGGAATCAAGGAAAGTACTTTTGGTGAGACCACAACCCTAAGATCTCTACAAACGCCACTAACCGCGGGTAGGATTACGTTGGAAAAACCTCCGCATCTTGTCATGCATTTTGGGATGACCGGTAAGATCGTCCCGCATCAGTTTCTTGAGTCGTGCACCGGCGACTTATAAAAGTTGCATCCGGCAGGCTGGGTCCACATCAAGGGCGAGAAGACGGCATACACAAACTACTACAAGAAAATGAAGGACAGCGACCTGGAGCAGTGGCCCCCCAAATTCTGGAAATTTCACTTGAAAACCGAGGGACAGCATGCCGTGGAAGTGGCGTTTACCGATGCCAGGAGATTCGGGCGCGTCCGGCTGGTTGATTGCCCTGGTCCCGATATACGCAAGTACTCGCCTCTTGTTGAAAATGGACCGGATCCTGTCATTGATACGGACGTTTTCACTGAGGAGTACCTTCGGGGCAAGATGAAGTCCCGCCACGTTCCCGTTAAAGCTCTCCTGCTGGACCAGACAATGATCAGTGGTGTCGGCAACTGGGTCGCCGACGAGACGCTCTATCAGGCTATGATGCACCCGGAGCAGTACTGCGATGACTTCGACGATGCGGAGATTGCCAAACTGTACGAAAGCCTTCGTTACGTGTGCCAAACAGCGGTGGATAAGCTGGGTGACTCGGATCAGTTTCCAGAACACTGGCTCTTCAACCACCGCTGGGGCAAAGGCGACAAGACCAGTTCTGCGAAGCTGCCAAATGGAGAGAAGCTGGCCTTCATCACAGTCGGTGGACGGACGAGCTGCTATGCACCCAATGTCCAGAAGAAGTCGGGTCGCGTCGTGGCAAGTGCGAAGGTTGAACCGGTCAAAGTTGAGACCAACGCGGATGACGACACTAAACAGCATCGTAAGAAGAAGGCGGCACCCGAATCTGCTCTGCCTGATGGCGATGGCCCGCCCACAAAGAAGCAGAAGAAGAAGCAGGCCAAGGTGGAAGAAGAGCCAAAGGCAGACTTGGGGACGGGACGGAGACGGTCTGCTAGGTTGAGGAACTGAGGATAAGCAGCAAGTGTTTGGCAGGACTGGGGGCAGCAACCCGAGCACATTTCATAGCTGAATGAGCCATTTGTGCTTGCTGTTGATCAGCACGAATCAATTCAGTCCCAGGGTGCCTAGACGCAGCTCTGTTCCCCTGCGCGATCATGTCAAAGTTCGTCCTTCGTAGGCCAAACTAAAGGATTGTCGTGCGCGGAGGCGGCCAAGCGAGCGGGTCGCACTTGAGGAGTTCTGGTGCGTCGTTTCCGCTGTTTCGCGGCACCCTGGTAATTGGAGTAGCAAGGTGTGTTGAACAAGACGGATAGTCGGGCGATACAACGGCACAACGGTTCGATTTCTAGCAATCTTGGAACATGACGACTTAAACGTGTGATGCACCTGGGCACTGGTACGTGCACAAATATGTGCTGGTATTTGACGCGCCACAAGATGCAACCTCTTCCACGTGTGGCGAGGCGGGCACCGCACTGTGGAGCCGTGCCCTCGCCTGTACCCACTATGACCGGGCCGAGTTAGACCCTGCAGCGCCAACGCCAGTTGCTGGGGCAATTATTATGTCATCTCCAACATCAACGTGAATACAACGGTCGACGGCGTGCTTGTCCCACTGCCAACTGCACGTCTTCCATGACCCATGAACAACAACAATCGCTCCAGCGTCAACGGAAAACCAGGCGCTGCATTTGCATTTAAGCCTCGGACCAACCTCTCCTCCAGGGAGCCACCAAGCTTTTTTAAAACACCTCGCAACTTCAAGCCAGCATTCGACGGCGACGCTCTCCGACATATCGGCCCTATGGTAAACGAGCGCGCGCCGCCGAAGGCGCCCCTGCAGCCTCTCAATAACTCTGAGAATGCCTCAGGGAGTCAACCGAAAAGGGCGGCATCCCCTGACGACGACGATGTCGCGGCCTTGATCAGCCACAAGGGCTGGGACTCCATCAAGAGTAAATATCGAGACCTGTCAGCCGGATCCACGAACCACCCGACTTTCGGACACCCAACGAAGATGGTGTCGTCTCGTAAGCAGAGGGCGAACATTTTCATTCAGCAGAAGAGTCGACCCGAGCATCACCTCGGCGGTACCAAGATTAATGGGCCACAACAGCCGAGCTACCAAGATCGCAAACCCCCACCCATGCCCGTCTTCAATTCGAATGCCCCACCCCGCAAAGCGGCCAGCAACTACGACGATGAGGTATTCTACACAGATCCGAACAAGGCAAGCTCCGACCTCAAGGCCCTTCTCGAGGGCGGGATGGACGACGACGATGACGCCGAGGAGACGCCAAGTCCGTCCGAGGGGAACAAGGACGCGCCACTTGAGCCAGCCGCCGCCGTATCAAGTTCGGCTATATCCTCAGATGCAACCAAAACAGACCAGCCGAAAAAGTTCCGCATTGGCGATGACGGCGTGGTGAACGGTCTCAAGGTGAAGTTACTGCCGCATCAGGTGGAGGGCGTTAACTGGATGCGTGGTCGCGAGCTCGGCCCGGTTAAGCGAGGCAAAGTGCCCAAAGGCGGGCTCCTCGCCGACGACATGGGACTGGGCAAGACGCTGCAGACAGTATCGGTCATTTTGACCCAACAGAAGCCCAAGAAGGACGAGCCTGGCTGGAAGAAACACTTCGAAGGCATCCAGAAAACGACACTTGTTGTCGCTCCACTTGCGCTTATTCGGCAGTGGGAGCAGGAGATCAATGACAGAGTTGCGAAGACACACCGGCTTAAGGTTCTGGTACACCACGGGCCGCAGCGGACCAAGAATTTCAAGGACCTGGCGATGTACGACGTGGTCATTACGACGTATCAGATTCTGGTTTCTGAGCACGGCCATTCATCAGATGCAGAAGATGGTCTCAAAGCTGGTTGCTTTGGTCTTCATTGGTGGCGAGTTGTCTTGGATGAAGCCCACACCATCAAAAACCGCAATGCAAAGTCCACCAAGGCGTGTTACGCCCTACGTTCAGAGTACAGATGGTGTTTGTCTGGCACGCCCATGCAGAACAACCTCGACGAGCTGCAATCACTTGTCAGGTTTTTGCGCATCGCTCCATATGACAACATAAAGCAATGGAAAGAACACATCGACGCTCCTCTGAGGAATGGCAAAGGCCACATTGCGATCCGCCGCCTTCACACCATTCTGAGGTGCTTTATGAAGAGAAGGACAAAGGAAATTCTCAAAGAGGATGGCGCTCTGAACCCAGGTGGCAAGCCCTCTGGTGACGGAGAATCGACAACTGGATTCAGACATACGAATAGAAATGTTGTCACCGTCGCGGCAGAATTGGCGCCTCAGGAGCGACGATTTTACGACCGTTTGGCAGCCAGAGCCGACCAGAAGATGGAGGCGATGATGAAGGAAAAAATCAGTTACGCCAACGCCTTTACCCTCCTCCTACGCCTGCGCCAAGCTTGCAACCACCCGAAGCTGGTGGAAGGCAAACTAGAAAAGGACAAGGACGCCATGTCTGTCGGATCGAGCCAGAGATCTCAAGACACAGATGTAGATGCCATGGCGGATTTGTTTGCAGGAATGGGGATCGAAACCAAGAGCTGCAGTGTCTGTGGTCGGGAATTAGGCTCTGTTGACGTGGAGCTCGGACGAGACAACTGCGCAGAATGTCACGATGACCTAGAGTACTTCAAGTCCCATGCAAAAGCCGGAAAGAAGATGAAGAAATCCCGAAAGAGCAAGAAGAAGACGAAGGTCTCGAAGCACAGGAGCGCGATGCGGTCAGAGGCAAAGCAGGAACAACGACCAGATGGAGAAGGTGGGAACCCACCTCCACAGGCACGACGTCGACCTCGAAACCGAAACGCCATTATCGACAGCGATGATGAGGATGAGGGTGAGGGCAGCTGGCTCGTAGGAGAGGCAGAGCGCGGCCCGCTCGACCTGGGCAAGGCGGGAGGAGAAGAGGATGAGAACGCCGAAGGCGGTGGTGATTGGCTGGGCTCCGAAGACTCCGCGGACGAGACACTTGACGACAAGGATCAGAGCAATCTCAGCAGCTTTGTCGTGGACGACGAGGCAGCCAAGAAGGAGGACGGGTATCGGTCTATCGACGAGGCATCGGATGACGACTCATTGCTGTCTGTATCGGCTTTGACAAAGCAGATGGCATCCCAGACACTCGAGGACAAGCCCAAGAAGCCTGCAGCCTTGCCGCGCACTACTCTATCTGCTGGCGCCTCTGCCTCTGAGGATGAGACTGACGAATCGGATTCCCACGCTGCTAGCTCTGAGGATGATGATTCCTCTTCTGACGATGGCTTTCATCAATCGTGGCCCCTCAAGACCGACAAGGTCGTCGCGTCTGCTAAGATCCGGGAACTCATCAAGATCCTGCAGGCCGAGGTGCAGGAGCACAAGTTCATTGTCTTCTCGCAGTTCACCTCAATGCTCGACTTGGTGGAGCCGTTCCTTCATGATGAAGGATTCGAGTTTACGAGATACGACGGCAGCATGAAGAATGACGCACGCGAAGAGAGCCTCCGCCGACTCCGGGAGGACAAGAGTGTTCGGATCCTGCTGTGCAGTTTGAAATGCGGCAGTTTGGGCCTGAACTTGACAGCGGCGACGAGGGTCGTCATTATCGAGCCGTTTTGGAATCCGGTATGTTATGTCACAAGTTCCTTTGGCACGGCGAACTTGAGAGGCTTGGAGGAAAAAACAGTGCTAACAGACGCCGTAGTTTGTCGAGGAGCAGGCTATCGACCGCGTCCATCGCCTCACGCAGACCGTCGACGTCACCGTCTACAGGCTCACCGTCGCGGCCACGGTCGAGGAGCGCATCATCGATCTGCAGAACAAGAAGCGCCTGCTGGCCGAGCAGACCATCGAGGGCGGCGCCAAGAACGGCGGCAAGGGCCTCAAGCTCGCCCTCGAGGACATTGTCGACCTCTTCAAGCCCGGCGGCTACCAGCACGACGACCCAGGCGCCCAGGGCGATGACGACTACGGCGCCGAGGCCGAGGAGCGCCGCCGGGCGCTCCAGGGCATGAACCTGCTGCGCCGGAAGCCCGTTAGGCAGGAGAGCGCGATATACGGGCGGAGGTGGGACTAGCAGAAGGGGGCCTGCGTGAGCACGATCGTTATTTTCATTAGGGGGACTAATAAGAAGCGCTGGCGTTTGTGGGCGTGTGGGTTTAGAACCAGACGGAACTGGCCGGTTGGGGTTTTGCTCTCGTAGAGAGAAGGTGTGCACATAAACAGCGGCTATTAAACGGCAAGCAGGAGAGTTTTGCAACGAATGGATGTAGATGGCTTGTGGCATTAGAACAACATACGGCAACGATAGAAGCTGGTCTCCGCTGGCATGTCTGGCACCAAGATTGTTCTTGTGTACACGTTAAGCATTCAACGGCATCCGACACCGAGAACCCCCAAGCTGGCTTCGCGAAGTGAACCCGACAACATTACGCTATCTGCAGTAGACAAATGCGCCATCCCTGTACCCAGGCCGCTTGGCAGTCTTTCTAACCTGCACATACTTGCCCACGGGTCCTCAACCCCCCAACGACATGGGCCTAGCGGTAGTAGTCACTTGGGTTCGGGGCGCTGGGACCGTCACCCGGCGGAACGTAGGGCTTGTACTGCGGCTGATCGCCGCCGCTGCCGACACCCTGGCTGGGCAGCCCGTGGCGCGCATCGTAGGCGGAGCCGTGGGGCTGGAGTGGCGGGGGAGACATGGACGAGCTGATGGGAGCCTGAGGAGCCTGTCCTGCGGGAACTGGCGGGGGTGCCTGATCGGGGGGGCTGTAGCTCTGGTACTGTTGCTGCGGGGGCTGGTGCGAGTAGGGGTTGCTCGGTGCGGGAACGTTGTGCGCGTGGAGGTCTTCCTGCGAGTATCCCGGACCGGGATGCTGAGGAGCGAAACCAGGATTGTGAGGCGGGATGGGCGAGTCGTAGACTGACGTCGCCAGCTCCTGAGCGCCGTAGGTGCTCTGAGGGCGTTGCTGACTGGGGGCCGCATGGGTGTACGGGGTCGACTGGCTCTGAGCAGCGGGCTGGGAATAGGGGGTATAAGTTTGAGGCGGCGGGGAGGTGGGTTGTTTGCCATGGGAGTTCAGCCGTGGGGAATGGTCCCTTGGGGGATATTGCTGGGATGCTCCTCCTTGGGGTTGCGACGGGACCTCAGAGCCAGCGACGTAGAAGGGGACTGGTGTGCTGCCCTGCGGTTGACCTGGAGGCTGAAAGTTGGGTGGTGGAGAAGTAGTCTGGTGGAACGGCGGCTGCTGCTGGTGATCTGAGTGACATTGTAAGCAACTACTATGTTGACGAGAGCTCGCGTGAAAGATGCTTACCACCAACTGGGCCTTGGCCGTAGAAGCCCTGGGGGTCCTGAGGTGGCTGTCCTTGGGCAGGATAACCGGCGCCGCCTGAGCCGTAGCCCTGGCCAGGAGGCGCGGGGCGCATGGCGTACTGGTGATAGTTGTGCTGGGGAGGATGAGCCATGGACGACTCAAGAAGAGCTTCGTAGTCTCTCCGAGCTTTGATGAACTTTTCATTTAATTGAGTGAAGTCGTCTATACTGTGTTAGTACTTATGCCATTGGCCGGTGGCGCCGAGGGGGCCCCATACCCTTCTTTTGCGAGTACTTTTCAATGAGCTTGATGAGCTTAGGTCGAATCGCCAAAGTCTGGTGATATAGCTTCTGTTGATTGTTAGCCACACTCTGAAACGCCGGACACAGCCACGCGCCGGGGAACATACCGAGATCTCCTCATTGTCCTCCTCTCGAGGCCCCGTGTTGGAAGCGCTCAGTAGCGTTAAGAGCTTTTCCACATTCTTGATCTCCGCAAACACCTCAGCCTCCATCTGTGCCTCGCGCTGCAACTCATCCGGCGTTGGGTCCGTCAGCTTCTCGACATAGTTGAGGGGAAATATGCCCGTTTTCCCCTTAAGAGATCCTCGCCACCAGTCCTTGTACACGCTCTCAAGGACGGCAATGACGTCGCCCTTCTTAAACTCCAACTCGCCGGCCTCGGAGGGGACAAAGTCGTATAGCGCACGCACTCGGCTGACAGTCGCCGCTGTGGTGCCGGACGATACTGGGGGCGCGGGGCTCGCGTCTTGCTGGCCGCTCGGTCCAGGCTGGGAGCTGGAGCCGGCCGGTGCTGCCTTCTTGCGCTCCTCCTCCTGCAGGCTCAACTTCAAGGCCATCTGCAGCTCGTCCTCCTCCTTCTGACGGTCCGACTGGGTCAAGCCTTGCTTCTGAGGGGCGCTCGGAGGCTGCAGTGTCGGGTTGCTTTGCTTTAGCCTGTAGTACGCGTCGTACATGATGCCCAGCTCGGAGTCCTTGCTGAACATGTCGCTCCAGTCCTTCATCTTCTCAAGGATCTTGGCCTTGACCTGGGCGTGGGTATTGCGGTCGTTGGCGAGCTTCAGCAGGGCATCGGTGAAAGCACGGCTCGATACTTCGCGGTGCATAGGCTTGCCGCAGTTTTGGCACAAGGCATGGGCGAGCTGTTGTAGGCGATGTCAGCATGCAGCCGGTTACGTATGGCTCTCCCTTTGCGTGCCAACCGAGGTGCTTCCGAGGACGCAAAGTCGGCGCAGAAAGTATGAGGCAGGGAGACAAACCTCAAGCGTGTAGAGCTGCACGTTGGCGTTGCGGTGCGCAAGCCGTTTTATCATGCTCTGGACGGCCTCCTTGGGGCCATTTTGATCGCCGGATACCTTGTCGCACACCTCGATGATGGCGCCCCAGTCCTCGGACGTGAGGTTCTCGTCGGTCGCCTTGCCTGCGCCGCGGTCAGAATGGCGTCAAAGATGGATCGCAAGTTTGGGGTCTGCCTACCGACGGCCTCGTCAAAAGGCCCTGTTGCTGCTGTGCGAAACATGGCCGGTAGGGTAGCTAGGCGTGGCGCGAGGTTCGGTGAGCTTGCGATAGCCACGGGCCAGGTCCCAAAGTCGAGGTCGTTTCGGTCAGTTCACTTCCTCGCAGGCAGGCACTCAGTCTCAAGGCCAGGGAATGCGAGCAGTCGTTTGGAGACGAGGAAACCTGATACCTGGCGACAGATGACCGCACCGTGTTTGGAAGTGGAGGAGTTGACGTGGTGGAGGAAGCTCCGTTGGTGGCGACGCAAGGTCGGCCGGGGCAGTTCATGTGTGTACCAGGTACTGGGGCCATGCGAGGAGCAGCGCAGCCGGGCCGCCGCGACTTGCCATCCGTCATACGTCGGGTACACCTAGTACTAACCTGTTAGGTACCAAGGTAACCTGGAAGGCACCTAGCCAGGCAGCCCGCACCGCTGAACTTCGTCATCAGCCCTCCACTCCTGAGGGCGGGGCGGGCGACCCAGCCTCGTGCGACGCTGTACTGATTACGCACGCACACGGAGCCCGCCTCCGAGCTTCACCCGGCGCCACTCACCACTGAGTAGCCTGCTCGCGTCAGCGTGACACCTACCACGAGTACGCACGACCGCCGCATCCTTGCCTGCCGCGCAATACCATACACAGGGTTGTCGTCACGCATGGTTATGATGTCTCACTTCGTATATTGTAAAATACGACAACCGGTCGTCGGTCGCATAAGCCCCCTTTCTCACTATGTTCCGCAGCGCCTGCTTGCCTGCTTCAGTCTCGACACAAATCCAACGTCCCCGTTATCGTTCTCGATGTACGTGCCCTTGCCCGAGATTCCGTGGCTCTCTAGGCCTAGGCCTCCTAGTCTGACCAAACCCCTATCCATGTGCGGAGCGTCTGGCTTTTGTCCGTCATGTGAATGAATCATTCTGCTTCCACCAAAAGCATCCCTGAACGCCAAACAAAAATGTGCCCACAATCTCAGTCGTTGAATGTACAGCAAATGCATGAAGCTGCCGTCGATCGCGGGCCCTTGATGCACCCATCATTTCATATCGGAACATGGAGACCGACAGCACGCGTCCAGCCAAGGAAGCCATGGGCTTCAGCAGCAAGACAAGCGACTGTCGATCATGGCCACCCTCGCCTCGTCGTACCATGTTGTTCAGACGCCGAAGCGCTTCCACCTCGCGCTTCTTCCAAGCTGCGTCTTCCATGAGCGTCCATCTCGGACAAGTCAAATACAAGTGGCTCAGACTCTTCATCACCCCTTCCCAACCTGTTAAGGGAACCGGTGAAGCTGCCACGGGCCGATTGTGGTGGGGTCTGTCTCGCAGCCGCTGCTTGCAGGCCGGCGTACCGTCGCCGCGGGAAAGGCGAGCTCGATTGCACCGACGATGGTATGAGGCTATCCGGCGGGTTGTCCTCGACGGACCCGCCTTGCATGCCCTCGGTCGAATCAGTTGCCTGTATCTCCGCCGCCGGCTGCAGGCCGGCCACAGCGTTTTCTCGTACCGCTGAGCTGCCTTCCAGCTGCATTTGCCTGCCGAGAAGCGTGCTCATCGTTGGAGGCTCTCGATCATCGGCGCCGAGGCTGATGCTACGATGCGCCGCAAATGCAAGGTCATTGTCCTCGTCATCGACAAGGGCCCGAGTCTGCTGAGCAACCGAGCTCGATCGTCGCTGGTACGAATCGAGCCGTGGCGACAATGGGATATCGATAGCCGTCGTACCTTCTTGAGTGATGGTACTTTCTCTGCTTGGCTCCGGAACTGTTGCTATCTGCCGACGCCCGCCCCTCGAAACCACGCGACCAGACGTGCTGTAGTCGATGATGGAGTTCTCACTCAGCCTAGAAGGGATGGCTGGCGTGTGTGGTGTGTGAGGCGATACTGGCTTACCCGGCGACGTTGACGTTGACACGGACGCTGGAGCGACCATGCCTGGGACGCTCGTCAGCTGCCGACTAGACGAGCTGGACGAGCGATGCATCTGCATCGACGATGTCATTGAGTCGCCCAGAGCATTGTTAGACTCCCTCATCATGTGAAACTTGGACAGCTGAGCTACTGTCCTATTGGTGGCGGAATCGCCACGCTTCGCAGGCTCAAAACTCTTGAGCGTCTTCTTGCTGTCCAATGCCTTCAGGAAATCTGAGATGTCGTCTTCTTCGGCGTGAAGTGAGCCGGAGCTTGCCGGCCCTGCCTCCGCCAGGAGACCAGATCCGGGCTGTGCCACAGACGATGCGAGACTCTGACGACCACTGCTCGTCTGCTCTTCATCGCGGCCCTTGGGCGCGCTACCGATGGACAGGCGTCCACGGCGGTGAGTAAAGCTGCTGCTGTATCGACTGGTCGATGCAGGTCGGGGAGACCCAACCAGTGGGGCGTCGGCTGTTCCTGTAGCAGGCGGACCGCCACGTAGAGATGCAGGCATGCCCGCCGTCAACGATGAGCGATTCCTGGGCTGTGACCCGACAGGCAAGCCAACCGGTCGACTCATAGGTGACTCCGAGTCCAACGTCCGCGGCACCGGCGATCCGGACAGAGATCCAGCTTTGAATGGCTGAAAAGAGACTGATGTTCTTCTTGCTGGCCCCTCACCAGGCCGATGGGCCCTAGATGAGGAGGGACGTATGGGCAAGGAGTTGGGCGGGTCGATGCCGGCGTGAGTTGGTAATGAGGCAGGAGGAGAGCTCGTGTCTGAGCCAGGGGGCTTCACTGCCCTCAGCGCTGAAAGTGGACTTGTACCAAGCGGTCCATCTCCATGAAAAGTCGAAAGACTGCCGTACGTTTGATGTATCTCACTCAAACCGGGTCCTCGACGATTGTCCCGTAGGGATCCCACCTCGGCCCTCACCTCTCGTGACCGGTCTCCTTGCTGAGGCAGTGATGGCTTGAAGAAGTTTTCGTCAACCCCCATGAATCGAGAGCTGAGAAGGGACTCCGCGTCGTCGAGGCGGAAACTGCAGTCGTTTCGATAAGTGACAGAGGCACTCAGGCGGCCAACAGGAACGTCCAGGTCGCCAAACGTGTATTCGGTGACTGAATCGCGCCTTCCATCGATGGAATGCCTCAGACGGTCGGGACTGGATCGGGCCGGCTCGGACATGCGAATGCGACATCGAGGAGTCAGCGCCGGATGAGAGTTCTTGGCTGCACTTTGGCTGGCGAACTTCCACGCTGGTAATAGGCGGGTTGTGAGGAACAGTGTCCTGAAGAAGACAATGGCCTTCTTGTATATGGTTGGTAGGATCCATCCAAAGTCCTCTGATGGGCTGTTGCCAGTGGCTTTGAGCTCGATGCGCCAGCGTTCCAAGATGACCTCGGTATTCTTGGTTGCTGGAACGGGGGAGTTGCTGCTGCTGCTCGAAAGCCCCGATCCGTTTAATCGTTCCATGACGTCCCATCGCTTGCCATCGTCGTCAATTAAGACAAGGCTCTGGCTTTCTCTCAAGGAGGATGTGTCAAGGTAGACGTCTATTATCATCGGCGCAGGTTGATTGTCGAGACTACCGCAGCTCTTCCATACCTTGAGCTCGTCCCGGAAATCCTCTATTTCATCGGTTTCGATTTGGAACTGGAAAGGTTATTAGACCTGACCGGCGCTGCCTTTCGTATCGAAAGGTCGGGGGTTCATACCCATTTGTTTGGCTTTCGCATGCCATTAGCGCTGCGGATGATTTTCACCTTTATCCTGGAATCGAGAACAAGGACGGCAGCTTTGGCGTAGAAGTTCTGGACTAACGTGAGCAACTCGACCTCGAGGTCTTCCAAGGCTGAAACCACAAACCTGCACGATCTGGTCGAGCTTCTTTATTGACTCAGCAGGAAGGCCAGGGGATGCGGGCGTTTCGACGGTAGGGGAGCTCAAGCTGTCCCTGCCAGAAACGTTGGAACCCGCCCGCGGCCGTGAGCCCAGAGCGGTTTCTCTGCCAGTGTTGGGTCGGCTCTGGTTCGCCCGAGGGGACGATGCCGGCGAGGAGAGCCTCGGCGGCACACGGGTTTGTTGATGCATGGCGGCCGAGTAGAGAGGGTGCAGAAAGCGATGGGGATGGCGGAGGGCTCAGGAACGGCTGATGATATCGATGAAGTACCCGGCCTTCCTTTCCATTGTCAAGCCGAACGAGCAGGAGACGGAAAGGAGACGGGACGGGGCGGTAAGGCGTTGGGGGATGGAAATGAGAGTGTCATGGGCGATGAAGAAGCAGTCGATGCGGAGAAGAACGATGGCTGAAGGATGGCGCGCCGATGATTCAAAGTGTAGAAACGGGTTCGCTGGGGTCGAGCCCAAGCTGCATCACCCCGAGGACAAGACAATACAGTCAACAAGCGGTCCGGGGTGTGCAGCCCTGGACTGGCTGGGCGATGGTGAATGGATGGCCGGGGTGGATCGCGGAAGCGGCAGCACAGACTGGGGGTGCATCGACTGTGTCAGTCTGGTTGCCTGCGCGGGATCCGCACTTGAGGCTGATGAGATGGCGGGCTGGCGGAGGCAGACGAGGAGCCACCGATCCGATGGATGGATGGGTGGATGGGGAGGAACCTGTGCAAGGCCGCCGGCCGCAGACCACAATGCAGGACGAGGGCAGAGGGAGGAAAAGAAGAAGAAGAAAGGGGGAAAGGCAAGACGACTCGCCGGAACCGAAGATGCTTGCAGGACGCAGGATGCGCGAGCAAAGGCAAGCCCGCGCGCTGTCTGTCTCTGCCCGTGCGAGGTGAGGTGTGTGGAGAGATGATAGCAGATGCGCTGCAGTTGTTGGCGGCACTGGCAAAGAGAGAGGTACTCCCCAAGGATAGGCCGCTGGGACTGGTGGTGGGTGACCAGCCGGGCGCCGATGACTGCATCTCCACAGGACCCGACCCCGACATCCGCTGCGACCTTGCAGGCGCCCAGGGAGGTAGATTAGTACCTTAGTAGGTAAGTAGGTACCTACGACGCTGTGCTACCGTGCCTGGGTGACCTCCGTTTAGGCTCCACTCGACACCCTGCCCGCCTGCCCACAGGCGCTACCACGTACCGGGGGGCAGGCGGTGGGCGGGCTCTCCTCTCCCCAGTGGAGCAAGGGGACCAGGTCAAGTCACAGGTGCCCATTTGAGGGGGGCCCTCGTGACAGGATGGGAGAGCAGCCGGCTTTCGTCATCGGCTCGCAGCCCCAGGAGCAGTGGCCGCACTCCGATCACGCAAAGCCCGCGCATTGTGAGCACAACCTCCGCGAAACTCGGGCCGCGGCATGGCATCACCGGCAGGACCAGCGAGAGGAGCTGTCGCAATTAGCAGCAATCCGGCAGGATCAACGGCAGGTCAGCATCCGCATTCCCAGCAGCGGCAGAACGAGCAGCCAGCGGACTCGACGTCAGCAGGTGGAGGCATTCCGAGTCACGATGCGATAAGGTAGCTCCAATGGTGTCAACCATACTGTACCTACCAAGGTACTAAGTTAGTAGGCACCAACAGGCAGTAGCAATGTCGGGGGCCAGCAGCACGGGAACTGAACGCCCGCTCATACATTAAAGTATCCCCGACTGATTGGCACCGTCAATTGCGGATACAATACCCCTCGCCAATGTCAACGCTAACCCAACCACGCATGCCGGAAGTGATAGGTGAGCGATACTAACTTGGGACTGACTGTGAGCACCCTGCTGGCCAGTCACGCTCCCACCTTGGGGCACAGGCCCGTCAAGACCAACCACTGCACCCATCGACCCAAGAGAGATTCGGTGCCCGTTTGAGCCGCTGGCCTCCCATTAGACAAAGCGATCAAGGGTCGCCTCCACAAACGTGCCGTCATGCACGGGCCTTCAGGCTCATCGCGAGTGGCTTGTGGCGGCCCGTAGAGCACTTTGCCGCAGCCACGCACAACGATGCCTAGATTCTTGACGCTGGGTCATTCGGTGTACTGCGCTTGACATAAGGCTGCCTGTTCATCCCTTGAACATGACCCGTACGCCATTCCATAATCAAGATCTTTGGCTGTATGACGATACGTGACAACTTGGGATTGCAAGGCTTCTGCCCCTCACCGACTCTCAGACACCGCGGACAAACCTTGCGTGTACATCATCAATACTTGCCTACCATGGCTTGCAGATATAGTTTCCTGTCTCTATTCCCAAGGTATCCCAACCGAGCGCTCCGCGCAAAACGATACATACCATGGACATTGGTCCGCCAGTCGCTATTCCTCCAACGCCTTGTTAATCGCATCGATCTATACAGTAAATTCGAGTTGCAAAACTGTATGCAAAAGCAAGCCTCAGCCTTTGTTTCCCTTGCCCTTGATGCTCTTACCGCTGGAACCTCTCCCAGCTGCCTGCTCGCCTGTGGCTGGAGAGTCTGGCGCCTTGCCTGTCCTGTCCCTAACCCCCTTGCGGCCCCGTCTATTTGCGACTGCGCTTTTGTCGTTGCCCCTGGCTTTTCTGCGCTGTTCCTCCTCTTGTGCACGACGGCTCTCTTGATCCCACCACTCTTGAAACGCTTGTTCTTGTTGAATCTCCTGGAGAGACCTTTTCGCGACAGCCTCCTTGACCAGCTCCTGCTCGCGCCTTTGCTGTCCTATTATGTCTGCCATACTTGCGCCTTGCGCGGGCTCTGCTTTTGGCGCTGGGGTGATGTAGGACTTGGAGTGCGGGACCAACGGCTTTCTCTGCGGCTGGCTTGACAAGTTCGGTGTTGCTGCAGGCGAGCTGTTAGTACGACCCTGTCCAGGAAACCTTGTGTCGGGCGAGGCTGTTCTTCTCCGACTGTGCTCAGCTTCGGATGCGACCAGGGGTTTAGTCTTCACTGGTGCAGTACGCGCAGCCTCCATTGACATTGCCTCTTGCAACGATGCCTTGGGAATCGGAGCTGCCGCCTTCCATGGCGGTGCACGGGCTTCCGACGTGACTTTCTCCCAAGCAGTCTGCTTCGTCTTATCGTCTTGGGCTGCAGCCTCAGCCTCTGCCTGTAACTGCAATTGTCTCTTCCGCTCTTTTTGGGACATCTTGGGTTGCGTCCTAGCCGAGGCGACACTCTTCCCAGCCTGCGCAGCCAAGCCAGCAGTAAGGGCAGATTTACCTGGCTCCTGGGATAAAGCATCCTTCAGGTCCAACTTCGAAGAGGGAACGGTCGGGGCTGCCCAAGGGCCGCTGACTTTCCTAAACGGTGTACCGAGCTGCAGAGGGGGCACATCGCAGACTTTTGTTGGGGCGGCATTTGGGGTCTGAGCGGGTGATAGGCTCGATGGCGTGGGCTTGCCAGAGTTGCCAGCAGACAAACCACCTGCACTTCGCCACCCCTCAGGAAGCTGCAAGATGCCATCCACATCCGCAGATTGTTTCTGTTCGGCGCGAGGGCGAGTGTATGGTGGAGAAGTCGAGCCACCAAGCTTAGCTGCCTCGTCATCGTCCATGTCGAAGATCATATCTCCCTGAGTTTCCTTGGGTCGTAGATTGGGGCTGAAGGGCTCGTTGCGACCGGCACGGGATCTCTGACGAACCCTTTCGGGCGTAGGGGTTCCGGCAATTGATTCATCCAGGCTGCCGACGCGGGCTTTCCAAGATGATGACAGTTTTTTGTCATCTTCTCTCTGAGACAGCTTGAAAGCCATCTCTTTCACCCGCCGGCGGCGCTCTTCCTCGATGTCGATTGCCAAGTCTGGATATTTGTCATGAAGTTGGGCGTCGGCTCGTCCGCTTTTGGCGAATGGTAGACGAGCCAGTTGATTGTCCCGGACGACTTCATCCAGTTCCGCCACGAGGTCATCATCGAGGCCATCAAGAAGGTGGTTTTCCAGCATACATTCTAGCTGCAGGCAGATGTACTCGAGGCCGACGTCTTTGAACTCTGACACCGCGCAGGCGCTGATCTCATTGAGGAGGTTGCCAATGTTCCGCGTCGTAACAAATTTCCCGATCAGAGCCTGACAGATTTGCGAGAGTCGATCCAGCATGAGCTCGTTGGCAACACCCATAACATCTAGGACAAGCTCTGAGAAGTCATCAATGCTAGGGAGTGCAACGTTGTCAAACATCTCCTGGCCGACATCCGCATAAAGGTACTCCATGACATATTCAAAGGTCTCTGGGCGAATATGTTTTAGGTCGATCTGAAGCCTGTCCATGGTCATCGAGCCAGTGCGGCGATCTGCAAGCCACTGCCCCTGGGAGCGTCCATTAAACATGCCCTCAAAAAAGGGACATCTCTGGCACAAGACTTGGCCATGAGCAATGACATCAGCGCCGTCCAGCTGCACAATGATGTCGCCGTCGTCGAAAAAGTCAGGGTCGGCGACAGCTGCTTTCATGTCGGCATCCAGCGACGGCTCTATAGCGGCTTGCAGCCGCGCAGCCGTCTCAAGTCTCGGCATGCGCAAGCTTGTTGCCAACTTCATCAACTCGATCCGAACCTGTCGAAATCTGTATGCCTCCGACGGTGACTCTCGGGTGTACTTCCATACAGGAACGATGTTGTCCTCGTAGGCGAACACCACGATGTTCAGAACGGTGAGAATGTCAACGCCCGGCAATGTGACGACCTGTCTCCCGTTGAGCCTCTCAATGACAAAGGCATCGGAGTGATCTGTGGTGCCAGTACGGCGCTGCCGGGACAACGACTCACGCAACACAGGGCTGCGACCGGTCAGAATCCAGCCATGGACTGGAATTCGAATTTCCGGGCATGTAGCTGTCCGTATCTCGGTGTCGAAGCTGTCGAATCGAGATTGACTAGCGTGTAGCCACTGGGCCAGGTCTTCTTCGAGGTTCTGGCTTCGAAGAATCTCGTGAGAAACAGATCCCGGCTTCTCTCTCGCAATAGCCGCTTGCCAAGCCTTGAGAGGACCTGAAGGCGCCATTGCGGACTCGGTCGCGGAGAAACCTCGTAGGCTCAGGAGCGAAGCCATGTCCTTCCACAGAGTCTGGTCGTCCACGCGTATCTCCTCAGACATAACACTTATGTCCTTCCTAACTGCTGCAAAAGCCCCAAAAGTAGAGCTTCGCACCTTGACGCAACCAGTGATATACGGGACACGCTCAAACTTGAAATCCTTCTTCTTCGCACCCGATTTCGAAAATGCGGCTGTACTTCCCTTGGACCGCTTGACTCTTTTCCAAACGGCACCGGACTGTGTGCTGATGATGACGGAGCCGTGTTCGCCAATGCTGACAGAGGCAACACCGTCTTTTCTCGAATCCCAAATGCATTGAGGTTGCGTCACGGCTCCTCTGATCTTGACCGGATTAGTTGTAGAGCCTGCTGGGGGGTTCGCATCCGCCTTGTGGTTGAGTTGCATGGTGTATAAGTCACCACGGGCTGTGACCACCGCAATGGTGTCACAGCCAGAGGCAATGAAACGAATGTCTTTTCGGCCAGAGTCATATCGGTTTGAGAAGGATGAAACTATCAAGTTATGGTTGGTGAGGATATCGGGCGCGGGGAACTTGACAAGGTTGTAACCGTAATTGGTAAAAACCCAGACGGTGTGGTTTGACAGGAGACAAGTAGTAGCCTTGTCGATAGCAGATACCATGTCAATAGGTGCTGAAAGCAGTGACGCCGCGACCTTCCTTGGAATCGGTTGAACTGCGAGTGTCCGTGAATCGGCGTCCATCAAGGCTAGTTGCCCTAGGTTACGCCCCCAGCAATAAAGAGCCGAGTTCGTAAAGGCCACTGAATGGACTGCCGATGCGGCAACGCCCAACACAATTTCCTTTTTTAGTGGTCCAAAGACTTGGCGAGGTGTGAGGCTCACGGGCTCCTCGTCGGATCGGATCGGAGAGGGCAATATGTAACCAAGCTGCGAATCCTCGTTCGATCCCCATGTCCAGAGCTCGCCGTTTCCCGCAACAGCCATGGAATGATTTTGGCCAAGAGCGACGTGTCGCACTGTTCGATCGGAGAACGGGCCTTGCACCGGCACGAATTTGAATTGCGTGTTTTCGTCGCCAAGACCCAACCTACCCAATCTCCCGACTCCGCAGACATACAAGTTCGACACGGGGTCTGTCGTTACGACTGCAGTATGCAGCTTAGACATGACAACGTCTTGGATGATGAGGGGCTTGTTGCGTAGCAGAGTTGGAATCCCTTCCAGGTCCGGTAAAGACTGAGAGGACTCCATATCGTGTTCTTCCAGGTATGCTTGGTGGAAGCGGTGCAAGAGCTCCTCGGGCCGATGGAGTATGATACGCTCTGGGAACTGCCGGTCATCTCCGTCCCCAACGCCCAGCGAGACATTTTTGTTGCTCCCAAACACGAAAAATTCGCCACCTTCGGTAGGGGCCGAGGCTCCGTGAGGATCGCCGGCATTGCTGTGCAATGTTCAGCGCCGTCTCGCGAAAAGAAGGGGTGGGGGTGATGATGTACTGACCCTTGAGAAGGCTCGTCGTCGCTGTCTATACTAGCTGTCCCATCGTCTGATCCGAGAACTTCATTCCTGGTCTTCAGCGACCGGGAAGCGATGGTAGAGTTGTAAAGATCAAACGGGCTGAGACCTTCGTTGTCCTTGGTCTTGATTAGATGGCCGACTTTGCCCACGGAGAGCGCATGGTTCGTCAGGTCGCCGCGTTCCTTTGCCAACAAAGCGCGTGCGATGGACACGTTTCCAGCATATAATGACCTGTGCAAAGCATTCCAGCCGCTCTCGTGGTCTTGCACATAAATATCGATGGCCGGATGGTCCAGCAGAGCCTCGACGAACTCGTGGGCACTCGGATCAGTTGACGAGGCTGCGCGCAGTAACAAGGTTAAACCAGCATGGTCGCGACTATTTATTTCGTTCCGGCCAAAAGCGCTGCCACCATCCTTGGATCTGCCATGCGCAGGTGTGAAAGCCGTCGACTTCCGGGCCTTGCCTCCGCGAGGTGGCGTTCCAAACCCGCCGGGGCTGGCGGCGACGTGACTTGAACCATGTCCTATCGCCGGACTCCTGGCCCCGATATTGTTGGTGCTGGCCGGAGCCAATAGACGTCGAAACTGGTCGACATTGTCTTGCCAGTAACTTGTCCAGAGGAGGTGACTCATGGGCGGGGTGATTGGAGACGAGCGATTGTTCCAGACGCTTGAAAGGCACCTCGCTGTGAATCTCTCGGGATCACGGCTTCTTTAAAGGTGCGATTTGTAGCGCCGGACTGCCCCCAGTTGTGGGAGACGACGAGCGGCGATTATTTCACTCTGGCTCTCGGGCAGTGGGTGGCGCGGTATGGTGGTGCGGTTGCGACGAGTCGTGGGCTTCGGTCGTCGGCGCGTTATCGGGTCGCCGCGCGCGTAGTATCGGAACGGATGCGTAAGGTGAAAGAAGGCTTCAGAAAGAAGAGTTTCGATGCCGGAAACTCGTTTTTGGCTCAAGGGTTCGAAATGGGGTCGTAGGCGCTGGGAGAGTTGAAGAGGGGACGAAATGCGGTCCGTCGCGCTCGACGAAGATGGCCTTGATGAAGATGCCCTGGATTTGTGCTTGTGCGCGTCAGCGGGTTCGTAGCGGGGTACGGGCAGCACATGCCGAGCTGTGGGCGCTGGCAAGGTACCCAGTACTCTACGCGGTATCATGCCTGCATGGATGCTACTAAAGTGCATGCGAGTACCTGGAGCCCCCACCACGCCACATCCAAGCTTCAGAGTGGGAGAGCAGCCAATGAGCCGCCGCACCGGCAACGTGCCGGATTGTAGGGCAGATAGGGCTTGAGCAGTTCCATCGCGCTTTTACACGTGGCTCAATCCTGGTGCAATTATTTGCCAACGCGGTCTATCCAAGAGGGCACCAGCAAATGCCATATGCGCCTGCAGCCCGAGAACGGGCAATGCCAGACGCGCTCACTGGCCGGTTGGCGTCAGCTTTCGGCAGTCATGTGTGCTTTTTGTACGGGATAAGTTGTGAGCCGCCGTGTAACACAGCCTAATGATAGGCCGCGGCAGTCATCCACCAGTCAGCCGGGGTGCGCGCGGCGGGGAGAGAAAGGGGGGAGATTTGACCGCAGGCATTGTGTCTGGTCAACATGTACGTACCCAGGACCCGGGGTTATGGGAAACCTGTTGAAATCTCCCCCGCGATATGCAGGCAGCTGGATCTACGATCTCCGGTCCGGATGCCCCGCCTCCAAAGGCTGTTATGTTACTGGTCTCTGCAGCCCCTGACAGTCCCGCCCCGAGCCCCAGCGATCTTGTAACAACATCATGGAGCTGCCTCTCTGTGCTCGGTAACACGTACCACCTTTGGTGGCTGGCTACGGCGAGAAGAATCAGCTTTTACTCCCGAACCTTGCGCTCTTTGGAGACCTTGTACGGGGTACTGTTGTGCCTCTATAACTTGTCTTGTTCCTGAATCCTGCATGTATATACTGTACGTGGAATGGTTGAACCGTGACTGGCCTGTAGGACATGGAGTATAGCACGTACAGTATACAAAGCAGACACAACTTGTGGCTATCTTGGTCTTAGGTATTCGCGAAGGCTACTCTTCGGTGCGGCACAACCAGTTGGATTGAGAGAATGGTGCTGAGATGATGTTGTCTGCATGGAATTGACTGTTGTTGAGTGTGAGGTGCGCATCATTCGCCTTTGGGCTGTAGTTGTCGTGGAAACAAACGCACGCTGTGTGCCTTGAGAGTTGTGCCGCCGTCACAACTCTCGGTCTTCTCATGTTCTCCGATGCGTCACCTTTTCTCTTTAACCCTCATGCAGTTATTGCGCAGTTTCGTCTTATTTCTCTTGTGTGATGAAGCTCTCACTTGCCTGCAACTACTTACCGGCTTCGTTCCTCTTCTCTTCCTCTTTGCTCTTCTGTAGTCTGGTCGCAGCCTCTCGTTTTTAACTCTACTCTTTCCTTACCTCCTCTATCCTCGAACTTCCCACCTTCTCTGCCTTCACATCTCTTTCTCTCTCTCCTCCTGTTACTTGCTTCCTTCTTCAACTATCTCACTCTTCATCCCTACCCGCTAGTTTGCTCTTCGCAAGTCATCCCACCACACAACTCACTTATCATAGCTTCTCTAGGAGCTTCATCTCCTCAAACTTGCGACTGCTGAGGCCTCTCGTGCCCCCGTCTCGAACCTTTACAAGCTACAAGCAACCTATTCCACGACCGATTGCGTGTTGCACGGCGAAGATGGACGACCTCGACCCATCGCTGGGTCATATTGACCTGAACTCGATGGAAGGAGTGCAGCCAGATATCGTCTCGCCAATTCACGAAGGCAACGCACCGATTCACGGCGGCAGTGGCGATGATGACGCCGACCCGATGGGCGGGATTGCTATGAACAACATCAACAGCTCGAATGGTGCCAACGCTTTGAACATTGCGGCTGCTGCAAACGGAGCAAGCGAGATGGGCAATTCTGATGGCGAAAATGACGAGAGCGGTCACGAGAACGCCCAAGACAGCGACAACGACGCCGATGAAAGCAACCAAGTCCCTGAGATCCACTCCGAGATTGCCAGCGACTCGGAAAACGAAGCGCTTGGCCCTGGTTTGAACCAGTCTCAGATCCAGGCGCTGGAGAGGATCAAGGACAAGTCACGCCGCCGCCGGGAACTCCTCGTGACGTTCCACGATCAGAACCAAGTGCTCGCAGGCACGATCAGGGACCTCCGCAGAGAGAAGAGAGAGCTCCAAAAACAGCTGAACAATTCAAAGCCCCGTCGTCGTACCCGGGAGGTGAGTGTTCGTGCACTTTGCCGACAGGTTTGTATAATCTAACCTGGTGGTGAAAGACTTGGCGAACCCGTCTCCATAGACTTCACATAGGAAACCCACACCCGCTCTACGGTACCTACGAGGCGGTATACAAACTAGCTTGTCGGGAAAGCAACACGGCCCCCCATCCGCAGCGAGTGCACCCAGATCTCGTTCTTGTTTCGCAGCAGCAGGCTCCCGTGATACCATCGACAGGCCCATCGGCCTATTACACGGGGCCAAATCCTCTTCCTCTCGGTGTAATTTCCCGCATTCTGCGCTTCGCGTTGTACTTCCCAGGTGAGGTCGTTCATGCGCTCTCGCGTCTGGACTCGGAAGAGGAGCCCCGATCACAGCAACACGCCCGGGAGTATTCCCTGCTGCATCGCTTCCACGTGGGCGATTCTGCCGTGAGCCTCACGTACAGCGCGGTCAGACCGAATGTGATGCTTGCCCCTCTCATGGCGTCGAGGTTCTGTCACTTCATTGGGTGCAACGTCTTCTATGGGATGAATACCTTTGCCTTCTCATCTCTCGGCGAGCTGGGGGTCTTTTGCGGTGGAATCGTTCGTCCCTCTCTTTCCTTCCCCCGGGGACACCTTTTTGGTTCTCTGAACTGACTGTTACTTGGCTTTTGCAGGGTCCGAGACTGCATCGCCTGCAGCACATCGAGATTCTGTGGACAGGCTCGCAGTGGCTGACATATCCCATCGCCGAAGACGGACCAAAGAAATTCACCTCGCGCCGCACTCGACCGCTGATGCACTTCACGCAAATGCCAAGGCTGAGGACCCTGGTGGTTCACCTGCAAGAGGGTGTCAGCGCTACCTTGGACAACCGTTCCAGGTATACACGGCGCAACTACGAGCCGCGGCAGGTGATGCGATTCCTGCAAGCCAGGACAGCTGGACAGGATAACATCAGGCTCTCCCGGAATCTACGCGGCCTGCAGGGGATCGACAACATCAGACTCCTTCGGGGCATGGAGTCTGTGCAGTTTCTGGATTGGGATCGCTGGTTTGTGGAACGAGTGCGTGCGCCCGTCAAGGACCAGTCATTCCAGGACGACATCAACAGAGTTGTCCTGCTACCAAAGACGAGTCGAGAAGCAGCCAGGTCGGCTCTGAGGCGCTTGGCGCCTCTCAATCGCCATTGGAGTCCTTCTGAGGAACACTGGCAGCTGCTCCGCGCAGCTTGCCCAGGGCTGGGTCGAAGATCGTGCGCCGTAGTGCCAGTCCGCCCATCGCCAGCACCCACCTTGCGGTCAAACGGTACCTCGATCAATACCGCCATCATCCTGCCTGATTCGTCAGACGACACCGATTCCTCAGACGAGGAAAGCGATGGCTCCAGCTCTCGTGGAAGCAACGGCAGTGGCTCCTCAAGTTCGGGGTCTAGTTCAGACGGTGACGATTCCTCCGGCGGTAACACGCATGGCGCTTCTAGCTCAGGCCCAAGCCTTTCAGGGACCGCCACCAGAACGCATAGTGACGGGTCTAGCCCCAGTTATGCTGTCATGGTTGACTTGACTGGCGGCAGTGATGAGGAAATGGACGATGCTCCCGGCAGCAGCCACGGAGTTGACGGAGACGGGGACGTGGACATGCCTGACGCCAGGGACACCAGTCAAGGAGGACAAGAGGAGTCACTGTTCGTGCCCGATCCTTCGTTTAGACAGGCTTCAGTGGCTTCGGGTCATGCCAGATCATCGGGTGGACCTCAAGCGTTTGCTGGCTCCGTTATCGGCAGTAGTAATGGCAGCGGGGGGACTCACTCGGGCGAGAGCAGCCTGTTTGTCAGATCGGAGTCCACAATCGATTTGACTGAAGACACCGACACTGAATAGGAGGATAGAGAGAAGCATCAGCAGACAGACAGGATACGAATGGTATCTGGGAAACATGGAGTAGGCGGGGGAACGGGGAACACAAGACGAAGAGGGAAGGACATGTACCCAGGCATCAGGGTAGACAGATGTTATTGGGCCACATCGGGAACAGCTAATATACGGACGGGGTCGTACAGTGCTAGGATTGGGAACATTGGACGGGCTTATTAACCATTACGAGTCGAAACGCTACTACTTACAGACCAGAGCGATAGAACGAGACCTCATCGAATACCCTGCATTGGCGAGTGAAGGCGTCAATCAAGTACACGGGGTAGTCCATCAATCATGATACATTTATTTCACTCGATGCCATTCTAGGCCAATGATCATGGTCGTGCTCGTTGCGCGTTGTCCCCCAAAACGCCAGATGTCTAAACCTGAGCCTCATAGCCGTGTGGTCTATGCATCTATGTCCCTTTTATGTCATGTCTCATAAAACCAGAGAGTAAATCAAAGCCATCAAAGCGATAATAAGGGAGGGAAAGCAGTACACAGCCTGTGGGTACGCATGCAACCCTGGGGCTTTGACCTGCTCAATGCCAGAGCCCCGCGCCCTAGCAGAATGCACCCCGCGTACCATTTACCAAACGCCGTTGCTTGGGTATAATAGGCCTAGAAGCAATGCTGGCGACGCAATCAAATAAAAATGCCGCCGGAACCCGTGAGGGACGAGTGAAGAAAGATGAAGAGAGTTGCCTGCGTGGCGTGGAACGACTCAATCGACCTCGACTTGAAAGCCTATGGCGTAGCGCATTCCGGTCGAGTCCAGGTCGATGGGGATGATGCTCAGGGCATTGTAGAAGCGCTGCCCGTTCTTTTTGAAGTTTTTGAGCCTCAACTGAATCTCCTGACGAGAGCGGATGGCCCTACGCATGCGCTGAATCGAAGACTTGTCGGTGCAGGCGGTGGCGCGGGATGGTTTCACGCCGCCAGGCGTCTGCAGGAAGCGGCAGTTGCGCCCAATCACCTCAGACATGGAGTAGCCGGTAAGCTCGCAAAAGGCATCGGAAGCGTAGACAATGGGCTGGTCAGGAAGGTCGAGGTTGCAGAGAATCAATGCGACGGAGCAGTCAACGGCGCCGAGCTCGATCTGCGGATTCGGGCGACACATGACGCGCAGCTATATGGGCCACTCGGGTCAGAGTTTCTCTCGGCAACGGTTCCGGGGGTGTGTGGTGCGAGCAAAGGACTCGACAGGAAATGACGAGTCGCATGAGAAAACGGGTGGCTTGCTTACCAGAATGCTCATCATGTCGTATCCGGTCGCAGAATAGAGGCCGGGGTAGATGACGGGATCCTCGAGTTCACGCCAGCTACCTCGCGGAGCCGCGGCCGCGTCGCTGTCGTTATCACCGGCAGGCTGGCTAGTAGGAAATTGATACTGCCGGACCTCGCGTCAGCCACGCGGCCTCCATTTTGCGAAACCATCCACCAAGCAGTGAGTTATACATGCAGCACGGGAGAGGGTGCTCACCTCCAGGGCCTGGACCTCCCAGGGGTTCATTGGAGGCGGTGCTTTGGATGCCATGGCCGTGTAGCCGCGATGGTTGTTGGCGCGGGAGGCAGGGCGGACGCTGAGAGGATGGATGGGATGGAGGAGAGGGCGGAATGAGAGGCGGCAGAGAGGGTATAGAAGAGGTATGAAGTGTCGATCCGGGCCGCGGGGATCAGGGGATCAAGGCGCAAACCAAAGCGACAAGTAGAGGAGGCAATATGTGTGGTATGATTTATGTGGGAATGTCGATGAGAGATGCGGATATCGATGAGGCCCGGGCCTAGCTGCAGCCGGCGGCGGCAGAGTGCAGGCACGTAGGCCGTAGCACCTTCCATGGAATCCTCGATCCCGCGCGCCTCGTCCCAGGCCCCCACGGTGATGCTTGGGAGCGGTTCCACTCTGTGACTAGTAGAGCCGGCAGACGTCGGCGACCTGTGAGTGATGAAGCTCGGTCCCGGGACAGAAGACAGACAAGACAGCTGGGCGGCACGCCAACCAGGCAGGCAGGACACACCTCCCTCCGGTCCAGCCAGTCCAGGTGCGGACGGACGAGCGGGTCCTGCCAGCCATGCGCAGCGTAAGACAGCGATGGCCAAGCCTAGCGGCCAGATCGCGGCCATCGCCAGGCCACCGTGGTGATCGGCGGCGGCGTGGGGAGCTGCTGGAGGACCCAAAGTTTGCTTGCTTGGCTTGTCTGCAGGGACCGCATCGCCGGGAGGCTCCACGCGCGGGCGCAGGCGCAGGGCAGGGGGAGGAGCGTAGCCCCCGGGAGCCCGGGCGGGCGACCCCAAGGCCCCTCCTTCTGTGTGTGTTGAGGTATTAGGTTACAGCAGTTGAGGCTTGAACAATGTTGTTGGTCGCAACCTGGCCGGCACCTAGCCGAGCGAGCAGCAGCGAGGAGGAGCCGATCGTTGGTACTTGGTACCCCGACCGGAGGAGAGGCGGTGTTAGACCGGTAGCGCAGCGTGGCCCGGGCGCCGGGCGTGCCGGGTTGAGACACTAGCACCGACGGCCCCGCAGGCGTCCGGATTGGACCGATGGGCAGGTGCCAGGCCGTCGATTGACGATCGATGTCGATGCCGAGCGCGTCATCTATCACGACGGATCTGGGCCAGGGCGGCCTGACGACACTCTGCCATGCTGCGGTTGGGGGTCACTCCCTCCCCACCGGTCCAGACCCCGCCCATCCGTGCCCGTGGGCGCATGCTCCGTGGTCGAAATTGAATTTTGCATAAGAACCATGTTGCATGTCCTTGTCCGTCTCGGTCGCGAATCGCGCCTGATCCCTACCATCGGGCTTTGCCAACCTCGCTGACGGACCGGCAGTTTGGGGCGACTGCATACCGCCTGTCGGCGCTGTGGGCACCAGCTGCCCTACCCTGCTCTGCCCTGTCCTGTCCTGCTCAGCCCTGAATTTGTTGTTGATGCCGTCCGTCTGGGTTCAGGCCGTTGCGGGCTGGGGTCAAGCCGCATCATCGTCGTCACGGTCCCGGGCGGCGTCATCAACTGGTATGTACTTCGTAGTAGCATCGCTCATCGCGTGGTGTCGCATCGCGTCCGGCATCGCCATCGGCATCCGCATCGACCGCTCTTGCTCTCTCTCTCTTTTGAGCCATGCCTGCGCATCTGTGTGAACGTCGTCACGTTTCGGTGCGACAGCTGCGGCAACGGCGATGCAGCTAGTTCGTACTTCGTACATACAGTGTGGTCCCTGGGAAGATACAACAATGGCAGACTTGCCTGACTTGTCTTGGCCACGTCACGGTACGTGGCCCGTGACCAATGCAACTGTGCCTTGCCCTCGCATCGACAAGCTGACCTGCCGTTGTGTGTGGGCTGTGGACGGGAGGGGAGAAGCGGGGGGGGGGGGGGGGGGACCCTGCCATTGTGCAAGCCATGACGCACGTTTTGGCAAGATGCGCTCCAGCGCACCTGCTGCTTCCCTGCGCGGCAGCAGCCGAATGAATCCAATGACCTGGACGCGTCCAGTCGCGTTGCCCCACCGCGCCATCCCACCCGATCCCAGAAGCCTCAACACCGGACCGGACCGATCTGACATCGCCGCTTGCTTCGTTCTGCGGCCCTTACCGAAGCCACCCTGTCTCGTAACTACTACCGCAAAAGTCGCCGTCTGCTAGGCTTGTGAGCCCGGCCCCCACCGCCGCCACCGCAGCTCGCCATGCCACGCCTGGTGAATCGCGGGACGGCCGCTCCCCCCTCAGCCGCTCCCGACCTGCCGCCGTACGAGCCGCCCTCATGCCCGCTCAACGAGGCTGCCCGCACCGCCCTTGGCCAACTGTCCAACCATCGTGGCACCGCACCCTACGAATCGCAGATCAAGGAGGCCATCCGAGGGCTTGGCCTCGGCGTTGGGGACGTACACGAGCGTCTCCTCTCCCAACAACAGCGACTCGAAGCATTACGCGAGCGTCGCCGCGAGAAGGGCCTAGCCGAAAAGTCGCCCGAGGAGGAGCGCCTCGAGGAGCACCTCGCTTCTTTCGAGGATGAAGTCGACGCCGTGACTCGCGAGTCCGAGGAGACCCTGCGCGGCCTCATCGACATGCGAAACGAACTCGAGGACGAGGCCGTCATCCTTGGCGAGCTGTACACAACCGCCGCGACGTCTAGTGCTGCCATCGCGGCGGCTGCACAGCAGCGCCGTGGCGCTGATCTCGGGCCCGAAGATGGCGACGAAGAGGATGATCGCAAGGCGGACCCCGTGCCCAGCTCTCTCGACACTCTGCGGGAGCTGCGTGCGTGGAAGCTCGCAGAGTACACAAAACTCACGCCCATTCAGCGCTACGCCAGGAACAACGATTACGCCGGATTCAAGAAGCTGTGGCACGACGCTGCTGCGGGAGAGGGCGGCGCGCCACTGCCCGACGCGTCTCGCTGGTTCCGCTCCAACGGCCAGCCCGTCATGGACCGCCCTGGCACCGACAACCGGAGGGCCACCGCGGGTGCCGGGGAGGAAGATGACGACGACGACGACGTTGCCGTTGCGCGCGAGTTTGTCAGCCTCAAGTGCCCGTTGACACTGCGGGACATGGAGCAGCCATACAGCAACGTCAAATGCAAGCACACGTTTGAGAAGAGCGCCATCCTCGACTACCTACCACGCACGGGGGTCGTACAGTGTCCCCAAACAGGCTGCTCCGAGGTGAGTCGTGCACTGCGGGGACGCCCCAGCCTGTGTGTCACAATCGTATATGCTAACCTTGACCCTTGTTATAGACGTTCTCAAGTGCGAGTTTTAAGGATGACTTTTACCTCGATGAGCCAATGCTTCGACGAATCCAGCGAGCGCGACAAACTGATCGCAATAATGATATGGATGAGGACGAAGAGGATGACGAGGATGACGAGGACGAGGCGTCAATGGTTGTAGGCGATGCAAGACGTGTCCGAGGTCGGATGCCTAAACCCGAACCACAATAAGGGGCTATGGATGTAAAGCTGTGGTAGGTTGACGAGGGATGAAGATGATACCCCTGGGTTGGCGAGCTCGGCCACTCAGTATTGCGAAGTTCAGCAGGCCTGTTACGCAATCCCACGTTGTATGGAAGCCTATGCATGGGCTTATTGCACGCTCGTCGCCCTTGTAGTCTTGACGGCCAAGGACGCTTGCCGCATGCTATTGGATTCCGGCCTGCCTACGGGGGAGCAATGAGGCACACGAGTCACTAGAGCAAGGAGAGCAACGGCAGAAGTTGCCTTCTATTGAAACTTGGCTCCCTTGCCAATATTGCCCCCAAAAAACTGATATCTACAAACTCCCCATTATGTCCCGGGCCAATCGGATACCCAAAATTTCTTGGCCGCAAATGTATGCCTTCGCCGCTGTGTAAATAAATGCTCATTCATGCCTGCCCCCCCAGGTATGGCGCCATGGCCGAGACCCGAGACCTATATTAGACGCAGAAGCCCATGCAACGCCAGCAGCGAGGCGTAAATCTCCCACGCCGATAACTCGGGCCCCAACACCGCCGTAGCCGCGTTGGTCGGCGTGGGTGTCGTCGTGGCGGTGAAGACCCCCGTCATGGTATCTGAAGCGGCCGACGTGGTCGTAGACGTTGGGGTCTGCGTGGCCAAGGGCCAGTCCTCCGACTTGCTATATAGTATTCCATTAATGACCACTCCCTCTCCACTCGCGGCGAGGTTTTGAGCATCCTTGTCGCACGTCGACTCATATGCGCGGACGTAGCACGTTGGCTTCAACTTGTCCGGCAGCTTCTCCGCTTTCGTCGAGTTCAGCGGGCCCGTCGTGTTGTAGGCGCTCAAATCAATGTCCTTGCCTGTCGACACCGACGTGCCCAGGAGGATCCGCGCAAAGACCTGGAACGCCGTCTCGGGCTGGTACGAGGCAACAGCGTGGCCGGCCTGGTAGACCCGGCTGAAGGATAGATTGCCAAACTGACGCACCTCGCCGCCGACGTACGAGTCGTTGACAATGATGGGAGCATAGCCTGCAGCCGGGAACTTGGTAGCGTACTCGCCTCCGGCCTGCTGCGCGATGCTCAGAGACACGGCCTCGCCGCCAAACCAGTTACAAATGTAGTCGCGGTCGCCGTAGATGAGGCCCACGCGCACCCCGTCCTGAACAAGCTTCGCCAAGCGTCTGACATTGCCGCCGCGGCCAGCATCCCCTGTGCCGTTAAAGTTCCTGAAGACGCTATCGCTTGACGAGGTATAGTTGATAGGCGAGCCAATTGCGCGCTGGACGCTCTCCTGGTTGAGGTAGTCGACAAAGTACATGGGCGGGAACGGATCCGCCGCCGGAGCAGAGAGGTCGTACACACTCCTGTTTGACTGGAAGAAGAGGTCTTCCATTTCTGAGCATGCGACCGCCGCCTGAGTACATAGGTCGTTGACAATCCCTTGGTCGCCCGCCCCTGTGGGATCCATGCTTGCGGCCGCAGCCTGGCATTGTGTTTCGAGGTCTTTGCAGCCCCCTGGTCTCGCAAACTTGTCCAGGTAGAACTTGGCCTCCCGATCAGTATATGCTCTGACTCCGTATGTGTTGTTGATGGCATAGTTGATGTACATGGGTGATTCGATGACCCTGTCGATACATCCGTTCACGATCCCCAACGACTTTAGTCGAACCTCAACAGTCGAATTGCGACTCAAAGTCCCCATCAGTCGTTTCTGGTTTTGCGCCTCCCACGTTTCCGCGAATATCGGTCCGTACATGCCTCCGTAGCTCTCTGCGAAGAGGCTGACTGCTACCGAGCTGTTGGAGCGTGTCCGGTTCCGCGGAAAAGTATTAAGAAAACCCTGTAGGACATGCCACGTCCCCATCGCCGCCAGCTGTGTCGTATTGACGGTGGAGTTGGCGTTGTTCGTGCTGAATGTGCCATTGATCAGATCCCAATCGGGTGAGGAGTCAAGCGGAGGAACCGGTGGCTCGGCAATGGTTTCGTTGACCATGGATATGGTGCCGTTCGTTGGCTTGTCGTACGAGAATCCGACTTGATTAGGCTATTTGACGTGAGCATAAACGTCCAAAACCCGACGTTGCACGAGTTGACGAACCTGGTCGATGAAAAGCATGTTGGAGGCACGGTCCCAGCCCCATTCCCTCGCAACAGTGTCATACTTGTCCATGCCCTTCTCAACCACCGCGCACGGTCCGTTGCCCGTGAAGAAGCCATACATGGAGCTTGAGCCAGGGCCGCCATTGAGCCAAACCGTCAGATTTTCTGTCGGGTTCCGGGCCTCGACAAACCAAAAGAAGAGATTCGTGGGGTAGTCGCCGGGAATGTTGACCCAGCCCGTGTATTGCTTTTGCCTGGCAAAGGCCGTCTTGCAGACGCCGTCGGGCTGCTTGTACGAAACGGTGACGTTACTGTTGCCAGGTGAGCGCACCACGGTGAGGTTACGCGCGTTGGCGTCTTGGGACAAGAACTGGGCGGCGCCATCAGAGGTCCATGTCGCCAAAAGAGCGATGGCGGTCGGAAGGCGCATGACGTGGCGGGCGATACACTGGCCTCGGCCGTCTCTGCTGCCTCCGTAGTCGAGAGATGAATTATATGCCCGGCCCGGAGCAACAATGGCGAATTAGTAACCAAAGTGCCGCAAGCTTGCACAAGGTGAGGCGGTGCCGGCCTGTGGGAACATTGGCGATGACGATGACCTCGGAGCGGACGACGGGATCAGGGGAACGAGCGAAACTGCCTCTTGTATGAATGCAAAACGAGAGCCAAATCACGCAGACAAGTCAAGGCGCGAAAAAGAGAGACAAAAAGACAAGAGGAGCGACAGCTGGACTCATTGACAGCAGGCACCGCTGCGTCTGTCTGTGGAGCATGACCGTGCTTGAGGGGGGAGGGAAAGCTCCCAAGCTGGGGGAGACAGACGGGTGAGATGCATGGCTAGCGAGGCGATCCAATGCGGCTGACGCAGCTCGGTGCGGTTCCTGGCACTTCTTGCGCCTCGCCTTGCGCCTCGCGCTGGGTCAGGCCTGGTTCAGTGGTGGGGGGGCGCTCAGTGATCCAGTTCGTCCGTTGGCCGCTGCTTGGCTTTGACGCGGGGGCCCCAGCGGCTCCGCCTCCAGGGCATTGATGGGGATTGCACAGCGGAGACCTTGATAATTACAGAGGATGTACCTTGGTTATTACCGCCAACCCAGGCGTTCATGCGAGCCCAGGCCGCCACAGCCAAGCCAGCCAAGTGCTGGCTTTTTAGAATACGACCGTCTGGGTTGCAAGCGAGCCCAGACAACAAAGTGTTGCGTGGCAATTGCCTTGGCCGCGTGGGGTACTTTGGGTGAAACACGACTCCTCGAAGATTGTATGTGGACGGCGATCCAACAAACATTGCCGATAGTACTAGCACAAACGCATGCTGCCAATGTCAATCACCATGACCTGTTGGCCATTTAGTGGCTGTGGACGCGGCTTGCTGTAGCAGCTCGTCTCCACGCGACAACAGTATCAATCCAGCAGATGGACCCCAGCCCTGCTGGTACAACATCAAGCGAAGCCAAGAGTAATTCTCCCCCCATTGTGGGCCGTCTTGTACTTTGCTACTTCCAGAACATTTCGCTGCCTCTTCCTTGCGGATGGATGTCGCTCGTTCGTCGTTGTTGCCGTTGTCTGATTGCTTCCAAAGCTCTTGCTAAAAGAAAGGTCCTCGCCGTTGTTGAGCCAGCCTTTGCTCGTGATAGGAAGCATCTGATGGGAAGATGTCTACGATTAAGGCAATTACTCGTCGTAAATAGATCCATAAAATCCCGTTCGGCTGTCAACTCTCCGCAGATGCCAAAATGTGGGAGCAGACACTTCAAGTATTACCCAGAGTGGGTGGGCCAGGTGGAAGCAGCCAAGGACGCCTGCATTGCATGTCCGCAACAGCTCTGTCGCAATTCGCGATGAGCTGTTGAACCATCAGGATGAATCGTGTGGCCCTGAAGAGGGACATAATGACACCCATCACTGCAATTGAAAAGTCGCCTACTTCGTACTTCTGCGGAGGCCAAATGTTAGGTGCCGGAAAAAGACATATCCATCGACCTGGCCCCTGGGAGTACAGTAGTAGGCTATCATCATCACGATACAGGCGGGGGCTTGGCTAGGCCTGCCGCGTACTGCCGAATTGAGCACACGCCGTCTCTTCTCCCACGATTAGCCCAAAATGGACGCGTGTCGGGCGCATACAGTACCTTTTCAGGTTTGCACCCGGTGATGCCCAAAAATGGCCTCTGATTGGTTTATACTACCTCATTCTTCTCTCAACTACCCCGCCGATCATGTCAAGTCTGGAAAAAACACGTGCGAGCCTTGTTTGCAACGGCGTGCGCGGACTGCGGGCAGCCGGTTGTGTGGGGGCGGATATCCCCGGCAACGGAGCCGCCAAAATCGAACGTGCGCAGAACCGCCCTCCCCTCAAGGCTCCAGCACCGGCACCGAGTTCCCCTCCACGCCGCACAACTTCTTCGACTCCTTGCGACAGCGTTTGCCGGCATTTACGGACGCAACCTCGCAAGCCGTCATCATGTCGCAGGAGAAGCCGCTCCCCTTTGCCTACCAGTTCGCCGCAGGTCCGTCCGCCTCCCGGTCGAGAGTCCTCGCCCTCGCATAATTTCTCGGTCCGTCGCTAACATGTCGTTAGGCGCGGTTGCTGGCGTCTCGGAGGTAGAGCTCACTTCTTCTCTCTACGCATATGGTTCTTGCTAGGCTTGCTGACAATGTGGCTACTCTTATAGATTCTGCTGATGTGAGCGCTCACGCCGACCCCGACAAACTCCATCACTTCTTTACGAAACGGCACTGACGATTACTGCCTACAGGTACCCGTTGGATGTCCTGAAAACTCGCATGTGCGTCCACATTTGATATGCTAGGGTCCTGGACAAGTGCTGAACAGCTTCCAGTCAACTCCAGACGGGCAAGGGTACGGGCGCGGAGTCGTACAATGGCATGATGGATTGCTTCCGGAAGATTGTTAAGAATGAGGGTTTCTCTCGCCTCTACCGCGGAATCTCTGCCCCGATTCTCATGGAAGCTCCCAAGCGAGCCACCAAGTTCGCCGCCAACGATGAATGGGGCAAGGCCTACCGCAAGATGTTCGGCGTGCCTCAGATGACGCAGTCCCTGTCTGTCCTCACCGGCGCCACCGCCGGCGCCACCGAGTCGTTTGTCGTCGTGCCATTCGAGCTGGTCAAGATTCGTGAGCCTCCTCCATTGTTTTGGCTCGCTTACCTTGGCTGACTGTACTGCAGGTCTCCAGGATAAAGCTTCCGCTGGCAAGTACAACGGCATGATCGACTGTGTCACCAAGACGGTGCGCAACGAAGGGCCATTGGCCTTGTACCAGGGACTGGAGAGCACCATGTGGCGTCACATCCTCTGGAACGCTGGCTATTTCGGCTGCATTTTCCAAGTCCGGCAGCTGATGCCCAAGGCTGAAAACAAGCGCAGCCAAATGTTCAATGACCTCATCTCGGGCGCCATCGGTGGCACCGTAGGTACCATACTGAACTGTGGAATGGACGTCGTGAAGAGTCGTATACAGAACACGCCGCGGGTTCCAGGTGTTGTTCCAAAGTACAACTGGGCGTGGCCGGCTATTTTCACCGTCCTGCGGGAAGAGGGCCCGGCCGCGCTCTACAAGGGCTTCTTGCCGAAGGTACGCAAATCCAATATCAGCAGTCATACTCCACATATGCTCACTACGTCATTAGGTGCTTCGTTTGGGTCCTGGTGGTGGTGTTTTGCTGGTTGTCTTCACCACTGTGTCTGATATGTTTCGCAAGCTACATTACGGATAGAGCTATGGACTCGGGCAAGACGGGTCTTTTCTGAGTAGATTTAGATCAAGACTTTAGACCATTCACTAAGTCACCGTTCCCAAAGAAAACGAACAGTACGTGAGCCGAGCTATACGGAAGTAGGCGTGCTACGATATGTGTCATGGAATCAGTCAGAGTTCGACGTCATCAGGTAGTCGAACTGTTCCCAGGCCACTGCTTGATGTACCATGGCGTGGTAGTCTTGAATTATCTGCTCTACATGTGTTTATACAGTTGTGTTACACAATCCCACACAAGACGTCAACATGGCTTGCTTCGAGCGCCCGGGGTATCATGAAGCATCCGCGTCGACGGCCCTCCGCACGCCGAAAAAATAGTTGCCGACTTTTTCGCTGCCGCGCACCTCCTTCCACCCAAGCCCCGGCACGTACACGACGCCCATCACCCGCGGACTCTCCCACCCCTTGTCAAGGAAATAGCGCCGCAGCTCCTCCTCGTTGATGTACTTGTTCCAGTCGTGCGTGCCCTTGGGCACGATCCGCAGTATGTCCTCGGCGACGAGGTTGGTCGTGAGCCAGCTCATCCACGTTCGCGCGATTGTGCTCATGACGAGCCATCCGCCGGGCTTGACGAACGGGCGGACCAGCTCCAGAAACGCGGCGGGCTCGTCCACATGCTCGATGACTTCGAAGAGGCTGACCACGTCGTACCGGTGCGCGTCTGATGCCGGCACGGGCAGCTCCTCAATGGACGTCTGCGTGTACGTGAGCTTGTCGCTCAGGGACGGGTCCTTGCGGGCGTGGGCTTTGGCGACGGCCAGGACGGATGGCGTGGGGTCGATGGCGGTGACACGCCGTGTATTGGGCATTCGAGCGGCACTTTCCGCAAAGATCCCGCCGCCGCAGCCAATGTCCAGGTACGAAAGCGATTCGTCTTGGTCGGGCTCCTGCTGCGCGGCAGAGTTGCGACACGTCCGGATGAAGTCGTGGCGCAGAGGGTTCATGAGATGCAGCAGCCGCGAGGAGCCATGAGGGTCCCACCACTCGCCGGCCAGGGCGTTAAAGTGGGAGACCTCGTCTGGATTCACTGACGAGAAGTTTGAGTGCCATCGAAGGCATGGCGCCGAAGCGGGCGCGCATATCGGTTGGCGGGCGGCGATGGGAGTCGGGCGGCTCGAGGATGTCGGGAAGGAGGGCTGAGGCCGCTGTGGCCGTAGCCTCCGACTGAGGCGGAAAGCAGCTGTCCGCGACGGAGCTGCCATAGGTACGCGACAGGACCGGACACGGGATCGCGCGTGGTTGTGTGTAAGCTCGGCAGCTGTCACAGAACAACAACTGCAGCTCCAAAAAGTCGACCGATGCGGCAGGGCGCTGAGGCAGATGCAGCCGGCTGACAAAGCAGCGCTGGAGACGGGAGAGCTCTCTCTCTCCCTCTCTGTCAGTGGGCCGCGCTCCGCTCTGGGGCACCTACAGTATGCACAGGTGGATCCCGGGCATCTCTCAATGCCCGTCAATCACCCTCGGCGGCGGAGCCGGGTGGCCGTTTCGGTCTGCCCTCGGTGTCTTGCACCCATCCATCCGCCTGCTGCGCTACCCGCCCCTCGGTACCGTGGCAGCCTCGGCGCGGGAGCCGTAGGGCGCCGTTGGCAGTTGGATGCACCGGTGGCCTGCAAAGCACTTCGGTTGCTGACTGATCCCGCCCCCCACGTACGAAGTACTTGCAATGGGGGGGGACAATGGCGGACTCGGCGCCTTTTGTCAGCCGACCGTCAGCGTCTTCAATCAAGAGCGCCGCACCGTTGCGCTGGGCCGCTGGGGCATTCGCCTCGAATTTTCAGGTACCTTGGTGCCTTTAGCAGCTGTAGGTCTCGGTCGCGTGTCGCCGAGATGTAGTGACACGCCGCACAGAGCATGCATGCTTCGTAGGGATCGTGCACGGCAGTTTCGGCGCGTGGCATTCTTCTGGCGGTGCCCGGCCCCACCGCCGCCAGCAGCGGCGCTGACATGTGCTAGTGACGACGGGTTCTCTGCCGCCGCCATCGCTACCAAAAAGGCGTTCTAACCATGGAAGAGCCCCTTGACTGTCGGAGGCCGAGTTGGCCCGTACACCTGGGACCAGCGCCAGCGCCCGCACCCACCGCTGGGACCATGGCATGGCATGATGAGGCATGGGACTGCCTACTCGTAGTGGGCAAGGTAGTACTTGAACCGAATGCTCGCCGCCGCGCTTCCATCCTCCCTGTTTCCCCTGCTCGCATTGCCACGATACTGCCTCTTGACACCGGCCGACTTGCATTGCGCAGCCGCATCAATAAGGTTTGGCCTCGCGTCGCCGCTGGTGTTTGCTCTTGCTGCCCCTCCATCCGGGCACGTAAAAAAGCCCGCCCGCCCGCCGCCGTTCGGTCCACGCCCGCCCCCAAAGGCCAGGGTCTTCTTCCCCCCTCCGAAATTCCATCCACATCCCGCCGGCCGAGACCGAAGCGAGACATCCATCTACGTTACTATCCATCCTTCTGCGTTCACGCATCGCACGACGACGACGAAACGAAACCCGCTGTCGGCGCCCGCATACCACGATACCAATTCCACGACGCCGCCGCCCGTCATCCCGCCCCGCTCCTCAACAATGCCCGCCCCAATGATACCCCAGAGTCAATTCGACTCCATCCCCGACGCCATTGAGGCTTTCCGTATGCCGAAGCCCTCCTTGCCCCCTTGCCCCGTGCCGCCGCCGCCGCCGCTCGTGCTCGGCTCTCGGCAGGAACAGCTGCTGACCATGAACCTTTCTCCCGACAGGACGGGGCGAGTTCCTCGTCGTCCTCGACGACCCGGGCCGTGAGAACGAGGCCGACCTCATCATCGCCGCCCAGGACATCACCACCGAGCAGATGGCCTGGATGGTGCGCTACTCCTCAGGCCTCATTTGCGCCCCGATCAAGCCCGCCCGCGCCGATGCCCTCGACCTGCCGCCCATGGTCCGTGCCAGCCAGGACCCCCGTGGTACCGCCTACACAGTCTCCGTCGATGCCGCCGACGAGTCCGTCACCACCGGCATCAGCGCCCATGACCGCGCCCTCGTCTGCCGCGTCCTCGCCGACCCCACCTCCACCGCCACGAGCCTGCGCCGCCCCGGCCACGTCCTGCCGCTCCGCGCGCACCCCGGCGGCGTGAGGGCCCGAATTGGCCACACCGAGGCCGCTGTGGAGTTCTGCCGCCTCGCCGGCAAGCACGCGGCCGCCGCCATCTGCGAAGTGGTCGAGGACGGCGACGAGGTCCCTGGCCGGGCAGTGCGCGCCGCCACCGACATGATGAGGGGAGAGGCATGCATTACCTTTGCGCGCAAGTGGGGCTTGAAGGTGTGCACAATCGCGGATCTCGTCGAGTACGTCGAGAAGACGGAGGGTAAGCTGGAGGTCAACGGCTCCTAGCTTTCAGGGTTGTCACCCGTACGACGAATGGCGGTTTCAGAGCGGCGAGGGCGGGTGATGGTTTGCGGCAAGGAGCGGCGTTTTTGCGACAAAAATCTATACTCATCCTCCCTTTTGGGTTTGTAAACGGCATTTGCTTCAGGGCATTCTTCTGGCATGGCTCGACAATCTGCAGTTCTTGGGTTGCTTAGATATTCCTAGTTGCCTTTCGGCGGGCTCATCCATCATCTATGGATATTTGTCTGTCTGTATGCAATAGAACATCATTGGATAACACATCCGCTTTTGAGATGCCTGGTCCGACGACAGCTGTTCGCCTCCAGTGTCGCGTGCATTAGGAGTACTGAGGGATAGTTACTTCTGTTAGGTTAGATCATAGTCTGTCTCCCGCGTTCAGGTCGCACTTTGGATCTGACCGTTGCTTAAGATGCGCTGGATTGTGACGTTCCTACGGGCAGGGCACTGATTAACATGTCGAGAGTTAATAGCCGTCTACAAACCCTCCCTTACTCCCTGTAGTACCATCACATGTTCATAGATGTTGATGCCATTCTCTGCTATTGATACAAGAGACGTGGACGTCCAGCGGCCAAATGTCCCAAAGGAAATATCAGGCACAGCGATCTGTCGCTGGCTAGAGGATTGATACACCTTTGTCACAAACAGCTTCCTTGGAGATACTCCCCCATTACTTATGCCATGAAATCATCCTCAAGTGTGCTTCTCGACGTAGCCGGTGGGGCACCGAGACTGAGCGAAGCCGCGCGATCCAAAAGGTCTGCATTCGGGTCCTTGGAGCCGCCGGCGTTTCTCGACGATAAGTCTTCCAAAGGTGGAGCCGTGTTCGACCGCACCTGAACTTTCACCTCACCCTGGATCCCATCAACTCGAATAGTTGACACTGTTGTGCCACCTGGTGGGGGCTTGAGGTTGGGCTGCGGCGCAAGGCTTACGAGCTCTCGAAAGAAGTTGTTAGCGGCCTCGCATCCATCCAGGAGCCATTTCAGACAAATCGTGACGCGCTCCTTTGCATACGGATTGTGATCATCATATGCGCAGCAGTTCAGCAGAGGCACGATGCCATTGTAGTTGACCATCTGCATCTGGACCTGCGAGTTGCCTGGGCTACTCTGTCCTGTCGGCGGCTGCAGGAGACTGGCGATGATGGTAAAGATCTGGCCCTTGACGCCCGACCAAGGAAACTTATGGGCCGGCTCCTGCAGCGGTGGTGGGGGCGGTGAAGGGGGTATGCTATCGTCTGCGGCCGAGTACGGGCGCTCGACCATCGGATTGCTCGAATCGGTTTTCGTAGCCCGCTTGGGCAATTCAATGAGCGCCTTCTTCTGCACGCCCGCCTCGAGGCCACTCAAAATGGTGATGAGGTCGTAGACCGACTCCCATTCTATCAGCTTGGCCCTAGTATCGGCCATCTCAGCAACGGTCGTCAAGAAGTCCAAGTACTGTGTCAATCCGTCTTTCGCTCTCTCCATGTCCCAGCTGTCAACGGGAAACTCCGCCGGGTCAATGTTTTGTTCCCGAATCTGGGCTTGCAAGTGCATCAAGGCCGCGCATTCGGGGACGATGCGGCTGCGGAAGAAACTGAAGAAGAAATGCAGCAATTTAATATCCCTAGTATTGTCCTTGGGCTCCTGACTCGTGGGGTTGCTGCTCCTGGCCCGAAACATGTGATTGACCAAGCGCAACAGGACGGTCTGGGCCGGAGATATGATATCCTTGGGTATCCGCAGGGAGTTCCAGGCGTAGGGAATCAAAGCGCTGTGATGAAGCGCCTCGATGATTTGGGTAGTGACCTGAAAAATCAATGACTGCTCATCTTTGTCCCAGACGGCAATGAAAACGAGCAACTCTCGTAGTAGACTCTTTCCGCAGTCGAGTGCCAGGAACATTCGGCAGCGCGTCTTTTGCAAATTTTCTCCTGCGCGTGTCAGGCCCGATCCCGCGTTGTCGAGGATACAGGACTTGACAATCATGTGAAGGGCTTCAATCTGCTTCGGATCCAGGATGTTCGGGACTTCGGTCAACAAGCCTGTCAACGGCCCCTCTCCGTAGGAGACGTCATCGTCGGCTTCGTCGTCATCCATCATGTCTTCGACATAGTCATGCGCATAGTCGTGGTCGTGATCGTGGTCGTGATCGTGGTCGTGATCGTGATCGTGGTCATGATGGTGGTGGTGGTGGTGGTGATGGTGGTGCTCACATTCAATGTCATGTTCTTGGGTATCGTGGTCATGCTCCTCCCCATGGTCGTGGTCGTCGTGATGGCACCCGTGGCATTCCGGGCAATGACAATGGTCATGGTCCAACAAATCCTCATCGGCCGCCTCCGGAGGCGGTGAATGATCGCCCCGGTAAGAATGAGCATAGCGGTGGACAATGTTGGACTTGCATTGCTCGGTTCGGGACTGTGCAAACTCCACAGAGGGCATGCCCACAACCCATTCTTCGTAGTTGGGATCTCGGGCACGCAGCCACCAAGTGTCGATCTCTCTTGAGACCCGGCCGTACGCCCGGTCCTGCTCAAATTTATCCGTTTCATCCGGCTTCCAAACGGGGTTAATCTTCTCTGCGCCGTCGCTGACAGAGGCTGGCAAGTTGATAGAGTCATCGGGCATCCAGTTCCAGGCCAACGGGCGAATAGGCGCCAAATTTCCCGGGGGCTTGTGGGCGTGGTTCTGGGCATAGTCTTTGAGAAGCTGGCGGGCCGTATCGCACATTCTAGAGTTGCGATCCAGCCAATGCTGGACTTGCTGCTTGGCCACTTCTGGTCGGAACCCTGAACCATCGCCCATGCCCTCATCGGGTCCCGAGTAACCACCATCGTCGTCATCAAAGAGCACGTCGAACCAAAAGGACATTTTGTTGCGGTCGTGCTTGGCAGTCCAGTTGTGCGCTTGCTGCAGCGAGGTCACTAGCAGCTTCCTGTCTGCTAGATATTAGCAGGTCGTCCAAGCAGAGGAGGTTGTCAAGTTGCCACATACAAAGTTCGGTAATGTCGGCTAGCTTCAGCCGCTGAGCCTCGTCTAGGATCTCGCCATCGTAGCCCTTGCTCGTGACGTTGACGCAGAGGATGATGGTCTGATAGACCATCTGATCGAAGTGCACGGCGGCACAAATGTCTTGCGGGACCTCGGGCTCTGCGTTCACTAGCAAGTTCCTGGCAATGTGCATGAGCTTGATGAGTGTGCCCAGGTCCTCCTTGACGGAAGCATGGTTCATGACGATCAGAGCTGTGCTCTCCTGGGGGGTGGCGCCCTTGTCTGGATCATTCAAGCTCGAAAGCGGGCCGACAGATCTAGTAGTCAGGCTTGGGATTGCGGCAGCAAAAATTCTCGTGAGCCATATCCATATTGCGACGTTGCGCGATAGGGCTTCGCTGCAGGCACTGGTCAGTGTCGAACCGTGAAGCGGTCGAGGGTCCGCATACCGAGCAGCGCGAAGTGTGTGTGTCTTCTCGAGGGTCTTTGAGATCATCGAGTTGACTCGAGCGGCCGTCAAAGGGCCCATGGGCGGAGACTGAGTGTAGTGACCCTCCAGGCAAATGAGAGCGGCCGAGAAGCATCGCTCCTCGATTGTCTCGCCCTGGCCATCGGGTGCTAAGGCGTCCTCAGGCGGGGCTGCATATTCCGCCAGGTGCGTCATCGCTTCTCGAGACGGGGCCTCGTCGGCCATGTCGTTGAGGAAAGCCTGACGAGCGAGGCAATTGAGGGTGATGCCTGTGCTAGGATGAGATATGGGTTGGTCGTGAAGCTTGCATGTTGGGCCTTGGCCTGCAAGCTTCCACGGGTTGAGGCCGCAAAAATTCTTAGTGTGGTTTCCGGGCAGTAAACCGACGCCAGGTGGCGGGCGGAACGGAGTCCAGGTTTGTCAGCACATGAAGTGGGCTCCAGCTGTTCGGGCGGGCGCCAGGCTCTCTCCACAGCGGCGCGCCGGCCAGCTGGCGGGCCATGTCCTGAGGTCCCGGAATGCCGCATTGCTTCTCACTTAGGCACCCTCATCTGGTGAGAAATCTAGACGCGTGCATCAAACGTCGAAATTTGACTACTTAGCGGTTGAGCGAGGACGTTGACGCCTGCTGGAGACCCATTTGTCCCATGCAAGACGGGATCCCGGCAGGTGCGCATTCATGGATGGCTCCAGGCGTCGTGGGCTGCCGGGCACTGCCCGCCACCTCATAGAGTCGAGTACAGCGGCGCGGTAGTTAGAGAGCGCCTGCCCGAGCATGAGGCGCGCTGTGTAGCGACTGATTGTGGGGGCGCTCGTTGGCCCCCGTCTGAAGCGGGGGGCATCGACGGGCCCGGCTCTGGGACACCTCACCCACGTGCCTCGCCGCGTCTCCTCACCGAAGGCGAGGAAATGAGACGACGGCACGCAACGGGCGAATCCACTCTCGTCGCTTATCAGTGGCCGTCAATCGCATTCGAATGGCCATGCACGTGTCGGTTGGGAGCCAACCGCGGAGTGACCTCCCACTCGACAAATCGAAACGGTCGGCACTCGGTCCCTGGAGGTGGGTGGACGGACAGCCTTTAGTAGGTTAGCACTACTAAGGTAGCCAGCCAGCCCAGGTGCAATGCAGGTCTTCATCAGGTAATCGCGCTCCAGGGTCCCGAGTGCGTGCATGCGTGCGTGCGTGGCGCGCGCCCCTCCATGATGATGGCGGGGTATCCATCGTCCAGCACGACATTTTTTGGGGGTCTTACTACTCACACGCTGCCTCCCCTCGTTCGCTACCTCGAGACCACCTCAGAAAACTTCGTCGCGCCCATCGATTTCTTTGCTGAACACGACGCTGTAGTCTCGTTTGCTTCCGAGGATTCGCTGCGCTCGGTCACAATGGCCACGCTTCCAACCACTTTCGACAGTAAAGTCCCCTTTGCTCGAAACCCGAGCACCGCAACCCTCCCCATCGCCATGCAGCTCGCTCGATGCTGACCTCTTGGCTGGACAGAGCCCATCCATATCGCCGTCATTGGTGGTACGGGACTCGCGCATCTTGAGGGGTATGAGCCCGTGGCCGTCCTTAGCCCCGTCACGCCATGGGGCTCTCCTGCGTCACCCATCAGCATTCTCTCGCACAACGGTGTCAACATCGCTTTTCTTGCTCGGCACGGCGTGCATCACCAATTCGCCCCACACGAGGTTCCCAATCGAGCCAACATTGCTGCCCTCCGACACATCGGCGTGCGCTGTGTGATTGCCTTCTCTGCTGTTGGTTCCCTGCAGGAAGAGATTAAGCCCATGGACTTCGTGGTTCCAGACCAGGTCATCGACCGAACCAAGGGCGTGCGACCCTTCACCTTTTTCGAAGGCGGTGTCGTCGGTCATGTTGGTTTCGCGGACCCATTCGACGCAGGCCTCGCTGCCGTGGTCAAGAGGTGTGCCGAGCACATGGAGGGAGAGGGTGTCGTCCTCCACGACAAAGGAACCGTGATCTGCATGGGTGAGTCCATCCACGCAGTGTCGGCATGCGAGAATACCACCTTCGAACTAGCATTGACAACTTTCCACAGAGGGGCCCCAGTTCTCGACGCGCGCCGAATCCCACATGTACCGGTCATGGGGCGGCTCCGTCATCAACATGTCGACGCTCCCAGAGGCCAAGCTCGCGCGCGAAGCCGAGATGGCGTATCAGGTCATTGCCATGGCCACCGATTACGACTGTTGGCACTCGTTTGAGGACGTCAACGTCGAAATGGTTGGCAAGTATATGCAGGCCAATAGCAAGAATGCCAAGCGCCTTGTCGCCGGTGTCCTGGACCAGCTCGCGAAGCTTGACAACAGCGACTTGGTCATGGCGAAGCACTGGGCCGGCGCAAGCCAGGGAGCTGTCAAATTCATGACCAAGCCAGAAGGACGGGACCCCGAGGCCATGAAGAGAGTCGAATACCTCTTCCCCGAATTCTGGGAGGAGCCTTGAGTTTGGACTTGGCAAGACGGGTGGAAGAAAGCAGCGTGCAAGACAAATGAGTGACATATTCTCGGAGGCCTTATGGTGGCTATTTAGACATCGTTTGTCCCGCATCTACTTCCAGCATATAGAGCAGACAGCGGGACGTGGAAACACGTCATGGCTACTCGGAATGAAGGCGTCGATGTTGGAGAAGAGAAAATGACCGACGGGGACGACACGACACCCTGGCTCATGCCGTCAAGTGGCAGCAACCAATGCAGGAGGGGCCTCCCTTACAGGCGTCTGCGGAAGCGAGTGGCATGGCATTCCAGTGAAACCTCGACTGGTCCGGGACAAGACGAAACCATGGGCTCCAGCGGCTGCGCTGTGTCACTTCACACGCCCCCATCACTACCGGTGTCACGGATAAGTCGTTGTGTTGCACAACCCGTGTCACCGTGTACTGCCCACCATGGGCGGGACCACTGCCGGCCCTATGAATAAGAAGATGGTGTGCTGCAAAAACAGGCTTCTGATCCCCAGATTCAGGCAAACAAGGTAATCACCTGTCGTGAAGACGATGGCGCTTTAGCCCGATATAGCTTGAGACGCGCCTTGGATCTCGCCCCAGGAGGGTCAGTTTGATTGCAGCCAAGGCAGCTGGCACCTTGCCATTGCATTATGACTGCGTTGTGAAACCAAACCTTCCAGGCGTCTGGTGCCAAACCCCCCTCCCTCCCCGTCGCTGTCAGTCTGTAGATCCGACTGTCTGCGCCCTTGGCTTCCAGCGCGGTAGTCGTGTCACTCTCACTGCAACGCGCGTTCGGAAAGGGTTGACGCGTCCTTGCCGCAAAGCCCTTTGCGCACTCTTTCCGGAGACGAATGGGAGTGCCTCCCGACTCAGTCACGACAGCGTGTTCTGTTTCAACTAGCGGAGGGAGTGACAGCAGCCATCTTTCTCACGCACCGCTGCTGAGTTGGCGACCGTGCAACACCTGGTGTGATTCTCTTGCAACGTCGACCATCGACCTCGCGTTGGCTGAGAGTTAATTGGTCATGTCCCTTTGCATTTGCATTTTCTTTGAAATACTCTTGGACCATTCGAACTGCTTCGATACTCTCAAGCTCAGACCCAGTCTGCATCACCGCGGCAACGCCTATAGCGAGTCTGCGCCCAAACTGTGTGAAGTCTCGTCATTCCTCAATCACTCTTTCCCCCGTTCTCTCAACCCGGGCGTACAACTCCGCCTCGTGGTTGTGCAACGTTTCGATTTAATATATAATGGCTGTGATACACGCATCACTGCAATCATACCCTTCCCTACTGGCCTGCGTTTCCCAGCCGTATTGGGCCAAGCAAGACATAAGCCATGTGTTAACCAATTGCTACGTCAAACTTTTGAGCGCCAGCTACCCTGCACCGACGCCCGACTGTTGAACCGGGGCGAGCCTAAATGTGTTGAAAAGACGGTATAGTGTCGCCGGCCTTTCCTCTCCTTGATGTCCCCCTTCCTTATTACTCTCATTGTCTTCTCCATGACTATCTCTTCTTCTTTTTTTTTTTTTTGCTTCACCGGCCTTCAACTCCGCTGTGACCTTGAAGCTGGGTCAATAACATTGTTGAAGCTATATGCCGGCCATTAGAGGAGTGCATCCTTTGACGGACGGCAGGGTGTCCCGCGAGTAGCTCCCAATGGCAAGCACTGAGTGACATCTCAAGATCCGGGGGAGGGGCATTCGGTGCCGGGAAGGAAAAATAACAGATTAGGGACCCTGCTTACCCGAAAGTGGCAGAAGTCGGGACTTGATCACCAACTTGATACGATCTGCTGATCGACAACGCCACGATCAAGGCGTCGCCATTAACTGCTCTCGAGGATGACGTATGTGCAATTTGCACGATGGCTTATCTCTCCTAAAGGCCCCTAAGCCTAAGAAGAGCGATTGGCCTACACAGCTAAGTAAAGTCTCTCCATGTCATTACACTATAATCGTCCTATCCAACGAATGAGGTACAACTACGAAGCTGCTCCGCGACTTCAACTCCAAGCGAATCTGAACGGGGAGCTGTGGAATCTACATCATACAGTTGAGAACACCGGAGAAGGCTTCGGCAACTCTCTGCCCAAAGTCGGCTAAGAAAAAGGAAATGACTCACGGCATTTTTTTTTGAGCCGAGGCAAGAAACAGGACCGTGAGGCAGTCGGCTTGGCGTCGACAGCTGCCTCGCCTCGATACCTAGTGCAAAGGCCACGGGCGATCTGCCCCAACGTTTTGTGCCGGCTATGTGTGTGTTGAGTCTCGCCGCTGGAGACGGCACTTGGCGCCGCATGTTACGAAACGAAGTGGAAGTAAGATACGAACGATGGCGCGGTGGCCGGTCGAATGCGCCCAGTGCCCTGGGGCCGCCTGTCTGACATGTCACATTTGCCCAAAGGAACCGTCTCCTGCGGGCGCACCATCCTGTTTTACATGGCGCCGCCGCCCACCCCGCCCGCCTGCACCTTTCACGTACTGGCCGCGGACCAGAACATGACGGAAAAGGCAGCCGCACCGTTCATGGTCAACCGGGGGAAAGATGAAGCTCTCGAATGCGCAGCAGTAGTAGTAGTAGTAGGCTTTTTTTTGGGGGCGAACTCACGGTGTGTGTGTGTTGCAAGTCAGGCGCTACTACTACTATTATGCATGTAGGGATCACATCAGAAAATATTCGCCGTAGACGCTGGACTAGTTGGTTACTTGGTACTACAGTCTACGTCCAGAGTAAGTAATACAAGGTACGAGACTAGCAGTTTGATATCAAGCACAAGCCTCGGGACAGATCGTCTGTGCGATCCCGCGCTTGCTCGGTCCACCGGCAAGTAAGTACATACAGTACGTATGAGGAGGAGGACCATCTTGGAAAGCCGGATGCTGCAAGTGGAAGCCCGCGGCGGCGGCGGCCCGTGGGTGGGGGTGGGCGGCCAGCCGTGAACGATCGATGCATGGCCGGGCCATGCGTTGCGTGCTGTCTGTCCGGGGATACGATACATACCCACGCGTGCCAACCAACAAACAGCAACGAGGGTATACCGAGAAGCACAAGCTTGCGTAAGGTGACGTTGCTTTTTTCCCCCCCAATACCGACTAGCACAACCCCGGTCATGACCTTGCAGAAAGCGTAAAAAAAAAACAAAAGGAAAAAAAAAAGGTGAGGGGGATGGGTGACCGTTCACGGCACAAGGCATCGAAGGAGTAATATATGCGAACCGCTGCTGGGTTCAGTCAGTCCCAACACACGAAAGGAGAAGTACGATGCGCATCCAGCAGCTGAATGTCCCGGCCAAGACAACACTGCAGAACACCATCACCATCCGGCGCTTCATCAGCGACGGGTGGCTGAATGCAAAATGTCCTCTTCGCCGCCCAATGATCATCCGGATTATAATGTCCGGAGGCCAGGGTGCTGAGACGATGCAACCCCACCACGAACAGCGGTGGCTGAAGACGAACCGGGGGTGGTGGTGGTGGTGGTAACCTGGGGCCCCAGGGTTTTTGCAACGGGGTCGTTCTCCCCCTCCCCTCCCTCCCTCCCCCATGCTTCCAAGGGGGAGGGGGGTTCCTGAAAGCATGGCCAAGGGGGGGGGTGTGCAGGTCCGTCCGCTCAGTCGGGCTGAGTGAGTTGAGAATCCGACTTGACTTGACTTGACGTGCGTCCGTCGTCGTCCATGGCATATGCAGCGCCAATGTTTCTATTCCAGCAAGGGCATGCCGGACGGACGACTTGGGCGATGGCGGCGGCGGCGGCGGCGGCGTTGTCACAACCCACTTCAGCACGGGTCCGGACGGGGCTACTATTGACTTGTATTGAATATATCGGACGAGAGTGTCCGCGGGCCATTGAGAGTACGGATTTAGTCAGACGCGGGCGCCGCGAAAACCGTTCTTGGCTGTGGCAGTAACATAGTACTATCATCAGCTCGTGCCTTCATCATCACCGACGGGGGCTCCACAGACGACCGGTTTGGTGCCATTACCTGGTCAATCCAAAGAGCCCCCCCCGGCTAGTCCTCGAGTAGCCGATTCCTGGCTATCTCGCGGGTGGTGGCGCCCTCGAGCCATCACTCCAGTGGAGACTTGCAGGACGCAGGGTACAGATTTCCTGCCTGCCTGCCTGCCTGCCTGCGTGACGTTGAATTGCATGGCAGTCGATCCAGCACATAGTACATATCGAGCATGTTCATAAGCTGTAGCACTTCTACCACTATGCGTATTTCCGTTGTTGCACATCGCGCCACGATTACATACGTGGTGCTCCGCGCCTGAGGTATCCCAGCGCTGCCTGGATAAAGCCCCCCCCCCCCTTCTTTTTTTTTGGGGGGGGGGGGGTGCCCTGTCCTGGGATTTCGTCAGGAAGCATTTCCAGAACTCAAACCCGCGGCTCCGGCAAAAAAGAGCCAGCCCCTCAGGGAGGGGTCGGCACAGCGCACTCAAACTATCATGGGGGAAAAGAAGCGACTTGTCAAGGTGCATCAGGCACCCCCTGCTAGGCTTGGTTCGCTCTGCGGCTGCAGGCTGCAGCGGGACGAGGAGGAAAGCATGCGCGCCTCGTGCCCTCGAACCCTCTTTTTTTTTCTTTTTCCCGCGGGGAATATTTTTTCCCGCGCGAAGCGGCGTCTGTCTGTGTGTCCGTGTCCTTTCGAAACGCTTTTCTTGCCGTCTTCTCTGGGCCACCCTCCTTGCTGTAATTGCCGCCGCTGGCGTCTCCGGGAAAGGGGCTCGGGAGCTCCCGAGGCGGCGGGGCGGGTCAGCCGGGCCGTCACTGGTATGCCGGACTTACAGCATGTACTGCTCGGCTGCTGCTGCTGGGCAGCGGGACCTGGACCCTGCAATTGTATAGTACCTAGTAGTACGGAGTAGCTCACTCACCAGTTCGCGCCATTAAAGTTCGTGGGGTAAAGTAAGGTAGCAAGCAGTCCCATCCCCCCCTGGTCCCCCCCCGGTCCGACAACCAACCACACACCCACCAACCACCACCACCATCCACCACCACCATCGGCCGCCAGCTTTCCCTCTCTGCTCAGATGGCAGACAGCCTGCAACGAGCAAATTGCAATTCGCGGGCTTTCACTGCTTCCTCAAACGTGGAGACCGACGCTTCCTCTTAGGAATCCGATCCTCACCGCCTGCCGCGGTCCCGGTCAGGGGCTTAAAATTGCATAGTACATATACCGCGGCGCCCCCTTTCCGGGGGGTGTCTCGACTCTCCAGACAGACAGACAGACCGCTTTCACACACCATCACTAAGGGATCCGCCGACACGTTGCGGAGCCCCTTGTCGAGCGGGCGCCGACGGGATGGCGTCGCTGTTGTTGTTGGTGGCGGACAAGCAAGGCTCACTTGGACTGCAGCCTTTGGCCGGAAGCCCTTCCCCGGCACGCGTTTGCCACGCTCGCGCAATTGAATCCGGACTCTCGAGGAGAGATGTGTGCATTGATTGGAAAGAGGGCGCGCGCGGCCCGCTGAGCTGAGCGGGACTATGGCCTGACATTACCATTGAGGAAAGAGATTGTCTGCAGAGGCTGCACCTCTCAACTAGGTACTACTACTTACGTATCTGCTATGCGAACGCTCCATCTCGAGACGAGGGCAGTCATTGGGGGGGGGGGGGGGGGGGGGCAGGCAGGCGAGGTCCCAAACGGTGCGTAGTATCCAGCTTGCTTATATAGTACATACCAAGTCCAAGTACTCAACGTTACCCATCGTACTAACTTGGTATGAAATTCTCCTCGCCTTCGGTCCCACCGACAGCGGTGGGCGGGCTCGGACAGCACCCGAGCCGAGGCATCCCATCGGCCGGGCACAGGGTGCAGCAGCCGTAGGCAAAAATATGACCGGCAAAGCATCGGGACGAGGAAGCTTCTGCCATTTGCCGTGTGGCGCCTAGGAGGCTTATATTTCGTACTGTCATCAGTTCCTGTTGCTGACAGGATTCGCGGAGGGGGAGGGGGGAGGGAGTTGGCAAGGGTGCTTGGTTGCCAATCCTTTTTCGGGCCCTGCATGCAGTCTCAACATCTCGCGGCGGCATGCAAGGCGCAAGCTCAGGTCGACGTGTGGTCAACCCACCGCGGTTTGATAGTCAGTCAAGCAAGCAAGCATACAACATGTCACCGCGGCTGGGGTGGTATGGATATATCGGACACGCGGGCGAAATCCTTGTGTTGTATGTAGTACACGTCCGCACTTCGCCTTCGAATCCCACTTCCCGACGCTCTGTCCCCGAGGGGGGGGGGGACTTCGAAGTACAACAGCACAGAGGGTGTTTGCCGCTCAATCACACACTTGCATGTAGATCAGGCACTGGTGTGCATGCACGCGAGCGTGCCGTCGGGCGGTCTCTGCCACACCAAGCTTGCCGGCCCCCCCCCGGTCCAGTCCAGGCTGGGCTTTTGCTCCTCTCCCCTTGCCCTTGCCCTTGCCCTTGCCCTTGCCCTTGCTCTTCGTGCTTGCAGCCAGGCTGCCATATTGCCTCCCCAGGCTTGTTGAGCCTCCCTCTCTTGGCGACACCTGTGAGAACTCTATTGAGGCGCGCGCGCGCCCTCTTCCCAGGCAGGCAGGCAGGCAGGCAGGCTGCCGCACCACGAGGCTGACTATTGCGTGTAGGCAATGAGCCGTCTTGTCAACGTTGCCCAGGTCCGTCGTCCGCCTCATCTATTTACCCGATTCACTCGATCCGCAAGGGTGCTAGTTACTTGGTTCTAACTTATTAGTAGTTCAAGGTAGTAGTGATCCTGGTAAATCTGCCAACGAGCTTCTGCGCCATGGCCGGGTCATCCACACTTACACCCTGCCGTTTTCCCGCATGAGAGACTTCTCCTCCTCACGAGGCCGCCGCTTTCACCACCCGTACGAAACATCGGCTTTGAACACAATAAAAGTGGTTCGGCGCCGACGGTGGCAGTGGGTTGGCCGTGCTCGCGCTTTGCCAGTTTGTCTGCTCCCCCACCCATCGGGGAGGCAAGGGAAGGGCAAGGGAGCGGCTCGGAGCACCGGCAAACGTCGTCAGCAACAACAGCCGCCGCCGCCGCAGCCCCCACATGTGAGCTTTTTTCGTAGAGTTCACTACTACTACTACAACTACTACTACAACTACCAACGGCAGGAAGAGAGCAGCAACAGCATATCTTCATCTTACCAGTTGAGGGCGACCAACCAGGGCAGCCTCCCCCCCTCGTCGTGCCCTTTTTTCCCCCGAGGCGAACGGACAACCATTTGACGGAGGGAAAGGGGACCAGTGAACCAGACCAGACCACAGACAAGACACGGCGCCGCGCGCCACTCACCTGAAAATGTGAGCCCGGCATGCATGCATACATACATATGCACCTGCATCTGTACGGCGGTCATGTCCCAGCATATCCGTCGTGGCTTCTGCACGAGAGAGAGAGAGAGCCCATGCAGCACGCCCCCTCCTTCCCGGATTGCCCTCCCCCCCCCCCCCTCCCATCCCCTCTTTCGCTTTCGCGAACACGCGCTCTCCACCCAACGGCCGTGCCGAGCGAAAGAAAGGGAGAAGAAGAGAGAGAGAGAGAGAAAAGGAGAAGCCACGCTCGAGACCTTGGACACATCCATCCAGTCCGTCCCCACGTTCAGCCCTGTCTTTGAGTCGGGGCAACTCGCCGCAAAGAGAGTGAAGAAGCGCAGAGGTCGAGTGCGAGTGCCAAGAGAAAACCTGCCGGTGCTGACAAGGCGCGTGAAACAAGAGCTGTTAGCGCTGACCCATTCGGGAGCAGCTGGCACAGATGGGAAAAAGGGCGGCCGGCCGGCCGCTGGCTGACCTCTCCAGCTGCTGGATGTCTTCACCAATTTTCCCCCACTGGTCTGGTCCCGCTGATCCTGCCACGAGCATGTCAAATGAAACCTCAGCCCATGATCGCCCTCAAAACTTCCCCGCCTGCCTGCCGGAGGTACGTATGTGCATACAGGGAGAGGGAGGGGGGCGGGGGGAGGGTTGTTCCCCACCACTAACATCGCCAGCGCAGGCAAAGCATGGCTTCATCGTCGCTGAGAAAAGTTGTACAAAGAAGAGAGACCGGGAGACCTGGGAAGGGGAAATCGATTGCACTGAAACAGCGGCCATTTTACATAGAGACCGCCATAGCAGCAATAATAGATCCTTGATACAGTCTACTAGTCCCCATTTATATCTTTTCTGCTAGTAGGTAGTCTAGTATCGTGGGCCGCCTACTGCCGACTCCACTGCGCAGCAAGCAACGAGTGACACAAGAGCAACGAAAGGGACGGGAGGAATACTAGACTAGCTACAGGTGACCCACAAAGGGCCCGTTGTCAAGGTATTATCAATGAACTCCTTTGGCCAGACGTGCCCAGGAGCAAGTTGATTAGCCGGCCTGAAAGGGGATATCCCAAAGGCAAAGATGCTCTTGATGTGTGCCGGTCTCCTTGCCCACGAAAACGCCGAAAGTGGCATAGCAACAACGGAATAAAGTGGTCGAGGGTTGTCAGTGGCCACTATCACAGCCTGTTCGTTGGTCAGCCGCGACTGCGTCCCGGTCGAGGGCCGTCGTTTTAGTGTCGTCTGGCTGGTCACCAGACATGGCATGACCACCAGTGAGGAAGCGGCCCAAGACAGGCGGACAAAAGGCAGACAGAGAGAAGCACCGAGCTGGACAGTATGTGTGTGCGTCTGCCTGCGCGTGTGTGTGCGTCTGCGTGCGTGTGTGCGCGCGCGCGTGTGTGTGTGGGCAGAACGGGTGGACAAAACCGTAACCACTCGACGTGTCATTTTTCGCGCCTCGCAAAAGCCCACCCTTGACCAGGAACGATGTCCGAAGTACATACCAGTAGCACCTCCCTCCTCTCCTGTTGCATACAGCTCTGAGGTTCAGCACATGCAAGAGGCATCCAGTCTTCTTAGACTGAGAAAAACATGGCGTCTGTAACGACACCCAACCAGGCCCTCTGCAGATCCACACATACCATACTGCTCATGTACGACACGACCGACACACTCGTAATTACGCAAACATGACTTGCATCGTCCGCATCCTTCCTTCCCACCCCGCAAGGTCCGCCTCAAAGCAGATCCATCTGCCTCTGCGACACACCGCGCATCACTACTTGGGGATACGGAGCCGCCAGTGATACACGCTCGCCTATTCCCGATGACCCGAAATGTCCAAAAGCTGCTCTGGTTCTCAGGCCACGGTAGCAATTCTCCCACCACATGGCCAAACTCGTCTTCCCCGCACGTGGAGCTCCCACGGGACGGCCCTTCATCCTCAGACCCTGCCGAGCGAGCTGGCATGGGCCGTTCGACCCGGCTGGCCCAATGGTCGTGCCAAAAAAGCCACTCAATCCCGCCTGCTCCGTGGTACTCTGGCGAGTCTTGTGCGCTGACACCCGCCGCGGGTACCGCACTGAGATAGGCTGCTTGACTTAGCTCTGCTCAAGACGTGCTGCTCATGCATCCGCACGCCCCCTCCCACTTGGACCCTCCCACCACCAGTTCCCCAAGTGGTAGTGGACAGCACAAGCGTCGAGCCGGGGGGCGGTGGAGTGATACCACCCCTCTTGCAGGGACCTAATGTGCAGCCAACCTCTTCTGGCCAGGTCTCGTCGTGATCAGGGCGAGCCCCGAGATCGTTGCGCATATGGAGCGGAGCGCGGTGGTGCACCTACCTAGACGCGGCTGCAGTGCTCCTGCCGTCTGGACCCGTCATTCGCGACCTCATGGCCACCAGGAGGGAACTCACGAATACAGAGTTGTCATCATCCCAGCCTGACCAGCCATCTGCTCGCTTGCTCAAAACACTGCTCGCGGCACCACGCACGCTGGCGTTTTTTTTCTTCATTCGGTTCGGCACCGAGGACTGGGTAAAATCTGTGGTATTGCCGGCACCGCGTGAAGAGACATCAACTCGCAACAGTCCCGCAGCCAGCAAGTCGCCCGTCCGTTGGTTGAAGTGGGGAGAACTGGCGACGCCCTACCCGCGAGGCAAAATCAACCAGCTTCACTCACTACTTTCTCTCGACCCGACGCTTCTGTTTCGCGAATCTTCGTCACCAAACCACAGGTCGTGATCACTTGTGTACCTGATCATCGCCACCAGGTTCCTGGTTTTTTCGCGATATCACGCCGTTTAGCCTTTGACAAAGACGCTTTGTGGGCGTACCGGCAAGGCGGACCTCTAGCAGTCCACGCAAACTGATCGACAGCAAACCCAGGGATTCTTGAGCCCGAGGCCCGGTTACTCGACGGCGTCAATTTTTCAGTGGCTCCCAGAGAGGTTCGACCGAGATATGACGCCTCAATCGGGTTTCCCGGCCCATGGCGACGTCGTGGACATTGGGGGAAGTGCAATGCATGGCAACGTTGGCCAGAGGCTTGAGCGTACCCTGACGGCAGTGTATAATCCCCGAGACAAGCCGACGTTGCCAGACGAGCTTCTATACGATGACATTGGCCTGCCGATTTGGAACAAGATCATTTTCACTCCCGAATTCTACCAGACGCATGACGAGATTGAGCTATTTCGCCAGCACGGCGCCAAAATTGTTGATCGTCTCGGCGCGGGTACAACCATCATCGACCTCGGCGCGGGGTAAGTTCCAGAATGATCTGTAACAGAGGTGCCTGAGCTGGACATGTTGCTGACTGACGGACTCCCGACTGAAGCGATACCCGAAAGGTTGAACATCTGTTGGCCGCGTTCGAATCGGCCAGGAAACCCGCAACGTATCTTGCCCTAGACATCTCGAAGGCCTCTTTGGCCCACAACATTGCGTACTTGGTGGATAAGCATCCCATGCCCGACTCGATGGTCGACTGCGTTGGATTGTGGGGGACCTTTCAGGACGGTAAGGAGTACGTTGACGATATTGAAACGCCTCGCCTCTTTGTATCGCTGGGTTCAGTCCTCTGTAATGATCCATGGCTGCAAGCACTGAATCACCTGAAGTACTGGGCACAAGGCATGAGACCACACGATCTGCTCTTAGTCGGAATGGACGGTCATTTGCTCCCCAGCGACGAGGCCAAAATCTGGGCAGCATACCATTCTCGGGACGACCTATATCGCAGCTTTTTTCTGAACGGCTTTGAGCACGCGAACCGCCTAGTGGGCGAGAAATGGTTTTGCGAACAGGACTGGGAGTTCCTGGCCCAGCTGGAGAAGGAGCCAACAACGCGTCATCGGTTCTTCTTCCGAGCGAAGCGTGATGTGGTGTTGAGAAAGCTTGGTCGAATCATTCAGGCTGGACAGGAACTTGATTGGTTTGATTCCCACAAGTACGGCGAGGACAGCGTCAGACTTATGTGCGCCAAGGCGGGCTTGACTGTCGTGGACGCCTGGCAAACGCCGAACTCACAATTTTGTAAGTCATACCGCCGTCGACACGCTGCAGAACCACGTGGCTGACCAAACGTGTTCAGTCCAGTACTTATTAAAGACCAAGGACAAGGAGGACCAGTGTGAAGACGCCGATAGTGCAGTGTCGGGTCTCTCCTAGAAGTTCGTGTCGGCTTCAAACACGCACGCACCGAGGGGGCGAACGCTTCCGGGCAGTTGCCGCGCGATTCGCACAGACTGGTAGATAGACCTGCTTTCGGTTTTCTTACGTTAAGCATAGCACTTCGTTTTCCCGGTCGGTAACTTCTGCGACAAGTTGTTCCCACCAGGCAAAGCGATGGCCTATGGGCTCAGCCTCGACGCTCGTTGACGTGGTAATCGCAATGACATTGTCGATCCACTGCCAAATACGCTGAAGCGCTTCATAGAGCGGTGGAACACTCTGGATAACATTAATAAGCGGACATTCTCATACAGGTCTCGGTCTTGGTGAAAAGCATACACTTCTGACGGGGGTGGAGACCACCTCGTCGAACCACGTCTTAGACGCCGCCCTGTGACTTGGTCTCGTCGCAAGCAGCCCCAGCAGGAAGACTGGGAACAGTGGCGCCTGTGCTGTGAACTGGAAGCCAGACGTTGGCATTACCTTGATGCAAGCTGCCAAATCGGACATTGTGGCCAGCACTTCAGGGTGACTTCGAGGCAATCTTTGGAGCCCACGTTAGCCGAGAAATGGGTTACTGGTATGCGAGACGCTTACCGTAGAACGCGGCATTGTAGGTAGATTATAGCCGTCAGTCTCCAAGCCTCGGCCGTCACATCCGTCATCTCGGCAGATGTGTCAATCTGGTAACCTGCGGGCATGCCACGCAGCCAATCTGCCACAGACGGTCCAGCCTTGGCACTCTTCCAGTCTTTGGATTCGCTGCTCCACTGTCTCATCTGCACCAACTCTTTCAAAAGGTACTGCGTGGTCATCGGCACGACTATGTTTTCCGGGTCTTGCTGCAGGCGTGCCGCACAATACGTGATTTGGCTCATGATATGCAGCAGCTTTTTGGAGAACCCACAGCCGCCGTGGATCTGGTACATGTCGCTCTCTGATCCATATAAAAGCCAGCCAAATCGAGAGGCTTCAGCTTCTGGATCGAATGTCGCAGGCGCTGGAAGTTCTGTCATAGGCTGGGCCAAAATCACGGCTCGACCGACGATAATCGATTGTGATATGCGAAGCGATGAGAGTTGCGCGTTGGAGCGCTTCCAAAACCGTGACCCTTGGTCTGTTGCCTGCAAGAACAATTCACCCTGTTGGAAGCCAGAAAGCCATCGAGGCATGGATGGCCTCGCAAGTCGACGCTCCGTCAACACAATCTAAGAAGCCCACCTGGTAAGTACGTGACCGAGCTGGCATCCCGCATGGGGCGCATCTTACATCCTGCATAGACAGAATCACCGCAATGGTGATGAGCTCGTTGGCTCGGCCTTCATTGGTTGTGGTAGCGGGATCAGCTAGGAGCGAGCTGAGCCGCGATTCAGCCTCAAAGAACCTCTCGTTGACGCGCTTGCGCACATCGTCCCTGGGCAAGTAGTCGTAGATATATATTCCAGCAAGACTTTGAATCGCAGCTCTGACACCGTCGCTCTTGTGCATCTGGGCAAAGTCTTTGAGCCATAAATTCGTTTCCTGGAGCACGCTCCTCCCTGGACACCAATTCTTGATGTCTGCTCGAGTCAGTGTCCGAACCCCAGACAATCGTGGCGGGAACTGTGCCACAGTAACAGCAATAGCATGAGGAGGGAGCGTGGTGGCAAAGGAGAATGCACATACAAAATGTCCAGAACTTCCTATCCGTTTGGTCCATTTTTGCCTCGTATCCGAAAAGTTTTGGAACCATTCTAGGGGCGCCCATAGGGGCAACGTCCGTTGAGAATTCAGCTGTCGATTGGGATAGTATTGGACTGAACCCTTCCGTTGGGCTGGGGCTGTGCTGTAGAAAGCCTGAGAAGTCGAAGCCATGGTAGTCGAGGTCTTGTACAAAGACGATAGCAGCGTTCGCTGTAGGCCCTGACACTGGCAAAGGGCCTACAGGGGTCAAGGACGTCCTCGGTGACTCAACTTCGGCGCCCGATCCCGTGGCCTCTGCGACATCGGGGACGTCTGAGATCGCCTGCACAGATGATGATCGTCGGGATTGCTTGTCCTTTGGCCAGTTAAACTTGATGTAACCGTTGACTTTGCCATCGAACGGGCGGTCGAATCGGCGCCTGTTGGCTTCCCCAAACCTGCCGAGACAGTCTTTGAAGGGGCTGATGAGACTATCGCGACTAGTAGGTCGGCGACTGTGGAATTTCGGCGGTTTGTAGGAAGAACTTGATACTGTCTCATTTGAGGAGGAAACAGCATAGCGCGGCCGCTTGTAAGCATGAGGACTGGGGCGCGTGAAGGGCAGTCGCGTCGTGGCTGAGGGGCCATCAACCTCTACATCGGTAATCGCTAGCGCTGAAAATTAGCTCCAGAGCTCGGTGGTGAATGATAATAGTGCCACGGTGCGAAATTCTGCTTCCCAAGGGCCAAGACAGTCCTAATGCAACGAGTGACTGACACATAGGAGGGGACGAAGGGCGGCAGGGCTCAGGGCAACGACGCGCGCCTTTTGGCTTCAGCTGTGTTCTAGCACGACAGTAAAGTGACCGCCGTGTCACGAGCCAGAGAAGAAGAACCCAAGCACAGTACGAAGGAAGTTGGCGACAGCAATGCCAGGATCCTTCTGACCGATGAGGGGGCACGAGGCTGCCGCCAGCCAAAAGTGTGATGCGAGGCGGTCGCTGACCGGTGTGGAGAACAATGGGAACGGTTGATAAGGTATGGGCGCGGCTAATTGTGATACGCAGGAAACGGGCCATGCAAGCCCGCATGGAATGATAGCGAATGGTGCCTTGAAGGGCAGTGGTGGTGCAAATGGAGGATGATGTGGGGAGGTGATGAATTGGGGAGCAGCGTACAGAATGAAGCATGACAGCAGCTTTTTCTATGTGCAGCACGGTGGTGATGGTGGACGGCGGCAAGACAGTTGACGAACACATTACTCACCTGATGATAGCGGCGTTTGATACTCGCTGTGTATAGTTGATGCCGATAGCGAAGGTGCGGGGAAGACGTCGAGACTGTTGAACGGGAGCGCATTTGACGGCTGCACGGCGACAAGCATTTGCGAAGCCATAGGTGCTGGAGATGACGATGGCCACTTCCACGAGCCGTCGAGCGCGGCATCGGGCCCAGTGGACCAAAGCGCTTGCAGATCCTCCCCAGGAGACACTGGTACCATCGTTATGGTCGTGGGAAGAGCGGCAGCATGCTCTTGGTGCGGTGGGGGATGAAGGTCGCGGCGTGGCAATTGAGCTTGCAGCACCTGGCCTTGGTGGTGATACCCAGGCAGTGAACGAGACGATGGTGAAGGTTCTGTTGTAGATATTGCCGGCGCGACAACTTCAGGAAGATGTCCCCGCAGCAAGGACGGATGCTGTTGGTGTTGTTGTTGCGGCGGCGGCTGGTGCTGCTGCTGCTGCTGCGGTTGTGTTTGCAGCGGTAGTGACGGAGGCCAGGACGCTGTCGGATCGCCAGAATGCAATGAGGAGGAGGCATGGGGATGAGAGTCGAGGCAGATTTGGTGGTGAACTGGGTTGGGACGGTGACGGTCTTGCGACGGCGCATCAAGCTTGATGCGCTTTGCAGGGCGGCCGTCCTCGATCAGTGGACCGCCCATGTGAGCGTCCTGATCGCGCCTCACCTGGCACCTGAGCTGCCCAAAACACACTGCCCACGGCTGGCAACGTGTGCACGCGCTGGTCGGACCAGCAATGCAGCCAGTGCAACCACGTCGTGTCTCTTTCACTGTGGCTTATGACGAGCCCAATGGTGCGGACCGGTGTGGGTACCCGGGCGGTGTAACAAGGCTGATGTGGCCCGGCTGGCAGTGACGAGTTTGACCGTTGACGGGCAAGCTGGTGAGGAGGCCAGCAAGGCTTCGATGCCGCGTCGTCCTGGAGCAGCAGTGCGACTGACCAAGCTCGCCGCTTGCAAGGGGTGATTTAGGCGCCGCAGCCTGCTTCCCGTTGCTCGAGGATGGCTGGCGAGATGCGCCTCGCGAGCAAGGTAGCCGGCTCAGCCTGCTAGGGACAGGATCGCTGCGGGCAGGAATAGCTGCGGACGTGTCCCGGCAGCCAGGTTCGAGGAAATTCGCTAGTGAGTTGGGCGCCTAGGCGAGTATGCGGTGCGCGCCAGAGACGGGGAGGCCGGCGGCCATCAGGCGAGCCTTCAGTGGTACCCAGTGATTGCACTGCTGGAGCTGTGCTAGATGGTAGGCGAGCGCCCAAGTTTGTGCGACAACGCAGAGACCGACAGGCGGCAGGAGTGGTGGTCCCAGGAATCGATGGTGGAGCTGGCTGGCTCAATCGGTGCTGGAGCGAATGCGATGCGTTTCCCCGGAGTCCAGTGCGTCGGCAAGCGCTAGACCAAACGGTCCGTGGCAGGACCGGGCAGAGGATCCTCGACTGCGTGGAGAGGGAGGGGGGCCGCAAGGGTGGAGGTGAGCGAGGGGCGGCCCGGGTGCGATAGTGCTTGCAGGGGCAGGTGAGAGGTGAAGGAGGAAAGGAGGAGGAAAGTGAAGAGAAGGGCGTGAGAAAAGAGAGAACAGATTACAGGCCTGGGAAGGCCGGCGGCGGGCGGCGGACGTTAAGTCCTGAGGGGAAAGGCAGGGAAAGAGCGACGGCGCTTCCGCTCAGAGACAAACGGAGCGCACACGAGGCAGTCAAGAGGGGACGGGCGGGGCCAGAGAAGACAGGTAAATGCCGGGGTGCGGCTTGTCGACGGCCGACGACCAGGACAGGATCTCGAGCGCCCAAGCCTCGACGGTCGTCGTCGTCGTCAACGGCGGACGAGTGGTAAAAACGGGATTCCACAGGCGCCCCGGAAAAAACGTGTTTGTCTTGTGTTTCGTGCAGCTGTTGTGGTCGCGAAAAGATGATGGGAGGACCCAGAAATCCGGGGAGAGTACCTGCATACATGTACGGAGTAGAGATGGAAAAGCGGCAGAGTTGGAACAGACAAAGAGGTCCCGCCTGCACCCTTGAACCCTCGGTGTAAACGAAAACACTGCAAAAAAAAACATGTCGATGGCGGCTGAGCTGGACCTGCTCCGAAAATCATCGCGATGCGGGTATCTCAGGCGGCCACCCATCCTATTGACCTCAACCCCTGGCAGACGCCCGTGGTCCAGATGCCCTCCTCATCCTCATCTCCATTCCTGTGAATACAGTACTGGCACAGGGCGAGACAGGGAGATCCCCGGCTCCCCCCCCGTCGCAACCACGCTTTCTTTTTCCCTTGCCTTTCCCTGGTCGCTAATAAGAGGCACTGACTGTACTTCAGCCATGTCTGTCCCGCTTCCCATTTCCATCCCGCACGCAGCACATTGTGTACATGTGTGATGCAAGCTCTGGTACGCAGAAAAGGCATCGTCTGTGCTGCAAAATACCGGGGACGAGCGGACATTGTGCAACCGGTGAGATGTACGAGACCTCGCTGGCAACTCGCAGACCAAAGGAATTGGGCATATCGCGAGGACGCGGCAGTAGTGTCCCCCAGTCCAGGTTTGTTTGCTGTCCCGGAGGCCAGGCCGCCATGGCGCGCGGTTGTGTTACCAGGCAGCCTCGTGGGCCACAGGGAGTTCATGGCGGCATGGCTTGTCCACAGCCACCGCTCTGGCTTACCACGGATATGCTTCTCGGGTTCGGTCCTATGTGCGCCGTTTGGGATCGCAACCGGCGGGCGGGAGCCCAGAAAGCACGCTTGTTCGTTTCATGAAACTCATCCGTCCGCTCAGTACCTTGCGATTGCTACAGAGGGTGGCTGGGCTCAGGCATCGATCACATCTGGGGACTAAACAGACGCAGCTGCTGGAATTACAAGTGCTCGCCCTTTGGAAGAAAGGGGGGGGGCTTCCATGGCCAGGTATCCGGGGCACCTCCGGTCCGCTGCGCCGCCAAAAAGCAACAACGGCCGACAGCCGCGACGAAACAGAAGAGCTGAACGGACGCACGAGGTCCGTTCCGGTTGGGGCATATGCACCGACGTCCAGTGGCACGGGAGCAGACCGTTTGAGCGAGATCAGCCAATCAAAGGCTCACTTCAAAGATGCCTGCCCTCGATTCGATTTCTCCATGGTCTTGGTTTCTTGCATCGACGGGCCTGCCTCGCCTCTGGCCGCTTCTGCGCCTGCTCCTGTGTTGTGCTGGATCCCCCCGACACTCCCCCGTGACTTGATTCGTGAACCTGTACCTAGTACCCCGCCCTACCAAAATCGCCAGCATGCCGAGGCGGGTGAGTGCACGGGCACCCAGATGCCAACCAGCCAGCAGCATTGAAGATTGCTTTGCCATGGCGGGGGGGAAAGGGCGGGGGGGGGGGGGGGGGGGGGGGGGGGGCGGGTGGAGGGGGTCAGGGCCCTCCGTTTCATACGGTACCTGCCTCAGTGCTGGGCCAACAGTATCTGAGGTAGGTACCTTACTACTGCCACACAGTGCAGGTATTCGCAGTGGTGTGCCAGAGTGCGGCCGCTAACGCACGCGCACCCGCGGCAGCACGGCATCCGTGGGGCCACCATCGCTGCCCGTCCACTTGACGTTCCTTCCCCTGCCTTGCCTTGCCTTGCTTTGCCTTGCCTTGCCTTGCCTTGCCTTGCCTTGCCTGCCTGCCTTCTTTACGTTAGGTACGTCCTGCGCGACAGGGACCAGAATGGCGGCACCGCCCGCCCGCCGGGCTGAGTGAGTGCCAGCCATCCAATCCAGCCTTTTGAGACTCACCAGTCCGGATTGGTTGGGCCCTTGCTAGTCTTGTTGTCTCTTATCTCGTTGGCCGTGTTGCATTGTGCAGAGTTCCTCCATATTCCTTCCCCGCCAGTCCAAGTTGGCTCTTGCTGTGTGTGACTGCGTGGTCTGTCACCTTTGGCGGCTTTCCGTCACCTTTTGCCCCCCAGCCAGATGCTGCTTTTCTGCGGTTTGTCTTGCCTCTGGACTGGCTTCTTCACGACACTTACGAATAGAATCAGAATCCACAAAACCGCTGACAGGTACTCCGTAGTCGGGCAAGGCAAGCAATAAAGCGGGCGAATGGGGACCGTAGCAAGGCGCGCTCATCCTCTACATAACTGTCTGTCTGTCTGGCTTGCTTTGGCGGCACGGCGCTTCCATCGTACAATACCTCACGCTCCCGCTCGTCGCCCGCCGCCCCAACGCCCACTGAGCCGCCGTCAAATTTGCCGCACACTCGCGCCTAGTGGTCAGCAAGCATCCATCCATCCCGCCGTCTTCGCAAGGTACCGTACGTACGATACCTGTACGGACGGCCCTGCTAGGTACGGCCCCCCGGGGGGCAAGACAGGCAGGCAGGCAGGCAGGAGGCAGGCAGGCACTGGGTGGTCATTCCTTCTGAGGGTCTGGTTCAGTCCGTCCGTCCCATCACTGCCGCGGCCTCTGCCAGAACCCATTCCCTACTGCGGCTGTCTTTCTTGTTTCTTCTCCCTTCCAACCTCGTCGCGCTCTGCATCTGCTGTCCCCATCTGCCCGTCCCTTAGCCCCCTCTTCGCGCCGCCCGCCCTTGACCCGGGTCCTGGACGCAGGCAGGATTGTTCACTAAACACAGAATTGTCAAATTTCCCTTGTCCCGGTCCGTCGACGACTCCCACCCCCTCCCCCCGTCGTGCTTGTGGTCGGTCGTGCGCCGGCCGCCTGGAGCAAGCCGTCTGTTTGCTGCGTACCGTCTCCTTTTCGACCACGGGACAACTGGTGTGCGGAGCCTTCCGTGCTTCTCGTACGTACGAAGTACCTACCCGGCCGAGCCACAGGGGCAGTCGGTCGGTCGGTCGGTCGTCAGACGATCCGGACCGGACAGCGTTGGCGCCGTCCAAACAGCCAGCCATTCCTCGTCGGACTTTAGGGCCCGAGTCACTGTGGTGGCGGGTTTTGCCACTGCACGTCCGCTCCCAGTACCTTACGTTACCCCGCTGCCCGAGGCGGTCCACATTCAACCTCGCAGCCCACCAACAAGGCCTCAGTCACAGTGTCTGTCTGCCGGCCCGTCACCCGCCACGAACAGCGCCAACCACAGGCACCTGTTTGGGCCGCCCTGGAGCGCCAAACCTCCTGCTACGTGGGTTTGGCCATTTGCTGCCGACCATCCATTCACCAACACCCAAGGGCACACGGCGTCGTCGTCGTCGGCGCAGCCTGCCAGGTCGCGCGCCACTGACTGGACTTGGCGCTCACTCGCCTGGCCGCATCTGAGCAACCTGGCTACTACATCATCCTCGCAACGCGGCTATTAGGCCACCAAGACGCCGGCAGCCGCCTCGTGCACCGTTCTGTGAGCGAGGCGTCTTCCGCGAGGCCAGGGCGGCCCATGTCGTGCCCTGCCTCATCTTGCCCCGTTGTCCACAGAAGGCAGGTTGGGTCATGAACCCCAGGCCACGGCTCTGTTGACGACGTTGTTAACCCGCTTCGCTTTGGCTGGTGCCTGCGTGTCAGATCGCCGAGTACTTCATACCAAAATTCTGGACTAATTAATAGTTGTTAATTGCGCGGCCATGTCGATGCCTCCCGCGTCGAGCGTCTTCGACTCAGGGCTCGACGGATTCTCGTCGCCCTACCTCGATGAAATCGTTCGCAACAGTATTAGCCATGCCATGGACACATTGGATATAAGCGCACCCTCTCCGGGTCCGCCAAGCGCCAGTGACTTACTCAACGACATGGGAGATTATTGCTCTCGCACGGCCATGATGTGGGCCTTGGTTACCGAAAACCTTTTGAAAGGGCCTCATCTGGAGCAGGCCGCGAGAAGGGCTCACGAGCGATCCTGCACTGATAGTGGCATGTCAGACCTGTCCGAGGTTGCGCGAATAGACGTGGACATTGCTCGCCTCCGGTATGATTCCTTCGCTCTTCCCCACATGTCCAACTTTGGCCAAGCTTCACACCCCATAGACAAGGAACGGTCGAGAGAAGAACCCTTTACTGCCATATTGAACGCACGATCCTCTCGTACGCCGACTGCGCGCTAACCCCCTTGGACAGCAAAATCAGGGATCTGAGTATTGAGTTTTCACATCAAGTCCAGGCTACGTGGCGGCCGCAAACTCCTACCATGAGCTCGCCGCCAAGGTCGCAGGCTGCTTCCATCTCGCCATTTCTTGACACCAAGATGTCTTTAGCTGGCAAATCATTGTCGATCTCTAGCGAAGGAGAGTCTCGTGCCTTCAAGGCCCGCAAACTGCTCCCCGACAGTCATGCACAGAGTCAGACAGACTTGGGCCAAAGGTCTGACGAGTCGGACGAATCTGACGACGAGCTCTTCCTTGACATCGACATGGATGCGCTGCGACAACGAGGCAAGGGGACTTACTCATGTCCAAAGGGAACCCGGTGTAAGAAGGGCGGAGTCGACAAGGAAGGAAACTTGATCATTTTCGATCGGAATTCCTCGTTTGCGTACGTTACCGCTCAGGCTCTGCCTTCATGATCTCGCTCTGCCCGGCGCGTCCTCGGAGCCGCGGCCCGGAATCGAATAAACCGCCATTGCTCCATGCTGACGGATGAGCACAGGCAGCACTGCAACAAGCATCGGAAGCCATGGCGGTGTGACATTGCCGGATGTCCAAATCCGCCCAAGAAGCGCCGGTTTGCTCGTCGAGACGGCCTAGAAAGGCACAAAGCCACGGTCAAGCACTACGTCGTGACGTAGACCGCGAGCGTGGAAGCGCGACTTCTTTCGTCGCGGCAGTTGAAAGAGCATCGGGCCTACCCTGGCTCCTTTTATCTGCAGAAGACCATCCAAAGCCACAACAGAACACGAGGGTGAATTCGGGAGGGGCCGTACGTGGCACATGTGGGTCGTCATTGGCTCCAGTTCTTGACCGGCCTGCTGCGATGGTTCATCCGAGGAACCTTGCTGCGGGGACTGCAGGAGTCGGTGTGAAATAAAGGCCCCAACAGCAGGCTCACACCCGATGATACGTCGTCCATTGTCATGGGGTCAACTCGGGCATCCGTGCAAGTCTATAACGCGCATGCGTTTCGACCTTGATTCCCTGGCCGAGGGCCCACTAAGAAAGCGTCTCAAGGCCAGGTGTCACACGCACGGTGGTGAGTGGTGACATCCTTTTGAGCAGGACTGTAACGACGTTATAAATGTTGGGGTTTTGGGCCATGATAGCAGTGACCCCTAATCTCCGGAAGGGGGATCGGAGATATTTATTCGGTGTTCCTGATACTACGTGTTGAGGGGTGTATTACGCTGAGAGGGGTAAGGGGTGCGGCCCGATGAATACGGACGAGCCGTGTGATAATGAACAAACCAAAAAAAGTACGCTTGAGCGGATGATGTCAGATGGTCTTTTGGCTTTCCTCATGTGTTCCACATCCACTCATGGTCGCAAGAATGGCAATACGTACTACAACTACTAAGTTAGTACGGAATTTCTCCGCCTTCTCCACCCGCAAGATCCTTGACCGGTGCAGCGGACAGTGATGTGTTTCGAGGTTGACGACATTCGCCCACTGTCAGAACTGCTTCTTCTCCGCGCTTGCGGCGCAGAGAAAAAAGAGTCAGGCGGATGCGCATCGTGGCATATGGCTGGTGCTTTGATGTTCTTTCACCGCCCCAAGGAGGATGCAGCGTCTCATTTCACCGGATGCAGGGTCAGACCGCCCACACCCTCCCAGCGTTCATGGTTTGCTCGCGGGTGACCCAGGAAGTCGGTCGAGAGGGAGCGGGATGGTACTATACTACTACTACTACTACTACTACTAGTATGCAAGTACTACCACGACGATGACGACGACGACGTCCGCCCGACACACCGGTGGTTTCCCACGCGGATGGGTACCTTGATGTGTTGGCTTGGCCTGCCTGGGCGAGGGGCGGGCTAATCGCAAGCAGCATGCTCATGCCGTGCCGTGCCAGTCACACACACACACACACACACATCCACCTCCTTGATCACAACATCGCCTTTGAGGATCTGGAGGGTCTCATCTCCGGCCCCTGGACTTGTCGGGTCGCTTGGGGCCTGGCTCAGAGACATTCATACTAGTAGCACTGCTGGTCTGGACGGGCCCCTGATGCGGTCGGCATGGGCCGGAACATGTACATACATACGGCGGTGTGTGTAGCCCGAAACACACCAGGAAAGAAAGTGAGGTTGGACTCGCAGACCGCTCATCGTCATTCATCGTCGTCTTTTCCTTCAGCCCTAGCGTGCAAGTCGCGAAGGCGAGGGGCTGCAGAGCGAGCACTCGTACCTCCCCATCCTAATACGCCAACCGGCAAAGGACGGGTCTATAGCACTCTGTTCGGTGCCGTCGGGGCCATGAGCGTGAGGGACATGGAACAGGGGGGGCCTTCTCGGGAACAGTCCCACGGACAACACCGGCGGAACCCTCGATTGGACTCACACAGCCTGTTCCAACGGCGAGGGGAGTTCTAGAAGCCCGGTAAGCATTCAACGCCACAGGGTCGTTTCCCGTGATCAACCTTGGGTATCAGATGGCCCCCGTGGTGTCTCTAAAACCCCCCTCCCCGCCTCTCCTCCCTCGGTTGTGCCCCTCCAGCCTTGTGGTCAGGCGTCACCGGTGTGGGATGTCAACAGGCGTCCAACAACGGGGCCACTGGCACGGGAGCCATCGGGTGCCACCCGGGGGGGGGGGGGCGGCTTGGGCGGGTAACCAAGCGCCAGGTACGTGGAACCCCGTCATCCCATCAGGCTGGGTTGGGGCTGACCGATGCGGGATGCCTAACCCGGCGGTGCTTCCGCTAGTCCGTATCGCGCAAAGCGTCAAGGTAGCTCGATGGGGGCGGTGACGGCCCGGGCGACGGAAGGGCTGGCCTTTCCTCATATGTGGGGGGGTTTGATGGCGGCAACGATGTGATGACCTGCAGATCGAGGTCTGCGGTGTGTGCTCACCAACAATCGGGTGCAAGCGACGGCTGGCATTGTTCCGTATTACACGATGCGCGTAAAAGTCGGTATCACCCGTGGCGGTGGGCGGTTGCGCGAGCTTGGATGTTTGCTCGAAGGAATCTTTGACAGTGTAGCACGAGCCGAGCAACGGCCCTGGGCACAGGTCACGTCATCGACGCCGAGCCCCTCGGCATCGGAAACTGACCTGTGAACGAACCGTGCCGTATCTACACGGCACGGGATGCCTTGCGCCACTGTGCAGGAGGATTGGGATCTCGCAGCGCTGCAACAGGCACGGCCGTGCCTTGCGAGGAACCGCGAGAAGCGCCGACAGCTTCCTACCCTGGATCGTGAGGCCTTGCAGGACAACAGCCATTATCATCGGGATTCAAAGAGGGGTGCGCCACCGAGACTCTCGAGGGGAGAGGGCCGGCTGTTGTTGGCGCCAATGGGAACAGCACCGAGCGGACGCCGGCAAAAGCTTTGACGCAATGCTTCGCCATCGCCGATAGGCGAGCAACATTTCATGTTGCGCGAGTGTCAGTTTGCTCCCAACGCAGGCCGGTCCAAGCCGTTGATCGCCGAAGTCCTCATCGTGGTGCTGCTAGCGGCCAAGTAAACGTTGAAGTGCACATCGCAGCAAACCATTTTGCATTGCGGCCCCTGTACAGGGAGCCGCAAGTCCTTGACCCTTGTGGCATGATTGGGCCACCACCATCAATCCTGTGGAACGCGGGCGTCACGAAAGGAAAGACAAGAAGGGAGTTGCCCGCAGGATCGGATCTCAGCCAGTGTGCTCCAATGAGGGTGAGGAGGGGTGGCGACGATCTCTCACCGTCGTAAAAGCCCTGCGACCACCATCGACGGTCGGTTCATTGTGGCCACGTCGTGGGGAGGGAGGGACGGGTACTTTTGCTTTCGCGGTGTCGGCAAATATGCGTGCGTGCGTGTGTGCCTGGGCCGCCAAGGCCGGTCGGTCAAGATCCCCCCAACCCACGGCCACGTCGCCGTCGCACGTAGATGGGCTGCCAGCTAAGCATCAGTCGACGACTTGCCTTTGTGCGTGCTGCTGCGGCATTCGTCGTCGACAACCACGGAGACCACCCACCCACCAGGCCAGGGCGAGGGATAGGTGGTCGAGGTTGGAGCCCGAAGATCCTCGTCGTCGTGCACGTGGCCACGTTCAGGTGCGGCCCTAAAGCAGGACGACAGAGCCGTGGACCACCGAGGAAACACGACGAGCGGCGAGGCTAAGGCCCCAAGGGGTGTCAGCCGCCTGGGCGGGTAGATAGTACTGTACTTGGTTAGGTGGTTTCGTCATGATGACTGCTGCTGCTGTCGAGCCAGGTGAGAGCAAACTGCCGCTTCCATGGAGAGAGAGGCCCAGGAGGTTGAGTCGAGATCCATGGAGGCGCTGAATCATGGCCACATTGCACCCCTGGAGCCAATGGCGCGAAGGTGTCTATCCGGTAGATGTGAGAAGAGCGCCAGGCCGATGTGATCGACTGGTGATAGAGAGGGGTGGGCGGTCAGTCAACGAATGGATGTGGCCGAGATCCGAACGACACGAGGTGCGCCCACCCGTGGCCCAGAGGCAACCTGGCCTGCGGGGACCGACGACTGAAAACGAGGATCGCGAGATTCTTCGGGCCTGGGCACTCCAGGCACGAGCCACAGTTGGGGGGGAGGGGGGAAGGGGAGGGGAGGAGTCGCTGTGGCCGTGAGTGACAATGGATGGCTGGAGATATTTTTTTTCGCCTTTCATATGGTACCTTTAGGTTGGAGGTTAGTGGTTAGTTGGAACCTAAGGTACTAACTGACCATGGGGAAGTCGCCATGGAGGTCGAGGACTGGCAGACGCTAATGCAAGGCGGCGCTCCGGAAGACGCCCCTTCTGAACGCGGTCCCCCGAACGCACTGTACACGCAAGGTACCTCCTTCTTATGTATGTACGTCTCGCAAGCCAGTGCCTGTCAGGGACAAGCCAAGCCGTTCATCGGCCAGGTTCCTTTTTTATTTCTTTATCCCCGGCGGCAGCCCCTCCAGCACCTCATTACTTTCCCCATGACATGACATGACATGACATGACTCTTTCCTTTGGCCATCGTGTCGTGCCCGCGGGAAGCGGAGGGGCCAGGAGAGCTCGAGCCGTGCACCGACGCACAGCCAGGGCGGGCGACTCCATTCCCAGCCGCTGATCTTCGGGCCTCTGATTGGGCTTTGGCCCAGGCTGGCCTGGCTTTCTTGTCTCGCCGTCCTCTCTTTTCTCTCTTCTCACACCCGTCTGTGGCGATGTCGCCCGGCAGCTCCCGTCTCCCTCGATCCAGTCAGTCAATCAGTCCCTCTACCTACGTATTTGTCCTTTGACCGACCGAGGGCGAGGCCCGAGGCCGGCGTCAAGGCGGAAATGGTTCCATCGTCAGCCGCCTCCACGGCCGCCGGCCTGCGTGCCAGGGTCCAAATGCAAGGCATGCGGCAGGCAGTCTGCTGCGGACGGACTCTTGAAGCAAACGCAGTGCCACGAATGCACTCGGCCAGCATCCTGGCGACACCGCACCGAGTTTGAGCAAGGCCAGTGCCTCATGGGTGGTGACGCCTGACGTATGTGGTCGGGGAATGACAGGGCTTGACAGGCACCCGCTCTGGCTCGAGTCCAAGACGCCCCTACGTACCAAGTAACGTGGTCGAGGGAAGTGGTGGCGCGAAAGATATCGGCACCCAAGGTTAGTAGTCATATGCAGAGCCGTGCGCCAGGGAAAGCAAGCCCGGTCGACGGGCTTCACCGACAATCCCTCCCCATGCGCCGACTCGACGATGGTCGAGGTGCCAGCTGAGCCAAGAGTAATCATACTCGCCTCCTCCCCTTGACGAGCACCCTGCCTCGTGCATTGTCCCCCTTGGCAGCACGTCGTACTATGTATCGTCAACACGGAGCTTCCGGATGGTCACACAGCAACGCTCTGTCTCGGCAAGGGACAACTGGCGTCGCTGGGTGTTCTTGCGTGGCCCGACAGGCCGTCCAACCAGCCTTGTTTGCCAGCTCCTGGGCTTCCAACTGCCGATGCACCAACTCTTTACAGCATGACGGGTGGTTCCAAGTGGAAGCGCTGGCCGTCTCGGTGGTATGGGGGAGAGGTGGTTGTTCTGAACAGCGAAGCAACTGGCCATCCGAACATGTAAAAAAAATTATTCCCCACAGTGAGTGGTGGTGCGGCGTGCGCCATGTGCACCTCACCATCTCTCTCTCGCTCTCTGACCGGGGTTAATACTGTAGTAGACGCAAGCGCTCGCTGTCCAAGAGACGACAAACTCCAGTAACGGAGCATCTGCCCATTGGACGGACACGACGAGACGAGACCCTGTTGTTTGTTTGTTAGCCTCGTCTTGAACTTTGCTGGGCTCCCCCGGCCGGACCTCGCTCAGCTGTGCCACTGTGATCCGTCGGCTTGTTCTCTCACCTGTTGTTGTTGTTGTCTCGTCTATGGGGCATGGACCGTCGAGTCAACAACTCGTTTGCCGCCCCGGCTCTGGCGCTGGCTGCCCGTGGTGCCCGAGAGGGCAAAAAAGGTTTCCACTAACAGGCAGCCAACAACGTTAGTTGAAAGGGCGAAAACGAAGTTAGCTGCGCTGGATTGTGAAACTTGCCCTCGCCGTCTCCAACACGCCCCCCCCCCCCCCTCTCCCCCGGGCCAGCTGCCATCGATCAGACTCCAAGATCCATCGTCTCACTGGTTGCCCCCGCTCATCATGTCCATGAGCAGCCGGTCCGAATAGTCGAAAATGGAGTGCGTCTACGCAGCTTCCAACCGAACGTTACTACTCTGCTCCACTCCATTTTTTTTCCCTTTCGTCAGAGTGAGCCTTTGTTTGGCCCCTCGCCTTTTCTCTCCCCAGAAAAAGGTCCCCACCACACACCGCAGGGGTGGGAACAGACGCGACAGGAGGATCCCTTTTCTCGGGATGAGACATCTGCTTGGACTGACACGTCAATCTCCTCCCAGGTTCCTCGACGGACGAGCCCGCCTCGGAGGCTGCGGCCGCGATGCGCATGCTGATGCCGCCGCGCCGGCGGGGGGGGGCACTGCCGCTCAGTCTCCAAGGACAGGGCCTGTTGAACATGGCTCTGGCGGCGGCGGCGGCGGGACAAGAGGCGACCGGGCCGGCGGGAGCTCACTCTAGCAAGCACCTTTTGGTACGCACGGCCGGCCACCCGAGTGAGCCAGCTACTGGCAGCCACCTAGCATTGCCACAAGGCAATAGTACGGTACGGTACGGTACGGTACGGTACGGTAAGGCACTGTACTCGCACTCACGTACGAAGTTACTTGCTCGGTAGCCCAACCTAATGGGTGAAGAGTAATCCTTTTTGCTCTTTTCTCACATCGCGGTGGGACGTTCCATGCCTGCCCACCCGGCCGGCCACCGGGGCTTGGCCTGCTCGGCCGGCGCCCGCGCGCACGCGCATGGGGGTCAGTCAACACAGACGCATGCTCGTCCGTAGCTCGTACTATCGCTTGCTTTGCTTCGATACGCGATGCCTGGGATTCTGGAAGTGCTGCCCACCCCCAGCAAGCAGGCACAGGACCACGGCGTCCGTCCGCTCCCGGCAACGGACATGGCGGAACTGCCACCAGGCACAGACACCACCTCCTTCACGGCAGTCGCAAAGTATAAAGTCCCAACCAGCGCCCAACTCTTGCCCTCCCTTGGACCCGCGATCCGAGAGACTTTTTTTGCAATTTTTTCTTCTTTTCACTAGGCACGCCCAAGGAGTGGAATGCATGTCTTATCAGATCCAAACCCATCCTTGACGCTGCCATTGACCTCGATTTTACTTGCGACGTCGTTGTTGTCGTCGTTGCCGTAACCTCCTCCGGTTTAGGACACCGCTACCCACAGGTATTCTTTGCGACTTACACCGCCCGCCGCCTTCAGCGACCTTGACGTCTTGTCTTGGCAACCAACCAACCCCCATCCATCTGCTTGGACTTGCTCATCGTGCTTGTCGCCTGCTCGCCCCTTCCGAGATTAAAGAAGCGAAAACAAGAAAACCAAAAAGAAAGACAACCGCCAACAATTACCAACAGGTGGTGCGACGAAACGGAATACCTAGCCACACTCAACTACGGCGGCGACCCGACTCGAAAGCAGCCCCGTCGCCGCAACAACCGCTCCTCGTCCCCCCGTCCAGCGGAGGGAGTCATTGCGATAAGAGCCGACTATTCACCATGACCTCGTATCTCATCATCGGCGCGGGCAACTTTGGCGCCGCGACGGCGCTTACGCTTGCCCGGCGCGGCGAAGCGTCCAGGATCGTTCTCGTGGACACGGCCGCGTTCCCGAACCCGCGAGCGGCCTCGCACGATGTCAACAAGATTGTGCGCGACGACTACCCAGACAAGCTCTACATGCGCATGCTCATCAAGGCCATGCCGAAGTGGCGGACAGACAGCCTGTATAGCCCGTACTACCACGAGGTTGGCATGCTGAGGGCGGATTCGTCCAACTTTGGTGAGGAGAGCATGGCGGCATACAGGGACATGGGTGTTGCCAACGACTCCGAGTTCCTCCCCGTCGACGAGGTGCGGCGACGCTGGAACGGCGCCTTCGCCACGGCCAACTTTGACGGGCTCGACAAGGTGCTCTACAACCCCACTGTGGGGTTTGCGGAGGCTGACAAGGCGCTCGGGGCCGTGGTGCAGGAGGCGGTTGACGAGGGGGTCGAGTACGTCCTCGGGGTGATGAAGCACCTCAACTTTGGGTCCAATGGGGCGTGCACGGGCATCACGCTGGAGACGGGCGAGGTGCTGCAGGCTGACAAGATCCTGCTGGCAACTGGGGCTCGAACGGCGGCACTGCTGGCGCAGAGCGCGCCGGACAACAAGCAGATGCATGCCGGCGAGCGGGTGGTGGCGACGGGAGCCGTCAGCTTCTACGCGAAGCTCTACGGCGAGCAGAAGGACAGGTTTGCGTCAATCCCGGTGCTCAAGAACTGCCTCCCGCAGGTCAAAGGTACGTTGAAAGAAAGAAACAACGAAACATGAGGGGTCGGTGGACGCGCGCAGTAGCTGACCGGGCCACGGTTATCTGCAGGCGAGGGCATGTCGATTCTCCGCGACGGCACCATCAAGTTCAATTGCGACATGTGCTTCACCAACTACGTCACTTGCCCGCAGACCGGTCAACGCATGTCGGTGGCGCCAGACCAAAACGTCTTCAACGTGTGGACGGGCCCCAAGTTCATCAACTTCTTCCAGGAGCGCGCCCGCCGCACCATCGACGGCCTCTACGGCAAGGAAGTGGAGGACATTGCCATTGACGCCTATCGGATGTGCTGGTACGTCACGAGCCCGCTGCTGCTGCTGCTGCTGCTGCTACTGCCACGGGCTGCAGCCAGCCCTCTTCCTCACCGAGTCCCCCCTTTCCCCCGCGCTGGCCTGGCCTGGCCTGGCCCAGCCCGGCCCCCTTTCCCTTTCCCTTTCCTATCCCATCCCATCCCATCCTATCCTATCCCGCCATGTCTGCCCAACATGCCACCCACGCACGCACGCACGCTGGCCGGGCTGAGGCCAGGACCAATCGAATCGGCGACGCTGACATGTTCGCGCGGCGGGCTTGATAGGGACGCATCGACCCCGACACACGATTTCCTCATCACGCAGCATCCGCACTGCCAAGGCCTCTACGTGGCCACGGGCGGCTCGTTCCACGGCTGGAAGTTCCTGCCTGTGATTGGAGACTACGTCGCCGACATGATGCAGGGCAGCCTGGACGCAGACTACGCAGACCGTTGGGCATGGGACAAGAAGGGCGGTGATGGCCACTCCGCCAACCCAACGTACCAGGTTGTCGGAGACCTGCAGGACTGGATCTCGTGACCCCCGGTCCTGTTCTTCGAGTTGTTGATGTTGTTGCCGTTGTTGCGGCTTGCCTGGCGCTCTTCCGCTCACGTGGCGCCGGTAAAGATTCACATTACCCAGCCATGTCAAGCAAGCCACCAATGACTGGCAACCAAGAGAGAGCGAGAGGGGATGTGGGCCGATGACGCCATGAAAAAACCATGAAAATGAAGCATCCAAAAAAAAGAAGAGAGAAAGACCCTGATCAGACAGGGACTGGTTCCGACTGTGCAAACGGGGTCAGGAGTTATTTGCTGGTTGCCTCTTTCGACTCAACCTTTTATCATTTTCTTTCCTTACTTGGGTTACTTTTGCTCTCCCCCTCCGGCATTTACATTTCGCAGTTTCACGACGACCCTCCGCCTTTTGATATTCCTTCTCTTGGTTTAATCAAGAGCATCCTTACATCTTCTTCGTTCCCATTTCTTTCAGTCGATTTTCTACGGAGTTGTGCGATCGCCGAGCATTTCACGGGATGGGGTGTTTTGATAGACATTTCGAGAAGGCCGAGGCTGGAGGACAGACAGCAGGGGGGTAGGGCTGACAAGGCGGGCCTGGGCTTGAACGAGCTGTGGGAGGGAGGGCTTTCTCTCTCTCCCTCTCTCTCCCTCTCTCTCTCTCTCTCTCCCCGGTACGACACTCTCTTTTGGTAGAATCTGAGTGTTCCAATCACAAATCTCGTGGCCATGACTGAAGCTCCTCCCCTTGCGTGCCATGATGCGGGCGGGCATTTTTGTGTAGCCTTTCATATCCGCCCAGGGAAACTCCGGCGGAACCTGGCCGTCAAGTGTTCCTACCCCCCTCCCCCAAAGGGCAGTCAGTCAGTTGTTCTCTCGACCTTGTCGCCGTGATACGCGCCAGGATGGGAATACAACAGGAGGGAGTCAGTATCGACGTCCCAGCAGTGTGCTCTGTCGCACGCATGCACGGTAGCCGAGAGGGTCTGACCGAGCTCCCGGACGACGACTTGCAGCTGTCACGGCATACCGTGCAGTGCTGCACTGTACCGCTTTTCACCAACCCACAGTAACATTTCATCTCCCCTGCCCCGTACGAGAGCCGGACGCTGACACCACGATTTGAAGCTCGACGCTCCGAAAGCTCGCTGTTTTTTTGCCTTGCCTTCACCCCCCGGCCGGCCTTGCACCTCGCCCGCTGCCTGACGGATTACGACTTCCGGAGAGGCGTCCGAGTTCGACTAAGCGGGGGAAAGCCCCGAAGCCGGGCGTTGATCTCCATGGGCCGCGTGTGCAGTTGAACAGACCGGGCAGCCTCTCCTTGACTACGTACGACAGGACCTGCGACCTGGAGTTGATCGCGCGCTGTGACACACGGTGACAATGTCCCGATGCAGTAGCAACAAGGAGACAAATGTGTGTGCAAGAAGGCAGGTAGGTACAAGGGGGGAGAAGAGGGAACATGAGCCCAAACGAGCGGCAGGTCGTGAACTTGGGGCCATGTCCCCAGGGCAGACAGTGCAAATTATTTCCAATTCCCCCCCTTCTCATCACCTGACGACGGGCTCTCATATTTTTCCGACCTTTATCGAGAAGGAAAATGGAATCTCCGCTGTCAAGCCCGTCACCAGTCTCCTGCCCGGCAAACAATGTGGTTCTGCGAGTCCGCCGGAGAAGGCTTTTTTGTGTGTAGGTAGAACATGACATGGATAACGTGGGTAAACAAGACGTGTCAGATCTGACGAGTAACCTTTTATGCGAACAGGGTAGCGATGGAGCGGTCGCATGCGTCCAAGGTAGCGGGAAGCCTTCCATGAGGAGCGGGAGCGAATAATGGCCATTGTTCTAGGTGCCATGCACGACGAAGGCAGCCCAATGAAGGGAAGGGTGTCGTCGACGTGCGGAATTTATTAATCTTCAGGATGCCCCCATGCAGGACATGCCGCAAAGGTATAGAGGGAAGAGGGGGGGGGGGTCTGGTAGCAAGTACTTTGTGCGTAGCCACCGCCTGCGGTCTGATGCGGCCTCACAATTTTGTTATCTGGTGTGGCCGCTCCGGAGAGTATGCAACGACATCGCGACACCCCTGCTGACTCGGGAGCCAAGGGTCCCGAAATCCTTCAGAGCCGGGTTCAGCAGATCTCTGACCGGTTGATTGATTGTGCCGCTGAGATATCTTGCCGAGAAATGGGGCCCCGAAACCGGTGAAGTCTGACGGCCATTTCTCACCGGCATCAAAACCGTCATCATTCGCAAAGAGAGAGAGGGTCCACCATCCTCCCATAGCGGGGTGTCCGTCGGCGGCAGGCGGAGGGCGGCGGACGAAAAGAGCCAGGTACGCATGAGAGAAGAGAGATGATGGGGGGAGAGGAAACGTTGGGGCGGAGGGATGTCTCCCGGCATAATATCAGGGCAAGCGTCTTGTGCGACGCAAGCCATGAATGGGCTCCCCAATCGCATATTGCCTACTTCGTACATACAGTACATCCCACACGTGCCCCGTAAGTTAGTTTCTTGCGTCGGGGCAATGAAACAGAACCTGGATGGATGGGGTCTCGGCTGTTGCCATTACGTATGCCAGGACAACGTCCCTGCACGCCTGCCTGTCTTGGGCGGCGCTCGCTGGGACGTGAGAAGTGAGGTACGTAGTAATGGTTTGGGGGGGTTTTTTTTTTGGTTTTTTTCTTTTTGCTTGTCTCGCTCCTTTTCCTCAACGTCCTTCTTCTTTGGCTGCCACTCACCTCCATCCAGGCATGCATCATCATCATCATCATCATCATCATCATCATCATCATCATCATCATCATCCTCCGCCGAAGGGTGTCTCAGGTACCGGATACTTTGGTTACTACGACCGATGCCACTCCACAACAGGGGAGGGGGAGGGGCAGGAGGAAGAGGATCTACCCGCCCGGACTACACATGCAGCGGGTCGTGAGCCGTGACAGCGGCAGCTGCCGAGCAAGCAAGCAAGGTTCATGTTGGGCGCGGACACACCACCACCACCCCTGCCCGCCCACCCGTCTGCCTGCCTGCTGGCCAATGCATGGGTCATTCAACGGTGTTGACTCGGGGGAGCCGCCAACCCGCCGTTTGCTGATCATGGTACCTGAGTTTGCGGCGCAGCCTTTTTTTTTTTTTATATGATGATGAGAGAGGCCTCGATCTGCCCCGCATGCTCCAGACGTGTGATTTGATGCCGGAGATGCGGACGATGAGCTGGCGAGGCGTTGCCCTCTTCACCGACGAGCACGATAACACGTCGCACGTCTTACTATCCACATACCAAGTTACTTCTTCGTACGTTGGTCGTGCGGGCGGGCGCCCATAGACGTGGTCATTTCAGGTCTCACCTGCCCTGTTTGTTGTTCGTCGCACGTCGTGAATCCCCTGCCAGACCTTTACACGAGCGATGTGGGTGGTACGAGGAGATCACTCGCAAGCCAAATTGGAATATTCAACTCGCAAGGTGGTTTCCATGTTGGGCGCTCCCGACATCCAACTGCCGTCCGGTGCGAAGCCAAGCCTCAAAACATCAAACTGGTAAAATTACAGCAGCAACGTTACGATAGACGTACGCAGTGGTAATATATAACATGGGGCATAGTTTGGGCGGTCGAGAACATCTTCCTGCATGCCCCAGCTGGCCCCCCACCTGAGTCTTCACCACTATGAAGAGTCGAGGCTCGTCGAAGAAGGGTGCGGCCCAGCAGGCCTGGAACGGTCCAAGGGACCCCAACATGAGACAGCAGATATGACGTTCAGCTTTTTATTTCCGAAGTTGTTGTCTACAGGTCTGGTACTTGGTTATAGAACTGAAGGCCGATATCGTGGAAGCTAGACTCACCCACAAGCGAGATGATGTGTCGCTGGTTGGACATCTGGTGAGACTTCAGCCAGGACAACCTGAGGGCAGCCACCCCAAGGTGTCACAAGTTAAAGTCGTTCAGGAGAACGGTCATTAGGCACAGAGTCGCGGGTGGTTGGTCACGTCACTCAAGAAATCGATAGAGACATTGCGCTACAGAATTGAAATGTGTGATAAAAGGCGGGCAAAATTGCCTCGGCAATTCTATGTGTCGATGTAATAACAAATGCTCTGCCATCCATACTTTTGACGCTCTCCTCGTTCAGTACACCTCAAGGACATAACGTCCCTCCTCCTTGAGCTTGTCAATCTCCTTCTTGGGGTCGACCTTCTTCCCGTTCGCCTTGGCGTCCTTCGCGATGGCTTCCTCCAGCACCTTTGTCACATCCGGCACAGGCCACGTCGGTCCGCACAGGTAGAAGCTGCCCTCCTCCTGGACGTACGCCTTGGCGATATCTCCGATGGTCTGGCGCATCCTGTCCTGAATGTAGATCTTCTGCGGCTGGTCGCGCGAGAAGGCACTCCCGATGAGCGTCACCACGCCGGCGGCCAGGTACGCCTCCCACTCCTCGCCGTAGAGATACTCTTCGCGCTGGTGGCGCGAGCCGAGGTACAGCAGGATCGCGCCAATCTCCTTGCCCTGGGCCTTTTGCATGGCACGGTACTGGACGAAGGCGCGGAACGGGGCCAGACCGGTGCCCAGGCCGGCCATGATGAGCGGGGCGGTGTCCTTGGTGGGGAGCTTCATGACCGAGGGCTTGACGGAGGCCGTGACGGCAGCGCCGGGCTGCAGGCGGGAGAGGTAACGCGTTGCGTGGCCATAGCGAGTGCGGCCCTTGGGATCGACCCAGTCGACGACGACAATCATGAGGGCGACGGAAGTGGGCGTCACGGCCTGCGCGGATGCGATGGAGTATTCGCGTCGCTTGAGCGGGCTCACGATCTTGATGAGGTCGTGGAAGCTGGGCCGTGCCGACTGGAACTCCTCCAGGATATCAACGTAGGTGTCGGTGTCAACGTCTGTACGGCGCTTCAGCTCCTCGGCACCGGCAGAGCTGCCCAGGGCCTCGAGCTTCTTCCTTTCGATGTCGTCGGTGGCGAACTCGGCCAAGGCCTCGTAGAACCGCTTGGGCGGCTTGCCGAGGATGTCGATGTTCTGCAGCAGGGCCTGGTGGACGGTGCGGACCTCGAGGGAGGCCGGGTCCTCGCGCGCGGGCACCTGGACGACCTCGGCGGGGTTGAGGCCGTACGACTTGATGAAGTCGTTGACCTGCTCCTCGTCGTTCTCGGCGTGGATGCCGAGCGCCTCGCCAATCTTGTAGGTGAGGCCGGAATCGCCGAGGTCGAATTCGATGTGGAAGATGTTGCGGTCGTAGTCGTGGGGAGTGAGGCGGCGGTTCTCCTTGACGCGGATCGTAGCCGTCTTGACGGACAGGTCTGGGCGCAGGTTGGATCGCGTCTCGTATGCGTCCTTGAAGACGATGCCACGGGCAGCCGCCTGCCAGTCCCGAAGCTCGAGCGTCTCCTCGCTCTCCTCCTTCCGGAACGAAACAAAGCTGTTGGTCTGGATGGTGGTGCGCAGCTGGGGCTCGTCGTAGTCGGCGGCCACCTCGGCCCATCCGGTAGGCACCTCGAGCTTGATGAGGCACTGGTTGGTGGCATCGACGCATTCCTCCAGGGTGGGCGGATGTCCCTCGACCAGAATAAGCTTGCCGATGCCCTCGTGAGACAGCTCAGGCTGCGCGACCTTGAGGAACGAAAGCTCGAGCAGCAGCTTCGACGACTGCGGGTCCTTCTCAAAAGCCGGAGAGTAGGCAACGTCCAGGACAAACACCTCAATGCCCCTCTCCTGAACGTCCTTTCGGAAATGGACGGGCAGTCGCTTCTCAACGTCCTCCTGCTTGAAGTTGGGCAGCTTGATAATGATGCTGCCCTGATCCGCGACGCTCTTGACGACGTCCACTTCCTTCAGCAGCTTCTCGTCGCCAACGACCGCAACGTCGGCGTTGGTAACCTCGTAGGGCGCCTCGAGCGCCTTCTTGGACGAGCGAACATCGGTCCGGACGACGCCGCCCTGCGTCAGGTTGTCAAAGGCAGTGTGCACGTAGACGTTGTTGGTCGACTCGCGGGACAGGACACTGCCGAGGACGGCCGGGGAGTAGAGAGCGACGGAGTCGTCCACGTCCCAGAAGGTGTACTGCCGAGCGCTGATGAGTGACGGCAGCGCCTTCGCCTCGCCGTCGTTGCCAAAGATCTTGTGCAGCGTGTTGACCAGGCCCTGGGGCGTCAAGGTCTGCGAGGGCGTGTACTTGATGTCCAGGACCTCGGGCTCCTCGTCGAACATGCCGGAGAAGGTGACGGCGGTCAGGACGTCGCCGTAGAGGGCGGACTGCGTGGCCTCGTCCGCGACGGCGACGTCGTCGCGAACCTGGCCGAGGACAGCAATGGTGCGTGCCGAGGCGGGTATGGCCTTGAGGAATGCCTCCTCGATGAAGGGACGGTAGACGCGGACGTTGATGACGCCGACCTTGGCCCCGTCTCGGGCAATCTTGGCGAGAGTCTGCTTGGCGACCTGCGTCTCGACGCTGCCGAACGCAACCAAAACGACGTCTGGGGTCTCGTGGCCGTGGTACTCGAACGGCTCATAGACCGTGCCGAGCTCGTCGTTGAACAACTTGAGGAGCTCGACGACCTTGCCCGCGGTGTCCAGGCGCTGGTTCAACTTGCCGGCCTCGGACGAGAGCTTTGTGTACAGGTCCGCGACCCCAGTCTCGCTCAAGGCATCGACGACACGCAGGGTCTCGCGCGCCACGCGGATGCCGTCATAGACATGGAGAGTAGGGACGACGGTGGCGAGGAGGGTCGCGAAGAGGGACATGTGCTGCGCCTCGTATGCCGAGGAGCTGGCGACGAGGCCGAGGCCCAGGTCTTCCGCCAACCTCAGCGCGGAGTCGTAGTTGGAGACGAGGCCCTCGTTGGCGGCGTAGTCGGCGGCCGCGACGTGGGCGACGAAGGGGCTGGAGAGACTGTACAGGAGCGACAGCTGGTCGAGGGTGCCGCGGAGCTGCTGCAGGCTCCCGGACGGGGCCAGCAGGGTCTGGGGGATGTGCCTCTTGGAGACGTCGAAGTCCGGGGAGAAGATGTACCCAAGGGCGAGGGCACCGGCGCCCGTGCGCGTCTGAAGCGGCAAGACCGAGGGCGTGTAGCCGTGTATGTTCTTGTTGTCCTCCTTGGTGGCGGTGGTGGCCCAATGCTTGGCGGCGATGTCGAGGTCGAACGTCTCGGGGGAGTAGGAGTAGATCTTGTCGGACAGCTTGTAGGCGACCTGCTGGACGAGGAGCTGCGCCGTCACGTAGGTCGGGCCGGAGATGGAGGCCAAGGGGGGGACGGGTTGGCCGAACGGCAGGCTCGAAGACAGGACCTCGAAGTCCGAAGACTTTTTGGTCTTGGAGGCGGCGGCGGCACTGCCGCTGGGTTCCTGGGCCTGAGGACTCATCCCGGGTATGGCAAGTTTGCAATGTGAGCAACCGGGGGGGAAGGGGAGGCGAGGCGACACTCGAGACGCTTTGTGGGCGAATCACGAGATATAAAGTCTGCCCAGGGCTCGACAGCAAGACCAGCAGTGGCAATCGCGTAGAATAGCGAGCCTACAAGAGTCTGCTTGCAAAAGACAGTCCCCTTTGGTGAGTAAGGATGACGAGTAGACGAGAGAGAGAGAGAGAAGGTTTACGAGGAGGCGCGTCTTCCTCCCCACGGCCAGGTAAACGCCTTGTTAGTTAAGCGACCACCCGAAGCCTCGGCCCTCTTTTTTTTTTCTTGCCCCGTCCCCCATGCCATGCTTAACCATTCGGTCCCCCATTCTTTTTGTTGCGAAAACACACACACGTCCCTTGTTAGAAACGGTCGGTGCTGGGCGCAGGAGGAATTGGTGATGTTCTGGCAGAATCACGCAATTGTCTAAAGCCGAAAGCGGCTTAGCGCCTATGATGCAAGAACCCCCGATCCGCCCTGTCGCTCCCTGTCGTTCCCTGTCGTTCCCTGTCGTTCGGGAAGCCCCACTTTTCCCCGACTTCCGTCGCCAGACTGCCGGGGGCCGCGCCCGACGGCCCGGCGACTTCCGCCACCTCGGGGTCAGAGGGCCGCTGGGTCTTTCTTGTTTTGCCTGCCTGGCTTCTTTGATTTGCTCAATCCTCCTGCCATGTCGTGCTCGAGATATCGCCGGCGCTCGGGGGGCGGGGGAGGGGGCCCCCCAAGCTGGAGAGCCCGCTGAGCCCGCGCGCGCTTCCGCATTCGTCCCGGCGACGGGCCGTGATTGGTGGTGGCCGAGCGCTTGTCGCAGCTTGCAAAGGGGGAACACAATCACCATCTTCATCAATCTGGATCCGGAGAGACATGTCGATGCAAAGGGGAGAACACTCGAGTACGCAACTATGCGTCAGGAAGTTATGCTAGGGCAGTGCCACTGGGGGACGAAAATAAAAGTTCTTCGGCGGTCTGGCTCGATACATGTCCTTTCTGCGCACGCACACCACACCCTTCGCCGTGGGCGCGCGCTCGTGACAGGGTATCCAGGATTGCCTCTCACACAGGGCCATTCCATTTCGAAGACGGCGCCTTTACTGTAGAATTTGTACATACAAATCAGCCCGAGTTACACTTTCACTAAGCCGTTGGGAGCTTGCCTCGCACCACGATACTTGTTGAACCCTTTGGTCTGCATCCTCAAAGATGCTGTGTGGATGGTCTGGCAATGATGCTTTCGTCTGTCCTTTGCGCGATCCGCTTCATCGCCGGCATGCATGCATGCACGCCCAGGCCACAAAATGCCAGACTTCATCCAGTTTCGCCCACAATGCGGGCCTGCTTGGGCACCCGCCAAGCCGTCCTCGCGCCAGGATCGTGCCTCTGCGCAGACGGCATCTACTAGTCGCTGCTTGAATGCGAGGCGGCGCGATGTACAGTATACTGGAGGGCATCGTTACCTTGGCAATGAACAAAGTATTGAACGGCACGCAATTGCGACGCACAAGAGCCTGCAGACGCTGGTCACGCTGGACGCTCTTTTGCTTCACTAGAACGAGATACTGCCCAGCGGTACGGTGCCTCAAAATCCTGTCCTGCAGGCTCATAGTTGGGGTGAGTGAGTGGCCAAGTGTGGTGGTAGTCAAACCAGGACCCTGCCTCCTGTGGACGCACAAGCCGCTCATCAATGCGCACAAAGACCTCGTCAGGCACTGGCGGCACCAACTGTCGGCATCCCAGGTTCCAGGTGGGTCCGCCCGTCTGTCGTTGGGCAACGTTCAAAGGTACTCGAGGATACTTGAAACTTGCAGCGGGAACGACTTTGCAGAAAGTATAAAACAGTACACGCGAGACCTCGCCTCTTGCTCAAACATCGTTCGACCGCGGACGTTCTTTCCGCCATCGCTCGACTGCAAGATCAAGATTGATAAAGTGCAGCATTAAAAATCTGATGCTACGCCGAGGGTTGCGTTTCAGCCCAACGGCTCGCATTTTTTTGCCAAGACGCAAAAAGCCCTCGAAAAAAAAAGGAGAATTTATCTGGCGGTTGACGTATCATCATTACAAGGCCTGCGACATTTGTGCGTAGTTGGCGAGCGAGCGTTTTTCGCGGCGTGCATAGTGCCACGCCCAAGGATCAGACGACGGGCAGTTTTCAGCATCTGGGGGAATGTTCAAGAAGAACGCCCCTCTTCCCTGGCTCTGTCATCATTCCCACAAACATTCATTCCATGACGTGTGTAACCGCCCCCCGTGAGGCGTCGATAAATGTCGTGGTCTCTCCTCGTCCCGTTCCGCTGCTTGATACTGCAGTGATACGTCCACTACACATCGTTCCTTCCCTGTACTGGCCCAGCAACATCACCGCCCGAGAACCGCTTCTGGTCATTGCATCCTGACTGGCCTAGACTTGCACATCAACCTTCTCCAAAAAAAAAAATACAAAAATACACAACTCCCGGCAACGGGCTGGGGGTCCTGGAAGAGCCCCCCCTTCCCTCCGACGCCATGGCCTCGTCGTCCGTCACCACCTCCTACCTACTCGGCAACCTGCACTGCCCGTCCTGCGTGGCGCTGATCAAGAGCCTTCTGCAAGATGTCTACGGTGACAAGGTCTTGTGGGTTTCGCCCAACGTGGTGACTTCCGTGGTCACTGTCGAGCACCAAGATGCATCCGCCGACTTCATTCGCCGCATGGGCAAAACGCTCGAGGATGTGGGCTTCGACATCTGCGCCGTCGACACCACTGCCAGCGTCGCTAGCGACGTCGAGAGCCTCTCCCAAGCCGAGCCAGGAGAAGGTAGCAGAATCGTGCCGCACCAGCAGAGTTACGGCACTTTTGACATATGGTCTCGTCTTTGGCGGAATAGGACCCCGCCAGTCGATTCACACGCATCCAAGGCCGCCGCGCACCTCGAGAACTGCGAGTCTTGCAAGGACGCTGCAGCACATGGCCAAGACCACCTATCCGAAGACCGGGTGGACCTCACTCGGAACCTTTCCTTTGCGTCTAGCATGAAGGACACCGGTAGTGCCGCATTCGAGGGCGTTGTCGTCGGCGACGATGGGGCATCTACCCCTCGACTACGGGCCGCAGTCTCTATCGGCGGCATGACATGCGCCGTCTGCGTCAACACAATCACCGACGAGATACAAAAGTACCCTTGGGTTTCCAAGGTTGTCGTCAATCTTGTCTCGAACAGCGCCACCATCGAGTTCACCGACCCGAATCGTACGCAGGACATCATTGATGCCATCAGCGATCTCGGCTACGACGCTGTCCTCGATTCCGTGGTTGATCTCAACGAGCAAAAAAAGGCTGAGAATTCGCGAGAGGTGGAGATCAAGGTTGATGGCATATTTTGCCCTCGTTGCCCCGACCGCATTTCACAAACTTTGAGAAACCTCGGCAAGTTGCGGGTGGAAGTCCTTAGCGAAGCCTCGATGCAAGTGCCCAGGGTCCGGATTCGCTACACCCCGAATGTCCCAAGCTTCACCATTCGGCATATTCTCCACGCCATCGAAGCCACGGACCCATCCCTTCGGGCATCTATATATCACCCGCCCACGTTGGAGGAACGTTCCAGGGAAATCCGAGCTCAGCACCAGCGCACCCTGCTTTACCGAGAGATTCTCACAATTATCTTGGCGATTCCTTCTTTTGTTCTGGGAATCGTCTACATGAGCCTGGTGCCTGATACGGACCATACCAAGCACTATCTGATGAAGCCTTGGGTCTCGGGCTTGAGTCGCCTCGAAATCATTCTTTTCGCACTGGCGACCCCCGTCTACTTCTTTGCCGCTGATGTCTTCCACGTACGGGCCGTCAAGGAGCTGCGGACTTTGTGGCGAGCTAACAGCCGCACGCCCCTTCTCGAGCGCTTCTACAAGTTTGGAAGTATGAACATGCTTATATCCCTCGGAACAAGCATTGCCTACATTTCTTCTGTGGCGCAGATGATTGCAGCGGCCGTCGCCAAGGAGAAGAAGGTGCCCGAGGGTAGCTTCTATTTCGACTCTGTCGTATTCCTCACCCTGTTCCTCCTTGCAGGCAGGTTGATCGAGGGATACAGCAAGTCCAAGACCGGGAGTGCCGTCGAAGAACTGGCTAAGCTTCGGCCCACCACGGCCCTTCTCGTCGACCAGACTGCCAAGGGAGAATCGGCGACCAAGACAGTTGACGTGGACCAGCTGGAGCACGGCGACCTCATCAGGGTTCCTCACGGGGCATCTCCCCCGGCAGACGCGGTCATTGTGGTCGGTGAGACCATATTCGATGAGTCTAGCCTTACTGGTGAATCACGCCCGATCAAGAAGGCTGTCTCCGAGCAAGTCTTCGCCGGAACAATCAACAAAGGGAACGCTATTACGGCACGCATCACGGGGACTTCTGGAAAATCAATGCTAGACCAAATCGTCGAAGTGGTTCGCGAGGGTCAGACGAGACGGGCTCCCGTCGAGCAGATCGCAGACCTCATGACATCGTACTTTGTTCCCGTCATCACTCTGGTGGCCATCATCACTTGGGTTGTCTGGATGATACTCGTCTTTACTGGCAAAGTGTCTGACGACGAGCTCGACAACTCTGGGGGCAGAACGGCCTTTGCCTTCCAGTTCGCCATTGCCGTCTTCGTGGTCGCCTGCCCCTGTGGCTTGGCCCTTGCGGCGCCCACTGCCATATTCGTCGGAGGTGGCATCGCAGCAAAGCACGGCATCCTCGCGAAGGGCGGTGGTGAGGCGTTCGAGAAGGCTAGCAAGATTGACTGTGTTGTCTTTGACAAGACTGGTACGCTCACGATGGGCGGTGAGCCCCAGATCACCGACTCCATCATCTTCCCAGACGGCGCGATCGAGGGCGTAGATGAGCAGACGCTCCTGTCAGGGCTCAAGGCGGTCGAAGAAAACAGCAGTCATCCGATCGCCAAGGCCATTGTGGCCTTTTGCGGAGAAAAGAAGGCGGCGTCGGAGTTGGGGCAGGTCGAGGAAATCCCAGGCAAGGGCATGAAGGCGACGTACAAGAACAAGGAGCTTGACATTGCGGTGGGCAACGAGCATCTGATGCGAGATCTCTCGGCTTCACTATCGGAGAAGGTCATTGATTGTCTGCAGGGCTGGAAGGCCGAGGCCAAGTCTGTCGCCCTTGTCGCCATGAAGCACCATCAGGACCCATCATGGACGATTGCAGCCATCCTATCTATGGCCGACCCCATCCGGCCGGAGACGGGTGCGGTCATCGCGGCGTTGCAGGCAAGGGGCACACAAGTATGGATGCTATCAGGCGACAACGTGACGACGGCGAAGGCCGTGGCTCAGCGCGTGGGCATCCCCTCGTCCAACGTTCTCGCCGAGGTGCTGCCCTCGGAAAAGGCGGCCAAGATCACGTACCTCCAGGCAACACTGCACGCCGGTCACTCGCGCTCCATCCGTCGGCGCCGTCACGGCTACACGACGCGTCGCGCCATGGTGGCCATGGTCGGGGACGGCATCAACGACTCGCCGGCCTTGACGACGGCGGACATTGGCATCGCCATCGGGTCAGGCAGCGACGTGGCCATCTCGAGCGCCGACTTTGTGCTCGCGACGTCGAGCCTCCCCGCGGTGCTTACACTGCTCGACCTCAGCCGCACCGTGTTTCGCCGCATCACCACCAACTTTGGCTGGGCCGTCGTCTACAACATGCTCGCCGTGCCCATCGCCGCCGGCTGCTTATACGCCGTGCGGACGGGCTCGGGCGCCCACGTCCGCCTCGACCCGGTGTGGGCGGCCCTGGCCATGGCCCTGTCGAGCATCAGCGTCGTCGTCAGCAGCCTGTGCTTGAGGTTGAGGGTGCCCTGGATCGGGTTTCGGCACACCCCCATTGCTACGGCTGAGCGGCCGCAAGGCTGCTGAGGCCTCGGCGGCGGCTTGCGTCTTTGACGAAGATGAAGTGGATGATGGTGGCGTGCATGTCGCCGCCAGCCACGGCCAGATCAGGCATACTGCTGATATTTTGGTCGCGGGCCGTGACGTCTTGCTTCCTTTTTTGTTTTTCATTAAATCATTCAGCCCATGCAGTCGGCGCGTTTGTTGGCTGCCAGTCGGTCGGTCAGCCGTGATGACCATCAGCGTTGCGAAAGGAAAACAAGAGTTGATAGTCGATACCCTAGCATAGATAATTCTAGTTGTCATCATTACTGCTTTCTTCACTGTCATCATCCTCGAGGATCTTGTCTGTTTTTCTATAAACAGACAGCCCTGGCGCCGCCGCCGCTCCTCCACACCCCCTCCCCTGCACGTTGGGCTGTCACTCGCGTGTCCTGCTGCACGTCGCCGCCTGTTGTGTCAGCCGCGTTCCCTTCCCTCCCCCCGGTCCGGCTGGTGCTGCTGCAGCCCGTTCGTTCAGCTTACTTTTGCCAAATATGGAAAACCAGGGCTGGAGGGGGAGGGGTTATGCAGCGGGAGAGTGGGCACGGAGTCACGACACCGGGTGCTTATGCGGGCTTGTGAAGGGCCAACGGGGGGGCATAGGGAAACGAACGGGTTGAATTTTGCCGTGGTTGTTCGGATAGGTAGGTGTCATTGTGACGCCGTTCCTGGTGGTTGAAGAGGTTGGGGTCGTCGTGGCAGGCAGGCAGGCAGGCAGCCTACTAGTTACATACACAACTAGCTAGCCACAGGCACCGAAGCCGCTTCCGCTTTCGCTCCCGCCAGGTGGAAGGTGAGGTGATGTGAGGCTCGTCCATGCAATTGTTCGTCCCACGCAGCCCGCCCCCGCTGGTCTTCATCAAAGGCCCGCCCGCCGCTTGCCCGCCGTGCAGTCAGTCAGTCTTTCGTGCATGCGAATATTATATCGCCCCCCCAGCAGCCGGCGTCAAAAATTCACCACCCCCTTGGACCCCCCTGTCCTGCTCCAAATAAACCGGTGTTGTAAGTGTGTGTGAGTGTGTGTGTGTGTGCTTCGTACATCTGCGCAGTCCGACCGTTGGTCAGCGCACAATGGGAGGAGCCCTGTCGCCGGGAAACTAATAACCAACCAACCTGAACTTGACGACGACGGCGACTACGACGACGACGACGACGACGTGTAAGCAAGCAGCCCCCGTTCGCCGCGGCCGTTATGTGAAACCTTCCTGCGCATTCATTTATTCTTGGCGACTTTGTCTTTGTCTGGCGGTTGTCGACGAGGCCACCGGGCGTAGCCACACGAGTCACGGAAAACTCTCCTCAACTCCGGCAAGCACAGCTCGGCCACCCGCCCGTCCGCCCGCTCGCTCATACACCGCGCGGCCCCCTTCCTCCTCCTCCTCCTCCTCCTCCGGGTGCCGCCGGCGCTTCCGACTCACCGACGACGACGACGACGACGACGACGACGACGACGAGGCCGACGGGGGCCCATACCATAGACGTGGGCGTCGCCGAAGCGCATATTGACTGACGCCCTGCCTGCCTGCCTGCCTGCCTGCCTGCTGAGGCGGGCTTATCGGTGAGCGCGCATGACGTCTTCTGCTTTGCCCCCTCCTTCTCACTCCCCCCGCCCCCTTTCACCGTCGTTTCGCCAGATTGATGCGTCGTGGCGGTACTCTATCTATCCATATGGGGCTCCCCCTCCCCCTCCCCCTCCTCCTCCTCCTCCTCCTCCTCCTCCTCCTCCTCCTCCTCCTCCTCCTCCTCCTCCTCCTGTAATGAACAACCACCACCACTTCCCAAAAGGTTAGCTTTTTCCTACATGGGTAATCTACCTATCCCAGGCGCAGGCGCGCGCAGCCGTGGCGGGTCGGGTGTGTATATCCTCCCCTCCCCTCCCCCGCCAAACTGCGCCCGTCCGCCTGAGACCAGGTGGGGAGGGAGGAGGGGCGCACGGGAGGGGGTGCGTGAATTGAATAGAAGAGAGAAAGAAAGGGCAAAAATATAAGGCGAAAATGAGCTCAGATTCAAGGTTCGGACGTCGCAGATAGGATTTCTCGCTATCCTGACCGTTTTCGTGCAGGGCGTTGCTGCGTCGCTGGTTGGGGACGGACAAAAATCTAAGTAAGATGCCACAAAAAAAAAGAGTCAGCAAGCCCGCCCAGCCCGCCGGCTGGGGCTGCGCCTCCGGCGCGGCGACTTACATACCTTGTAGCATTACCTCCAGGGCTACGAATCCACCGGCCGCTTCGGAGTCATGGGGCTGGCTTGCTCGGTTGCTCGGAGGCCGGTCCGGCGGCGCGCCAGTTGCAGCACCACGGTGATCAGGCTGACTGACACCAGACACTGGCATGCTGTGATGTGTCGTCAAGTACGTAGTAGAGTCATTCACCATCGCCAAGGCTGTCTGTTACCATGCGCTGCGTGCAGGGTCTTACGAAGCAGTCATGCGTCACCAGAGAGATAGAGTTTTAGTTTTTTTTTGCAATTCATGCAAGCCCGCCAAGGCTCTTTATATTGGTGTCTTTCTAGAAGAACGATCTGTCTACCTTTCACAGCCCAGTCAAGGCAGTCACTGTAGGAAAGCCTCCTTCGTCCGTGTAAAATCCAGTCCATTGCCCATCGTCACCAACGACTCCTGTGTTTCCTTCCCTGCCGAGGTATTTCCAACCATCATTCCCTTACCCACTGGTACAGCTGGAAATGCAGAAGCGAGCCCAAAAAAAATGAGAAAGAAATTATCCTTAACGCCCGTGTGATGACCTGCCACCTGTTCACACATGATATCTCTGTAACGCCTGTGTTGGACGCATTAGGTGTAGAGGCAACCGCCGGTGGTGACATGTCTGAAAATGAGATTGGTGTATCAATGCTGCGCGCGATCCCGTGTCCCGTCCTGGGGAGCACGAGTCGCTCCAAAACGCCGTCGCAACGCCATGCTTTTTCTTTCTGATGATGCAATGTATGAAACAAGGAACTCGGGTGATGAAATCAAAACGCCGCAACCCGAGGGGTGAGGAGTTTACACGCTCATCGAACAGCGACGGCACCGCCGAGTAGCCGTCCCCACATACCCCGTTTGTGACGCTTCTTGGCCGGACCTTCGTGAAGCTCGTGGTACTGCTCGACAGAAATCTCGTACGGTAGCATCCGTGCACTCGAGGGCGCAGGGACGACCCTGGCCATGTCGGTGTCAATGACGACCGGGGACCCATAAAGGCTGCCTTGGCGGGTGGTGTACGAGTACGCCTCGCCATCCGATCCCAGGGGGGTGTTCGAGCGAGACTGCTGTCGGCTCGAGGCGATCGAGGAAGCGTATGAGCTAGCTGAGCTGCTGTAGGTGAGGCCGGGTGGTGTGACAGAGCCTCCGCTCGTGGCACGGAGGTGATCGGGGCTCGGGTTGCGGGACCGTGAGGCGCCTCTAGACGAAATGGGGCTCGGATAGCGCGTGGCGGCAGCGTAAATCTCCTGCTGCCGGCGCTTCTCTTCCCGCTGACGCATTTTGCGGGCGTGTCGTTCGGTTATCCTAATACGGCATGGCTCGAGGAAGGAGTCCAGCTCCCGGTACAGATCCTGCTCCGAGATGCGCAGCTCCCACTCGAGGAGGAAGAGAAGTTGCTTCTCCATGAGGTTCACCTCGGTGCGGTTGAAGCCGAAGCTGTACACGTCGGTGTTGATGTGAGTGTAATTGGCCCAGTGCTTGTTCTTGGGTGAGCTATCATTGAGATACTTGGCAGCCAAGATGAGCGAAGCCAGGAAGATGCGGTGGGTGGTGCACCGCAGGCCGCGAGCCATGGGCTGCAGCTTGGACTTGAGCCGCGTCAAGTAGACCAGAGTCGACATGAGCGTCGGCACCTGGACGTTTGAGGAGACGACGAGCTGGGTGATAAACTCCTCGAGCGTCGGTAGGCCGTCTTCGACAGGTCGGGCGGATCGCGAGTCGGAGGGGCTCCTGGGAGGAGTCGGCGGCAGGTCCTGGCCCTTGGACGAAGCCGGAGACAGGACCGTCGAGTCGCAGGTGATGACATTGTGTGCGGCGTCGGCGAGATAGGATATCATCTCGCGGCTGACGGGCTGGTAGACAAACTGCTCGAGAGCAGCCTTGTTGAGCTCGTCCATGGTGAGATGCCGCGAAGCCATCTTGGGCATGGGTGTCGACGGCCTTGTGCGAGGGTCGGTATAAGTTGAGGTGGGGGGGGATGCGAGATCGCAGCGGCACAAGGAAGCGGATGGGGCCGGCGATGTGTTATAAGACTTTGGCCTCTCGAGCCGAGGCGGGGGGGGATGGGATGGGGAAGGGGAAGAAAAGGAAGGGAGGGAGGAGGACGAGTGATTGATATGTCAGACAATGAACGGATGGGATGGGATGGATACGAGTACGTAGGAGGTACTATAGGGGAGGGCAAACTCCAAGGCTCATGTGGCCTCTTGGCTCGGGACAAGTGACCAGCAACGAGGCCTGTGGGCTTTCGTCAGTGTGTGACGTTGGGGGCACGAGGCTGAGTCCACAAGGAGCGTTCAGAGCCACAGGGGGGCGACCGCCGGGTGCCAGCGGCAGCGGGGGATGCCTGCGGTGGCTGCTGCAGGGGGTCCTCAGGATGGCTCCGTGAGGGCGGACGGGAGGGATGGGAGGGACCTGACCGGGCGACACGAAGTACGCGGGTGGGCCAAGGGAGGCGGTACCTAAGACAGCCTAGGGCAGCGGAGGCGGTACGGCCGGGGCCAAGGGGCGCAGGTACTGCACCCTTTCAGGCGGGTAGGGTTCCAAGCCAAGGTTGGGCCGGGGACCACGAGGCGTGGAGGGGGTGGGAGGGCCGCTGAGATCGCAACTAGCGGCCAGGCCGACAGGGGTCTGGGTCCAGCAGGGGGGTGGGATCGCTCGACAGCCAGTTGCGATTTAGAGTTGGCTGAAGGGGGATCTGTCAGCAGGGGGTGTGCGACTGCCAGCGGGTCCAAATGCCGACGACTCGTTCGACCTGAGGGAGGCGGGCGTGAGCAATGCTGCGGGCTCCGTTCACCGGGAAGCGAGACGGAGAATGCAGGCGGAGTCGGGTGGCCGGCCGACCAAGACGCCCGAGTGATGACGACTGCGTCGAACGTGAGATACCGGGAGGTCGGGACGCGGCAAACAACGGCCGACCGCAAGAGTCAGCCACGGATCGATGCTGGGACGGGCGGCGGTGGTTCTGTGGTGGTGGCGAACAGGACGCGAATCTGTCGTTCCCAAAGTGGTCAGGAAACTGGGGTTGCTGGATTCGTGGTTGTGGCTGGGGCGATCCGCTGGTGGGTTGGCTCCGACGGCGCCGTGTGGCTTTTTTCGGGTGCTGCGCTGCGAGCGCGGGCGGAGTGCCTCTCAAAGAACGAGACCTGGCTGAGCGAGTCAGGTGACTGGGGAGACCAGCTGCGCCGTGCGCTGAGGAGGCGATGATGAGAAGCCGTCAATGCCGACGACTTGGGCAACACACAAAGAGCGTGAGACGGAGCAAAAAAGAAAATTGACGTCGAGTTTCGAATAAAGGAAAAAAGTCGCGAGTAGCGAACGGACTTTGGTCGCCTTTTAATCAAGCTGCACGACGAACAAGGCCAACAACAACGCTTGGGGCGCGGTTTGCCGTTGTCAAGTCTCGATACGAGTCGAGTTCGCCAAACGGTTGGGCCTGCGGACGCTGAGCGTGGCTGCCGAAAAGTCCGGAGGTGGCTCGCTGGAGCTCCGCTTCAGGGCTGCAGTGGCGCTGGTTGGTGCCTTCCGATGAGCAGACGGGGGGGTTAAGTTAGCCTTCCGAGCCGGCGGAAGAGCGTCGCGAGCTGAGGGAACGGGGCAGTGAGTGAGCGAGTGAACGAGCGAGAGTGTGAGTTTCCGATAGGAACGATTGCGTTGCAGGCGCTGGACTGCGTCGGTGCGCTTGAGACGACCACTGGCGATCTCGTTTATCGCCCCCGTTGGGACTGGCGTCGTCTGGTTTGGCGCGTTTCTCCTTTGTTTCCTCTAATGCACGCTGCGTGCGTGCAAGTGTTGCTTCTGGCTGCTGTTGCTGCTGCTCAACAAGCGACTGTCTGTCGTGTGCGTGAGAAACAAGCGAAGAATTAGACTGGTGGTGGAAGGCGAGGCTTGTTCAATGCTGCAGAGCGAACGAAAGAGCGAGCGTCTGGCGAAGGCGAAAAGAGCACCGTTGAATCGCGAAGCGATGCGATAAAAATGGCGTCGTCCGTTTAATGAGCGCGAGGATGCCACAAGCAAAGTCGCGGGCGGAGCGAAACGGCAGGGTTTGCGAGCGGTGCTTTTGATGCCGCGTGTGACGGTGTGTGTGGTGTCAGACTCTTAGGGGGGGGTCCCCAGTGGCGCTTGCACTGTGCTGTGCGTTGTGCTGCTGCCGCCCAGTGAAGTGCGTGCGGGAAGGGAGTGAGTGAGGTGCGTAATAATGCCTCTGTCAGGGCGTGTAGTGTAGTTACAGTCCCCTGTAAGCAAGCTGTCGGTGGTGACGAATGCAAAGGAGGATGACAATAGCCTCTCTGCAAACAAAGAGGATGCGGCGTTATATAGAAACAAACGGTCCAAGCAGCCTCAGTGCCCTTGCTTCTAATATCTCGGACGGGCAGGAAGAACCAAAGGGGGGTGGTGAGAGGAGGTTGGCGGTGGCCTGCCGTCTCTGGCACAAGCGGAGGCGAGGGGTCGGGGGAGAGGGGATTGGAATCCAGCACCGAATACTGGCTTGCACTTTGATCGAACGAGGATGGGGCCAGCCCCGGTTCGATAATTAGGGGCGAGCGAGGAATAAGGAAAAAAGGGGGCGCGCCGCGTGCTCTTGGTCCTGCAGGCCGTTTTCCTTTGTGTGTTCGATTACTGCTCGTGCGGTGCAGCTGCAGACGCAAAGCAAAGCAAAGCAAATCAAAAAGTCGGCCCGGCCGTTTTTCTGTTCGCGGCAGGTGGTCGAGCTCGGCGTCGGCCAGTGGGCTGGCGGCGTTGGGAGATGGGGACGGCGGTAAGGAGGGGCCGTTTTCTTTGGCGCCCTGTTCGGTCTGGTGGTATATCGTTTCTTGACGTCCGTGCTGTGCTCGTCGCCGTTGTCGTCGTTATCGAGGGCGGGGAGCGGGGGAGAGAGAGGGGGGGGGACAATGGCGCCGAAATGGGAAATGGGGACAAGCCGGTCAAATCTTGCTCCCTTGCCAATAGTAGTGTTCTCTGTAACTGCAGCGCTGGTTGGAATTCCTCCTCTGTCCCGGCAGAAGATGGAATGGGGCAATTCGACACGCAAGGGCCGTTCTAGTGGACAGACTAGTTACCAGGCCAGGAAGAACAATGCTCGACCGATGGGGGCCCAGGGCGGGCGGGCGAGAGGGCGCTTTAATAAAGCCGAATACTGGGCAGTTTATTGCCTGCCTTGCTTTGCAGTATAGATGGGATCTTATGGACCTTTGTTGCGTGGTGCTCCAGCCAGATCCATGCAAGTTCGCGCTGCATCTCTACCTCAGACGGTAGACGCATGAGGGCAATTCTACAGGACGGGGGCCACGGGCCAGGCCACGGCTTGCCCTGGAAATAGACAAGAGCAGGACCGCCTGGGCTGTCAGTGGCCAGCCGTGGTTTGTTGTTTTGTTTTCTTTGCCCGTTGTGCGTTCAGCCCTGGATCTTTGGAGCGCTGACGCAACCGCCGTCGTCCAACGAAACGTCTGCAACCGCCTCGACCTGATGTAGTTCTCTCGGCCCACCCGTTCTCAGTGGTGCCAGCGTGTCGCCCGCCCCCCGGCCAGGGCATGGAGGGGCCTGGCATCATCATCAGGGGAGCTGGGAACCTACTACTGGCGGGAATGGCTGGAAGCTGGAGGACTCCACCGGGGGGGGAATCCCGCCGTACTGCCCACTGCGGGTACCTACGCTAGGCCACTCCCCACCGCCGTTCGACGGCGTGTCGCCCGCCTCTGACTGGCTGTGGCATCGCCACCGCCCAGCGCCGTGGAGGGCACCCCCCAGAGCCATGTCATTGGTCAGGCGCTTCTGCATCGTGAAACGCGACCAGTTCATTCGCCTTGAAACGCGGCGCCCATCCGATCCTGAGACTCTCCTTTTTTTCCTGGATGGATGGCAGTGCCTGGGTTGGGAGCCAATACTGCACATTGCATTCATAGGTAGTAACTACTCGTCCCCCTTCCCCCCACGTCCAGCTTCACATGCAGACGACCATCCTCATCCGGCGAGTCCGCACCCGCCCACCAGTCCGTGTGTGTCCGAGTGTCGGCCGTCAAGACTTGGGGTGAAGCAATCCGCAGGCCGCCCCTTGGGGCGCGAGGCTGTGCTGGGATTCACTTGCCGCTGTTCGTCCTTGTCATCTGCAGGAGTGTATGTACGAAGTAGGTAGGTAGGTACCTAGCTTGGCAAAGGTCGTGTTTGTTGCACTGGATGCGGCTGCTATTCTTGTGCCCGTATCCATCTGCTGCTGCTGCTGCTGCTGCTGCTGCTGCTTGCATATCGGGCTCCTGGTTGGCTGGTTCAGGGCAGGCTTCACGCCGGCGGGCGCTTTTTGTTTCCCGGCTGCTTGATGCAAGTGATAGACCGCACGCAGCCAAAATGTATAGCCCGGCGGCGTGTGAGGGTTGCGCTCGACGCCGGGGCCAACTGGGCAGCAATCGGGGTACGTACATGGAGAGCCTCAATCACGAATGGTTGGGCTTGAATGTTGATGTACCACTACGAAGTACGGACTGTACGGTCTGTACGTGACATGACGACTCGACATCGTTTTGGCAGGACAGCCGGGGCTCCTGCGAGCCACTCGATCTTGCATGGCGTCCGATGCAGGGGGCGGACGGCTTCAGCCTGGCGCCCCAATACCAGCGTCCAGCGAGGGCAGGAGGAGTCGCTGCCCGTACGCAATGATAAAACGCCCTTTGATGCGGTCAAGGTCCGCAGTCGGTGGTCAGCGGTGAAGACCTCGTGCCTACTAACCTCCTTCACAGAACCGTAGAGGTTAGTACTAGCAGGATGTCTGGGAATCCAAAGTGCGTGCAGCTTCGTGAACGTGGCGACTAAGACAGGCAAAGGCTCGCGGCACGGCATCATTAAGCTGTAGCAGCGATCAAATAGTCCGCCGGGTTGGCCGTCTTAAAAGTAAGATGAGTAGATCGTCAAGCTGCATATTTTGTAATGGCGTCGCCTGCCTTTGCGGTCAGACCTCTTCCGTCCTGCGTGCGGGCTTGTCTGTCGCCGGCCGGTGGTGTCGTTGAGCTTGCAGCGTCGGAGCCAATGCAGGGGGGATTTGGACCCCTGGACAAGGCCCATCTTCCACGACCCTGCCATTGAACTGATGAACCATGCCCTCGACTCCCTTGGGAAAGAGCCACTCGGGAGGTGCCGCCGCCCTCGAGTCGGCTCAAAGTCGAAAGATAGGTAATCATGGAAATCACTCCGATTCAACTCTAAGCCACGGCGCCGTCTCCGCCATGACCGCCTGGACAGCTGCCGCCCGCCCAACGGCAGCCATCTTCATTCGTCTTCTTTCGGGGGCGTCGTAGACCTGTCACAGATTCACGAGCTGGAATCCGTAGTTGGTCATGTACGGAGTTGCGGTTACGTAGTCGATGACAACGTACTCATAACGCTACGTACTACTTTTACTCCCTTGGTAGGTTCACGTCGGCCAATTTGGAAGTCGGGCCCGTTCGCGACACCCTTCATGATGCGACCTGGCGTCAACCCACGCCCTCGCCATGTCTCAGCACCCCGCCGCCATTGTCGGGCCCAAGTGCACTCAGCAGGCGCACGTCCAAGGCACCTCCATTTAGCACGCTCTCTCCGCCGCAGCATCATCCCGCCTCTCGCTGGTATGGACGCACACACACAAAAGGCTATGGTTATGGTGGAGGAAAGGGGTGGGCACGGCCACGTTCACATGGCAATGGGAAAGTCAGACACACACACACACACACACGGATGACAGGTTGGTGCACCTACGGCGATTCCTCTTGGCCTCTCTTTTCTTGGGGGTGGGGAGGGGGTCTTTTTTGGCAAATTGATGAATGGCGCCCAGCTCACTGGATCGTGGCCCTTTTTCTTAAAAAAAAGGGTTGCATCCCGGCTGCTCATGCTCGGGCGCTTTCGGTTCGGCGAGTTCCATTGCCAAGGGTGACATGGGATCGTGCCTACACGAGGAAGGAGGAATAGAAATGTGACGTCCCGCCCCCCGGAATGACGGCGCGCTGCGCGGCAACGGATGATCAGCCAGACAGACAGGCAGACAGCGACAGACAAATCAATTCGCCTTTGAGCCAAGCCCGCGACACACTCACACGGCTCGTGAACCAAGCCTCCCTTGGACTGGACTTTTTTTTGATGAAGAAGACCCCTGATGAACCATGTGTGATATGCACCGTCGTCGACTCTTTGCGACTTGGGGACGCAGGGAGAAGGGAGTCTTTTGCAGCGGCCCCACACTCAGCATATACTACTAGACTACTAACGTGAGGTACTAAAGTCAACGCATAGAGTTAGCGTTACGTGACGCTAGCGGGCCAAGATGCCAAGGGCCAGCCCGCAGAGGCACAACCATCCCATACATTTCGTCCATGGGCGTGTGCACTGCACCGAAATATCGCCTCCTCTCCGTCTCCGCGCATGCAACTTTTGCCCGTCATCGTGTTGCCTTGTCGGGTGCCATCGTTGGTCTCCATGGCAAGTGGTGATTTTATTCCACTGCTCCGCCACTGCCGCCATGGCACCCGCCTACCTGCGACGCCAGAGGCACCTTTTTTTATGTGTCTCAGGTGTCCGAGCCTGCAAACTAATCACAACTACCACCACCACCACCACCACCACCTCCCTCTCTCTCTCTCTCACACACACACACACACGCCTGTTCATCCGGACGGAAGAAAGGAGGCAGGATGGCAGGCAGGTTTCGATGGTGGATACTAGCCTAACCGTTTTGCTCATTGGCTGCGATGCCCGTCGATCTCTCTTTTCTTCGCATTTTCAGGTCGTCAAGTGTGTGGCTGATGCACGCCTGCACCGGGACGGCCGAAGTGGCTGTGGCCCCCTTCTGCCTCCCTCAGGGTCAAAGGCTCATGTCGGCGACCCCATCAAGCTTTGCCCCGGCACTGCTGCTGCAGAAGAACAGACTTTCGGCTCTGCTGGTCCAGGCTCCAGGGCCAAGCCTCCATCCGGAGCAGTAGTAACCTAGCAGCGATGCCACAACTTTGAAGCCACCCGGCAACGTCGCACGTCGCATGTCTGCGTCTGGTGGGGGAAGCGGGGAGTGTTTCGGCAGCCCAGACCTGCCCATTCCACTCCGCCGAGTCATCAGTCCCCATTCATGAGATGACATTGGTGGTCGGTCCACTAGGCCATGGGATGGCAACGGCAACTCTCGACCACCTCGAGTCCGTTCTTTTGCTGGATCGCCACACACCAATCTGCTACCACCACCACTACCTTAGTACTACTTCACAGTAGTATCACAACTAGTTACCACGTACATACTTGGCTACCCCTGGCCCGTATCGACGAGACAGGCAACGACCGACCGACCGACCAGCAGGTTTGGAGGTGGCGCTGTGGTCCTCCAGCAAGCCAGCTGACGGCTGCTGGCCGGTCACTCGACCCCAGATTCCAACCCCCCCGGGCGGGCACGCACTGGCGCCACACGTTTTGAAGCTCCCTCCCCAGTCCCGTCCCGGTCCCGTGCGTACGTCCCGAGACCCGACTCGTCCTGGCCCGATGCCGCCCGCGCGGCCGCGACAGGTCTTCCCGAGGACGGACGTACATACATATAACCAAGATACTTCGTACCTGTTCGGGGACGTGAGTGGGGAGACATGATGCACCGTCACATTTCCCTCCCTTGCTTGCCTCATCATGCGCCCATTGCAGCGAGCGACCAGACCAGGTGAAATTTTCTCTCTCTCTCTCTCTCGCTCTCTCTCGGCTACGTTGCTACAGCCCCAGCCAAAGACTGTCGAGCTTGGCCTGTGGTCTGCAGCTGCCTCCCAGGGGCGGTGACGACGATAGATTTGATTGCTACATAGCACATGTACTGCTAGCTCCAAGTGAAGGTGTCAGACTGCTGGAAAGGTCAGCCAAGGTGCGGTGCGGTGCGGTGCTCTGCTCCAAACTCCACCGTCAATGCTCCAAGCCACCTGTGCTACTACTAGCTCGTGGTTCCCCTCTCCATTCATTGCTCACTCACACGTTCGTTGTTGCTCGCCGCCACCCGACGTATCTCGCACAGCGTTGCTTGCTTGCGATTGCCCTCCCCCACAGGCAACGGCCTAGACCGTGGTTCCGTCGCACCCACCACCGACCGACGACCTCCTAGCGGCATCTCCCTCAGATCACACTACGGTACCACTAACTTACTAGCCGACGACATCCCCACAGCTGAACGAACGGCTGTGCTGTACTACATACAGTACAGTATACGCTTCTTCATGTTGCTCGGTCTTACACACAGACGGAACACTGGACTGGACCGTGGGGCCTGACAGCTTCGTCCGGGGGGCCGCCAGGCCCCTTGGTGGTCCGGAACCCCTGTTCATGATGTCTCTGGCGGCTGCTGCTGCTGCCGCCGCCGTGTGTGCTTTTTCTGTCTGTGATAACCGAGCCCGATCGACTTTTGTGAGGTGTGACGACGGCTTGTGGAGCGCCCGGCAGGTCCCCGCAACAAGCGAGCTACGGGGGGGAACATCTCAGGTCGGACGGACTCTCTCGCTATGAGACTCTGCGGCACAGACAGAAGCGGGAGAGCATGACATGGTCACAGCCCTGTTGATGACTACGTACTTCGTATACTGTACAGTACGCCTTGCGACGCAAATCTGGGTTCGATATAGTCTGGCCTGCCAAAGTCAAATTGGTTACGTACGTACTTCGTACTTGCACTTCGAATCACGGCCTTGTGCGCCATCGTGCGCCCATGCATGCATGCATAGCTTTCCACGCAGTCTAGCCGCCACGGCGCGAGAGCCGAGGCGGCAAGCGAGGCGCGCACAGCCGGCGCAGCAGAGGCCGGCGCGTAACTTCGAGTTCGTGACATACAAAGTATGTACTGACCAAGGCAGGGGTCGTGGCCGTTCGCCGGGTATCACCAGGCGCGCGCCCGCCCTCATCAACATCAACATCAACAACAACAAATTATCACTGGCAGAGGCTGTAAATAGCTTGCGCCGCGCGCGTAATAAGCACAACGACAGGGGGGGAGGGGGTTGCGCTTGGTGCACCAATGGCGGTACATGTCTGCCGCTCACCACTCTCGGGATTGGTAGGCGTCACGTCACCTGCAGCTTGCATGGGCAGACAGCCAGTGAGCCAGCCAGCCAGCCAGCCAGCCAGGCCCACGACCTTTCTAGGTACTATTCTGACGAACGCCTCTCTCCTGCCTTCGCGTGAGGCACTCCCGTTTTGGCAGACGCCGGAGACTTACCGTCCGTCAAATGGCTTTTTTGGGCATTGCAGACAGGGAAGAATCGCAACGCAACAACCACCACAACATCCGGTCGTACGACATGCCATGGTGTCCCGGCATCGCGAACTTGGGACGCTGGCACGGAACTTTTCGGGGACCAAAATAGGCCCGTCCGATCCGCGATGGTGCTTTGTGAGGCCAGCACGATGCCGTCGTGCACCGCAATAAGATACAGATCGCTCATGTGTCGTTATGTCTATTGTCGTGCCCCTCCAGAATCCAGACCGGTATGCCTCGTCTACTCCGTACATGACAGAACAAAGAGAATCGTGCCCTCCCCTCCGCGGCAAAGCCAACCGCATTTCCTCTGCAAGCCACGTCCACACCCGCTGTCCTACACACGCAAGGTGCGCCCATTATTAGCAGCGTTGGCCAACGTCCGTTTGGGGCAGTGACATCCTGCTGCGAATTCCTGCCGCAGGTGGTGTCTGTCTGACCAACGAAGCCTCCTGGCCAACGCATGTTCAACCTGAATCGGGGGGGGGTTTGTCGCACCGAGAGGCAATATCTGCTGTCTCCACGATCATGACCTCGAGGACATGTCATCATGTTCGACGTCCGATTGGCCTTGCAGTATCCTGAATGCTCTCGGGTTGTCTCCTACACGCCAGGCTCTTGTCTGCTCATCGCGCCCTTGTGCGCCGGCGCTGATGCTGCGTTGCGTCTACTCTGGCGCGCACCCTAGTTGTAGTAGCCATTCCCGCCGCCCACGCTGGCCTGTTTCTGGGCAATGAACTCTTCAAAGTAGGGGTGGTTGCACGCTTGCTTGGCTGATATACGGCCGGCGGGGTCGTAGACCAGCATCATCTCCAGCAAATCGAGGCCCTTGTCGTCGAGATTATGGCAGATGGGGTTCGAGTAATCTCTCTGCCACTTAGGAAACGAGGATTTGAAGTCGGGGTAAGAGGTGACGCCCGGCCAGAGGTCCTCTGATGGTGTTCCTAGAATGCTGCACGATGGAGGTCAGCCGCGATTCAACTTGAGAGAAGGCGCTCGTCCTGCCGCCCCGACGCTTACCGGAAAATCTTGAAGATCTCATCGATCTCTGAATCACCCGGGAACAGAGGCTTTCGCGTGCACATCTCGGCAAAGATGCACCCCACAGACCACATGTCCACACCAGTTGAATATTGGCGTCCGCCCAGGAGAATCTCAGGAGCCCGGTACCACAACGTCACAACCTCGTGCGTGTACGTGCGCAAGGGGACGCCGAAGGCGCGTGCCAGGCCAAAATCGGCCAGCTTCAGGTTGCCATCCTTGTCGATCAACAGGTTCTGGGGCTTCAGGTCGCGGTGCAGCACTCGATGCGAGTGGCAGTACTTGATCCCTTCGCAAAGCTGCATCATGAACTTTTGGACGACCTGGTCGTTCATGCCCAGTTGCGCCACCTTGATCGAGGCGCCCTCGGGGAGGGCCTTGCCGCGACCGCCGTCGCTGACCGGCAGCGCCTCCATGTACTTCTTCAGATCGAGGTCCAGGAACTCGAAGACGAGGTAGAGCTTGTGGCCGTCGGCGTGGACAATGTTCAAGAGTCGGACGATGTTCTTGTCCTTCATCTCCTTGAGGAGCGAGATCTCGCGGATGGCGGTGCTGGGAACGCCCTCGTCTTCAGCTTCGAGCCGGATCTTCTTGAGCGCAACAATTTCCCCCCCGTTGGCGAGGTCTCGAGCCTTGTAGACGACGCCGTATGTGCCTGCACACAGACGCGGTCATGTCAGCGCGACTTGTCCGCCGCTACAGGGAACTGCGATGTCGCTACACGCGCACCAAGTCTGGGGGGCCAGATTGCGGCTGGGAAACTCACCCTCGCCGACCTTTTCCAGCTTTTGGTAGTTCTCCATGGTGGCGGTGTGGGAGGCGGTCGGTTGCTCGTGGCTCCGGGACGCTGCTGTAGAGGGATTCTGGATCCGACCAAATTGTACAGGGCCGCGCCTAGATGCTGTAGGCCGCTGATATGTGTCGGCGTCGGCGGTCGTTCAAGGGACAGCGGTGTGCGAGGAGACGCAAGTCCGAGTCTGATGGTTGGAGAAGCGGTCGCCCTGGGGGACGGTGGTCAACAACCGTAGACGCGGGGAAGACGCGCCAGCAAGGGATAGAAGAGCGAATGGCGGGGCACGAGCGTGCACTGGGGGGGAGGGGGAAAAGATGCCGTGTCAATAGCTGCAAGTTAGTATGGCAAAGGCCTGGCCATGAAGGGTCACCGCAATGACTGCTGCCGTTGTCGCTGGCGTCCTGCGATTTGGACAAGCACTTGTTGATGCAGGGTTCCAACCTTGTTGACTTGGGTGCTGTTTGTGTTTATTGCGCCTTTAGCCAAACATCCCACCACCTGCCCTGGCGCGTTTTCCCTCAGCCGCCTCAGTGGGGCATATCGATAAGCCTCCGGACGTGTCGCGCAGACTTGTTGGGGGGTTGACAAAAAGCTTTGACCACAAAGCCGGGTCAAGCTCATCACTGGGCATCCCAGTAATTTCTTCATCTCAAGAAACCGCGGCACAAACATTCAAGAAAGCAACAGTGCCCGTCGGTTCGACGTATGACTTGAATATAAGTAGTTGCTCTCCTTCGGCAGCGCCATAAGGAAACGCTACTTTAGGATTCTTTTCGCTTCAGGTCCAGTATCCTTTCGAGCCTTAAGTTTCCCTTGGCTCCCCATCCAGACGGTCCTGATTCCACGTCCGGCCGTACCGCAATATACCAGCCCCAAGCCCGTCTGTCCAGCTCTTCCCTACTCAACACAGAGTTCCAACTCGTGAACAGTATTCTCAAAGCACCTAGAAGTCGCCCAAGATTATCCTGCTTCTCCTCATTCAATGCCGCGGCCGTCTTCTTTCCTTCACTCGTACCATCTTCGTGAGCGGTTGCGAAGCTCCGGAGCAGGTAGTTCCTCGCCCCCTCCGGTCGGTGGATGGCCATTCCGACTGTCGATGCCGCAGGCTTGTCGTCCTGGGGGTCGAGCGCCCAGACGGCTTCGCCCGCAAGCGAGGACGTGCGCCGCTGCATGGATAGGGAATCGTTGACACACTCCCTCATCAGTCGCCACCGGTCTGGGCCAAGCATCACTCCACCGTACCATCGCGTGAGAACAACCAGAACGTTCTTGATGTCGATTTCCCGCATGATTCCGAGCATGAATTTCCCGCAGCCTGACTCGCCGTCGTCAAACGATGCCTCTTGGACCAGAGGCGAGTTTCCATAGCTCGAACGCACAGCCCAGGCGTTATGCGTCGCCGTTTCCAGCTCTGGCTTCTCGGCCATGAGAGCCTTCATCAGGCTTGCCCGCTGCGTCGGCGACGACAGCCGAGTCGCATGCGCCACGAACACGGAGCCCTTGGATGACAGCTTTTGGCTCGCTGTCCAGATCTTCGCCCTCGGCTCTTGCGACGTTGCAGCGGCACCAGTGCTGGTAGAGCTCTGCGTTGATGGCTGATTCTCAACATCGTCCGATTTCCACGTGTAGCCGCCTCGTTTGAGAACCGGTACATCCCGTCCGAGCACTCGGACTTTGGGTTGGCCTTCCGGGACTGTCATCTCACCTCCAGCCGGCGCCTTCTCGATGCCCAGGCTGATGGCCTTGGCTCTCGAGTTGGCGCTGACCACCGCCTGGGCCAGACTCAGGCGGCTGCTCGGCGGCTGCTCGGGCATGGTGCATCGGAGCAATTCGACAGCAAAGGCGAGGACAACCGGCGCCCTGTTCGTGTTTATGACCGTTTGGCGAATTGCGTCTTCATCTTCAACGAGCGGCAAGCTCAGCGATTTCTCGAGCTCATCCGGCGACATGGAACTATAGTCCAAGTCGCGCTTGTGAGGCTCCAGCTTGACCTTCTTGGTCGTCGTCGACGTCTCGTCCTCGGCAGCACGTTTGGCCGACTTCTTTCCGTGACCTTTGCAGGCCGTGTGGAGGCTCTTTGCGAGCTTCGCATCACTAATTGCTTCTTCAACTATAGCAATAGGTGCTTCCGCAATGTCGTTGATACTAAAATGCATGGTATGGGTTACTGACTCTTGGCGAAATGATGGCCAGACTCACCTCCGAAGGCTCTTGGCCTGAAGTGCCTTGATGTGACCCATGGCTGCCATCATGGGGACCTTTCGTGAATTCAACATCCTCAGCAGCTCCTGCAGGTCACCTTGTCCAGCCATGGCGCCTTTGTATGCCTAAAGTGCCATGCAACAGTAGTTTCCCTGTATTTTGCCCTCGTGAGACGGCGGATCGTTTGGAACAATCACAGGCGAGTCCGCAGAACCTTGAGCTGCAGGGTAAGGAAGGAAATGGTTCGATGGATGTCATCGTGCACGGTCCAAGTGGCATGCAATGTATCGCGCCTCGTGGGTATGGCTATGGCTCCACCACGGCTCCGACATTTCGGGCCGTCCCCACCTCCGGAACTGCCTTGACGCCTGCAGCTGCCGCCGGGAGTTTTTTGGACGCGAAATATTTGAAGATTCCGTCACCCACCCATTCCCCCCGGTCCGCGTCCCGCACAACGACACCACGAAAGATGAACGATGGGGCAATGAAGCACCAATGATACGGAATACGTGCGGCATTGCCAGGACCGGATCCTGCCGCGCGAAGCAATGGCAGCGTTATGCGAGCTCGTCTCGCTCGGCTAGCCGACAGCCGCCGCCGAAGCCCCGGCAACCTGCAAAGCAGCAGCAGCAGCAAAATGCGCCTCGCGTCGTTCGACCTTATAAGCCGTCCGTTCAACCCCTACCTCCGCGGTCCCGAGCGCTCCTGACACGTACATAGCAGCACAGCGCGCACCTCTGCGTCATCTACGCCGCCGCCGCCGCCACACCCACCACCCGATACTCTTCTCACCCTCTGGCGCCGCTCCTGGCTGCCCCTCACGGGCGCTGCGATCCTAGCAGGCTTTCTCGGCTTCTACATATTTGGCACCGCTGTCGCGTCCTGGAATTCATGCCCGTGTGGAGGGCACCACGATGGCGGGCCGTGTCATGACGAGTCCGCCACGCCGACTGGTCGGCCCCCGGCCCTGACTGGGGAAAATGCAGAACAGTTTGACAAGGAGCTCAACATGGGTGAATGGTGGATGGGCATCACGAAGTTGCGGAAGAAGCTCGCACAACATGCCAAGGGCCACGTCCTTGAGCTAGCGATGGGTACCGGTCGGAACCTCGAGTACTACGACTGGGAGCCGCTGACTGCGATTGCGAAGGGGGCGGCACAGCCCTCGCCTCGCGCAGATGGGATGCCTCGCGGGATCACCTCATTTACCGGCCTCGATATTTCCGTCGATATGCTCGACGTTGCGCGTAAGCGTTTCGTCAAGGCCGTCCCTCCGGTGTCGTCGTTTGCCCCCGTCGTTACAGCCTCCAACATGGCCGACCACGTTGGCGGCCAACTGTCATTCCTCAACGACCGGCTTCGCCTCATCAACTCCGATGCGCACCACCCTCTACCGCCCCCTGCCGTCGCCACGCGGGAACGAAAATACGACACAATAATACAAACCTTTGGACTTTGCTCCGTCTCCGACCCTGTTGCCGTCCTAGTTAACTTGGCCAAGGCTGTCAAGCCCGGCTCCGGCCGGATCATTCTCCTCGAGCACGGCAAGGGCTGGTACGGCCTTGTCAATGGTCTTTTGGACAAGAATGCTGGAAACCATTTCCAAAAGTACGGCTGCTGGTGGAACCGGGACATCGAAGCGCTCGTGGATGAGGCGGTACGCCAAACGCCCGGTCTGGAGATAGTGAAGTTGGACCGTCCCAATGTGTTGCAAATGGGAACGCTGGTCTGGGTCGAATTGCGGGTGAATAGCAGCAGCTAAGCGACAAGGCGACAAGGTGCGAGCGGAACTTGCAATGAGTGGCATGTCATCCATTGAAGAGTAGTGTTATGTACAGACAGCGCTCCCGGCACGTCCAGTCTCCAACTTTTCGTACATCCAGGCTGTCGCAAACAAGACAAGCCGGCTATATATACATGTGTACTTTTACAATTGCATCTTGTTTCTAACGTCGCCGCCACGTCGAATACCAAATCTTGTCGAGCATCACAGATTTTGGTTGCCATTCATTGCCAAACTCCGTGCGCCTGTCGCAAAGTCCAGGGAAAAGAAAAACACACCAGGAACTAACAACCTTCCAACAAGCAGTCCAGCTCCTCGATCTCGATGCTCTCAGCTCCTTTGTCCCACTGGAACATTTCGTTGATCTTGAGCCAGGGGTCGGCCTCGTCATCCTTGCGTATGCTCGACGGTAGGCTGGGTCTCATGGCTGGGCTGGCGAGAAACGTAGCGGCTGCGTTCAAGCGGCTGTCGCTAAACCAAATGTCGTCTCGATAACCATACTCCATCCCCGAATTCCGCTCCACGGTATCCGGAGGTGGCGGCGCATCGTTCAACTTGCGCTTTTGGAGTACGTCTGCCGTCTGAGTGAACTCGCGCTCGTCCTTCTCCAAGGGGGGCGAATCGTGGCGCATGTCTCTTGAATGTTTCAGATGGCGGGCTTTGAATGAACCGATAGGCGTGATGGGCATGGCGGCATCTTCATCCGCATCGTCAAACTCGGGAGAGGAGAGATCAACTTCAGGCGATGGACTCAGGTCTCTTCGCCTTGCATCAACATCGTCCGAGCCAGAATCGTCGGTGAGTGACACGGACGGCGTGACGATGGCCGACGGCGGGGCTTGGGCGGCGTTTGGGTCGGGTAGCGCGGGGCGTGGGCAGGTTGTCAGGAAGAAATACGTGCGCCGAGGATGAACAGTTTCAAGTTCCTTGGCGAGCGGACAGGGGTTTAGAGCAGACCAGCAGGGGCGCTTCATAAATGAGGTGAGGCGGGAAGAGATGATGGCGCACGGGTTCGCGGACCTGTAAAGGAGTATTAGCGATTAGATCGTGGAAAGGGAGCGAGCGGCGCTCGACAAGAGGTGCAACGCACTGTTGGACGGATACCAGCTTCTGCGAAAGTACAGTCGCTAGCTCCTTGATTAGGTGAGGCCGATTTGCGGTTGATTGCAGTTGCACAACCGAAGCCTCGACGATGTCGTCGTTGATACTTTGAAGGTCGATCTTGGGGTTCTCGTCGACATCGGACATCTCGATGCTGGTCGCAGGGGTAGGCGATGGCGGTGGTGTGTGCTCGATCAGGACCTCGGCGGAAGAAGCGACGGCATCGTGAGACTTTTTCAGGCGCTTGCTCGGATGCGAGTCGGGCGACTGGGAGCGGTTTTCTGAGGAGGAGGACGACGACGAAAGGCGACCGCCGGCTTTTGATGCGGCGGCACGAGCGGCGTGCGTGACGGGGATGTGGATTCCCAAGCTGGGTAGGGAGAGCGATTTGCGACGCGTGTTGTAAGGCATCTTCGCATCCGTGTTACAGTCGGTTTGTTATGGTCGACGTTTGTGGACGACGGACGGATCAAGGGCGGGCGGTCGGTTGCCGAGGCAGCGTGAGCGCGCAACGGGAGGAGGGACGTCGACGATGCTGGCGCGTGCTGGGCAACGACGACGATGGCTGACGGCGAGTCTGGAAAGACCCGTACTCGGAGACGACGATACAAGGAAAAAGGGTCGTGCGGAAGGTAAGTAAGGTAGGTACCGTCGTGGGCGGCTTACATGCAACGCAGTGCAAGGTTGGGGGGAACGGAGGGGGCAGAGTGAGGGTGGTTTGCGGCAAAAAGGTCACAGAAGGGGGGAGGGAGGCAAGATGGGGGATGGATGTGCGACTCGGACGGGGAGGCAAGAAGCTCAGGCGATTTCTGGCGTTGGCTGGGAGGGAAGGCAGCAAGCACGAGAGCTTGAACTTTTTTTTTTCTTTCCCCCTGCATCCTATTGGGTGGCACCTGGCTACGAGCTTGCCGAAGTGGGGCCCCTAAACGTCAGTGGGGCACCGCCGCCCCCCCGATGCAGCGTCACCAAAATTGGGGCCCGCAGTCAAAAAGGGAGGCGCATTCCACGGTGGGCTCCCCCTAGGATGGGCAAGGTTGTCTTTTTTGGGGGACCAAGCCAAGGCCAAGGGGACCTTGCTGTGACATGAAGGGTGACTTTTTTTTTTTTTGCCGCCCGGGAGTTGGTTTGCTGCACCCGCACCATGCACCCGCGCACCCTCCCTCTCTCTCCTCTGAGCGGGTACGTAGGTACTTGAGTTTCTGGCGCAGCACGTAGTACAGCCTCGTCACGACAAGGTCGCCCGCCTGTCGTCCGGCCCGTCCGCCCGCCTTCAGACCTACCATCCGTCATCCCCGAAGCTAGGACTGGCCGCTAACGGCAAACTCTGAGCACAAAGGGTATCACACACACACAGACACACACTCAGCACGTCTGTGTCAAAAGTCGAAGACGTCGTCGTCGTCGATGTCGTGGGCGGGCGCCCTTGCTCATCAGAGACGGCCCCCCCCCCCTTCGTGACCATCACCCCCCGGCACCCGCCCCCGACCCCCGGCCGTGGTTGGGCCTGCGAGATCTGACACATGATGGCACACTGGCCCCCCTGCATCAACCGCCAATTGCCACTTCTGAGCTTGCTTGGCACGCTCGTCGGGCGACAAACATACGTAGCTGGAAGAGAGAGAGAGAGAGAGACCCTCTCATCAGGGGACATCGGCGGCAGAACATCTCGCCCTTTGAGCTGACGAGGCGACAGGTGGCGGCCGAAACCCGTCGAGTCAACGGCGATGGTCGTCGCGTGGGCTCGTGGCTTCTCTGGCCGGACATTTACAGGCATTCTCGCACACAGCGAACGGGATGAGAGGCGGGGGGGCTTCGGGGCCTATCTAGGTCGTCATCGTCAGTGATCTTGCTTGTTGCCGTTCGGCCGATGCCATTGACTCGCGCTCCCTTGGCGCACGTAGTTTACATGCTCTACAGTATAGTGTGCCTTGTAGATTCATCAGGTGCTTGGAACGGCCTTCCCTCCGGTTGCCGCTGACGATTCAAGCACATCGAGCGATGCAAAATAAAAAAGACCGTCGGGCATTGGCCCATGAGCTGCGCGATCGCACGACGAGGCACACATCCGCGAGGCCCGCCCGTCCTTGTCCACACTGGCCGGCCTTTTTCTTCTTCTGCTCCTTGGAAGAAGTGCACGCGGCCCGGAGGTGGTGACGGCTGGCTGCCTGCGTGCGCGAGTCGTGCACGAGTGACCTCACCACTTTTTTTTTTGTTTCTCCCGTTTGACCCAGCACAACAGCTACCAAGTTACTACTACCCTCTCATCCTCTCGCCCCCTCCCTCCTCCCCCTCTCGTCCCGCGCCCGATAGTTTTCTGAGAGTGCGTGCGGCCGCCCCCCTCACCAAATTCAATTCCCCCCCGCCACTGGCACGCTGGCCCAATGGCAACAATAGCAACACCCGTCGTCCGGGAATGGCGGAGAAGGGGGCGGGGCGGGGGATGGGCCTGCTTTTCCAGCGCTCACCGCCCGATCGTTGTGGCTGTCCATGGAACCCTCCCCTCCCCTCCCGCGACACGGGTCTTGCAGCACTCGGCTCGGCTCTGTCCTGCGAGATGCAGCCGCGATAGGGAAGAGGGAGCTGAGACCAGCGTTGCGCGGCGCACGACAGGGACAATGCCAAGAGCCCCAAACGTGCTGCCCTGCCGTGTGCGCCCAGCTGCAGCCGCGCTGCATGTAAGAGGCCGGGGTGCATTGGGGCCCCGCCTAGACGCGCCGCCCGCCTCCAAGGTTCTCTATGCGCACGCGTTGTACAACCTTGGTAGTACTGCGCTTCCCGCCCAGTCCAGGGGCCCGAACGAGTGAAAAAAAAAAAAAGGTGTAGCGAAAAAAAGAAGGACCGCACTCGCAGCCGTTCCATCACACCAGCCGTTACTCTCGTTCTTGTCTTTCTTCTTCTTCTTCTTCTTCTTCTTCTTCACGCAGGATGTTGGAGAGTCCGGCGGGAAAACAGGGTCCAGGCCACGCCCGGGTGGGCCATGCTCGGCTGTTGTTAATGGATCCTACCTAGCGTCGAGGCACTCGGGCGACGCCGCGGCCAGGTGCTGGCTGGCTGGCTGGCTGGCCGCTCTCTCCACTGCCTGGGTCCCGCAACCGAAGGCTCGAGGGATGGAAGGGTCCCGTCTGGTGGAACTCCTCTCCTCCTGGCAGCGACGCTCATCGAGGCCCCCACCCTGTCTCCCCATATATCGGCCTGGTGTTTAAAGGGGACCGCGCTCCGTCTCGCGGAAAGATCCGGCTAGGATTATTAGCCAAGTCTCTCCTGGGTGTTGTTTGCTCGTCGGCACGACATCAAGTGCGCATACGCTCCGCTTGGTTGACGGCGCTGGCAGACGTCGCCAACGCAGCTTAACGGACGCGCTTATTGATGTTGCGCCGCAACAATTGCCCGACTTTCGCCTCCCTGCCTTGGTCATCCTCAATAGCGCGACGAACGAGCTGATGAGGCTGATTAATTGGAGGTTGGAGTTCGTCAGCGGGGGTCCAAGGCCTTCGATGAGGGGTTGGCTTTCAGCCTATCTATCCGGTTAGCCCCGGCTAACAGCGAGCGCCAGTTTAACTCACAGTAGTGGCTTCATGTGTTAAGTCCAAGATAGCGCATGGGAATACCCCCGCAGAGAGCTGTAGTTGCAATTGCCCCGTTGAGACGGAACGATCATAGGCCGACGATGTGGCATTCGACATGAAGCTTACTATACACCAAGGCTGGACGCTGTCGATGCGCAACTGATAAATACTGCGATGGAGCCCTCGTTGATGTAACTGTGTAGACACTCTTCCTCCTCGTCCCCGTGTACATATTCATACTCTAACCTGCACGATCGCCACGCCTCATCATCAGCTCACACGCAAACCAAAAATAAAAATAAAAATGGAGCTTCCCTTCATTACCGTCGACGTCTTCACAGAGACTCGGTTTCGTGGAAACCCCCTAGCCATCATCACCATCCCTGCCTCGGGTCCGAAGCCCACCCAGGAGCAAAAGCAGACCATTGCCCGCGAGTTCAACCTGTCCGAAACCGTCTTTGTGCACGACGTCCCCGACCCGGAGACCAACAAGCAGCGCAACATCGACATTTTTCTTCCTTTCGCTGAGATTCCCTTCGCCGGACACCCGACCGTTGGTACCGCCGTTTCGCTGCTTGACCAGGGCGTCGACACCCTTGTGACCAAGGCGGGACCCATCCCCGTACGACGCCTGGGTGATGGCGCCGTCGCCCAGGCCAACATCCCTCACAACGTCCACTTACACGCCAAGCATGTTCGCGACCTGTCCCTCGCGTCGGCCAGTCTCCAGGCAAATGCGCAGATTCGCGAGCTTGAACTCGATGCCCCAGTCTTCAGCGTTGTCAATGGCGTGAGCTTCGTGCTGGTTGAGCTGCCGTCTCTTGAGCTGCTTGCCGGGGTGCAACAGAGTAGCACGCAGCTGCCCGTGGACAAGCTTCTGGACGAGGGATGGCAGAATGGTTTCATGGGGCGTTATTACTACGTGCGCACTGGCTCAGGGCTGGACCAGAACGGCCAACCGGCCGTGTCCCTGCGTACGCGAATGATCACTCACGAGTTCGAAGACCCTGCAACCGGCGCCGCTGCCTGCTGCCTGACTTCTTATCTCAGCATAATCGGGGACAAGCAGGCCACCCCCACCCGCACATACAACATTACGCAGGGCGTCGAGATGGGCAAGGAAAGCAACATCGTTGTTGAAGTAGGTGTGCAGGACTCCAAGATTGAGACCGTCAAACTGGCAGGCACAGCTATTCAGGTCATGAGAGGCACACTCACTGTCTGAGCCGACTCGAGAGTCTACACTCAAATCCTCCCAATCGACGACGCGCTCGCAACTGGAGACAGGACAGCGCCAGTCCCTTTGCATTAGTAGCTATTCGTACAATTATACAGGGTGTACATTGCTTCATGAAGCCCGTGCGTCCTTGCTTCCCCCAAAACATGGAACGCCCCAGACGATCTGTAAGCATCTACCTCTACTCCCAGCCATGCATTGCCATAGTCAAGTCTGTCATAACGCGACTATACGTTCATTAAAATGTGGATGTGTTTGTAATGTCGTGAGGAGACTGGGGTCCTGCTTCACGTTGCCTGCAGGCCCCGATCCAGTCGTTCAACAGGGCTAATTACGTTGGAGTATCGTCGCGAACCTTTCCGCAACCTGGATAGAGATGTGAGCATGTGACAAAGTAACCAGGATGGCCTAAAACACCACGTACCTCTGGTGTCGACTTGACGAAGGGCAGATCAAAGAACATGTACTTTTCGTTCTTAACCAGCTCCAAAACCGTATACATGAGTCCCCAGGGTTGAGGCCAGAACCCGACCAGACGCTCGAGGAGCACCCGAGTGATCTCTTGGCGAATTTCGGACTCCTCAGGGTCGTTTAAGTCCTTGCCAAAGATGTGGAGAACAACATGACAGAAAAAGTCTGTGTAGGCGCTCGGGAACCGCAACTGATTCATAATGCAGGATACGAGGTAGTACCTGGCTTCAGGCGGCAGCTCGTGAACAAGCAGAGACAGAGTCGCTACATCAGATTCGTTCCCAGTTACGGCCGCGGCGTTTGGTGAGCGAGACATGCGGTCTGCGGCGTGTTGCCCGATGTACACAACCACAGCCCCGATGATATGTGCGTTGACTGCCACCGGGATATGTCCAAAGGAGGTCTCCTGCGGGCTGTTGTGCGTCATCGTGTGCGCAATCTGTGCGACAGTGTCCTCGGCGGGTCCGTTGAGGAGGACCTGGTCCAACACGGCAAGAAGCCCACAATCTCGCAGCACAGCCGTGGCGTCTTCAATCAGTCCAGGATTCAAGCTGATTTCTTCCGAACGATCTGGCTTCATGCCTGTAGTCGGATTTTGCTGCGGATTGGCCGACAAAATTGCATTAAGCAGCTGGCTGCAATGCGGCGGAACGCTGGCGCAGAAGGTGACGTGGTTGGCCGCGACAAAGTCAGGGAAATCATGCTGGAGAATCACCAAGAGCTTGAGAGTGGCGTGATAAAGCTCCTTGGCCATGTTTGACACGTTGAGCGATTTGAGTTGTTCGCTTAGCGTGTCTAACAACTGCACGATCAGTTTCGCATACGGGCGCCAGCCAGCGTTTCCGGGCATCTGCAACAGGACTGGGGCAAAAGCTCGGTGCTGAACAAGCGAAAGCCAACCAAAGGTAAAACCCGGGAGATAGAGGGGCCCGATATTCTCGAGCTTGGAGGCAAAGGAGAGCAGTAATCGTCGCTGATCCTCTTCGGTGTAATCATCGCTGGCGCTGTGGACTTCGTGAAGAAGCAGCGAGTAAAGGCGGAAGAAGACGCGTTGGTTCAGGTGCTCTCCTCGCTTGATATGGTGGTTGCGGAGAACTAGTCCGATCAGAACCAAGACAGAGTCCATGACGGAAACGCGAGAGCTGAATGTATCGTTGTGGGTTGTAGTGAAGACACAAATCAGTTTAGCCAAGGCATCGACCATGACATATGCATCGCTGATGGCACTGGAGTGCGCAATGTGGTCGAAACGATCGACACACAGTTCAAGAGCAATGCGGACCATGACCAAAAGGTCGCCCTGATCTCTGACAAGCTGCCTCAACTCCAGTTGATCCATAAAGACCCTGGAAGTCTCGGCTGTTGCGTTCGGGTTGTTGCAGAGATGGACCCACTCCTCGAAAACATACTCCAGTTGCTCCTGTCGAAAGGCTGACTTATCGTCTCCAGTGCTACTCCACGAGGGTTGCGGAAGCCCCGAGTTCAGAAGCCTCTCCTTTAGTCTCTGGGCAGTACCATTGCCGGGCTCGTCACAAACCCAAGTCCACGCCCTTTCCAGTGTGCGCACGAAATCTGTATAAAGGGCGATTGGCCGATTGTTGAGGAGGGCGATATCGAGCAAGTGTTCCAGAAACTCCAGGGACGAATCTTTCCTGCTTTCGAGAGCCTTAGACATTGCCGCGTCGATATTCCTCCAGTCGATTAAGTCGGTGCGAATCAAGGCAGCAAGCAAGGGCACACTCAAGAAATTCGCACCGGGTTGCTGGCTGAAAAGCGCACGCACTCGACTGTTCAATGCAGGTCCCGAAATCTTCCGCAACGTCTCCAAAACATGGACCAGGCTCTCCAAAGTCAGGTTGTCCTCGACTTGCTGGAAGATGAGAGCGCTTATCTGCTCTGCGGTGTAGATGGCGAACTCTTCCGAGCTCTGGGACGTCTTGATTATGAGCTGCACCAACGCATCGACCACGTCCAGAACTGGATGAGGCCTCGGGAGACCAATGAAGTGCTCCTCCTGAGCCTCCGCAGCAACCCGCAAGAGCTCTTGTAGTAGCTTATTGACGCGCTCAGCCAGACCACGAACATCAATGTGATAGGCATTCGCTCCGGCCCCGCGACCCAGGTTGCCCGCAGCACTAGAAACCGGAGCATATGGCAGCTGAGAGCCGAGATGTTGTACCGAGGGCGTCTCGGCCGGTGTGGGCATACTCGGAACCGTGTTGTAGGTTTCTTGCAGGACCTCGTTGGCCAGAGATCGAGTGGCGTCCGAAGCAGATGGTGCATGCGATGCCGATACCGTGGTATTTCGCGGTTGTCTTGCAAAATCGTCGTAAATTTGCATTTGGTCGCTGTTAAGGCCATTAATGTTGGGCGACAATTTGTATGGGCTTGGGATGGTCATGGCCCAGCGATTGACCGTGCCAGCATAGAATGGCTCGTTCGGCTGCTGCGCGCGGTGTCGTCTTCGAGCCTGAACGTCCTCCTCGAGCATATCCTCAATCTCCGGAACAGCCCTCTCTTCGGCCTGCTTCTCGATGATGTTACAGGCAAGGTCGAGGTTTGAGTTGACACACATGATAATCGTTCCCTCGGGCAGACCCGAGGGAAGGTCGTTGGCAAGATTGCGCATGTAGTTGGTCATGTTCGCCCGGAGAGGCTCCTTGGAAGTAACAAGGGCCAGGCTGCCCGCGGTCGCCTTGACCATACTGACGGCAGCGTTCCTCATCTTATTCTCATCTGGTTCCGAAACGAAGTCTTTGCGAACCATCTGGACCGTCGAAATTGCCGCTATCGTGATCGACCGGTCCACAACCGGCTGAATAATATCCTGCAGCGCCCTTGTGAGAGCACTCCGGACAATCTCGTGAAGGCGTGTCGTGCTCACAACCATCTCATTGGCTGGGGGAATGTTGATCAATGGTCCCACGTCAGGTATGGTTGGTGCGACGACTTGCGGGGAGAGGCCCGCGCCAACGACTGATCCAATGCCATTAAGAGACAAGGTATCAAATGCGTCAAGCTGCTCGTGTGGGAGCACCTCGGGTGCGTCCTCGACCGCAGGCCGGTTCAGTATTTCGCCCGATGGTTCAATGCTCTTGTGATCCAGATTCAACCCCTTGCACAGAACCTCGATCTCAAACTTCAGGTTCAGCTTCAGCTCGGCGTGGTGGTAGAGCTCAATGAGCAAGTGGATGATGTCCATGAGCCATGGATTCGGAGGCCGAAACACAGCTGAAGAAGCTCCTTGAATGAGGACTTTGCAAACGAAAGGGATGATGACAATGAGCCTCTTGGTGTCATGAGCCTCGATTAGCAGTTGCTTGAACGCGATGTTCTTGTGTTTGATGGGACGGTCACGAGCAAGGGTCAGGAGACCGAGCCAACCACCAAGGTTCTTCAGATGAGTCCGCTCAGTCGAGTTCTGCATCGTAGCCTCCGAGTTAAGCATACGAGCCACGCTGATGTATGTTTCCCGAAGCACTTCGTTCCAGAGCGTCTTGTCTTCGAAGAGCTTGACAAGTTCCAAATAAACGTGGTGATAGTTGGGCTGCATTTTCGCACGCTCTTCGACAAGATGGCTTGCAAACCACTGTTGGTGCTTGTGCTCCACCATATCGCGCAGCTCATTGCGCATTGACTGCAGAGTTCCCTCTGTGATGTTGTTCAAAACAAACTGGATTTTGCCCTGCTCCTCATCACCGGGTTCCTCAAACTCAACGCCAGGAGGAATTGGATCAATGCCGATAGATGCGAATGGGGGCGCTTGGCGTTCGTTTGCTGCATCGTCGGGAGTTCCGTTGGTAAAAGAGTCCCCCGGGAAGTTCAGACCATGTGGTGTACCGGCACCGTTGCGAGATCGTACAATGTCCTCCTCATGATCGCGCACGATCTCTTCGGCTTTCTTGTACGCTTCTGTGCCTTGCAGGCCTGGGATTTGCAACAACTGTTTGCAAAACCCAGGCCATTCCCGAAAGCGAACGAGAAGCTGCATCAGAGCTTGGAGACCGAACTTGTACATGGGGTCGTCGGGCAGATGGTCGCGAACAGCCTCGAGAATCATCCCCAGCCCGATCTTCAGAGGGAGGTCTGATATAAGCTTGTGAGAGATGATCCCCCCAAAGAGTACAGCGGTCGTAGCCAGAGCCTCCAGAGGATAGTCGACATAGTGATTGTACTCGTCGAATAGGCCGTGTATCATGCAGGCGAACGCGTCTTGGTCCAGGGGATCCCTCGAGTGCTTGTAGCGATCCAGAATCTCCACAATTGTGCGTACCTGGATTTCATCACCGTACATTCTCTTGTAGTGCTCTTCCATCTTGCTGTTGGCAGCCTGTGATAATGCGTTTCCATCTCTGCCGTTGATATCGATGACATCGTCGTAGCCCTCACCATAGTTGATCAATCGTGGGTATGCTGTGATGCAGTGGCGCTGCACCAGAATAAGGTCCTGCACCGGCGCCTTAGGCAGGAAGTCCTCCAGGATTTGCAGCAACGCAGATACAGTCCTGACCTGCAAGCTCGTGCTAGTCTTGGCCGGGGATTGTGCATCTGAGGGACGTTGGAACTGTATTTCCAGGTTGGCTTTGATCATAAGAAATTGCAGCAGGACGCGAGACATCTCAACGCTTCTCTCCGCGTTGAAGCGTGCCCAGGTGCTCAAGTCGAGGTGGCCTTCGGCATGCGCGTATGCAGCTAGATCGACTCCGAAGCCGCTGGGCAGGTAGACGAGGTGATCCAGCCATCCATGTTTCAGCGCGTGGTCAAAGATCAAGGGTAAGTCGATGGGCTTGACGGCATGAGCATCAACCAATCGCTGGGTTACCCATGTCCTGTCCTTCTTCCACAGACTGTCGAGCACAAAATCGTACTCGGGTGACCGCTTGTACAGAAAATTCTCGAACAGTGAGTTCAGCGTATCCACTGCCATTGTCGCCCAGGACTGCCGAGGGACCTCGAAAGCAGACACTAGAAAAATGTCCAGGTTAGGAACCACTACCTCCTGAAAAAGGCGCTTCGCTTCGACGCTCTGAGACGCATGCACCGAGTTAAGGGCAACGTTGAATATGGCGGACAATGCGGCTACGGAAACGAGAGGGTGCTTTACCGCAACGGCAGCACGCTCCTGAACGTTTGCGGGGGAGTTTGCGTAGTCGTCGAGGCTGATGCTCCGTTGTAGACCTGGGATGGTAGTGGCGTCCAACTGATCTGGTGTCAGGGAGGCGAAAGCGCTGACGAAGGACAGCTGGGCCTCCGGCTCGCTCCAAGAACCACCCCAAAGTCTCTGGATATCGAAATCGTACTTTGGGTCCTGCGCAATGGGAAGTAGTGCCAGATAAAGTCGCAGAAATTGCGTAGACGAGATTCGAGCCGTGGCTTGATCAAAGAACAGAACGACTTCCGTCCAGTCGAAGGTTTTTGGGAGGACGCGTTGCAGGGCTGCAACAAGTACGACGAGTTCTTGCTGAGGACTTTGAGTGATTGCAGTGAACGTGAGCGCAGCAGAGACCTGGTCAGGTCCAAGCTGCATGTTGCCGGGACGACCCTGCAAGTACGACAGACACGTCTCCTCGTCTCTCGTGAACTCAGCCCCCGTCCTCTGCACATATCGCGCCAAGGCATTGGCCGGCCTGTCAGCAAGGACTCGACCGAGGTCGAGAGCCGCAAGAACCTCTGAAGGGGGTGCCTGATCCATCGCGACGTATCGCTTGGCAATGAAATTCTGCAGATCTCGCCGGGAAGCGGCGTTGAAGCTTGGAGGATGATATTGAAGGAATCGATCGACAATTAGCGCGATGAACGCAGGAGTAAGGTCAGCGTGGGCTTCGATTTCTGGGCGCGAGACGATGTCCATGAAAGCCGAAAAATTGGTCGACAAAATGGCGTCAGCTGTAACATCAGGGGTCAGATACGTCCACATGATTTGATAGAAGGGTGCTTATTCAATACCCTTAGTCTTCAAGTCCGAGCGGGAGCCAGTCTTGAACGCCAGCGCCAAGAGTGTCTTCTCCAGCGCGTCGAGCTTGAAGTGTTCCATGAAGGTTGACAGGTCAAAGTCGCGGAAGATGTCTTCGGTGCCACTTTCTACCGACTCGGCGATTTTGCTTGCTTGATCGGCATCGTGCGCAATCTTTCGCATCTCGGCGACGAGAATGTGGTAATTACCAGGGTTGGCGACGGGGCGGTTAAGCCCAGGGAAGATTTGGGGCGCATTTCCCGCTACCAACCGAGTAAAGTACTTGGAGAACACTTCCATGCCGTGTTCATCGATGAGCTGATGACATTGAGCCGGTTAGCGGCGGTTCTACTCGAGACAGCTTCCTTGGATTGGGGGGGGGTGTAACCTTTTGCAGCTGATCGACCTGTAACTCCCACCTGGCGCGATCCTTGTCCTCCTTGATAGTGCTAAGTAGGAGGTAGACTTGGGCGACAACAATCTTTGTCAAGGGGTTAGCCCCAGTCGGACTGCTTGTACTGGGGCTCGCGCCAGCACTCAGGACACCACCGTGCGACGGATGCGGCGAGTGGCTGGTTCCCGTCTGGAGAGTCTGCGAAGGGTTTGGTGAGAATGATCCCACTCTTGGTGGAGGGACCATGGAGGTGTATTCGCGGGCGTCGAGGGGTCTTGATAGAGCGCCTGCCTGTGTGGTCGCGGCAGGCAGGTTGGCTCAAGCAGAGACGTAGATGTGTGGTCGGCGGTGACGAGGCTGCAACGAGGGAGAAACGGGAGGCGACTCTACATGGGAGAGGAAATGTTGCAGTCTCGTCGGTGGGCGCGTCGAGGAATGGCGTCAAGAGATGCGATGGCGCGGGGCTGAACGAGCCAGGCGCGAACGAGCAACGGCAAGTTATCAAGCCACGTCGGGAAAGACGAGGTTCGAGACCGAGGATGCCAGGTAACGAGCTCTGCCGAACCGACGCTAGGTACCGAAGCGGAGTGCGCGAGCTTTGGGGGGAAGCTTTTGCTGCTGTCGATAACCGTGCTTGGCCTGACACCGAACGTTGAACGCGATTAAAACGAAGGATGAGAGACTCTTGATAGGTGCTTTTCGATGTCAAGAGGTCGTTGGGCTGTGGTGGAGGACAGAATGAAGCGCTCTAGGGAAAACGGCCATTCACGAGGAGGAACGGTAAATTCCGTTCAGCCCTCGCAGCAGGGGAGGCTGGAGCGACCCGAGTCAAGGTCACGTGATCCGACAGCGGGTCACGACGCTAGTGCGTCGCCCCGTCAACACAACTGAAATGTCCTCCAAACAAAGCACAACCCCACAATCCATCCAAGCAGACAGCCGTGCGTCACCCACCTCCTCAGGCTCGCAAGCCAGCAATTGAGACCTTGCATCTCCCCAAACATTGTACAAATCTGAAGTTTTCCTGTGTCGCAGGCGACCATCTTTAGATCACGGCGCGATTCTCGACCCAGATCTAGAAGCTCGAGCATCCAAGGACCTCGCATGAGGCACGATGCCTGCAGCAACGGCTGATACTCCAGCGGTCGCGCTGTCCTGTGGGGGCCCCATCTCAATTGAAATACCCAAGGACTCATTTTGACTGACCAGCATCACAGTTGCCAATAACTTCTGGGGCAAGGAAGATGCAGGAGTCGGTCCTCTCCTGGATCGCATGCAAGGCGCGAAGCAGACATGTGATGAGCTGAAATCCTTCTATGGTGGTAAGTTCAGACAAGATGAATAGATTCGCTGTTGGAATGCTTACCGTTCGTGATATGTAGCACGCGCATCAATCGAGGACGAATACGCCCGTAAGCTCTTGAGCTTGTGTCGGAAATCACTGGGGACGCACGAAACGGGTTCTCTCAAGACTTCTTTGGACACCGTCCGCGGAGAGGTGGAGTCCATGGCAAAGCAGCACCAAAGCATCGCTGCACAGATGAAGACGGAGCTCGAGGAACCGTTGGCTGCGTTTTCTGGCGGCATGAAGGAGCGACGAAAAATTGTGCAGAACTCCATCGAGAAGCTGCTGAAGACTAAGATCCAACAAACTCAGCAAGTCAACAAGGTCCGTGTAGTTTCGGGTTCTACTGCGTGGTAGTTTTGCTGACTTTGACCTGTCCCAGACTCGCGACAAATTCGAGCAAGAATGCCTCAAAATCAAGGGCTATCTGGCGCAGGGTCACATGGTAATGGGACAGGAGGAGCGTCGCAACAAGGCGAAGCTTGAGAAAACGCAGATAAGCTTGGCCACAGCGAATACTGAGTACGAAAATGCCGTAAAAGCGCTCGAGGACACGACGGCGCGATGGAACCGAGAATGGAAATCGGCTGCGGACAAATTCCAGGACCTTGAAGAGGAGCGTCTCGACTTCACCAAAAGCAGCCTTTGGACGTTCGCGAATATCGCCTCTACGGTGTGCGTCAGCGACGACTCTTCATGCGAGAAAATACGTTTATCGCTTGAGAAGATAGAAGTCGAGAAGGACATCGTTGGCTTCATCACGGAAAGGGGTACTGGGCAGGAAATACCTGACCCTCCCAAGTACATCAACTTCTGCCGCGGGGATGTCAATGACAGCCAGTCGGAAGTATCGGAAGACGATAACTACTCGGTTGCTCAGTTTCCACGGAGCATCAATCCGGCTTTCCGTTCCTCGTCACCTCAGCCATCGACCTTCGAATCTCACCACGACCCCAATTCTGCGTTGGCCAACAACTTGGCACACCGAGAGCCCGGGCAATCGGCCAGTCGGGAAGCTACTGTCACTCCTCAAAAGGCTTCGTCGCAGCAACCACTCAAGATGACCATGGATGAGCAGTACCCCGTTCAGGCGCCGCCCGCAACGCTGCAGTACGATACTAGTCAGCATGGCCCATTAGCCGCTGTCCCACACGATCCCTATCCAATGGACGGCATGACGATGCTCTGCCGCACTGGCCCACCTTCGGACCGAAGCTCCCAGCCGGCTTCTGCCCGGCCTTCAAGCCGAGAGTCACATAGCGACTACTCCAATCCGACATCCTTCTCTAGTCATGAGCCTCCTAGCGGGAAGACGTCGCCATTGAAGCAGGAACAAACACCGACTTCAAGTCCGGAGAAGCGGGTGCTGAAGAAGAAGAGCGGCTTTTTCCAGAATCACAGTCCTTTCCGGCGGAAGAGTACCAAAGAGCCGCACGCGCCTGTTCAGACCGGCCGACATTCGCGATTTGGCGGTAATCAAAGCAATCCCCAAATGGTATACTCCAGAAATATCTTGTTGTGGTTTGAAGGTACTAACGTGAATGTAGGAGCGCACGGCGAGCCCTGAACCTATTGACGCGAATGCCAGCCTTGCACTCGGTGTTGGCCAAAATGTTCTCCCAGTCTCCACCGCAGACACTCAAAGACGGCCGGGCAGAGCGTCGGCATCCGAAGTGGATGAGAATGACCCTATCGCGGTCGCGCTTGCGGAGCTTAAGGGAGTCAACTTGGGCAAGCAATCTTCCGTCAGGATGTCTGCGGACCACTACCACGGCATAGCAACTCCTGCACCCGGAGCTGATAGAATGGCACGCGTTGTACCCGGTCCCGGAAGCCATGATGCGGTGGCAGCCAGTCGGGGCACCCCTCCGCCATCGTATCAACAGCCGGCGCCGGTGTCACGCCTGGGAGTGCCACCACCCGCAGTGACCTCGAAGGCAATGAAAGAGGCATCCAAAAAGGTGGCAGACCAAACTCGAACCATTTTTGGGAACGCGGGGAGGACAGATGCGGGCAGCCGTGGAGCATCACCAAGTTCCCGCCCAGGTACTCGCGGCCATGACATGCCACGGGCAGCTTCGCCGGCCCCAGCTCGCGGCGCGTCTCCCCAGCCATTTGCGAATGACTCGCGGGGCTCGGGCTACCGGTCTGCTTCTCCCAATCCCTACGGCGGACATCACCGACAGTCGTCCAATATGTCTCAGGGCCGACCCAACGACCATGGATACTACGGCTCTGCTTCTCCAGGCGGTTCAGCTCGCGGGGCGTCCCCATCAGCTTACAGGCCACAAAGTAGTTATGGGGGTGGTGGCGATATGGCCGTCCAGCTGGCGCCCGCAGGAAGCGACCCGTATGGGTCTCAGCGAAGCAGAGGGTCTTCACGCTCTGACTCCCGTGCGATGGGGCTGTACGAAGGCGGCTCCTCTCGGCCACGTAGTAAGAGTGTAGCAGATCCGGCGCGGCAGTACTCCCGAGATGGCCGGCCGATACTGCATTTTGGTACGATCACCTCTCTGGCCTACTCCTTGCATAGTCACCACTGACATTCAGCAGCACGCGCTCTCTACATGTACCAGGCGGCGATTCCCGAGGAGTTAGGTTTCTCCAAGGGAGATTACTTGGCTGTGTTCCGCCATCAGGACGATGGTTGGTGGGAGGCCGAAGTTCACGGCGGTAACGGCCGTGTTGGGCTGGTCCCAAGCAACTACTTACAACCATGCTGATTCCAGAGCATGCATGGTTCTGGCGGCTTTCCTTTTCTCTTTGTTGCGGGAAAGCGATGGAAATGATGAGAACGATCTTGTACATGTCATGTCATTCTACGCCGCCGTCTTCACTATCTTGCTTTTGCGTTGCTGTTGGATCACGAGAGAGAATGTATCAAACGTTCGTTAATGTAAAGAATGAACAAACTAGTTACCTACTTACCTTATTCATACAACTCCAGAACACCAGTACCTGTCTACTGTCCTAATGCCTCAAAATAAGTTCCTTTCTTGTGCATCTCACCAGCCACCAACCATGTGCCTTACCAAGGTACGTACTAAGGTAACTGCGAAGATACCCCTGCTACTATAGGTACTAAGCACTACTAAACTAAAAGTAGTAGTACCTAAGGCTCGGGAACCCCACGATTTAGCACATCCTGCACTACCAGGTAGGTACCTCTTTGTAGGCACTAAATCCACCCACTTTGAAGCTGGCCCCACCACGCTACACTGCTCCCAGTCAGCTCTTTACCATAAACGGAGCTGCGTGCCAAGTGGCCCCGTACCACAGTCCAGGGCATCACGCGTCATAGCTCAGTTCCCGAGGCTCATCTTTCTCTCTCCATCTGCCCGTCACTGCTGCTGTCCTTGGACTTTCTTCAGCACTGAGGACCGCAGTGTTATTCTGGTGCAATTTGTAAGCTCGAGATGGTCTCGACGACTGCAACAAACGAGAGGTATTGACATTGATTCGCACGGAACTGGCCCGGGCGGCGACAGCGTCCCAACGCGACAGATGGTGAGGCACTTGGCACCAGATACCCGTCCATGCCGGCATCCTAATTAAGCTGACTTGTATGACTCACAGGATGCCATTGAGGAGACCGCTCGTGTGGTGACGTCGAAACCTGTTCAGCGAGCCGTTGTCAACACCGCCCTGCTGGTGTCTGGCGCTACCGTGCTGCTCTTGTCGGCGTCCCTCGCGACGGGACTGTTCTTTCAAAACTTTGTTCCCGATCGATTTGTAACGACACCAATACACCTTCAATATGGGTATCTTGCCCGGCGCAATACGTGGTGTCTTGGACGAGCTAACATACCTCGCTGCAGGACTGCTCGCAACCCGTACGGCATCGCATCACTCGCCCGCCCACCATTGCTGAAATCCCAACAAGAATACGACATTTCTATTGCGCTATCAATGCCACGATCACCTGCGAATACTATGCGCGGCAACTTCATGGTGTCATTGTATCTCCTTGCATCAGAAGCGAATAAGAAGCTGGAGCTGGACTCTCGCACCTTCGCCACTCACGACACCAAGATCAGTGACCACACAATCATTTTTTCATCAAGGAGATCTGCCTTACTTCCTTACGTCGATCCCATTGTGTCAATTGCGAACCGGCTCGTCTTGTTACTCTATCATATGATATTTCCAAGCTCACAGACATGCACAATGACTGTGGCTCTGGCGGAGCGTCTTGAGTTCCCGAAAGACTCTGTGATCCCCGCCTCCGCTTACCTGGAGGTTGAGGCCGGCCAAGACATTCAGATATATAGCACTACTCTGACTATGACGGCCCAACTACGGGGACTTCGTTGGCTAATGTTTCACTACCGGCTGGCCACCTACGTCGCATTCACTCTCCTATTTTGGGTTTGCGAGGTCATTTTCATGGCCTTGGCTTGGACGGCTTGGAGTGCCGTCACTGGTTCCAAGCAGGCTGGCAAAGCTCATCATCATATGTATGACGACGAGAACAGTGACGACGGCGCGCCTGAACAGTCATCCGACTACGCGCATACGTTCCCCACGTATGGAACCCAGCCGCCGCTGAAACACGAGCCAGCTGTCAAGGAGGAAGATGTTGAACGACATACACTTCGAATATCTGACATACCTGTCGCTGGTGCTGAGGCCGACAATGAGGAAGATACCGATGACAGTGGCGACAGAACCAGATACGATTCTGGTATAGGAACAAGTTACGATTCAGAGAGGCGTTCTACTGTGCGCAAGAGGCCTTCTCGAGGCAGGCTTGATGGATGAGCCTGCGGATGTCCCAATTTTCCCCATGAGCTTGCTGGTTCTACCCTTTTTATAGCAACAGATACCCGACTTTATCGCTTCAATCTGTCGTGATGCTTTATGCCGATTATAATTCCTGGGTTCGTGTCTGATGCAGTACATAATCATGTCATCTCAAGGTGTAATCCATTTGGCGTTAAATACCGGTGGCATGCGCGATGCTTTCCCCTCAACAGGAAAAATGCTTGACATTGAGCCCCTGAACCCCGATGTTGCGGCCGCCCAGACCTCAGGAACCCAATTTGGGCCGTGGCTCTGACCCTACATTCCAGTCGTTTACGTTACTACATTCTCTGGCAATTAGCTAGACTAACATCATTGGTCGGCTTTATAGCCTAGCTCAGGGTCTGCATAATAGAACGTAGGTCTAGGATATGTGCCAGCTGTTACCGAAGCGGCGAAGTCTGCGCAGTGAAATCGAAAGAAACCAAGGAGACCATTTCTCCTGTTTAGTATATGAGAGCGCATTTCGCTTTCTTTAACAGTTGATCAAGACTACCTTATAGCTGCGGCTGGCAATGGGGGCAATAATGGCCTACGAAGAATGTTATTTCTGCCGTGTTCATATGTGACACAACACTTCGTGGACTCGCCGTCCATGCTCATAGATGCAATCGGGGTCCATGTCGTTTCCTTAATAGCTACACTTGGATCAGTCCCGGCACATGCTTGTGATAGGGGTGCCTCATGTCGAAGCCCGAGAATGGTGCATGTGAAAACTGCGCAGTATGAGGTACGAGGTGTAATATGCATGTTGACAGGCGTGGGGGAGCGGCTTATTCGCTGCTGCAAGAGCTGCCTCTTACGGCACAATAGAAAAGCTTGTTCCAAATCTCCTTTCCAAATCTCCTTCTCATAAGGCGCAACGCATAATCTATACGCGATGCCCGAGTTATTGTGTACGTCGTAACTTAGGGTGAAATAGGCTTTCGCGCTCCATCGGACGCCAGACGTGGCTTGATACACACCTGCGACAGGTACTACATAATGGTGGAGGTGTCGCTTCGCTCATGTATCAAGGATGCTCGCCGGCCGAGAGTTATGGACAGACCTGAGAGGCAATTGCTGGCGGCTACCTCGAACACTTAGCACTTTGTAGGTATGAGCTTCTAACGGAGGCCAAATACTAACTACTATGAGGTAGGGAAGGCCCCATGGTAGCTCCCCACTTGTCGGCTGGCAGCTCTGCCAGCTTGCGCACAGTCCGACTCAGGCCGCTACCAAGGTATACTGTACTTCTGAGACGGATCAATTGGTTGATCCGGCGGGACGTGTGACGGCGCAGGAGGCTCCCCCCCTCCCCATCCCTCCACTCTCGCTCCGTTGAGACGCACCAGCTGCCTCGCTAACCCACGACCTAATTACCTTTCCATGATGCGGGACCTTCTGTGCACCGCGGGTCACAAACCACCGACAACCTACAACCGTCGTTAACGCGCCGCAGACCTGCCGTGTCACGGGCCCTTTTTTGGTTCGACGTAATTCCGACCAGGCCTTGGACATACGCAGTCATCCCTTTGCACACTTGTATTGCACCCGATGCCCTTTCTTGCCAGCTGAGCTGAGTTGGTTTTGTTTGCTTCCACCGCGTCATTCAAATCCACATGGTCGCTTAGGCACTCAACCGCGAAGCAGCGCTCTCGAGTCGACTTTAGCAGCCTGCTTCTTGCCCGCTTCTTTGTGGTCGACCCGTCCCAGCCGCCACTGCTCTTCTTCATAGAAGCCAACAGATCCCTGCTACTACCCGATTCGAGAAACACAAGAGCTTCACTGTGGGTGGACACGACGGCAACGCGTGCCGCTTCCGTCTGTCCGGGCGCTCAGCCATCGCCACGATGCCCTGCTTCAAGGGCATTGCGGTGAGCATTCATGCGAATGGTGCACCACTGCCCGAGTATGGCATCCAGAGGCAGTCGAGACTCTCTCGCATCAGCAACTACATTCCTGTGCCCCAGCCGAGCCTCAGCGGCGACTCGAACAAGCCCGAACCTGCCAAGTTTGCCATTTCCATTACCCTCTTGACACCAGGATTGCCGATCCCGTATTCCGCCCCGAAGCCAACAGACAACAACCCATATCCGAAGCCGCAGTTCGTGGGGAGCCTGAATCCCGGCTCTAATGCGGAAAGAGGAAAGTTCTCCGGGATTGTCAACCCGTACATCCCCATGACAAACTCGGAGAACGAAACCATTGCCGCCTACATTTACTTCGACGGTCGGGCAAAAGAAGAGGTAGCGACCCTTCTCCGCCCGGGTGAGGAAACCTGGGTCAACAGCCGATGGGTCCAGGTCCCTGACACTGAAGGCGGCGGTTTGGCTGAACGCGAGTTTTTGTTTCGAGAAGTTGGCTTGGAGCGCTGGCTAAACGGCCTTGACCTCAAAGGCCACGACGCGGCGGAGAAGCTGGAGAAACGACGACAAAAATTTGAAAGGCGTCAACGACGACAGAACATGACTTTGGACAGTGGTCACGCAGCCGAGTCTGATCAAGGATCCAATGGTCGTCGTGATACGCTACGATACGGCGCTGACGACGCGTCACCCATCGAGGCCGTGTTTGACTCAGACTCATGGTCCGATGACGATGACGAGCCCCCTGAGGCTACGGGACAGATCAAAGTCGCCATGTTCCGAGTCCTAGCATCTGGAGAGATCAAGAAAGGGGAATATTCGCCCCAGTTTGACGCGCACGATGGCGACGAAGAGGCTCCGAGCGGCGGAGACAACGGCATCAATGCCGACGTGGAGCACACCACCAGCTTCGCGAAACCTAAGACGCTCGATCCGAAGACTATTAGCACTCAGACAGTAACGGGCATTGACGGCCCGGACAAGCCATACGCTGTGTTCACATTCTTCTATCGCGGCGAGAGTACGTTGTCAGTCCTCCATTACTCGACATTGCACGCTAACCTAGTGAGCAGAACAACTTCAGAAGATTGGCGTCATGCAGTCGAGTAAGCAAGCGCATACCACACCGGGATCTGCCAAGAGACGTTCTGGACAGTTAGATTTCTCTACTCTCGGCCCGCTCAAGGCCGGTGGCACCGTTGGCTTCACCGCCTTCCGCGATCAGGATGCCGAAACTGTGCGACGTAAGAAAGCTCGAAAGAAGAGCAATGGCAACATCGCCGATGATAGCGATGACGACGATGACGACGAGGGTGAAATCGTGGGAAAGATGGAGGACATTGATGACCAGGACGAAAATGGCAAGCCAGCGGCCGACGATACGAAATTTGGCGGAGAGTTGGCCGACGGCGTCAATCGCATTCGGGTAGGTGATTCGGCGCGCTGCAAGATGAATCAACGAAGACATGGCTCCTAACTAACACTGAGTATAGCTCAAGCGCGCACACTCGACGGAACCGAACAGTCGATCCACCCCAGAAACCTCTCAGAGAGCCACCGCAGAGGAATCACCAGCTCCTCAAGGCGTGCCTACGGGCCAGCCCACGCCAAATAGCTACAATGGTCAGGATATCCCGCCTGAGGCTCTCGTCGGGAGTCCACTGAAGAAGGCCCGACCGAGTATCGATCAAGCTAGCGCTATTGATAAGGCTTCGACGCACAGGCTTAGCGCAGCACTGACCACGGCCATTTCGGGCACCTCAGCGACTTCGACGACTTCGACACCAGCTCCGATAAATGCAGTGGAAACTGCTGAGCCATCTCTAAACCCGAAGGTTGACGAGGAGGATGAGCTATAGGGTACTTTGGTGCCCTTGCTCAGTCGTTGAGCAGACCCGTTACGTCATTGCGATGGGATAAGTAGGCGGCGAGCGGGGGGATCTGTGTGTCTTAAAGATGCCTCGCTGGGCTCAGCTGCCGGCAGAGTATTGACTGCCTTCGGTGCTTCGTGGAAGATATCGAAAGGGTTGAGGACTAAAACATTGTATGCCACTTAGCTTGTCACAGCTGCAGGCTCGCGAGGAGCAGTTAGGTAAGGAATAGTGGCTTTTTGTCCTGAACCTGGCCCGGGATAGGCCAGTAAGAATTGCAATAACCGAGGTTGCGGAGTTTGGCGACGGAACGAATAGATGACGATTTCACTTGACCCTTGTTTGCTTCGCTCATCTTGACTCTTAGCACACCCGATCCAAGGGTGGGCAGCCGCATCACATCTCGTAGCTGGGCTTCCTAGCCAATCTTCCAGAACACACGACTTCACAGCATAGCAACTTTTGGACTCTTAAATTTGGGTCCCACACACGGGCTTGCCATGTGTGAAATAGCATACAGCTCCCAGGTCATACCATGCGATTGTGTTATAGTGGATACGTCGGTCATCGTCCCAATCCACTGACCTGCTATGATTGTTGCAGCCTTCACAAAATCCGGGTCGTGCATGTAATGCAGTCTATTGACGGTGTTGTCTATTGCTGTCCGCTATACCTTCCCTCGTATTACGAAGACTCTCACATTAACGGTAATGTAACGGGAATGGATGCATCACATGTCCCATCAGTCGACAATAAAGAGCTGTCACTGATGACCAAAACCCGGTGTCAACTCCCGAATCGCCTTGTTCAAAACGCAGCACACGCAGGACGTCAGCGCTGCTCGGGAGGCGCCTTACTGCGTCGGTCGCCGCGCGTTTCTCGTATTCATCGGGTGGTGGTTATAGAGCATGCATCGGGTACCTGAACCTGAGGTCAGTCGCAACTATGCTCTCGGCTGCAAGCCCTCCAAAGAAGCAAAAGGTCCTGAAGAGCTCACCAATTGGATAATAACACGAAATGGGATTATTAGCGTCACTCGCTTGGCGCTTATGTTGGCGCATCTCCAACCAGCTCCCCCTCGGGCGACCGACTGCTGGACATTCACTATTTGCCATATAGATTTCGGGACATCAACGCTAGCCTTTAGCCAGCTTAGTTTGCGAGGCACGCGGTGTGACAATGGCTTCTGGGCGCCGCGGCAGTGCTTATCGAGGACACCACTCTGTTGTCCGCCCAGGTCGAAGACCCAGCCGGTGAGCTTGTTCGTAGATTACCTTACATTCGACTCGCTTGCCCCCTCATTTCGCCAACTCTCCAACTCTCACCACCTACTACTTATGTGACCCACCACAGCAATACTTGGATTGCTGGCTGTCATGGCTATCGAAACGTCCCGGATGGGCGAGAATCCGCTCACGGCCGACTTCAACCAATTCGTTACAGAAGTCCTGGCAAGATGGAAGGTTCCAGGTATGTCACTCGCCGTCGTTGACGGTGAGAGTGTTTACAGTCGGGGCTATGGACATGCATCGCTCCCTGACGAAAAGGCAACTCCGGAGACCCTGTGGTATGGGGCGTCCACAACCAAAGCCCAGATTGCCGCCACTCTTGCCAAGCTCATTGCCTCGAAGCAGTATCCCGAGCTTGCAGATGGCTGGGCGACACCGATTTCGTCTATCCTGAGAGACGATTTTGTTCTTGAAGATGAATGGGCTACTGCGCATGTCACACTTGAGGACGCAGTATGCCATCGTTCAGGGCTTCCCCGACATGATTCGGCTTGCGCGCGCACCATCGACGGCAAGGAGCTTGCACCTGTCGATCTTGTTCGCAACATGAGGAACCTGACGCTGACGGCGGAGCCGCGCGTCAAGTTCCAGTACTGCAATTTGATGTACACCACGCTGGGCCATGTCATCGAGACCATCACTGGGAAAACGCTCGGCCAGGCGTTGCGGGACGAGATATGGGGTCCTCTCGGCATGGACTCGACGTACTTCTACCTCCAAGAGGCGCAAGCTGCACCGGCGCATTTCGCATCCGGTTACTACTGGGACAAGAAAGCCGAAACGTTCAAGGAGGCTGGCTTCATGGGGACAACGGAGCTTGCTGGTGCAGGGGCGGTCATCTCAACTGTGCAGGACTACAGCCGGTGGCTGAAGTGTTTGCTGCACGAGAGTGAACCCTTCTCCAAGGACGTCCACGATGACATCAGGAAACCAAGGATGCTCGTAACTACAGAACCTACTAGAGGTGCCGACCTGATTCACTATGGACTTGGCTGGGCACGCAAAGTATATCGTGGGCATGTGATTTACTCACACAGCGGGGGTATGCATGCCTATGGCGCCCAGACGTATTGGGTCCCAGAGGCCAAGTTTGGTGCTGTTGCGTTTGCCAACACATCCTGGTCAAGCAATGCAGTCGAGGACATCATCATCTATCGGCTGATCGAAAACAGACTGGGCATCGCCGAAAGCGAGAGATTCGACTTTGACGGAGAGTATGTGGCGGCTGACGCCCTGCGTGTTGGAAAGCCGAACGCTGACATGCTTACTCTTAGCTGGGCGGAGAAAATCGAGACTCTGGCTGCGGAATTGCCACTGGATGAAGCGAAAAGGACGGTCTTCCTGGACAAGCCAGAGGAACCTTTGCCATCTACGTTCAAAATCGAGGAACTCGTGGGGACATATGCAGATCCTGGTTACGGTCGAATGACTCTTGTCGGGCAGCCTCACCCACACCGACCAGGTGAAACAATTCTTGTGGCGGATCGGAGTAATATGACATGGCAGTATCAGTTGAGGCTATATCACGTTTCGGGAGACTACTGGCTGGTACACCTCACTACGCTACCCAACCCTACATTCCTGAACGAGTATCAACAAGGCCAGTTCAGGAGAGGCATTGATGGGAAAGTCTCGGCCTTTGAGATCAAGTGGATGAGCCGTGTCGAGGGCGCGCTCGAGGGCGAGTGCGTCTTCAAGAGAATTCGATGAGGGGGAAGTATGAGTTCGACGACAAGATGGACGGATCTAAGAAGTGATGGCCTTGTTAGCTGTTGTGTGCCAGAACATCATTGAGGTTGAGACGATGTGGCAGATAGTTGCAATAATCAGACTGTTGAGCTTGATAATTTGAACATTCAACATGGGGGTTCAGTTGGCCGTTCTTAAGAAGATTGTGTCATCATGCAAAAAGGGTGCGTAGAAGACGGCGACTGCCAGCGTACCTGATGGTGGGACGAGAGCGTCAATCGAGAATTACGGCAGTGACGAAGCTTGCCGTAGCGTCGGGTGAGAGCGAGGGAGTTCCCATCCCAAGCCCATCGCTTGATGGGTTGAATGCTGTTGTATGTAACATGCCAGGATGCTAGGTTTTTGTTTTCAGAAGCAGATGCAAATTTGGCCGAGCTGCTGCAAATTTAACCCAAGTTTGTTGTGGATCTTTCTGATAACTGCATATACCTTGCTAGGCGGTAAGAATCTCGTCCGCCCTGACTTGCCAGTGCTAGGAACCGCATCGCACTGTAGAGAGCGCCGGCTGTGGACCCTGTGCCTGGGCTGCCTGGGCAACACCACGTCACCTCTGCGCGGCGTTGAAGCAGGCGAGAGTCTGCACTGTGCTGCCCCGCAACCCCACCATCTTCAGTCCCAGGCTGCCCTCGCTGCCGTCTCTTCACACTCCTCGGGCACACTTTGCGACCAACCCAACGCGAAGCTCCCAAGCTCCCGAACCGACTTTTCCCATTAATATACCCAGCATCTATAGCGCTCGGTTCGACCGATTCAACCTCCGTCACAATGGCCAGCGGTAAGTGCGTGATCCTACAGATACTGAAGCAGAGATGCTGACCATGCATGGCAAGGATATGACGACGTTGCGAGTACGAGCTATCCTCCTGTAGCCGCGCATGACGGACGAGCACCTAACGAGCTTGACCACGAATAGAGCAGTTCATCGAGTTCTACTACAACACCTTCGACAGCGATCGCAAGTCACTGTCTGGCCTCTACGTGCGTCTGCTCTAGTCAGCCAAGAATAATGGCCCTGCCAGTGCGCTAACTCGACAGCAGCGCGACCAGTCCATGCTCACGTTCGAATCCGCCTCGGTCCAAGGTGCCACTGCCATTGTTGAGAAGCTCACGGTACTCTATACCCTCACCAACACTGATGTATTTTGCGCAGGTGACTGACTGTGTGCGTCTGAATAGTCTCTCCCCTTCGAGAAGGTCAAGCACCAGGTCTCTACTCTCGATGCCCAGCCTGGCATGTTGGAAGGTGGGATTGTCATTCTCGTGACTGGGCAGCTTCTGGTATGCGAACGCGCAACATACTAAGCATGCGCAATCGGAACTGACACGGCGCGACACAGGTTGATGAGGAGCAGCGTCCGATGAACTACACACAGGCGTTCCAGCTTGCTCGCGATCCCAGTGGCCAGTACTTCGTCTTCAACGATGTCTTCAAGCTGGTTTTCGGTTAAAGCCACACCTTGGAGCTTGTCGCAGGTGCTTGGGCCTGGTTTGGCCTGGCTTGCTGCTCAGGAACGCTCAAACGAAAATGGCAACGATGATATGATGGCTCTAGATGCATAGAGATATAGCAAAACAGGAAGAATGTGAAGCATGTCTCTCGCGCATTGGCAGGCTGCAGCCACATAAACGGGCTACGGAGGCAAGTCCACGCATAATCAACCATTCTGCAAGCATTGCATTGCTGTGTCAAGGCCGTCAAACCCACGTGAAATGCGTCTGGATCTTTAATATCGTTGCAGTGTCGCAACAGCCGGAGAAACAAATGCAGACCCGCAGAGGACCTACCGCGAGACATACCCGCGACGCCTAGCCTGCACCGCTTTGCAGAATCAAAAGTATCTGCCATTTCTCTGGCGCGTAACTGCAACCATGGCGCGCGCAAGGTGCCTGCTGGTTGGAGAGGCCGCGGCAATGCTACTTGTCAGTGGGTTTGGGCTGTCAGCCGCGCTGTACTGCGGCGCGTTATTCGGGCTGGCCCATACAGTACCCAGCTCTCTTCCTTTGTCCCAAGGCGCATGGGGTTGGCGGTTCGGGCTGCCTAGGGTGCGTGCTTTTCAAGCACTTTGCTGGTAGAGGTTGACGACGCCCCAACCAGGCCACATGGGCCTTTGCGGTCTTATAACGCCTCAGTACTTCTGATCAAAACAATTTGCGGATGAGCATGCAGTGCTGCTGCATGCGATTGCCTTAGTACCTGACCTCGCATGACTATAATCCGAAGGAGAACGTCAATCAATACATTTGTTGTAGGAGGAGCCGTGTCTAGGGTTGCTCGTGACGAATGCCAAGTACTTTACCTACCTAGGAGGTACAGATAGGTGCGCAGTGCATAAAGGAGGTACTTCGTACTTCGTACGTACCTAGTACTACGAGATTTACCTTGGCACCCACGTAGCCAAGCTTGGCTCAGCGGACCTTGAGGCCGAATATGTGGGGAAGGTGGCTAATGAATCACGTAGCACCGCATACGTAATCAATCGTGGTCCTGCCTCGTGTGTCGTCAACCTTGGTCGCTCACTCCCAACTGGAATCGTTCTACGTACAATATCCTCAGATAAACCGCCATTTCACGACGCTTTGCGGCCCAGGATTCCAGCATTGTTGTCGCCTGAGTACCGTTCCGCCCACCGCGCTGCCTTGGCGCACCAACAAGCCGCAGTCCGGCCACCCCCGCCATCATTTCCGCGATCGCATTTGACCACTCTCCCAACTCACGACCCAGCCCCTCTCCGCTTCGGCAGCCCGGTCGCCCACCATGTCGAAGGTAATGCGAAGCGTCAAAAATGTTACCAAGGGGTACTCAGCCGTGCAGGTCAAGGTTCGGGAAGGTAAATCAACGCTGGCTCTGATGCTGCGATGCACTGCTGACGACAGTCGCTTCGGCCTGTAGCCACCAGCAACGATAATTGGGGTCCCACGGGTATGTTCTGCCGCGAAGTGTGGATGTGTTGCGCGTGACTGACATTGTCAAAGGGAGTCAGATGGCCGAGATCGCAGCTGCCACCTTTAACACGTAAGCTGCAAATGCACGACCGTCGTGGCGACGACGTACAATATACATCCAGGACTTCAGCGCTGACCGCGAGACAGGTCTACTGAACTGTGGGATCTTCTCGAAGTGATCGACAAACGTCTGAATGACAAGGGGAAGAACTGGCGACACGTTCTCAAGTCTCTCAAAGTTCTGGACTACTGCCTCCACGAGGGATCCGAGCTCGTGGTCACTTGGGCGCGACAAAACATATACCTCATTAAGACGCTCCGCGAGTTCCAGTATGTCGAGGAGGACGGTCGTGACGTTGGCCAGAATGGTACATACATCTCCATTTGCGCAGCAATGGCGGCAGTTGCTTACAATTATTCGCGCAGTTCGAGTCGCAGCCAAGGAACTCACCTCCCTGATTCTCGACGAGGAACGCTTGCGGGCAGAGCGGGGTGATCGAAAGTCTTGGAAGTCCCGTGTGACGGGGCTGGACGAGTTCGGGCCACAGTCATCCGAGCCTTCTCAGCCGCGGCAGCGAAACCGAGAGAGACGACCAGCCAACGATGAAGAGGACGCCGAGTATCGTCTAGCACTCGAGGCCAGCAAGTTTCAGGAGGAAGAGGACAGAAGAAAGAGAGAAGGCCGACACAATGACGAAGATGACGACGACGATCTGGCCAAGGCCATTAAACTGAGCAAGGAAGAAGAGGAAAGGCGACGTCGCGAGCTCGAGGACAGCAACGCAAACTCGCTGTTCGATGACGAGCCCGCGCAGAGTGCGACTCAGTCGCAGTATACAGGCTTCAACCAGGGGTATCAGCAAGGCAACCCTGTCGACTTTTTCGCCAATCCAATCGACCAGAGCCAGATGCAAACGCAGCCTACGGGCTTCCTGCCGAACGCATACACCGGCTTTCAGCAGACCCAACCGACTGGATTCCAACCCAATTATAATGCTTTTGGGATGCAGCCGGGCGTAGGAGTAGACCCTTATGGACAGCAGCAACAAAACTTGCAGGCATTCCAGCCTCAACCGACAGGATTCAATCCTTATGCCCAGCAACAACAAGCGCAGCAACCACAACTCCAATCCCCCTCACCCTCCGAGCCTGTCCTCCAACCAGGCAGCAATAACCCTTGGGCGACGAAGAGCCAACAGCAGGCTATCGCACCAACACCGACTGGATCAAACAACCCCTTTGCACAATTCAATCGTCCACAGTCGGCCCGGCCCATGGCATCGTCACTCAGTCCTCTACCGGAGCAGAAGTCCCTGTCAGCATTTAATCAGCCGCAACAACAGCCCCTGCTCCAGCAGCAGCAGCAGTCTTCGTTCAACAGTCCACAGAAGAACATGAACGAATACGAAACAAAGCTCAACTCTCTGCTTGCAACTGGGGATGGTATGGACACATACGGTAACACTGGAGAGCTGCGGATTCCAGCTCAACACACGGCACCTGGCACTTTTGCCAATAGTGCTGGCTCTGGCGTCCAAAGGCTCAACTCGGATGCCACGGGAACCAATCCATTTATGCGCCAGCAGTTTACTGGCTTACCCAACATTAGTTATGGGAGCCAGCCGACAGGGCCTGCCAGCCTAAACGGGAATGTTAACCCATTTGGAGCTCAACGGCCACAGCAGCAGACGCAAAATCAAGACCTCATTCAGTTTTGAAAGGCAGGAGCGTGAAGCCAGAGCCTCCAAAGTTTTCCCCCTTCGACTTCTTCACAAAGTCTTGTTTCGTCCACCCGAGCTCCCCTTCGCTATTTGTTTCTCGAATACGGTTATCTAACGGGACCAAGATTGCTGGTTGTCCTGTCCGACCTGCACATTTTCTTTGTCGTTTGACGCCAATTTCCATGAGGCGGTGGACCCGGTGGATACGCTGTAACTACCTTACGGCAGCTTTGATTTTCTCGCATACGTGCGGTTTGCGTGGTAAGGCCATGTAAAGTGACACCGTCGCATTCAATTACCTAGATATGGTACATCTCTGAACATCCAAAACCTATTCACCTGCCGCGTGGTATCCGACGCCCCTCAAAAAGTCAAGGCCTTCTACCTCTGGTTGATTCAAACATTGATCGCACCAAAAACGCCTTGCCTTGCCCACCCCGGGAAACAGAAACTCCTTCACCTCCGTCGCAGCGCCAGCAGGCGCAGTTGGGGCATTGAAGACGGGCCTTATAACGTCCTTTTCAACCTCTCCCGACCAGCAGTACCCTTGTAGTATACCCTGCGTGTATATCGAACGAGGCGCTGCCAGAGTCTGAGTAGTAGAACTCGGCGAAGCGACATGCAGCGACGCTGAAATAGCCAGCGGCGCTAGGCGGCCATGATCGAGGTTTCCAGGCCAACTAGACTGAACTTTCCAACGAACTTGCGCTGCTTAGCCTGCCTCTTCCATCATCTGAATAAATTCTTCAAGGTTGACACCGCCCTTGCCGTCGTGATCGAGGTGCTCAATCATGCTTTGAATCTCCTCGTCCGTCATCGACCGCTCATCCTTGATATCCTGCGCGAGATGTCGCATGTCCTCAAACGATATTATACCATCCCCATCATAGTCGAACATGTTGAAGACTTTGGTGGCCTCCTCGCGGGGGTCACGGTTGGCAATGAGCTTTGCGGCGCATAGCCTGAACTGGTCGAGATAAACGTATAGTCGGTTTACGGGGCAGTGATGCGGATCTTGCCAGTCGGGCGGAACCGAGCCGTACGCTTCCAATTCTCGAAAGTATTCGGGTTTCGGCAAATCGAACCCCAGCGCTGCTAGCGAGTGCTTGAACTCGTAACTGTTGAGCCACCCCTTCTTCTTCATGTCCATCAAGTCAAACTTTGCCTTCGAGTTAGTTCTCAACGTTATGCATGGCGCGGAATGCCCCCCATTGGGTCAGTAACTTACGACCTCGTCGATGTGGTCGCGGTCCTCGTCGGCGATGGCTCCGTACTCTTCATTTGTCGATACTTGGGGCGCTGGCGGCTGTCGCGTCCGTTGCTGTTGCTGAGACTGTTGATTCGAGCTTCCCGCCATAGACCGCATAGCAAATGGCCTGGGCGTCGTGTGAGGGTTCATGCTGGCGGTAAGGCGTGGGCGCCGGAGCTTAGGCAACGGCGAGAGGGGGGAGAGAAGGATCCTGCCAAAGCCAGTGCATGCACTGATGCTCAGTCCAAAGAGGTTGTTTGTAAGAGAGGCCGTTCGGTCGCAAGGTAGAGCCAGGAAGTCTTTGACAGGGCGGAGTGCGTTGCAATGACTTGGCGTTGGTGGTCAGTTGGAGGATTGATTGTTCGTCAGTCGGCATCAGTTGGCGAGCTAGACCAATGCGACGCGCTTAGGACGCGACTTTGGGAATGCGTCTGACGCCGGTTTGCCTCGCGGTACGTCCTTGCGCGGTAGCCCGCAAGGCAGCTGGCTAGGCACCAGGGACCTTGGAGACAGGTAGCTTCTTTCAGAGTGGTGATTGGTGGGCGTTAGTCAGCCGTAGATTGATGAGCCAATTGGGCGCGAAAGTTTGGGTCTGAGGCAGCAACGGCCCCAGCCTAGCACTGCTGGCCCAGCTCCCAGCCCAGCCCAGAGTCAGAACGACAAGGCGAACACGAAAAAAGCTGGCCTGCCGCACAGTTACGCCGCTCAACACCTGCGAGGTTGAAAAGGGCGTGCCACCCACCCTTCGCCAACGTTTCGGCAGCGTCACCAGCTCCTTCTCAACTTTGCACTCATTTACACTACCCTGCGCATCGGCCGATCGCTCGCAGCGTCCCAAAACAGCTCCGGCGAGGGTGCCCTCGCGGTTTCTCGCGTTTCGTGCCCGCACCACGAAAGCTCGAGAGGAACATCGGCGGCCATCACGAAGGGTTCGCCTATGCGAACGACTCGCATCCGAGCGGCTCAGCAAGTCCGTCGAGCTTAGGCTAGCGACAACCCGACGCTCCTTTCTGCGAGCCCGTGTCCGCGACGCGGTGAAGCTGCCCACTATAGAGCTTGGGCGAAGCGCAAGCCCGGCCCGAAGGCCTGCAACCTCAGGCCATCATGTCGTTTGGCACTGGTGGCGGGTTTGGGAGCTTCGGCTCGAACAATAACCAGAACACCGGCAACTTCGGCGGATTTGGCGCAAACAATCCTACGTCAGGTATGAAACGATCGCCGGCGATCCCACAATCCATAGCCAACGAATTACTGACACAACCACGTTCTAGGCTTTGGAGCCGGCAACACTGGCACCGGCTTTGGCCAGACTACCAACACAGGCGGCGGCATGTTTGGTGGCACCGCCAACCCAAGTGGTTTCGGCGCCTCGACAGGTGAGACGAATTTCCTCTTTAACACTTCATTTCTGACTCGTGCCTAGCCGGTGGATTTGGAGCGAACACCGGCGGCGGATTCGGTAACAAACCCGCTTTTGGCGGCGGTTCAACGACTGCTGGTGGCTTGTTTGGCGGCGCGTCCGCGAACACAGGGTCTACCGCGTTCGGGGCTTTCGGTGGTGGCAATACCGCGACCACGGCATCTCCTTTTGGGGGTGGTAATACAGCCGGCAGCGGTCTGTTCGGCAACAATGCTCAAAAGACAGGCTTCGGCACCACAGGCACCACGGGGACATCACTGTTCGGTGCCGGTAATGCCAACGCGGGGAGCGGCTTTGGTGCCACCAGTGGCTTTGGGGCGACAAACAACCCCGGCATAGGGGGCGGCGTCGGAGACCCTCCAGGCACCGCGTCCACTCCATTCCAGGCTTTCACTGAGAAGGAGCCGGCCAATAACCAAACTAGCTCGTTCCAGAACATCTTGTTCCAAGAACCCTACAAGAAGTGGTCTTCGGAGGAGCTTCGATTGACCGACTATGTACAAGGACGACGCCATGGCAATGCCAGTGGAGCTGGAGCGTTCGGGGTTGGCTCCAACTTCGGTGGTGGGTTTGGAACAAGCAATCAGACCGCGGGCGCGTTCGGCGGTAACACGAACAATACCACCGGTGGGCTCTTCGGTGCTTCCAATACCAACGCCAATGCCGGCAATACCACAGGTGCCTTTGGACAGACTGGAACTGGCACCTTTGGCGCCTCTGCCAACCAAACAACTGGCGGTGGTCTGTTCGGAGGAAACAAGCCAAGCGGTGGCTTGTTTGGTGGTGCTCAGACTCAGCAGCAACAGGGCGGCGGCGGCTTATTTGGGGCAAATGCCGCTGGAGGCTTCGGCTCTACCGGTAACGCGACAAACAATGCGTTTGGCGCTGCGAATACGAACACCGGTGGCGGCTTGTTTGGTGCCAACACACAGACAAATAAGCCACAGGGCACGGGTTTCAGTTTTGGCAACGCAAATACCGCGAACGCAAACACCGGCGGCTTTGGCAACGCGGGCAGCGCGTTCGGCGCTTCCAACGCCAATACCGGAGGAGGTCTTTTCGGCAATTCTGGCAATCAAGCCAACAGTGGAGGCTTGTTTGGCCAAAACCAGCAGCAGCAACAACAGCAGCCGCAGCAGCAGCAGCCGAATGCTGGCAACGCCTTTGGGGGCGGTTTCGGAGCGCAAACCCAGAATCAGCCGAGTGGCGGTGGGTTATTTGGTAACAATCAGCAAAAGCCAGCGACAGGCGGCCTTTTCGGTTCAGGCGCCGCCAACACTGCCGGCGGCGGCCTCTTCGGCGGCAACACAGCTCAACAACAAGGTACAGGCGCATTCGGATCGAGTAACAACGCTGCAGGAGGCGGTGGTCTCTTCGGCGCTGCCAAACCCAACACCGGTGGTGGTCTCTTTGGAGGGGCCACCACTCAGTCGAATGCAACTGGAGGAACAGGACTGTTTGGCGGTCCGGGTCCGGGAACTCAGAATCAGCAACCAACTGGCTCATCACTCTTCGGCGCTGCTGGCAGCAGCACTCAACAGAAGCCTGGCGGTCTCTTTGGGTCGACGACCCAACCCGCGGGCTCAAGCCTCTTTGGTGGGCAAGCCACTCAGAACCAGGGCAGCTCTCTCTTTGGCGGTGCGAATCAGCAGCAGAGCCAGAGTGCAGGTCTGGGTGGTTCTCTATTGGGCAACTCTCAGCAAGCCAACAACCCCCCTCAGGGGCTCACGGCGAACCTCAGCGACGTGTCGGCTTACGGGAGCCCATCTCTGTTCGCCGGTGTCGGGGGCAGTGAAGTTTCCAACCCGGGTCCTCTGGCCACGCCCTTGAATGGCAACTCCAAACCACGACGAAGCTCCATTCTGCCCATGTACAAGCTCGCCCCTGCAGCCGCGTCGAGATTCGCTACTCCCCAGAAAAGGGGCTTTGGCTTCTCTTATAGTTCATACGGTACTCCGGGTGTCAGTCCCGCCAGCAGCATCTCGAGCACGCCAGGCGCACTTGGCCGCAGCCTTCTCAGCTCGAGCTCTGTCGGCTCGTTGAGCAAGAGCATGTCGACTAACAATCTTCGGCGAAGTTTCAACACAGAAGACAGCATCTTGGCACCTGGTGCTTTCGCGTCAAACTCTAGCTCTCGCTGGTATGGCAGCACCGGCTCGAAAAAGCTGGTTATCAACAGGGACATTAGGAGCGACCTTTTCTCCACGCCTCAGAAAGACAGACCTCTCCTTGATGGCAGCACCAACTCCCGCAAGCTGTCGAAACGAGTGAGCTTCGATACAAGGACAGTCGACGGGGAGGATAGCACGCCGGTGCGGAGCACACTGCCAGCTCCTGAGGCGGCTACCGAGGTTCCGACCGATGAGACCACCCCCCGGCAGAACAGGTCTTCCCTGGGATCAAACGGCTCCAAGACCCCAGAGGTGGAGCAAGTGAAGGGCAATGAGCTTGCCATTGTACATGAAGAGGACAACTCGGTCACACCAGCAACGCCGAGCTCGTCCGGGTTCGACAACATGCCAGGAGAATACTGGATGCGACCTTCCAAGGAAGAGCTTTTGGGCATGAACCGGATGCAGCGACAGAGAATCGATCGTTTCACCGTCGGCCGCGAAAATGTCGGCTATATCATGTTCAAAGTCCCTGTCGACATCAGCGGCATAGAGATTGAGGAGTTGTGCGGCAATATCATACAGCTCGAGCCTCGCTCTGCCACAGTCTATCCAGTGCAGGCCAAAAAGCCCCCTGTTGGAAAAGGGTTGAATGTGCCGGCACAAATCGCCTTAGAGCAGTCCTGGCCGCGAGGCGGCCGTGACAGGCGAGCCACGAGCGATTCCAAGCGCTTCGGCAAGCACATTGAGCGGCTCAAGCGAATCCCCGACACTACCTTCGAGAGCTACGACACGGAGACCGGTGTATGGATCTTCTCGGTTGAGCACTTTACCACGTATGGCCTTGACGATTCTGAGGAGGAATCTGACGATGACACTGCCCCCCCGGAGCCCAACACCACATCGCTCGCTGCCCACCCACAGCTGATTGCTTTGGATGTGTCTGTCAACTCCGCCATGGATGACGACACCTTCGATTTCAAACAACAGAGAGGCGTTCCCGGTGCATTTGAAGAACAGGAAGAGCTTTATCCTGATGGACACATCAACAAGCAGTCTTTTTTAGGGGCTAGCTCCGCGGATCCGGCGACCAACAATGTTGCGTTGTCACTCGACGAGTATGACGACAACATGGGCGACGGATATGACCTGTCCGATGACGAAGACATGACGAGATCTTCCATGGGACTCCATCAAGCCGCGGAGCAAGACGACAACTCGTCGGAGAATGAGGTCGAGACGAAGAGAGGTACACCGGGGGGCATTCTCAGAGCCCGGATGCGGGCGATGAAAGACTCCGTTGGTCCGGTGCACTTGGAGGTTGCGGATGGCGACGACTGGATGGAGATGCTGCGCAAGACGGTTAGCCCTGTCAAGACAGACCGTCATCTCTTGCGAGAGTTGAACGAGTCACCGTCCAAGAAGGCTGGCCAGGAGACGAGCTTCGAGGATATCGAACACAACGGCCGGAAATCGTCAATATGGGGGAAGAGTTTCGGCAAGGTGGGCAAACTGAGCACCGCAGCTGCAGGCAGTCAGTTGGCTGCGGATAAAGGCCGCGGGTTCGCAACCAGCATCGACTTGATGAACTCTTTGTTCGAGAAGCCGAAACCCACTCGTCAGAATCTCCGTGCTTCTGCCTCAGCCATTGGCTTTCCACAGGTCCGTACAAGAATTGCATTATGAGCTGGCGGGGCTCTCTTCCCCCCCGCGGGCCTCGTACAACCCGACTTTGGATGCTAATACTTGCGCATAACAGTGGCCCTACGAAAGACACGACAAAGCGCTCGCAGTGGACGGGGCAGAACAGGCATTTCATGACGCCTCGCGACCTACTTGGGGTCCCGACGAGACATTGGTCTTGACTCGATCGCTAAACACTTTGCAGTCGTCTCGCCCTTTTCACAATAACTCTGGTGTTTTAACCCTTCAGAGGTCTGGTATTCAAAGTGGACGTCAGGACATTCGCCTAGGGAGGCTTTCAACTGAGGTACCTATGCCTAGTGTCGTCATGTTCGTTCTTGTTCTAACCTGACCATAGACTTCCAAGCAGTTTCTCCGGGCACAAGATCAGGTCACTGAAATTCGGGTGGTCGACGGCGTGCCAGCTGCAACCTTGCGCGCCACTCGCCTTCAAGAGTTGTTCCATCGCCAGGACATGAATGACCCGGTCAACATACACGAGCAGCGAGTTTGGGAGCTCGCAGGTATCCTTTTCGACAGTGAAACCGGCTCTGACTCTGTCGAGGCCGACCATGGCCAACGAAAGGCCCGGCTGTCCAAGTTTTGGACCGAGCTCGTGGAGCCTGCCTCGAGCACAAACATTGGACTTGCAGGCTCAAGTGAAGAGAAGGCCGTCGCTTGTCTCGCGGGCCATCGAATTACTGAGGCATGCCGGCATCTACTGGACGGCAAAAATTTCAGATTGGCAACCTTGGTCCCGCTCATTGGCACGAGCGATACCGCCAAAAGCGATATGAGGGGCCAGCTTAAGGCCTGGCACGATTCGAAGATGCTCTCCGAGTTTACGGAAGCGGTGCGAACGGTCTATGAACTTCTAGCTGGAAACGTGAGTGTCTGCGATGGAATGAAAGACGTGCCCGCGGAGGATCGGATGGAGTCGTTTGTTATCTCGAAGAAATTCGGCCTGGATTGGCGGCAGTCATTCGGATTGCGCCTCTGGTACGCAACCGCACCGACCGACGATGCCGCTGTGGCAGTGAGGCTATTTCAGGAGGACATTCAGCAAGATCGGGAAGAGTTGCCCAAACCTTGGTACACGGAACAAGGCATCGTGCCTCTGTGGGACGACTCGGATTCAGCAAATCGACAGGATCTCCTTTGGGGCCTTCTTCAACTTTACGCGGACAGGGACGCAGACCTGGAGGCCATCATCCGCCCGGAGAACTCGCAGCTATCGCCCCTCGATACCAGACTTTGCTGGCAACTCGGCCTGGCCTTGACATCTACAGGAAAGGTCTCATTTGGGCAAGATTCTGCCTCAAAGGCAGATGCAGCTACGTTGTCATATGCAGCGCAGCTCACTGGTGCGGGTGATTGGCTAGAGGCAACTTTTGTTTTGCTGCACCTCACCGACCGCACGTCTCGTATGAAGGCATTACAGGAACACCTTTGTCGACATGCAGGGCTGATCGGACCCGAAAGTGGGACAACATTCACGCTCCTCACCGAAAAGTTCCACATTCCCGCCGCATGGCTGTGGGAGGCGCTGGCCCTCTACATGCGTAGTGTGCGGAAGGACGCCTCGGCGGAGGTACACTGCTTGCTTCAAGCAGGATCTTTCGTGGAGGCACATCGTGTGTTGATTAACCAAGTGGCCCCCCGTGCCATCATCGAGCGCGATTACGCCATCTTGTCTGCTCTTCTGTCACAGTTTGATGGTCGGCATGAGATGGTGTCGGAGTGGAATCAAGGCGGCGAGATTTATAGCCTTTTCCTCAAGCTTGTGCAACACCGAGGTAGAGGCGAGACCGCGCCAGCCGCACTCCTGGAGAAGCTTCTTGCCAAACTTGGAATGATGAACCGGGGCGTGGGCGACTCTGAAGTCATGCGATACGCTGCAGTGTCAGACATGGCAGACGAGACGGCGAAGGAGATCTTCAAGCAGGCCAGAAAGAAGCAGGTGTGTGCCTCCATCTCGGAAGCCTTTATTTCTTTCTCCCGTTGCTAACCTGACCAGGACGCCGAACTCCGATCCCAAATTCTTACCCTGCCACTTACACAGGACCGCTTGCTGGCTTACTCTGTCGATCTAAGTATGGAGGTGTTTTGACCGTACTGCGGTACGCCGTCAGCTAGCATGATCGGGACAAGCAGATAGAACGAAAGGCGCAGCAGTACTGCTCTGAGAGGGCAGATGGCGCGAAGCACGAAGACGGCGGCATTCAGTATGAGGGCAAACGTGTAGTATAGTAGATAGCTCCATAGCTCCGCATAATCAACATGGGTTGATTGTGACTCGATATTGTCTCCAAGATTCAAAATGATCGTCGAAGCCAACGCGTATAAAGCTGGAAGTGCTTTCACCTAGAATTATCTTTCGTCGCCTGCGCCCTTGATTCTACGGGTGGGCCGAATGGTGTTGTTGGTGGTGCATGAGGCTTCCAAGGTTCTTTAGTGGACCCCAAAGCTCCATATCAGCATGCATAGTGCAACGGGGGTCTCCTACGACGCCGGTCACCTCAATGTCGACACACAAGCATGAAGTCTGAGACAACCCGGCCTTGAGGCGATCTATTCGTACGTGCGTCCTCATCATGTCCAAGCCCAAAAACTGGCCAGACTCTATTCGATACCTCAAGGCTCCTCTTCACGCAAAGGAGCTCACCGCCGCACAGTTGGCGTTCCTAAAAAGCAACCCAGACGAGCTCGCGGTCATCCCCGCCTCCGCGACGCTCACGCCCTCACCAAACGTCAAGATCCAGACCATACGGGAGCCATCGCACCCAGCAAACGGGCAGCAAGGCCTATACGCCGCGCAGAACCTCAAGCCCGGGTCCTTCATCCTTGCGTATCTGGGCCGCGTGCACCCCGGGAGCTCGTCCTCCGCGGAGAGCGACTACGACCTTTGGCTGAGTCGCGGAGAAGAAGCTGGGGAGGAGGAGGAGGACGGGGCCGGTGGTGGTGGTGGTGGTGGTGGTGGTGGGCTGGCCGTGGACGCTGCGTTCGAGGGCAACGAGGGGCGTTTCGTCAACGACTACCGGGGCGTCGGGGAGAGGGCGAATGCGGTATTTGGGACGGCGTTTTGCGAGCGCTGGGGCGAGGTGTGCATGGGGGTCTGGGTCGTGGGCGGGAAGAACGCGGCGGGCAGGGGCATCAAGAAAGGAGAGGAGATACTGGTGAGCTACGGCAAAGGCTTTTGGGAGGAGAGGCTGAAGAAGGGTGGTCAAGAGAACGCCGAACGGAGGGAAGAGGGTCATTGACAGCGCGCTGCATTGCACGAAACCACCGCAGCCTGCCATGTACTTTATAATTCTTGGCACACTCGAGGGTATCTCTGAGTAAGGCCTCTCTAGTCGCTCGGGGTATTGATGACGGCCTTTTCGCACCAATCCACCGCTGGGAACATGATCCCTTAAAGACCGTGATCCCGCATATAAGGACCCACGGGGCCTGACCGATGTACCTACCTACACACGGCCTCTAGAGCCGGAGATGCGCAAAAGATGTCAGTCGCTTATTCAAGAACGATATGGGAATTGAGTATTAGTGCATGCTCAAAGGATGAGATCGAACCCCTCTTGGTATCAAAATTTAATCGCACTAATTCTGCAGATCATCAATAGCTCCCAACGTCACCGTTGACATCGTGTGCCCTCCCAAAAATAGTGTCTAGAACACTGTCCCCCAAAAACACATGTCGGCGTCATCCCGACTTGTACAAAGAGCCATCTACTCGTCCTCACCTTCCGCATCGACATCGTCCTCTCCCGGGGCCCCATTGATGGCATCCAGAGGTCCTTCGCTGTTCGCTACAACAACTTGTACTTCTTCCTTTGCAGGTTGATCCATCCGGGCTCGTTCAGTGTCCGACCTCTTCGCCTCAGTTTCGGCACGCAGGCGGGCCTGTCTCTCTAGCCACCCGGGAGGTAGACCAGGCCCGCTATCAGCATTGCCATAGTCTGACTTCTTGGTTCCCTTGGGCCATCGACCTGGTCCGCGTCCAGTGCCACCAGTCTTCCGTCGTGCGCTGCTGCTGGTCTTAGGTCTGCTTGGTCTGCTTGGTCTGCTTGCTGTAGGTCGACGGGCGCTACCACTGGAACGTTTTGGCCGTGACGAACTCGTCGAAGATCGAGGCGGGGCAGGCTGACTTATGCTTTGGCGCGACCTGTCGGCCCGTCGACTGACTGTCACAGGCGGGAATACCTCAAACCGACTCGCGGGTATGTCCTTGTAAGGCTCTGACCATGACTGTGATGCTACAGCACCTTCCTCCTCAGCTTTGTCGGCCGGTTCGGCATTCTCCTTGTCCTCAGATGTGCGCTTTTCAGAAGACGGCGTGTCCTCTGAGCCGTCTAGTGTCATGTCTGCCTCACTGACAACGGCTGATGGCTCTTTGGAGGCGCTCTGGCTATGCCCGTTCGTTAGAGAACGGCCTTCTGCACTGGCGATATTGTGTCCTTCTTGAAGCTTCGCCTCCTCCTCCTCGCGTGGTGCGATAGTACTGAGAGGTGGGCCAAGTTCAAAATTAACGGCGTTGCTTCGGCCCATGACGTATGGAGTCCAGGCTAGTGCTTCCGGCTTTAGCGTCACGTAGCCCTTTGACGCCCACTTCGCCACGTAGTGTCTGCAGTAGTCGAGGTCGACACGGAAAGCGTACAAATGAGTCTGCGGGTCTCTCACCAAGGCTCGAAGACCCTCCAGGGCGGACACAACGTCGTCTGCCGTCATGCCTGTATCATCGGATATTCGTTTGACGCTCAAGCCATCGGAGTGGTGCTTGTTGGCATCCACCAAATTCAGGAAGTATCGACACAGCTCGAGGCGCCAGTAGTTGCGATATGAAACGAGCCCCATGTCTGATAACGGCTTCTCTGGCGAGCCAGTCTTCTGCTCTACCTTGGTCAGGAGGTATGAAAAGTCGATGAGCAGGTTTCCGTAGCCCTTCCTTTGGTGGATAGGTAGTGTCAAGATACAGGACACATTGTTCTGGCTACTGGCGCGCTTCTCCTTGGAGAAGTAGCCCACAAAATGGTAGCCGCAGTCGTCATATTCGCAGAGGATGTAGAACAGGAAAGGCTCCACATCGTAGTACAACGTCTTCGAACCAAGAAAGAGCTTCGCTAGGAGGCAGAGGTTTTGACAGTAGACTGGGTGCTTTCGCCCGTCCACTTCGAAGATCGATACTGAGCCATGGCGGTAGATCTCGTCCCCAGGTGGGTGTTTTGTGGCGCATTTGAGCTTGTGTCGCCATGCAACATAATCCGAGTTCATGTACTTCAGGCAGAACTCGCAGATGTAGAGGATGCGGTTCCTGCTGTATTCTGCTGGATACGGCGCCGCATACCATGTATCGATTTCCCATCCGCCGAACTCGATGCATTCAATCTGGCTTGCGTTGTCGCTGGACTTTTTCGCCTTCCGCACTGGCATATCAGCCTCGGCCTGCATTGCGAGAATACGAGCGCGCCACTCATCCTCGGCCTTCTGCTTGGCCTGGTCAAATCTCTTGCGGTCATCAGGAGTGGGCAGTGTCTTCGACGTATCCGCTTCTGCTTCCGTCAGAATACCGCCGTAAGGCCGCCCTTTTGCGTCATCCGTTTCTTTGTCAAAGAACGAGTAAAAAGGCTGGGAGTATAGATCTGATGTGAAAGGCGTGGGAAGGGAGCTGATCGGGGTCGGGACTGCCGCTGGCCGCACAGGAGTCGATCGTGAGGCAGGGGTCGGCTTTGATCCTGCAGTAGCTGTTGCCACACCAGGGCGTCTCCTATCGCGCTTCTTGCGAGACAAAATTTCTTTGAGATTCCCAGGCCGTACTTCGATATTGATGACTAACGAGGTACGAGACCGCTTCATGACGGTAACGGGTGGCGGAGGCTGAAGTTTGAGGCGTAGTGTTCTGGAGGCTCTGCTACTGTCGACGGGGTGGTGGGCAGAGCCACCTTCTTGTACCACTGCCTCGATTGAGGGATACCTTCGCCGTTTTCTTGAAGCCAAAACCTCCTCTTCTGGCTCGGACGAGGGCGTCTTTCTCTTTTTTGACATCCGAGAACCATCTGTCGAATCGTCGTTCATAGACTCTCGTGGCGCAGTCGCTCGTTCAGCGGGATCATCGTGTGACTTCTGCTGGTCTCCTCCTTCTGAATGCTGCGATACGGATTGCTCACGGCCATCTGCGCTGTTGCCGTCCTTCATGTCAACATCTTCATCGTTCAAGTCGGAATCTGTGGCAAAACACTCGGGGCATTTCCACCGATTAGGTGCTGGAAAAGGTTAGTAAAACTTTCGGTACTGCTGGACGTTCGATTACTTACTGTTGTGTTCGCTCATTGCTGCCGCATCACGAGCGCATTGTTGATGTGCTGACGCAGTTAGTGGCATTCTCCTGCTAACCACGTTCCAAAGCAACCGACTTACCATTCTCGCCGCAGTTCGCGCAAGTGAGAAATACTTCGAAATCTTCGCTTGGGTCATTCTCTTCGTCTTGCTTGCAGAAAATGCAAGTGTTTGAAGGCGCGGCGTCTGACTCTTCGTCCTCTGCCGCCTCGTTTGCGTCCTCCCAAGCTGGTGCTTCATCGGAATCTTCCTCGTCTACAGCGCTCGGAAGGTCTGAAACGTCGCTCTCTGCATCGTTGTCGTCGTCTTCATCGTCTTCGCCATCTCCATCAATGTCTTCGTCATCAGACTCTACAGGGCGAATCTTGACAGCCCCCACCCCTTCATCGCCGTCTTCGTCTTGACCTTCCGGTTCGTCGTCGAGGTCCGCATCGGTGTCGGCATCGTCGTCCCTCTCTTCTTCCTCATCGACAGCATCGCCGACAACAATTTGGCGAGCGAGTAAATCGTTGTCTTCCTCCCCGGATGCATCTTGGTCAAGCTCTTCGCCAGACGCGTCGCGGTCGCTCAGGTCATCATCCAAGCCACTACGGCCGCCCCCGGAGATGTCTGTGACGCCATCAATGAGCGCATCCTGTGTGGTCACTTTGCTGTCGCTGACTAGCGCACTGTCTGCTGTGTCGTATCCGGCTTCGGAGAGTAAAACACTCTGCTGGAGCTCCTCTTCCATCGCCTGCGCGCTCGCCATGTTGTAGATCGCGTTGTAAACAGTCAAGTAGACAGAGTGTTGTCATATCCGGTTCAAACGAGCGTTGCGACAGATCGTTTCGGTCGATTCTCAGGGTGCCAGCATGATGACATGCGAGACGCGGCTCGACAACCACCCGAGGGGGAGACGCCTGAACTGCACCGACAATTAGTTGGGAGCCGAATAAGACATGGGCATAGAGTATGACATGGTGCAGCTTACCGCGCGATGGCATGCGACGCGCTGAAAGAGCCAGAGCCTGTGATGATTATGGCAGGCCGCGGATCGGAGGACCAGCTGTCGCGTTTCGATCACGGCAAGCAATGACTGCTTCGCAACGTTGTTACAGTGCGCGCGCGCGTCCTGAGGTCAATGCCCCACATGCAGCTGCAAGTAGTACAGTGCGAGGAACGCCAGGCCCTCTGCCCTGTCGCAAGGGTGGAGCTGTCGCGCCTTCGGCCTCAGGCATCCAACCATTCCACTTGCCTACCTCTGACTGCGAACTCCCGCGACGACCAAACGCAGCAGGAATTGGGCCTTCGCCGGGCTATCGTTCAACGACGCATTACGACAACTAATTACGGCCGGCCACGATACCAACTGGCCCAAGCCTTGCGCCACCGTTCAGCCCAAACTTGTTTCCCACCAAAGTCCGCTTTGCCGGCACGCCGCCACGATGCCGGTTCCCTTCGAGACCTTGTTGCCCTACGCCATCATGATCGGCGTAAGTCTTGAGACACCGAGAGCCCGAATAGTTCGAGGCATCAGGGCTGACGACTATGCAGATGTTTGGTGTGACGGGTACAGGTCTTGCAGCTGTGAAGACGTGGAGGAACGAAGGGAAGCGCCCACGATATTCGCTTGATCAATGGGACAAGGTCAGTTCTAGTGCTGCATCGCCGCATATAGGTGTCAATTAGCTAACAGCATGCGCAGCAAAGTGAGTTGTTGCCCTGGGCGCCTTGCGTACGATAAATAGCCGGCGGGAGACTGACATAGACACCATAGTGATGGAGCGCGATCGCCGGCTCACAGGAACATTGCGAGGACAAACAAATCAACCCGAGGCGCCATTGGGTTTTGAGTTCAGCAACGGTTGGAAGGTACGTTTTAAGAAAGCGAATTACTTTCTGGCCAGGCCTGCTGACCTTGAACAGTTGGAGAAGCGCTTCTCTTGAGAAAGCGGACGAGCCGCATTAGATACTGTGGAACACAGCTGTATATAACACCAGGGATAACGTGTTGGCGAGGATGAGCGACAGTGCGAAAGAGGTCTACATCTATTGCGCACCGCGGCGCATTTAGAGCCAGAATTGACAGAACGTCACCTTCTGCCCAAAGGTTCCATTCAGATGGCAATATCTGCCCTGTTCTTATTCAGATTCTCGAGGAGCGTGCATGCCTGGCACACGTCTTGGCTTGACATGTAGCCGCACCGTACGCAATGCCCCAGAGTTTGAAGCTGGCCAGAAGAGCGGTCCTGTGTTCGGCGATTCCTGACCGGGAGCTGCAATGATGCTACCTCCTTCGGCTGTCCATGACGGGTTATCTCCGTTTCAAGGCCATTTGGTTGACCTCGTTTGGTGGCTTTCGATTCCTCGGGTGGCAATCGTATTGCCGCGTTGCGACTCTCAGCCGATCCGCATCCTCCCATACCTTCACCCTCGTCGCATGCACAAGGGTCCTGATCTTTGTTTGGCGTCAGCCTGGCCATGTCCTCCCCACTCCGTACAATATCAAGTATCGCGCTTGGTCGAACCCTTTCCAGGCTTTTTATCAAGCTCCTTGCTGTTCCTCGGAATGCCTCCGGGCTGTATATGCACTCCGTGCTGAAATAGTCGAGCTTTTTGTGATGGGCGTACAAGACGATCTCCTTCTCGTACGCATATTTGAGTGGCTTGCTCCTCTTGACCTCGCTGGATGAGCTTCCCGTGACTATACTGGTACTGCGCGACAGCCGTGGCAGGTCTCCTCGGAGAAGATTCATCAACACGGTCTCCGCGACATCGTCGGCATTATGTCCGGTAACGACGTGTTTGATATCCAGCATTTTGGCGCCTCTGTCGAGCGCCTGCCGGCGAAACACGCCGCAGTATGTGCAGTTGCCCTTCTTGCCAATGGTATCCACAACCTGGTCCATTGTCCATCCATATAGTTCGTCGTATCCGACGATCTTGAGAGCCATGTCATACTGGGTGGCATTCCTCTTGACTGTCTCCAGCGAGTCATCGCGGTATCCCTTGATCCCTTCGTCGACGCTGAGCAGGACAAGATCAAGCTCGTAGTTGTACCGTTCATTCAGAGTTTTAAGAACGGACGCCAGGACCGTAGAATCTTTGCCGCCAGAGGCTCCTATTGCAACTCTCTCGCCAGGGTGGAAGAGCTTCGACGAGACAATAGTGTGGTGCACCTCACTCTCAAAAACGTTGAGAAAACACTCTCGACATAGTTTGTGGTGATTCTTGGGCCTCTTGACTACAGCCCGGTTGGTATGGCAGCGAATGCAAGGCGTGGGTGGCATTCTGTGAGCCAAGTTTGCCACCCAGTCCACGTCCTTGACGTTGAGAAGACCCGTATGCCCTAAGAACTGGTCGGAGTACTGAGCTTGTGCGTGGAATTGAGATCTGATGGACGTTTTGAGATGAAGATATGTATCAACGAAAGTTGCAACTTCGTACAGTCCAGTTTGGCTGGCCCTTGATGCCTATTGAGTCAGTGCTGTGGAACTCTTGTTCCCGCGAACCAAAGTTAAGTGGGGCATTGATAATATCCACGTGAGTTCAAAATCTAGAGGGAAACCCAGCCACATATGGCAGCCTCCATGTCTGCACCAGCCACACATGTGGGGCACGAATCCTGGTCGCTCGAAGAACCCAGCCCTAATTTTTCGCCCACCATCAGAAAACGATCTTTTCTTCGTTCCTTCCCAACCCTTCCACGCTCCGGCATCAACCACATTGCTCCATACGACCGAGCACCGCCGCCCAAGGAACAAGATGGTAAGTTCCTAGTCATCACGACTCTAATGGCCACAGCTCGTGAGTCGATTGTGCGAAAGCGCAGTTACTCTCCACAGTGTCGCTCGCGACCCGTTGGAATTCCGCCTGCGTGCCGCTCGCGGCCCAGGTGAAGACTTGGCTGGAGACGCGACGATGTGCTGAAATATGCCACGCCGTGTTCTCATTAGAGTTCAAAGAAGACCACTTGGCTTGAGCAACTCGCTGATGTCTTCTTTTCTCAATGACAGCCCCCCAAATCCGGAAAGAAGGTGGCTCCGGCCCCTTTCCCTCAGGGAAAGGCTGGCTCGAAGAAGGCTCCCAAGGTTTGTGCATCCTTACCCCCGCTGCACTGCACTTCATGAGCTGACTGGGCGGCTGTAGAACCCTCTCATCGAGAAGCGCCCGCGAAACTTCGGTATCGGTCAGGACATCCAGCCCAAGCGCAACCTTTCGCGCATGGTTAAGTGGCCCGAGTATGTCCGCCTCCAGCGCCAGAAGAAGATCCTGCAGATGCGCCTGAAGGTTCCCCCTTCCCTGGCCCAGTTCCAGCATGTCCTCGACCGCAACACTGCCGCCCAGGCCTTCAAGCTTCTCAACAAGTACCGCCCCGAGACCAAGACCGAGAAGAAGGAGCGCCTTCTGAAGGAGGCTACCGCCATTAAGGAGGGCAAGAAGAAGGAGGACGTCAGCAAGAAGCCGTACACCGTCAAGTACGGCCTGAACCACGTCGTTGGCCTCATTGAGAACAAGAAGGCCTCGCTGGTCCTGATCCCCAACGACGTCGACCCCATTGAGCTGGTTGTCTTCCTGCCTTCTCTGTGCAAGAAGATGGGTGTTCCCTATGCCATCGTCAAGGGCAAGGCTCGTCTGGGTACTGTTGTCCATAAGAAGGTTAGTCAATCCCCTTTCACTAGAGCTGCAGAACTGGATGCTAACAGCATAACAGACTGCCGCTGTCCTGGCCGTTACCGAGGTCCGCTCCGAGGACAAGAACGAGCTGTCCAAGCTGGTTTCCGCCGTCAAGGAGGGCTTCATGGACAAGCACGAGCAGGCTCGGAGACAGTGGGGTGGTGGCATCATGGGCGCCAAGGCCCAGATGCGCACGCTCAAGAAGCAGAAGGCTCTGGAGGCTGCCACCAAGATTTAAGCTGTCTAATATCCATCCTTGATGCATTGGGGTTTCGGGTTTCACGGTGTTGCAGGTTTCAGGGCATGAAAAATGAATTGAGATTTTTAGCGACAACCTGTGTTTGCCGCTTCCTATGCACGCATGACTCGCACCCCCAAATGACTCTGTTCCTGAACAATGGACAAACATTGAGAGCTCTGCATGCACCGTGATGAGTATGTGTAACCTGCACTCATGACTGAGTATTGGGAGGTCAAGTCGTTGAGACGCTCGAACCGCTCTGGCAACATATCCCAACCCAGGCTGCTGCATTAGCAGTGAATGATCAGCCGCTGTTCGGTGCAGCTTTTAAGACGGGTGGTTGCTGGGAACATTTTGAAGCTGCCTCTCCGCGTGTGCAACCGTTACAAACTCCCAGGCAATGCACACTTGCCCTAAAGAGAGACCTTGCGGCGTGAAAGAGAAGTGCCACAGGTGGATGCTCTTAGGGTAGTACTTCGTAGCCCTCCGCAGGCGTGTAAAATATGCTTTCTCAAAACGCCGAGCCGTGGCGAGCAAGGATCAAGGGCTTCGTGAAGCGACGGATGGTGCTTTGGAGCCGTCGTGCCGCGTCTTAGCTCCCACGCCTTGACTGGTACGACGCTACTATACTTCCGTATTTGCCTCCCAAACCTTGCCAACATTCTCCTGTTCTTTGGCCCTGACTCCGCTTCTCGAATGATCTGGCTTGGCGTGTTCGGCCCGAGAACCACACTTGACATTTGCCCTTGAGCCTGGACGTACGTCGCGTGTCTGTGGGCATGTTGAAGCACCGAAGACAATATGGGCATCTGATGGGTTGGCTGGATTGGGACCTGAGTCTGAAGAGCAGAATCACTCGATCCAGAGGATGATCACGACGACGGCCGGAGATTCCGATCCGAGCAGCGACTTTCTAGGGTCCAGCACTTGTAGTGGTGAGGAGCGGAAATCCTGCAGCTATTTCAACATGGATGTTGCGTCCCGGGTGCCGCCCGCATCAAATTCACGGGTGTTCGGGTCGTCCCCGTTCTCCTCCTCGTCTTTGCAGAGCAGAGGTGACGCGAGCCACCGCAAAACATGCCATTCGTCAATAGAGTCAGTGTTTTGGACGCGGCTGCTGGGGCAATTCTCGATGGAGCGATGGAAAAGCACAGCGCACATGGCTCGAGCTCGTACGTTTCTTGCAGATCTGCGTCTCGTGGCTGTATCGAAACGGCTTCATGCAAGGGAAGAGCTTGCCCTCTCGATGTAACTCGTATCCAATTAACATCGGCATCGGCACCATTTGCTGAAGGAGGTGGACTGCACTCGGGCTGAGCCCTTCCACGCCTTGCAAGATTTTCCTCATGATCTTACTAAGATTTAGACTGTCGAGATGTAGGACTGGGATCCGTCGTATAAATCTCGTTATATAGGCTCGATCTTGGTCATGGGCGACGCCCTTCACCCATGATCATACGTAAGCCAACCCCGCGAAGGTTTTTTTCAAAGTGACAATTCAATGTTACATGCGATTCATTAAGGGCGTTTCAGATCGTGGAGAGGGTGCCAATCACGCCATTGTTGACACCCAAGACTCGGCTCGTCTTGTCACATCTTTTCGTTGCGACGACGCCAATCGACCACACAGAGGTATATCTTGTATTGACGCCACATCTTTTCACAATTGCAAGGTACGAAAGGCAAGGACCAGGATTGAAGAATCCGGCAGGCACGGGAGCGATACGAGACGGGTGCATCGGAAACAGCCAGACCAGGCAGGGCTGCTGGCGTTTCGACGAGCCTGCCTGGACGCGCACGAATGGAGCCGGATCCGGCCCGCGAGCCCGCTGCTTTGCACGCGTCAGATGAGCATCTCATACGATGTGAACAAAAACATATTGATGCTCGAGTAGCCGCTGCGCGATGAACATTTGACAAGTACGGTCCGATGACGATGGACCTACAAAAACGAGACCAGAGGCCAGAGCTATCATCTCATGATACAACCACGTCCCAACACAAGACATGCCGGACAAGGCAGCCTTCAGCCTAGCTGCAGGCCCATACCTATCAAGGAAGGACGAGACTGAACCCTGCCGGAGGCATGTTTAGATTGACCATTTGGCAGGGCCTCTGATGACGTGTGCTGAAAGGTCCTGGCTCTTTCGCCACGAAGCACCCAGGGTGACCAGGGTGCCGGGCCGGGCCCGTAAACACTGGTGGCCATGCATCGCGAAGCGACGACACTGTAATCATTCGCCCAGCCTCCCAACACTTCGGGATGCGAGGCAGTTTGACATGCAGGGCGCCACAAGACAAAGCACGGAGCACCAGCCCAGTCAACGCTGGCGGCGCAACACCAAGCGCCATGGCGGCACAAGTGCAACGCACCATAATATAATACCTGAGGTATAAACTGGACTGGCGAATTGCTGGTGTAATGGCGCAAAGTATCTGCACGGCCTAACAGGGGTCCCTTTTCAATCCCGCTGCAGATTGAACCCACATCCTGGGCCCCTGTGAAGACATGGACAGAGTCTGGGAACCCGGCATGCCAGCCGGCCTTCCGCGGGGTTTGAACTCCTGGTTTCCGCCGGCGCCTGGATCAGCATGTCTGTGCGAGGTACAAAGAGTACGGAACTTCTGTGTCCAAGGCACGTCATGGGGGCTAAAACGTAACTTGCAAAGGGCGCCACCCCGGGTTCTACAGCATGGGCTGGCGTAACACGAACCAACAACAAACATCGTCATGGCTTCACCTCCTCAATATTCTGTGACTCAAGTACAACGGCGCTCTTGACCTCTCTTTTGGCAGTGGTTATGTACAGGGTCGCCTGTCCCAAGCATCCAATTATGCAGAAACAGATGCGCCCCTGGCCGCCATACGCAACTAAAAGAAAAATGTGACTATTTTGAACAATATATGTACTTCGTACGCCGCCAAACCGAGTAGAGTCGTCGTAGGCGTAGCTCTGGGTAAGCCTCAGCCTTAGCCGTAAAAGCGTTCATCCGTGTAAAATTAAATGGAAATCCAAGGTCCCTTAGATCCAATCGCTAGACATTAGAGCCCGAGTCGTTGCGGCGACGGGCTCCCTGGCCCCCTGCCTCTTCGTCGACCTGGACACTGTACGTGACAGACTTTACGATTGCCCCGTCTTGCAAAATGTTCTCCTCGCTGCCTGACTTGGTCGTGGACGCAAAGACACTCTTGTCGTTGCTTACGTCGCTCAGCTGGTAGTGTTCGCCATTCTTGAGACCTCGACTCCGGCTCATGCGGTGCGACGAGCCGTATCCTTGGCCGGAGTGCTTGGAGCGGTACTCCCGGGCTTTCTTCATAAACACTGGAGCGAGGAACGGCAGAGAGGATACCATGTTCTGCATAGGGGGGTCAAGTTAGCAAGCTTAAGAAAGACACCACATCGGCAATTGCTTCAACTTACGCCGACGTTGAATTCGATTGTGCCCCAAAGAACCAGCATGGTTGAGTTGCCATCGCCGTATTGAATGCGGTTGATCTGAAGGTACCGAAGGATGGAGCAAAGAGTGGTGAAGAGGCCCAGCATGAATATACCAATGAGGCCCAGCTTCTTCTCCATACGCACGTTGAGCTTTAGCAAGACCGGGATCGGCAGAATGGCCACGACGACGTCCGAAACGATTGTGACGACGGCGTATCCTGTAAAAGAAGGACCGGGTGCCAGACAAGTGCCAGCCTTCAGAGGGTTCCACGATTTGTCCACCGGGGAACAGGCAAATATGAGAGAAAGGGCACATCCGACATGAGCAGCCAAGATGACTCCAATTGTAGTCAAGACGATCAGACGATAAGTTTTTTGATCCGTCCCCTTCAATAGGCGAAGGTAGCTGATCAACAAAGCGATCTTGAAGAAGCTGATGCCGATTTGGTAGATTGGTCGACCCGCAAAGTTGACGCGCGTGTACGGGATGAGGTTTTCTTTTGGGCGAGCCTTGACGGGCAAGCCAAGGCCATACTTTGTCTCTAAAAAAGGCATCTGTCAGCTCTGGTTGTCGTCGTTTTCCTGGTAGCTGTGAGCGGGTAAGACGCACGGATGATGCAAAGGATCGAGTATATAAGCGCAAAGACCATGGAGAGGGCGGCCATCCAGTCGTCACCGGCCAGGCCGCGAGCTGTCGCACGAACCCATAGCCGTGTACTGACGACTGTGATGGAGAGGACGGACAAGACCACGCAGATGGCGATGATTGTAGGATACTGCGACAGGTCCTCGACCTCGGGAGTTGCGTTGTCGACCCAGCCCATTGCGCTCGATGCCGCTCAGCGGTTTTGACCGTCCAAGAGTGTCGTCGTTACACGAGATGGAAATGCCTTGGCGGGCGTGTCTCGGTAGATGTGTCTAAAAAAGAGTAACAATGGGCAGCGACCAAAGCCGCGGCAATCGTGGTTCTCTATATTCGCGTTTCCGAAATCTGCTCTCGTCCCTATCGAACCACGCAATCGCAGCGCTTGGACGAACAAAGGGAGAGAGAGAGAGTAAAGAAAAAAGCAAAATTGACAGGTGAGGCTGGGATAAGTAAGACCCTTTCGCGCGGGGTGGTGGTGGTGGTGGTGACGGGTGACCACCAGATCTGGCCCAAAGGAATGTAGTGACGGGCGAAGGGGTCGTGGCCAGAAATAGTTGGGCAAAAAGCAAAGGAACGCGGGAGCGCGAGCGAGCCTTCGTGACGCAAGGCACGAACGAAGGCTTTCGAATGATGGGACTGGCCCCAAGAAAGACGTACGTAGCGGAGACGCAGCAGCTAGGTTTCTATATTCAACGTAAAAGAGTCTTCCTCCGTTTATATTACAAAGGCGAAGGCGACCGAACGGAAGGGAGGGGGAGGGGTGTAGTGCCTCCCCAGCCAGCCGAGGCAAGAGTTACGGCTCGGCATGTCTCCCGATCTTGCTCCAAAGGCAGACTGACAGCGGCCGCCACCAGGGGGTTTTTGCCCTTAATTCTTTGTTTTTTTTAAACATACAAATGTGGCAGCTTGAACCGTAGGTAGAGTCGCATCGGGCGGTGCTTAACATCTCGGACAGGCAGAGGGCTGGGATCCATGGCGCAGAACAGCCTCCTTCCGCCTTGCCTTTAGCCTCTCGTAGTCAAGGCAAGTCAAGCGCCGAGGCTTCTCTGCCCAATGCCATTGCAAGCTAGCAACGAGTACGATCACCGGGGCTCAAAAAGAAACGAGGGTTGAGTGACATGGGGCGCGGCACGCGCGAAGCCAGAGGGAGGGACGCCCGCGCCAGCGGAGCATCAACCATCATGGTGGCAATGTGCGGGAAAACGCAATCTGGTTACTGTAACATGGCATAGAAGAAAAGGAAGCTTGCAGATGGAAGGGAGCCAAGCAGCGTTCGAGTTGCTCGCTCAACACGATGCACATGTATTATGCTTGCCAAGTTGGGACGCAGGAGTCCATTTCCCAGTGGAACCTTGATTTTGAACAGCATGACTGGAGACTGAGAGGTGGAGGGCAGCAGCGGGACAGGAGAGTTCTTTGGAAGGCTATTGGGCATCCCGTCTTTCCATCGAATCGTCACGGGTCGGACCCCGGCCGTGATGAAGGTCCATCATCAGTCCATGTCGGAACTGTTCAAGGGCGCTTGCCCGCCCGTCTTTCGTGATCAAGAGAAGTCTCCAGAGCCACCCAGCCAGGTGGAACCACCATCAACGCCGCTGGACCAGGGGGGCGTGGCTGGCATCAGGGGAAGTGATCTGCTTTTAGCGGCGTTGAGTGGTGCGGTGCTAGCAAGGTAGCGTCGTCGACTTCAGCTGCAAGGGCACGCACCTCTTACTTGTAAGTTGTCGGCATGTCGGTACTGGTGCTTATGGGACCGATGACTGGAAGGTCCAAAGTTCTGACGACGACGACGACGACGGCAAGTGGACCAGTCAACAAAGCTGATTGAGAGTTGCGCCCCCCCCCAATCCCGTCCATCCACACCGGCTGTCTCCGGGTTTTCAATCGCTCCCGATTTGCCGGCACGCCGAATCCCACTGCCCTCCGGAATTCGTCCCAATGTGCTTTGCACTAATTTAGGCAGGTCAGGTAAGTTAGGGCGTCGGCCAGTTCCCAAGCTTGTGAGTGGCTGCCATAATTCGAGGGGCGCCGAGACTCGTGAAAGGTATTGCGGTCGAAAGGTTCAATTGGCACTACGAAGACTGCGCTATGAAGACTGCGCTATGAAGACTGCGCTATGAAGACTGCGCTATGAAGATTGCGCTACGAAACCTACGCTATGAAGCCTGCGCTATGAGAATTGCTTGCTACCCGTTGCGAGGATGGCTTCGAAGACTAGCTGCGATTATAGGCATGACTGCCTCGAGGCGCCTTTGCGTTTAATTGATCCGGGCTGCCTATTCGGGTGCAGTATACACATGTAGTGGGACTAACTCCGGAGGGCAGTGGGATTAGGCTTGCCGCGATATCGTGCGAAGATGTACGCCAGAGACCAAGCTACCAACATAAGGTACTGCGTATTTTGCTTGCAATCTGTGAGGCAGAGTGACTTGTTATCTTCGTACCTAGCTGATTACGAAGAACGGCAACAACTTTTCATATCTGTCTACAGGTAGTCAACATTTCGCCTGCGTGGAGACGAGACGACTCTCGCCAGTAGAAAAAAACGGGTTTCGCTTGCCACGCATTTGCCGTTTTCGTCAAGATTGAGTGTCTGGTGAAGCGCTGAGCTTGTTGGAAGAGAAGTGTCGTCGTACTTGCCACGTAGTTATCCTCGTGTGTTAGCTTTCGTCGGCTCGACACCATGTATGAACCAGGCTCGGCCGTGACACGTGTGCATTGAGTCAAAAGGCAGAGAGCGCGCTGCGTACAACCAGATCCGAGCCGAGTTGTCGGATTTGTTTGCGACGGTGAGCTGTGCTGTTCTTAAACAGGCTGAGCGCGTTGAGTCTACTACCTTCACAAGACCTGCACGGGGGGTTTCCGAGGCAAGAGATTTTGAGCGGGAGGATGCCAGGCTGCACAAACAAATTTTAACAACTGTCCTTTTGCGTCCGTCGAACGGGCGCGCATTGGCTGCTTGCTGAAGCCTGAAACCTTGAAACTCGTATTCTCAGCATGGCACATCCATCCGTGTCCACACACGCAGCACTCATCATGCATGCTCGAAGCAACCCAAGGAGCCTCTCGCGGTGTCGATGCACAGGGGCCCTCCTCTTGATGCACAAAATTGCTGCGAGGCTCCCGGGGGCTCCGGGCCATGTCCACACCATGGTGACATTTTGCCAACAAGAGTCGCAATGGCCGGGGGGCCTTTTGCATGCTCGGCCTCGAGAATGGTGGGGAATTCCCATTCCTGGGACCAACAGCCAACTCAACAGCCGCGATAACCCGACGTGATATTCAGTGACCCAGGCTGCTGAAGACTGACTTTGGGAGGGGTTTTAGGATTGGGAAAAACCCAAGCAGACGCCCATCGCCATCAGGGGGGGGGGGGGCATGTAGGCTTTTACGGTAGCGCAAATGGGGCAAGGCTTGAGGCGCCGGCTGCGTAACAGAAGTGCCACGGGCGAAGAGTTGCGAGAGCAGCTCGTGCAAGACGGCATAGATAGAGCTCTTAGTACCTGCTGCCGCCGTGCCAGCGGTCGAAAGCGGCCCCGGGCGCTGTCCGACTGGCGTCAGGGGCGGGACATCAAAGTCGCCCGAAGGATGAACGGTCTCTGGGACGGCCGGTTGCCGCGGATGTATGCACCTCACTCAAGCTTGGCTAGACGGGGCAAACTATGACCGGGAGTAACAGTTTACTATTTTCGTTGGACAGCTGGCCAGGGATTCTTTGATGAGGAGTGCGAGGGCGCAGCGTAATAACAAAGGGGCCGGTGGTTACGTATCCGGCTTTGCTGGTAGTAAGTAACGTAGTACATACAGCACTACAGTAACAGGCACGAAAACAAGAGGTCCAGGCATTCTGAAGAGCCGTGTTGACCAACATCCAAAGCCGTCGACCACCACATCGCTGTTGGGTGGGTTCGCGAAGCTCGGCAGCTGACTGTTCTGCGGTGGGCGGCGGGTGATGATCGGCCCGGCAGGTGAGCACAAAGTGCCTTGAGTTACGTACAACGAGACACTCTTCGGTGCGGAAGAGAGGAGGAGGAGGAGGAGTAGCGAGCGGGCTACGTACCCACACGAGTGGATGATGCAGGAAACGATTGCCGCACTTACTGCACGGAAGGATTTGCTTGGTGAAAAAAAAAAGGTCGGGAGCGGACTGGGGGATCTGATCTGATCCATCTGGGGCTTCGCTCGGTGGAGGCACAGGATAGTAATGACTTCCCGGTGCTGGCGCCACAGGCAAGGGCCGGGCCCGAGACGGCGCCGCAGGGAGGAGGGGGGAAGGGCGGCTGTCGCCATTGTGAGCCTGTTTGGCCCGGGACTCTTGGTGACGTGTGGCTATTTGTAACTGGAGTCGTTGCGTTGCATCGGAGCGCCGATGAGTGAGTTGGCAGTGGCAGGCAGGTTGTTCAGGGTGCGCCGTCACGCGTGCGTCGGGTGCGCGTCCAACCAGTCCGCAAAGCCCCCGGGCGCGCTCGCGCGTCACAGCCTTATAACAACAAGTGCCGCAGTGCGTGGCTCGGTTGGCTTCCGGGGAAGAAAGATATTGTCAGTACATGACCAAAGCTTGGGGGGGGGGGGGGGGGGGGGGGGGGGGGGGGGGGGGGGGGGGGGGGGGGGGTTCGTACATGAGGAGGAAGAGAGTGGATGAGTGGCTCCGGTACTCGTTCGAAATGCAGGCGATTTGGTGGTGGGGGCGGTGAGGTGGGCTGGCGGGAGGGCACGGACGGGAGGGCACGGACGGGATGGATGGAGCGGACCCTCCTGCTTTGAATTCTTCAGGGCGGCATGGGATGGGACTGGGAGCCACTTTGGGAGGGGAGTACGTAGTACCTAACCTTCGTACACTGTCTGTGCCCGCGTACAGTGAGTGCTTGTATCTGGATTGGGCGCAAAAGTCGATGCAATAAATCTGCTGGTCGGACCAGGTGCAAAATACATTAGTACTGAGGTACTAACGTTACTCATACTCCGTCTGGGGCGGGCGCACCACAATTAAACCACCTTGCTCCCCTCCTTGGCTTCCCGCCCTCCCGTCTTCCCCCGCCCGTGCCTCCTAAATACACTGCCTGCGATGCAGTCGGTCGGCCGGCGCAGACATCGGTCGACTTTCCAACGGACTTTCCAACGGCGGGGGGCCCAGAGCCATGCCCCTCCTTCTCCCCTTTCCCCCTGCAACCGCCGTCGGAATCGCCAGATCGGCGGGCGGCGCTGCGCTCCTACCAGGCCTGCGGATACCTATGCCCCTGCGCGTTTGGGGAGGCCTGCAGCGGCAGACAAAAGACGACTTGAGTCAAGGTGGCATTGGAAAACCAACTAGAATACTACCTTGAGCGGGCCTGCGTGCGTAGGGTGAGACGTACATGCGTGCGTGCTTGCTTGCCCTTTGAGTCTGCTGACCCAACCCTTGCAAGGCCCCCCCGACGTCTCTCCCTTTGATCGCCACCGCCGGCCGCCTACCCACCCTTCCTGTTCCGAGTGCTTGGTTCGCGATGCCGCGTGCGTGTGAGGCAGGGCGGGAGGAACCAGACCAGACCACCACCAGCGGCCGCAGGGTGGCCATTGACAGCCACACAACGTGCGTGTGTGTGTGTGTGTGCCACCCGCGTGGCACGAGTGGAGAGCCACGGCCGCACACTCTGCTCTGGCAAGTCCCGTCCGTTCATCATCCTACAACGCCTCTTCCCCCGGCCCCGGCCACGGCCACGGAGCTTCGTGGCCATGCAGCTAGTGTATATCCTATACTGTACTGCTTTGTCTTTTCAGCGCAGAGGAATGCAGGCAATGGCAACTCCTGCGTTGCCTTGAGACAAGGACGGCCCGGGCGGGACTTTGAAGCTGGCTTCTACTTCTTTGCGGACACTAACAGTTGAGGAAGCGCTTGGGGGTTCGTCGTTCTAAACACAGTTACAAAACTTTCCCTTGCCAGCGAGCCTACTTTACACGAAGCCGTTTACTTCTGAACATCTACTACTACTACTGCTAGGCACTATTCCGCCGTACTACCTTATTAGTCCCCCCAGGCTCCAGCAATCGCTCAGGGTGGAGCTGCACAGACCCCTCGGGCCAACGCCATCATCATCGTCCACCGACAACAACGGTAAGGTTGAGCCGATGTGGCGACCCGCCCGCCCGCCGCCCGCCGCCCACATACGCACCAAACCCATGCCATCCCATCCATGCACCCATCCATGCTGTACTACTCCTTCGTGCCGTGGCACCTCATGAGCGCGGGCCTCCCCTCCTGCTAACCTCAGGTAGCACCACAAGGCACCTGAACTGAGCCAACCTAACCTTCTCGGCACCAGCGCTGCCGCCGCCGCCATATTCATGGATGCCGTCGACAAGGACCAAGACGTTGCAGCCAGACTCTTGAATGTGGCTTGAACGCCCGGTCCTCCCCCCCGTCCGTCGGGAAACCCAACACCCCCCCTCTGGTCGGCTCTTATTTTTTGCTTCCCTTCCCTTGGCCGACCTATCTGTCACCTGGTCGAGCCATCAGAGACATCGAGGCGAGGAATTCCTTCTTCAGCACCGCCGTCTCGCTCTGGACCTCGATAGCTCGTTGCGCCTCTTCTCTGCCCCCCTTGCGTCGTCGTCCCGTCCATGCGCGCCCGTCGTCCGCTGTCCAGCATAAGACGCCTGGTTCCTTGGGCGCGATCGCTCGTTTCTTGGGTCGCCATATGATTCACTTTTGAGCGCCCGCCCGTCTCTTTGACCCATCCATACCTATTCCCACCCACGTCGATCCTTGGCCCATTCAGGCACCGCCTTGAACTCTTTCCTCCTCTCGCATCGCTAGAGCGCTTCTTCATTGTCTCGCCACGTTTCTTCGTCCGTCGACTTGCATTTGCGATCCCGCATCTCTTCGCTCCGAGAAATCCGTCGACAATGTCCGCGCTGACCGGCGACGAGAAGGTCACCGACGTCGACGTCCGCCAGGCCGGCCAGTCGTTGTCGTCGAGCGACCGGCCTGCTGCGCCAACCGGCGGCCGCGAATCGGACGCCGACAGCGGTGGTTCCAAGGTCGACGCGGCGTGGAAATTCCTCAACGAGCATCGCGACGTCGACCCTGATCGCGTCGCTGCGGTTGATATCAATGCTCTCCGCCACAAAATCGATTGGCACATTGTGCCACTCATGTTTTGCTGCTACACGATGCAATTCCTCGACAAGGTTATCCTCAATGTGCGTCAACACTCCTCAGCCCCCCCTTCTCACCACTGCTCTACCGAATTTGCGTGAGCAACTGCTGGATCGGCCGCCCGGCCCGGCCCCAGGTGACAATTTGTACTGACAAGGTTGACGTCTTCTAGTACGCCGCGGTCATGGGCATCAACAAGGACTTGAACCTCCAAGGCAACGACTTTTCCAACGTCGCGACGTTCCTCTTCGTCGGCCTGCTCTGCTTCGAGGTTCCCAACAGTGAGTTTGACGATAATCCTCGCCCCATCCCCAAAACTTGCCTCGGGTCGGTTCTAAACACGCCCCGGTCTTCCAGTCTACTTCTTGCAAAAGGTCCCTGCCGCCAAATGGCTCGGTTTCAACGTCACGTTCTGGGGCGTCGCTACGGCCAGCGGTGCCGCGGCCAAGAACTACCCGACGCTGCTCGTCTCCCGCATCTTCCTCGGCATCTTTGAAGCGACCATCGGGCCCTCCCTGATGCTCATCAGCAGCCAGTGGTACACAAAGTCCGAACAGGCGCCTCGCTTCTCCTTCTGGTACCTGGGCCTCGGTCTCGGCCAGATCCTCGGCGGCGCCGTTTCCTACGCCTTCCAGCACATTGCGCCCGGCGCGGGCCTTGCCGGCTGGCGCATCATGTTCGTCGTCCTCGGCTGCCTGACAGTCGTCTTCGGCCTGTGCACCTTCTTCTTCCTCCCCGACACGCCCATGAAGGCCCGCTGGCTGTCCAACGCCGAAAAGGTCGCGCTCCTCAAGCACGTCAGCGTCAACCAGACCGGCATCGACAACAAGAAGTTTCGCGCCAAGGAGATTGTCGAGGCGCTCTTGGACCCCCAGATTTACCTTTTGCTCCTGTCCGTTGTCCTGCTTTCCGTCTCTAGCGGTGTCGTCACGACGTATTCGGCGACCCTCATCAAGAACCTGGGGTATCTGCCGAAGCAGGCGGCGCTGATGAACATGCCCTCCGGTGTGGTCAGCATTTTCTTCACCCTATTGGTCGGGTTCGGCATTCGCAAACAGTCGCATCGCTGGGCGTGGATTATTGCCTGCATCATTCCTGCGTACGTTGGCTCACCTGCCATGCGCTGCCCCCGTAAAGCCGCCATGATGCTAATTTCGTCTGCAGAATCATTGGCGGTGCTTTGATGTCCTTTTTGAACCCCAAAACCCACCGGTCAGGTGTGCTCGCTGGCATCTACCTCGTCAATGCCGTTGTCGCGCCCCTGACCATCTTTTACAGCGTACGTATATACCATGTGTTAAACCAAGTTTATTTAATTTTTTCCCCTCCATGCTCACCACCACCGTTCCAGTGGACCGTTGCCAACTGCGCCGGCAGTACGAAACGTGCTTTCGCGGCCGCCCTCGTCAGCGGCTCGTTCTCGCTCGGCAACATCATCGGCCCTCAGACCTTCCAGGCCAGGGATGCGCCCGACTTCCTCCCCGCCAAGTTGGCCGTCATGGGCACGCAGGCCGGATGTGCGCTGACGACCTTTGCGCTGTTCCTGTACTACGTCTGGGCCAACAAGAGACGCGATAGCGCGAGCAAGCAGCAGGAAGAGGCCTTCATGTCGCCCGAGGTGTGGGCCAACATGACTGACAAGGAGAACAAGCACTTCCGCTACACTTATTGAGCGGGGGAAGGGGATGGCGGGAGCATTGAGTTGCAGAATCCCGGCTGCGAGTTTTTTTTTAGATGAAAAAGGGATTCCTGGAGAGAATGACTGCGCACTACTTGGCCAAGTCCGAAAAGGAAAGAGCATTGAATGCCATGGCGATTTGTACCATTTTTTCACATGATATAGTGCATATCTTGATCATACCCAAACTTTTATCCTTCAAGGAGACACTTTTTCAGATCATTTAAAGAGCCCTAGGCCGCCGGATATTAAGATAAAAGTCAGCCCAGTCCAGCCCAGACAGACAGCGACAGCATGGAAAAAATAAATAAAAGGGGGGAGGGGAGAAGGCTCTGCATGTTTTCCTCTTTCGGCAGTGAGACTCGACATGGTTGGTGGTGGCTCGCTCACTTGGTTGGGGGGGGGGTTCGTGGTCAGATCGGTGCGCGGCACTTGCTTGATTGATCGATCACTCACGACTTTGGAACCCAACCAGCCAACCAACCAACAAGCCGACCGATCGAAGGCACCGACCGATCGTGGTCCTCCTGCACGCCACTGCCGGGGCCGCAGCACCCGCTTCCTTGCGGCGGGCGGGCGCTATCCTACTACTATTACTACTTCCATGTATATGTATGTATGATGTAGGGGGGCGGGGGGTATCAGGATAGGAAATTGCCGGCCGGTATGTTCTCTGTTTCGACGTTTTGAGTGGGCACGTAATAAGCCACGTGAGCTACTAAGTTAGCATGTACGAAGTAGTACATGTATATCGTATACATTGTTTTCGATCGGGATAGGAAATCGCCGTGTTCCCCCTTTAACGTTTTTGAGTTGAGCATGTACTTGCTGTACGCAAAGGTGTGTTACCACTACGTATACACTCCAATGCGTGTTTCTTGGGGGGAAAACATCTAAGAGTTTAGAAGCATTTCCTGGAGACCGTAGCATCGTGTGATGATGATTGTATATTATATGGCTTTCATCACGCGTGACTGTGCGGCTCAAGTTACGGTGCATTAAAAGAGGTTTGAGGAGCATCTCGGGCGCTATCTCAGGTGCATGCGGGGGAGGGGACACACACCATCACATGACCACTTCCCCGTCTGCTGGAGGGAATGCCGGTGCGTGCAGCTGCAGCAGCTACAACGCGTCAAGAATGCAACCACCGTAGGGATCAACATCATGTTTTTAAGGCAATTTAGCATCAATTCGTCTGCCTCATTACAATCTTTGTTCACCTCCCAGCCAAACACCTTCCCCCCATGTCTTGATGCCTTCCCCCTTCTCTCTCGTTCTCACAACTCGCCTCTTAATCCATCCATGCATGAGTGTGCCTTACGGCGATGGCTTTGTTTTCATCCAGACCCGTTAAACCATAAGAGAAAAAGAAAAGGAAAAAGGAATTCATGACGCCCACCCAGGGAGGAAACAGAGAAAACCCGGTCGAGCAATAACTCGTTGGGTTTGGAGACAGCAGAGCCCAGTGATGGGCCTGAGGTAGGTAAAAAGGTGCGCCTCGGGGAAGGGGTGGATAAAATGCGCGGGTTTGCGGCGGCGGTAAGTCTACTGCATAAAAGATGCCCCCCAAAAAAAAGACGCTAGAGTGCTCTCATGAACAGACTTCTTAAACAGCGGGACCAGCCTTGACAACATCCTCGGTGGCTTCGGACTCGTACTTGGTGAAGTTCTCGCGGAAGAGCTTGCCCAGCTTGACGACCTCAGCCTGGAAGCTTTCGGTACCGGCGGTCCAAGCCTTCTTGGGGTTCAGAAGCTCGTCAGGGACGTTGGGGCACGTGGTGGGAACCTGGAGGTTGAAGACGTCGTAGTTTTCGTACTGGACGTTGGCGAGCTCGCCGCTGTGGATGGCGTCGAGGATGGCGCGAGTGTACTTCAGCGGGCAGCGCTTACCGCCCTGAGCGAAACCGGCGCCGACCCAGCCGGTGTTCAGCAGCCAGGCGTTGGCCTTGTGCTGCTCAATCTTGTCCGCAAGCATCTTGGCGTACTTCATGGGGTGCAGTGCCAGGAAGGGCTGGGCGAAGCACGAGGAGAAGGTAGCCTGGGGCTCGGTGACGCCGTCCTCAGTGCCGGCCATCTTGGAGGTGTAGCCCGAGATGAAGTGGAACATGGTCTGGGCACGGTCGAGCTTGGAGATCGGGGGCAGGACGCCGCGGGCATCGCAGGTCAGCAGGATGATGTTGGTCGGCATGTTGTCGGACAGGCAGGGGATCTTGGCGTTGCTGATGTATTCAATGGGGTAGGCGCTAGCATCATCAAGTCAGCGAAGGGCTTGCGTGTTTGACAGTTGTAACGAGGCCACTTACCAGCGAGTGTTCTCGGTGAGGGTGGAGTCGTCGTAGTCGACCTCGCGGGTGTCGGGGTCGAAGACGACGTTCTCCAGGACGGAGCCGTAGCGAATGGCGCCATAGATATCAGGCTCCTTCTCGGCGGAAAGGCCAATGCACTTGGCGTAGCAGCCGCCCTCAATGTTGAAGACGCCGCGGTCACTCCAGCAGTGCTCATCGTCACCAATGAGGGCACGGTTGGGGTCCGCGGACAAGGTAGTCTTGCCGGTGCCAGACAGGCCGAAGAAGAGGGTGACGTCGCCAGACTTGCCCTCGTTGGCGGACGAGTGCAGCGTCAGGACGTTGTGCTTGATAGGCATCTCGTAGAAGAGGACGGTGAAGACGCCCTTCTTCATCTCGCCGGCGTATTCGGTACCCAGGATGACCATCTCCTTTTGGGAGAAGTTGATAGCCACCGAGGTGACCGAGGTCATGCCCTCGGTGTAGCGATTGGCAGGGAACGAGCCGGCATTGTAGATTGTGTAGTCGGGGTGGAAATGCTCCAGCTCCTCACGGGGAGGGCGAATGAGCATGTTCCTCATGAAGAGGGCATGGTAGGCGCGGGCGCAGATGACGCGAACTCGGATGCGGTACTTCTCGTCCCAGCCGGCATAGCCGTCCACGACGTAGATGCGGTTGCGGGTGTTGAGATAGTCGACGGCACGCTCGCGGTTGATCTTCCACACCTGTCAAGCCAGCCATGTCAGCGTCTGCGGTATTTTTCTCGGTCCTGTTCTATTGTCACGGTGGCCTTGAGGCCTCCAACGACCCCAATCGAGAAGGTATGCATTGCAATTGACGATTCAGGGAAATTCGCGCTCGTGGCCCGCGGCGCTCGCCGTTGGAAGGCATCCCGCGCCCCCGAACAAAAAGCGCAGTGCAACGCTGGAGCGGCTGCACATGCGAATCAGGGGCGCGTCTGCGGGGCCTTCAACAACCAGTGCGCTGTGCCTGCGTGCCCCGGCATCATGTGAATGAAACCAGCCAACAGGCTCTGGGCCGTCTCTCGGGATCGGATCGGGGCGGATCGGATCAGCTGCCTGCCTCATGGCAACCTCCGCCCAGCACGCCCGCTTAAGCTCGGCTTCGCCATGCGGAAGGGCGGCCTGGGGAACGGAATTGGGGCAGGCTGGGGGGCTAACGGATGGGGGGAGGGGGGGCCCAGCTGGGGTGGGGTTGGCCGGCTTTCAGTGGCCATACCAGTGACGCCAATGAGCTGCACGATAATTCATGCCACCAGGCCCGCTGCAAGCACGGCTGCCGAAGGAAACAGGTACCGTAGCTGACTGGGCTATGGCACCTGCGCCCTCAGGCAGGTGACAGGACACGCTCGGGAACCCCAAGCCAGTCCACAGCTCCAGCTTGGGCAGCCAGGCAGGGCCATGCGACGGGCGCTGGAGCCAGCCGCCCGCTGAATTATCGTGGTGTGCCGCCCATTGGCGTCATCGTGACTGGGCCGCCCGAGAATGCGGGGCAGAGGGGAAACAAGACGGCGACGAGAGAAAGAAGACACGAGACGACCTACCTCGGGAGACATGGGCTTGTTCACGGGTCCCCACCTGTGCGCAGCGCGAAGCCTTGGTTAGCCAGCGTGCACCCCGCTGCGAGACACAGGCACGGGTGCATGGGACCGGGGTCCGCGCGCCGTGCCTGCTTGGGTCGGTGTCGACTTACCAGACGTTGTCTTCAGACGTCGGCTCCTTGACAATTCGCTTGTCGAGAGGAGATCGGCCAGTCTTCTTGCCCGAGTAGGCCGTCAAGGCACCGCTCGAAGTGATGGCCGTGCCGGTCTCGTAAACGAGGGCATCTTCGTAGAGGGCGGCGACGGACGGGTTGTGGATCTGCGCAAGGAGGGCATGTCAGCGTACCGCACCCGGACGACGCCGACTGAGACCAGGACTCACAATGGCGACGCGATCGTAGTCGATGTGCGCCGTTTCGTGGAGCTCCTCCTCTGTGGGCGAACTGGTCAGTATTCGGCCAGGGATTTGGAGCTTCACTGGGCAGAGTGCGCGCATGACGGGGCGAGCGTACCAAGCTCGGTGTGGTTCCCGTGTGGCCTGCAAGGGCATCGTGTTAGTGGAAGGTGGTTCACGCCCGGGCACGCGCCTCGACGCGGAGCACTCACTGAACACCACCGGGGTGGAGGGAGGTTTTGTTGACGTTGCTGGAAATCACTGGTGCCCTTTGCGTTAGCTTTGGCCACGACGACATGACCGGCGGCGGCACGTATGTGCTTGCCATGAAGGCGGCAAGGCAGGCTCCGACACAAATGTGAAGAAGGAAGGCCTTTTGCTGGGAGAGGGGCATCAAGGAGTCACATACTCTTGCGCAAATCACCACCGCGAGCCTTGAGTCTGGACTGTGGGCTTTGAACGTTGGGGTCGGTGTAGGGAGAAGCGGTCCTGACAATGGGATCCCTCATGGTTATGTATTTAAACTCTGGGAGCCGGAACAGAGGCTCGATCTCGGCTTTGCCAGTTGCACTGACGGGCTTGACACGGGGCAGGGGGAGGGGCCAACGGGGCCGTGGGTAACAGCGTGGGTAGCCGGGGGGAGGGGGGTGTGAGTTGGGAGTAGTAGAAAAAAAAAGAGGACCCGAGGTTGTGAACCAGCAGGCAAGGGGAGTTGCGGGAGAGGGTGTGATTTGAGGCTCGTGGCGTTGGACGAGCAGGCTCGTGTGCTCTCTCTGGTCCGCCTGTGCCGACACGGTCAGTGGAAAAAGGGGGGCGTGCGAGGCTTTCTGCTGGCAATCTGCAGTGCACCGTATCGGTATATGCGACGCGAGTCGCTGTGTGCTGTCTCTGCGCGGCGTCGACAGGTCTGGGAGATGAGCGCGCAAAGGGCTCTTGACACGAGCGTCCAAGTGGTGAGGATGACGATGGCCGAAGGCTGCTGCTGCTCGTCTCTGCCTGTGGAGCTGCTGGGGATAGAGAGGAGGGGGGGGGGGGGTCCGAGGCTTGGTGGAGGGGTGTGGGGTTTCAGTGTCTGGGTCGAAAACGAAGCACGGCTCACGAATTTATACCGGAACGAGCCTGCCACTCAGCCTGGTTCCTTTTACGTCGTTGGCGGGGTGTTGGCGTCGTCGAGCGGCTTCAGCCCCGGGTGCGGGGTGCCAGTGGAAACCTTTTCCCTTTTACCTGCACCGCAGTCGGGACAAATGGGGGCGTGTGATGTGTGTGCCGTCGATGCTGGTGCCGCGCCGCGGGACAAAAGGTGGTTCTCTGCGCCGTGGGGTCGGCTGCCGTGCAGAGAGTGAGGTGGCGGGCGGGGAGGTAGGTGGTGAGCCTGCTGGGGCGCAGTTGGGGACGGGTGGACGACGCAAGTTAACGCTCGGGAAGCCTCGTGGCGCCAATGTTGTTGCCCGGCGAGGAAAATATAGTGACTTGGTAGATCTTGAAGGGGCAGGTGCGGTGCAGTCGTTTATTCTACGAGTATGGCAACGAGGACGATGGCGACTGCGATGCAGAGAGACCCTATAGCCTTGCCCGCGAGACGCAGCCTGTCTTTATATGCTTCATGCTGGCATTGAAGCCGATGCATCTCCCGCCGGCGATAGCAACCGCATTTCGTCCGAAATCGCCCTGAGTTCGCATGTGCATCGACCAAGTGCCCGCGAAACGTCTCGGCCAGAATCGCCGGCCACTTCCCAGCATCATTGCCGGCCACTCGGCGCCTGCCTGACCTGACCGTGATCCGGACCATCCCATTTGCCACCGTACAGGCAACCTGCCTGCGCCCAAGGCTTCCATTGTCATGCAGTTTTCGTCGACGCGGGAACCGGGGCTCTGCTGCACTTATTCTCGAGCCCTTTACCCTGCCCTGCCTGAACCTGGTACGCGGTCGTCTTCAGCGCATCAGCTCGCCCGTCCCGTCTTTTTCTGACTGTGCCGGGGGGGCGCAGCGTCTGGTTCAGCCTCTCTGCATTGGGTCGGACACCTTCGGGTCCGTCTGCAGGTACCAGACATGGGACGGGTGGGCCACGACAGCATCGAGATGGGACCAAAAATGTCTGTACGGGTACCTCTTAACTACACCACGATGACCACCAACAGCCGCCAGCGAACCACCTATTGCCCGCATGCCCGCCTTTGCCCGCGTAGCAGGCTTGCTTGCGTCCGCTCGGGCAGCAACAAAGCAAGGTCTACGCAGCCCCTGCCTTCAGCGGAGTCATCATTCGCGTCGTTGGCTGACGCCGCGTTGTAGCCCATTACCAAGCTCGTCTGGCATTTGCTCATGTCCCGAAGGTGGTCACCTGGTCAGCAAAAAGTTCACCGGTAATCGTTGGTGGACGGAGAAGGATGGAGGCCCTGGCAGGGCGGAGAGAACCAGAATCGGGCGCTACCATTAGTACTAACCTCCTAGTGGTTTACGGATACACCCCTTGTGGTAAGCTGCTGTGTAGGTAGAGGTAGGCTGATGTACTTGCCATGGTTTGGCGCTGGAGCCCAGCGTACCCCGCGATCTGCCTGCCACCGCCGACCGAGAACCGTACCCCAGCCCGCCCAGCTTCCGGGCTGGCCACATGACCATCAAAGATCTCATGGCCAACTTACCAAGTGGCTAGGTACCGTCCCCAAAGACCCCACCAGACGAGCTTGTGACCGTGGCAACACTGCTAAACTTGTACTTCGTACTGAACCGCGGGGCTTCATGTGTAATCGCTGTTGTGTGCTGGAGCTCTGGTGCTGGGGCTCCCCGAACCTAGAAGTGTCGCACAAAAGAAGAAACAATGTAAACAATACAGCGCAGGAGCGCACGAGGACAAACGGTACTCGTGCATATGTGGTTGTACAGGAGGAGCACAGGCGTCTGCATGCACTAGAACTTTGCCAGTACTGTACTGTACCGTACAGCACCCGACACGCCAGGGTTTCTCTGACACGTCTCCAGCGCTCGTCGCCGTCCCGTTCAGGGCGAAACTGAATGCCCCAAATACGGTCTCGGCTCAGCGGCACCGCCCGCCGCACATGGATTTCTCACCGCATGATTGGCTGTTGGCCGCCGCGTTCGTCCTCCGACTTTCTCCGGGCGCTCACCCCCGTCGGCTTAAGGCCTAATACCAGCTAGCATGCAGGAATGGAGACGGCTGGCCAAAGGGAAGAAAAAAAAAGAAAAAAAACTGAAAGCATCAAGCTGCAGCTTGCTATCGGCACACCCTCGATCAATACCGTACCGTGCATTTTTGAGGGTTTCCTGTTATTAATGAAATATGATCCGCTGCGCAAGCACTCGCTCGCTGCCGATTTGTGCCAGTGCCATGTTTCAGGGTGAAAGCCGCCAAACCGAGTCTGCAGTGCTTACAGCCTGTCTTGTCTGTCTCTACAGTCTGGGTTCTTGGGCGGAGCGTAGACGAAGCAGGATGACGTCCAGTCACCGGCATCCTGCCACATAGGCCCCGGCCCCGGGTCAAGAATAAATTTCTTACCAATTTACCCAACGCTCACCGGCACATGGAAGAGGTCCCCCCGGACTGCTTTTCTCACACGGCCACGCTGCCAGCGTGTTGCTTCAATGCCTTCCGTCCGGAGCCCCGTGCACCACGCGAGACGACAAATTCAAGTCGGTTTGGTCCCTTCCGCATTGCAAAGAGGGCACCCGTAAGTACGTACAGCAGTATGTATACCTTCCGTATCCGTCCGCCAACTCCGGCGAAGTTCCGCCTCGCATCCGTGCTCCACACTCGGACTGCCACGGCCCACTTCCTGCGCCGCTCCGTCTCGGCCCCCTCAAGCATGTCAAACAAGGTCCTGTCCTCAGGCAGCCCACTCTGTCGTCCCGACTCATTTTCGTCCTCTCCTGGATTACTATGGATTACTAGGTGCGCGATCTTAGCGGCGAGTTGTGTCATAACGGTGCACGACCAAATCTGTGCGTTCAGGAACCCGTCTTTACCCGCGGTCTGGCCTCAATTGAACTGCCTCCTTGAGCCATCGCCAGCGTGGTACTGGGCGAGGCTATGACGGAGGCGGCCCTATTCCGAGCTGCCTTGGGTTCATCATATCGCATCAGCTTGGATCAGCGCCGTCAAGTATTGAGCCTCTCCTTCCGAAGCACCACATGTCCAGGGTTCGAGATCAAGCACTTGGACCGTTGTCACCATGCCCGATCACCATGCCCGACTAGTCCCGCAGTATTGAGAGAAACGCCAATTACAGGGAACGACTTTTATCTTTGCCCTCTACATTGCGGTCATCATGGTATCTGCGGAACAGTTCGTCCCGATTTCGTTACGTCCAGGCGGCCTCCCGCCTCTCCGGGCTGCAGTCCTGTGCGCCAGCGCCAGCGCCTCGTCAGCCTGGTTGGCCCCCATGCTTATCCTGTACCCGTATCATGACACCGTTGGGCCCCCTTTCCAAGCTGTCCCTCTCATGCATATTTTCTATCCGACGATAAACGGTATAACTTGCCATTCATTCACTTAGGCAGCCGTCTCGTCCGTGATGAGCTTCGTGATCTTGCCAATGGCAATCGTTTGTCCCTTTTCAGTTGTCAGCGACTTGTGCTCGTTGTGATAGAAGGAATGACGCCATTGCGTTTGAACGTACCTGGTCTCGCAGAGTGAACCGACCCATCTGAGGGTAGTCCTCGAACTTTTCCACGCAGACAGACCCGGCTCCACCAATCACTTGCATGCGTGCAATGATGCTGTCTCCCTTTCTGGCGTGTGTGGGCGGAGCCTTGCTCTTCCGGTTGGTCCCTTTCTGGAGCTTGTGCAGGAGAGCCGCGAACGTCACTTCCTCAATGGCCGAATGAACGTGCAGGACGCAGTTGAAGCCAGACGTCAGAATGGACTTCAGCTCCAGGATGCGGATCTGCGCTTCAAACTCGGCCACACAATGCACCAGCCGCTTCGGCGAGCACAGCACAAAGCCTGGCAGTATGTCCTCCTCCTCAATGCCCTTGAGTCTCATCCGCACCTGATCGCCACATTGGAGGACCTGCATCTCATCCTCCTGTTCGCCGTAGATGGCCGCTGCCTCGACAGCTTGTTTGCGGGGCATCATCACCAGATTCATACCCTTCTTGACCACTCCAGCCTCAATCTTGCCGTCGACCATGGTACCCATGTCGCGATACTTGGCGTTGACCGGCATCATGAACGGTGCGTTGACTTTACGCTCCAATGCCTTCATGTCGTCGAGATACTCAAGCAGTGAAGGCCCAGTCCACCACGGTGCCACGCCTTCAGGAAGACGATCTTTGATGTTCATGGATTGCTGGGCGGCAACGGGCATAAAGTAGACGTCCGACTTAAGGTTGTAGCCGGTGCCCTTGAGGAATTGCGAGAGCTTCGTCGTGCACTCCTGGTAGCGATCATGGGACCACTCAACAGTTGGGTCGTCCATCTTGTTGATGACGACGATCAATTTGTTGACACCCTGTGTCTTCGCAAGCATGGCATGCTCGCGAGTTTGACCGCCTCGCTCGAAGCCCGTCTCATACTCGCCCTTTCGAGCTGAGATGACCAAGATACCGACGTCGGCCTGCGAAGCACCACCAATCATGTTGGGGACGTACGTCTTGTGTCCTGGGGCGTCCAAGATGCTGTATCTGCGTTTCTCCGTCTCGAAGAATCCGCGACCAACCTCAACGGTCTTGCCTTTGGTTCGTTCCTCTTTGGTCAAATCCATAACCCAGGACAAGTACCAAGACTCGCGTCCCAAGTCTTTGGCTTCCTTCTTGTACTTGTCCATGGTCCTCTCGTCAACCATCCCGGTGGTCCACAGAATAGAACCACCCAGTGTTGATTTGCCAGCGTCGACGTGGCCGATGAAGATGATGTTGACGTGTTCTTTACCGTAAATCTCCTTAAGAGTCTCGTCATCGACATCGGCAGCTTGCTCTTTCGTGACAGCATCAGCATCCCGCTGCGCCTTCTTGTCACCAGGGCCAGATGGGCTGGAGCGGCCAGACGACGGTGTTGGTGACGTCTTGCCGGATGTCTTGGAAGCCGCTGCGGCCTTTCCAGTCTTCTCGCCCGTCTTTTCAATAGCTTTGGCCGCGGTGGCCTTTTGACCAGCCTCCACTTTGCTCGACGGCTCTGCTTTGGGATCAGGCTTGGAGTCAGTCTTCTCCTTCGGAGGCGCCGCTGTTCCTCCGATCGAGAGCACCTTAGCCTTGGGCTTGGGAGCAGACGTATCGCCTCCAATGCTGAGGACTTTGGTGCCTCCTTCCTTTGTCAACACGGGCTTCGGTGCGGGCGTGGAAGGGGGGGCGCTATCGGCAGCAGGCGCCTTCGGAGCCGCCGCGGGGGAGGCTTGGGGGGCCGCGGGTTGCTGGGGCTGCGGAGATTGCTGGTGTTGCTGGCCATACTGGGGATATCCAGCGCCTGAGCACCTATGTCAGTATATGGATTCAGGTTCGTGCGTGTGTACCTGATGAATAACCGCTCACCGTAGCCTTGATTGTAACCTTGGCTGAAGCCGCCGCCGTACGACTGGTTGTATTGGTTAAAGCCTTGCTGCTGGCCATACTGGGGATAGTAGCCTTGCTGATAGTATTGCTGCTGTTGATACTGGGGCGCGAAGCCACCACTATAAGGCTGACCTGGCTGGAAGGATTGAGCACCAGGCTGGAAGGACGCGACCCCAGGCCGAAAGGCGCCCTGCGATGCGGCCGCGTTCTGCTGGTTGATGTTCAACTGCTGCTGAGCCTGACGAGAGAGGTTCTCGTCCTGGGCAGCGGGATCGTCTTCCCAAGAGTTGAGGTCGGCCATCGTGTCGGGTAGTGCGCAAAACGCGGGCAGCTTCGGTTGGTCGAACAATCTCGGCTCGAGCTGGTGACTCGACGTTAGCCCCTCTTCGGTGACACTGGTGTTGTCTGCCCACTGACGCCGATGATGTGAGCTCGCTAGCGAAACGCTGACTGTGACGGATCTTAAGAAGAAACCGGCGTAGAGAGAGGGCTGACGCAGTGACAGTCGGGCAGCGAAACAAAGCGTGTTGATGCCAGGTCCTGGTCGTTTCTGGGGTGGAGGTTTGAAAACTCAAGGCCCCCCCACCACTAGCATGATGCCTGGCAGGAGGGCAGTCTCCATCCTGTTGGCGGGGCTGGTACAGTGCGCATGGTGGGCTCGATACGGACTAATTGCTTCGCCGCCGCACGTACGGAGCAGCAGCTGTGCAGTATAACAGTGTACGAATGTGCTCGTGGTTAATGCACATCGATCCATTCATCAAAGAAATGCGAGCCGTCCACCACGGCGAGCGCTCACTGAAATGCACAGCTGACAGCAAGCCTAAACATATAAGATCGAAGGAAAGAGGCGTCACGAGCTACATGTTGCTCGGTTATCATTGCCAATTCTGCATCGAGAGAAACGCAAGAAGCAGCCTGGCTGAGACTGATTGGCCCCCATCCAAGCGTCAAAGACACAGCACGTTGTGGGGAGATGCGTACGGCTTGCGACCTCGCATTCAGGTACAGTGAATCCAGCAGATGTCAAAATCGGATACAATGGGTGGCACGGACCTGGCGATGAGAATGAACACGACTGCACAACGGCGATGCCCCACGCAGCGAACTGGACAGCACAACTGATCCGCATTCTAGCTCGCACTGTGGCCTCCCGCCCAAACGTCGGGTGCCTGATGGCCCAGCTGTCCTCACTCCAGCTGCCTGATAAACAGCCTGCTTGTCATTTTGGATGTTGAATAAGCCCCATGCATCATCCCAATGTGAATTCTGAAGTTTTTCCGAGGTCTGTTCCGCCGACCGTAGCTCTCCTCTCCAACCGCCATCGACCGTCGAAAAGTCATGGATGAGTTTCTGGCGCTTGTCGGCGTGCAGGCCATGCGATACACCATCAGGTCAGCCGTTGGCCTGACTTCGACTTACGCACTCAAACAGTGTTCACGCCTACTGCAGTCTGTAGATGACAAGCTCCTGTACTCCGAACTCCGAAACTTGCAAACGCTTCTTGACAGCAAGATCAAGGTATTGTCACGCGCCGACTTCGCATGCCTAATGCACGTAGATACTCACACGTTACTAGATCATTTCGCCTGCACTTGAACTTGTCGAATTCAAGTCAGTCCTTCGTCTACAGCGTTTCCATCGCCGTGTGTCTGACTTCTGGCTAGGTCGAGCCGGGGAAATGTGTTTCTGGAGTCGGCCGCTCCGCTCGCCAGAGCCTTGCAACGTGAGATCGCATCGCTTGGTCAGAGGATTGAAGGTGCCATTCAGGTAGAAAGTGAAACCGACAAGCCGAATACGTATCGCTTCAAGACACAAGCCAAGCAACATGAGCAGCTTCGCGAAATCATTTCCGATATAAAAGCTCTACTGGAACGAATTGATCGCGAAATACCGCTGCTACAACTCGCCATCACTGCGTCTGGGGAAACACTGTCAACATCGTTGCCTACAAATGTTTCACCATCTAGACTTCTGCAGGCCAGTGCTCTGCTCATAGTGGGGGACACGCAATATGCCCAGGATCCCACCCGAACCGTTCAGATAGGCCCGGCATTTCATCTGTCGCTGTACATGCTGTTCCTGGGCCATGCTTCCGTCGACCCGCAGACTCTCGATCTGACAGGACGTTCACGGACCGCATATGGCATCGGTGAGCATGATCGTAAGCCGCTGTGGCAGGAGGTTTCCCACAAGACTCGAGTGCGCTTGTGTCGGTCACAGTGGAAACAACAACAAGGACGGCGTGAGGGCATACGGGATGAAGACTCGCCAAAGTTGCCCGAATCTCCCTTGACTGGCGCATACCTTGATTACGCCTATCACTTGGAGATTGTTGAGGACCTGGACGACGGCAGAGTGCACAGTGAGCAAGACACCGCGGATATTTACGAAGATATTCCGAGAGCTGGCTTTCGGGAGTTGATCCCGATAAACCAACTTGCAAAAGTCTTTTACACGGACACTGGCAAGATCCTGAATATTGGAAACGACACGAATGAAGAGAATAGCCCGGTTCTCCTTCTCAAGAGGGATCTGAACGCACCCCGGTTATCTCCTGCTTCCTCAATCAACGTCCTGGAAAGACTAGGAACCGGCCGCCATAAGGGAGAGGCAAAGAGAGAGGGAGGCAACATGCTTCCTGAAGGCAGTGACAATCACGAGAGCATCAGCCGAAGACCCGTAGACGACATACAAGATGCGTGCGCCCGTGCTTCTTCGAGCTTGCCGTCGCACCTCGACCCTGAATGGATCGCTTTCGAGGTATTCGAAGCCGATGATACGGCCTTCGATGAGACGGAGACTGAAGTGGGGTCTGAAAGTGAACCGGAAGACAGACCAACCATCCGCTCACCCGGAGTGGCGGAACAAAAAGCCAGCGGCCGGGCCTCACTCGACGCCAGGGTCGCTGCGCAGATTAGAAATCTGTCACTTCAGCCAAGCTTTGGCTATAAAAGTGCTCCAGGTGGAAGGCGATCCTCCACAGGAAGCCACAGCTCAAGAAAGGATGATGCTCCAGAAGACGACTCAGATTTTGTGGCGCGGTCGCCGTTCAAAGCGATCACGTCGTCCCTATCGTTAATAGAGATGCTCATTCGGCTGGCCAGTCTCCAAGAATTCCAGCAAGCGCCACATCTGTCAATACCAGATCACATCCTGGCCTTTTTTCTGGAGGAATCGTCCACAACTGGCCTCTCGGGCGATGCACGCCAAGCGATGCGCAAGGAAGCCAAACAGCGCGTTGGCTTTGACCCCTACACAGACGGCCCAGAGAATTGAATCTGGGACAGACCTACCTCCCCTGGCGTCACGAGAATACATTATTCCCATACACTCTATAGAGCGAATAACTTTTCGCAGCAGCGCTGTTTACCACGATCGTAGAATCCGATGAAGGACCAGACTTGTTGAAGAAGACCACGGGGGCTCTGATGAAGCATAGGCTGCAACGCCCAAGGTTCTCTTAATACAGATTCTCTAGAGGATGACAGAGTCACAACAAGAAACGGTTTTCTCTCTCGTATTAGTGTATGACAGCACAGCGGCCGTAGTAAGGTCTATGCAATGTATCCAAACCCTAAAGCAAGAAGCCTATGTAAAGCTCAGCTGTATAATCAAGTGATTCCTCAATATATCTGTCAGCCTACGCCCTGGTGCTGAGTCGCTGCTCATCATTAGTCAAAAGAGGCCAGTCTTAAGCACATTGGCGTGGCAATAAGAGCATATCTGTGAGTGCCACATGCAGGGACGCATCTCACGAAAAGACACGAAAGCTCACTGCCACGCTTCGTGCACAACTTAGCGAAACCACCAGTTCGCCGACCCATTAAGCTGCCCATGAGCTCCCGCACTTTTGACGGAATGCCACCACCCATCAGGGATAAACACTGCATCACCCGACCGAAGCTCTGTTTCTAGTAGCAGATCTGCCAGTTCGTCGTTGTCCCAGACGGCGTCGTGAAGTACCGCTCTCTCATCCCCCTCCATCATCTCGGTTGTCCGGATACGACTGTTGCCGCGCTGGCGAATTTTCACCTGCACCTCAAAGTACAATCGATCTCCAACAGTGGGCGGCAATATCCTGAGCAACTTGTCCCCGCACAGTTGACAGAATAGGTTCGGATTCGGGTCTCGGTGAAGTGGAGTGTACGTAGGCTCTGTCCCGAGCCAGACGGACGAGCTGTAAACATCGCCTTTTCCCGCGCCGCGGACCAGCTCTGGTGTGCACAAGTCATGTTGCAGGGGTTGCGGTAGGTCCGAAAGCATGGACTGTGCTATGTACAGTTCCAGCGTGCTCAAGCCTTTCGCGTCCTGCAGCTTGTTGAACTCAAGGGCCTTTATCAGGAGTTGCAGTGGCCCATATAATTGAGAGAACTGGCGTCCATCGCCTTCGGTAATAGCTGTTTGCAGAATACCTGCCATCATTTGGTCGCTGAATGCCGAGCTTTTCATGAGCCAGTCGCGAAAGCTGATGACAGCGTCTTTCTTCTGCGATGAAGATTGAACCAGTTCGTAGGGAAACGGCCAATCATCGAAGTTGGTAACATGGCTTGTCAGCACGCGCCTACCAGATTCGTCTTGCGTGAACCACTTGGCAGCCGCCTGGAGTTGAGAGGTTGGAGAGCCGGCCTCATGACGGAAAACAAGAGGCTTCTCAGGTATCAGAGCCTTCTGCTGGAAGGCGTGTATGTCTGGATGGCGGTCCACAGATGAGGAAGCAACCTCGATCGCACGTACAACGGCATTGCGCTGCCGACGCGCCGATATTCCATGAAACAGTCGGTTCCATGTCGTTCTGTGGCTGATAGTCCGTCTCATCGTCAAGAAAAAGATGAGAGGTCACAATGTCTACCCAACCTGGGAGTCGTGCCAGGCGGTGGTGAGTTCGTTGCTGGGGCGAGTCGGGTGTCGGCGAAACTTTGGCGCCGGATTTTCGACGTTCGCCAACCAGGGCCCACGCGAACAGCTGTAGACCCGGCCGGGTACAATGTACAGGGTACCGAACAGGACAGTCGTAACTGCTAATTGCATCCCGTCTGAGCCAGTTCCACAATGTCCCTCCACCCACCGCCCACCACGACCTGCCATCAACTCCCACGCCGGCATCCCAAAAGGCACTTGCACCCGACCCGAGCGACGACCGGCCAATTTATTTGAAAACGACAGTTATATCGCTTATCGCGCCAGCAACGAGATTGTCTCCTGGGGTGCCAGCGTGTTCAAAAGCGGGTCTGCCCTACCTCAGCTGTCCCGCGAAAACCCCTCCGCGTGCACAGCGCCAACCCCACGCGAAGCACTTGGCAGTGATCTACGCGCGTTCGAACGCCTGGCCATCATACCCGATCCTCGGTAGCCACTCCAGGGCCATCGATTTCAGGACGGCGCAGCTGCGTCTCTCCTTTGCAGAGCACAGCCGCGGGTCTGACGACCCATCTTCGCCGTCATGTCGACATCCTCAGGCGTGCCCGAGTCCTGGATCTCGAGCTTCTGCGCCTTGTTGGGCCATGAATACTTCGCAGAGGTCTCGGAAGAGTTTATCGAGGATGATTTCAACTTGACTGGCCTGCAGACACAGGTGACGATGTACAAGGAAGCGCTCGAGGTACGGCGCATGCGCTTTTTGAAACTATCTATTGGAATGACAAGGCTAATGCTGACTCCTCAACTAGATGATACTCGACGTCGAGCCTGAGGATGATGACGAAGACGAAGACGAGGAAGAGGAAGAGGAAGAGAACGAGTCTGGCCTTGGCGACGGGCAAGAACGCATGGGCGGACGAGAGCGAAGGCATCATAGTAGGATGGCCAGCGACCTGTCCGTCATCGAGTCGTCTGCGGAGATGCTCTACGGCCTCATCCACCAGCGCTTCATATGCTCACGTGCCGGCATCCAACAGATGAGCGAAAAGTACGAGCTGGGCCATTTCGGCGCCTGTCCCAGGTACAACTGCGAGCAGGCAAGAACGCTTCCAGTTGGTCTCTCCGACATCCCCGGCGAGGACACAGTCAAGCTTTTCTGTCCCTCCTGTCTCGACGTCTACGTCCCGCCCAACAGTCGGTTTCAGACTGTTGATGGTGCCTTCTTCGGCCGCACCTTTGGCGCCCTCTTCCTCCTGACATTTCCCGAATACGATCTCACGAAGCGCGGTTCCGACGTGCTCTCCAGCGCAACCTCTCGAGTACCAGAGGATGAGCCCCTCTTGAACGGCATGTACGCCAAGAATATCGCACCCAGTCTCGGCCCTGGTCATATCTACGAGCCGCGGATCTATGGCTTCAGGGTCTCTGAGCGGGCACGCTCCGGCCCCCGTATGCAATGGCTGCGCGACCGTCCGCAAGATATACACGAACTGGACGAGGAGCAGCTATATCAGCAACACGTCAATGAATCCGAAGACGACGACGACGGCATGAATGTAAACGGTCGCGCCATGGCCCGCCGTCGGCCTCCTGGCAACCCGCGCCGCCGCCAACGGCAAAACCAGAATGGCAGTCCGATGCAGATGTCCACCAACGGTGCCGAGTCCGAGCTCTAATGCGGCAGAGGGATCTCTTGAATTCGTGATTCAAGGCATATAGCGCAGGAATTTACACATTTGTGAGCCTACCAGCTGCGAGCCTGTCACGCAGAGTGGCTCTCAGCGGTAGATGAGACCTTTCAAGCCACATCTGTCTTCCGAGGCTAGCTATCAGCGTGGGACGTCATGGTCTGCAAGGCTTCGGCGGCGCTCGAAATGCTTACGAGCCACGGCCTTCGCGATCAACCACGCCAAAGAGACAATGAGCCTGCTGGGCCCCGCAGTTGTTGACCCGCGCGTGTGGTCAAGTGGTGGGTGAGTGTGGTGCATCATGGGGAGCGAGTCAGGCCCAAGCGAAGCCTGATATACGGTGGGATAGATATTCGGCAATTGAATAATGCGTACGATGGACAACATGGTACAGCGAGATGGGGGTGATTTGGCCAAAGCGCGTTGTAGAAGATCCAAATATAATGGCACATCTCCGCTGTCCACACGACAGGGTAAAACTGTTGGTGACCAGCGACACACAACCACAACATCAACGCCCAGCCAACTCCACTGCCAACGTTGCCGTTACCAGGACATTCTACGCCTGCCTACCTACCGCAGCGGTGATCCTTTTCCTGGTGTCCAGCTCACCCCTCCAAATGTCCCTTGCGGCGGAGCAGCCAACCCACTGGTCTTGCGCACTGGCGTTGACGGCGCCGACGTCCCTGCAACATTTGCCTCTACGGGAAGAGGCGGCGTGTCAGTCCTCTGAACATCCACGTCATCCTTCCTCGGGGGTTTGAAGTTGACGTCTCTGCCAGCGCGATAGATGTCCTGAAGCATCGGCTCCAGTATGCCCGCATCCTGGAACTCAAGGTACTTCTTATATAGCTTGAGCGCAGTGCGGGAGTCCTCGATAGAGTCGTGAGTTTCGAGTTGAATGTCCTCTTTGAGTAGATACCACGCCAAAAAAGCCAGCGACAGTTTGCGAAGTCGCGACTTGAGGAAGAAGAGGTCGATCGTATCAATAACTTGCGCCTTCGGTACGTGTATGTTAATGACCCGGAAATCCTGCTTCAGCCCGTGGCCCAAGAATTTGCAACCCAAGTTGAGGAGGATCCAAAGCTTCTTGTACGCTATCTTGAGTGGCAACAAGCTGTGTTTTGAGATGCGCGGGTCAAGATCCTGCTCTGTGATGCCAGAGTAAGACGTGAGGTAGTCCACAATGGGCTCTTTGATGGCAATGTAGTCATCGATGAATGGCAGGCCTTCCTTCTCGCCTTGCCCGCGCACCACTGAGGCCCGCGCAAGTGCGTACACTATAGGTCGAATCGTTTCTCGTTCGCCATCTGAGTTCATTTCGATTTCTGGCTGACGCACCGCGACGAACTCTGTGTCTAGAGCTAGGATGCTTTGGGGACCAGGAGTCTCATTTTCGGGATCCAGGATCTCATAGGTCCTGTTCTCGGGGTCCACGTTGGGGCTTATCGCTACGTTAGTATTGTACAAGAAGCGAGATTGTGGGTGAGTACTGACTTGAGATCCTGGTAGAGCACGGATGTGTCCAAATGGCTCCTCCATTCCATGTCGATCTTATTGTTTGCTTGCTTGACTTGATAGGCCACGACCGAGGGAACTTTCCATGACGTATTGAAAGTGAGCGCTTCTTCGGTGCTGACGGAACGAACCAAGAAATCGTTGAAGAGGTGCCATTGGCTTTGGCCGGGTGATTCTTGCTCAGCGTGCGCAGCTTTGAGTTGATCAGTATCCGTCTCCGGTAGGGCACGTCAGCATGCACTCACTGTTCACCATCGCCACAAGGTGAGGCTTTTGCGTCTGGCCGCTCTCAATATTTATCGCCATGCCTATAAGCGAGTAGACCATAATGTTATGCATGCCTCGCTGGAGGTGGAGCTTCAGGTCTTCGCCCTCGTAACAATAAAACTGTCCCTGGTCAACAATGATGCCGATTTCTTCCGGCAGCCAACCAGGGGTTGACCACAGCATTCGGTGATCTGGATTCGTGATGGCCGTGTTCAGCATCAGAACTGCGGGGATGCTATGTATGGATCTCCGGGTAGCAATGGTCTGGTAGCGTTGGCAACGGCCACACCAGCCCTTCGACGTCGTCTCTCTCTCAACACCGCTCTTAAGGACCTGAGAAAAGGTTACGCGAGGCATCTTGTTGTTGCGCCCAGGCGGTTTCTGTCGGCCGGGTGTTAGCCATGCATGCAGCCCTCGGACGACACAAACCTACATGAGGAGGGTAGAGCAAATCGTTGACGAACGTCGAACCGGGCCGAGTATATTCACTCCTACAGTTCATGCATCGAATTGAGGTGGTTGCAGACGTTGCCAGGACCTGCAATGTTTCTTAGCTGTTGGCCAATTTATATGACTGCAAGGCCCCTTTACCTGTTCCATTGCGATGGACGCTGGAGAGATGCTTCTGTAATCTTGCACAATTCTGTCCAGAAGGAATCGAGTGAGGCCCTGAAGCATGACATTCAACGATGAGCCAGGCGAGTCCTCTTCAAGCAGCCCTAGTGGAGCAGCTGTGCCGGTCAGCTAGGGTTCATAGTAGTTGACGATCCAGCGCACCAGAAGGATTGTACCTTGCGGGTGATTACTCAATGTTCTCAACAAATTGGTAGCTTGACAAATCGATCCGTCCGCCTTCTGTAGCATGTCGAACAAGAAGCCAAGTTCACAAAGCAGACACAATTCGCTGACACAGGCACTGGCGGCGTGTTGAAGTGCCAGGTTTCGGATCAAGGGGGTAAAATTCATGATTTGAAGAAGCGAGTTGGCGTAAGAGTTGGAAATATGAATCTCCAAGCCGGAATAACGCGTTTTGTTGTAGAATCTGTTCCGATCAGCAACGTAAAGACAGACAGCTTGGAATCCGGGCTTACCCAAAGTCAAAATCGTCCACGCCGAACTTGCTATACTTGATTTCAACATTGCGATACATCACGGGAACTTCTGATCTCTTGCTTTCGATCTCAGTTCCTCCCAATAGAGCTACCGGGTCCTCCACCTTCTCGTCCGAGGCTTTCGTATCAGATTTCGCCGACTCTCGAGCCTTCTCGCTCAAGAACTTGGGTGCTTTGAGGCCAGAGTTGGCTGATTGGCCGGCATTGCGCGTGTCCTCAGCCTGATTTCGGCGAGTCCTTCGGGTATTTCGACCATACAGCCCGAAATCGGTCGGCTTCAGACTATTGACGAACTGCGGATCCAGTCTCGCGGGCGGCGCACCTATATCGGACACCGTTTCTGGCCAGGCGGAGGCGAGCACTTCGCGATAATATGGCAAGCCAACGGAGTTCAAGGGGCTTTGTTGAGTCAGAGGCGACTCGAACTGTAGGTGGCCAGGAAGGACTGGAACTTACGTATCTGGGGTCCATTCTATGGGAGGCAACGGCTCTTCCGGATTTGCAAATTCCACCGGTGTTGGGAGGTCCACGAAATGAAGCTTCGATGGTGATCCCCAGAGGTGGATGTAACACTCCGGGTCTGTTAGAGCAATGGCCTCGCCAGAAGGAGCTATCTCAAACATGCTGAGATAGGTGAGCACATTTGCTTGGCGGACATTACTGGTGTTCGGGTTCATCAGGTCGACCACGTGCATTTGACCCGTCTGCGAGACGACAATGCTGGTGGTGAGCATCCTCGGATGCATTCGGACATACGCAGCTCCGGCTGGAAAAGGTATAGGCGGCATCGACGACATCTTCTTGATGTCAAACACATTGAGAAAGGGATCCAGCATGTAATTCTGTCCTTGTCGCAGAGAGTAACCACAGGTCACAATGAAGTCGTGCTGGGCATCCATGTCATTGATCAATGCCGAGTGTGCGTTCCAAGACTTGACCACGGCAAAATTGACAGGATCTAGCAGATTCACGGATCCGTTCTTGGTCGCCGCACATATATACCGTCCGCGCTTCATGATAGAGTACTGGTGTTCAGTTGGGATCTGGAAGACGTGGTTGTTAGACGCGTTGCGAAATCATCGGTAACATAACCCACCTGCTTGACAACCTCGCCCTTATTGAGGTCAATGACAAGCATTTTGTCTTGAAGGCCGGCGACGAGAATTTCTGCCGTGCCTTTCGATGTGAAACTCATGCATCGTAAGTCTTTCATGTCGTCGTGTCTATGACAATTAGCCCGCCCGTACACAACACCACGACAAACGAGCAACCTACCGAATATGCCAGATCGGCGGGCCTCTTCTCAACGCCATGTGAACATCCTTGGAGCCCAAAACCACGATACCTTTGTCATTCACCAATATCTGTCGTACCGGACCATCGGGGGTCAAATGCGCTTTGAAGGAAGTGTACCTCTGGAGCTCCGAGCCCAGAAAGGATGTAACGCGACCCTATCTACCTCGTCAGATATTGTAATAGGGAGCACAGCAATCGGTCGGGAGCTATACATAGTCGTTGCCGGTCCACAGCAGCTCCTGGGAGCTGTCAAACGTCATCGTGGTTACCGGTGTCGGCATCGCGTGGACACCCGGGGGCGGGAAGGGAACCCGGGAGACCTATTAGATATTCTCGAGTCAATATTTCCATCGCAGTTCGCTTGCCCTACCGAGGCAAGGCAGAAGGAACAGATCGATCGCCATCGAACGTCGCGGTAGTGAACATACCTCATCCCAGTCTCCGTCCATTGTTGCTGACTGGTCATTCTTCGAAAGACCATAGCTCAGAGGCAGGGTTCACAACGGTACGCGCCCTATGAAGGCTCCGCGACACTGTTAGAGCCTATGCGACTGTCGGTCACCGGACAGTGGTAGTAGCACGTTCGGTGGGAGTGGACAGATCTGGGCTCCGCGCTGAGGAAGCGCGTCTGGCAGTGGTATCGCGGCAGTTGGCGGGGCAAGCGCCACAGCGTGGTGCGCCGATGAAACTCCGCTGTTGTCCGGGACCTACCCAGGCTACCCTATACTATACGAAGCACATGTCACTGCAAACTCGCCGCTTCACAAGCTGGAAGGAGTTTCGACCACGGGCCTAAAAGTCACTCTGCGGGCAACTCTAACAGCGCGAATTCATTTTCAACTACAAGAGCTATACGTTACGTCTCGGTTCGCTAGCCGTCTCTTTGGCGAAAATGGGGGCTGAGCAGTCTGCTCTCAATTATAGTGTACTTGTGCCGGAACTGCCAATTTGAGGCTCGCTCCCCCGCATGATCCGCGAGGCACGGCACCCAACCCGGTTGGCATACAAGATACCCATGCTTACTATACACTCTATAATTCCCAGTTCGAAGTCTGTGGACCATAGTAACATAGTTCGTGCCTTGCGGCTACTCTAATGCTCACGAGATTTGGTACACTATGAATGTAACAGGGTGTGAGTTTTTCCCAAGACTCTCCATCGTACGCGGACCTTCTCTGCTTGCCTCCATGGCGACTTCCCATTTAGTTCCAGTGAGCATCCCAACATCGTCCCACAGCCTCTGGAAGCTGCTCCTGTCATGCAGGTATACTGAGTTCGGACCCGTGGACATGGCTTCCGGCTTTGACGTCCCAACATGTCTGCCATATATAAGGGCATTCCGCGTCCCTGGTTTGAGAAACCCTACTAGACGCTTGCCGATATATAATTGCTGCGTCCAGTTGAAGAGATGGAAGAAACTGCCTGCGTAAATAATGGTCACCCGGGCCCGCAGGTCGTCCAGCCGGCTATCGTCTGGATCAAGCATGTCGCCCACGACAAAAGAGGCGCCAAGCCTATCCCTGTCGCGGAAAAGGTCGTAGCCAATGTCAATAAATTTGGGGAGAACGTCTGTGCCGATGAGCTGAGAGCCTTGGACTCCGTCGGCCCGAAGCTGTCTCAGAACTTGGCCAACACAGCATCCCAGGTCCAGAAAGACGTCTCTGGAACCTGGCACGTTGAGTCTGAAGACAATCTGGCGGTAGCAAGGGTCCTGACTGTCAACCAGTCGGAGAAACTTCCATCGACCAACAAACGGGTACCGGGAAATGGCCCATGCTTCTTGCCGCTACGGGAAACACAGGTATCAGTGGACGGGAGTAAACCCCAGACAAGCCACGGAAGCTGCTTACCACGCGCAGCAGATGACCATCTAGGTCTTCATTGGCGATGTTGCCATAGGTGCGAAGCAAATCGCGGATGGGACCAAGATCATGAGGCACATCTGGGATGTAGGCCCAGCGCTGCATCTCCATCAGATCCAGGCTGACTGGCGTTGTCGAAGTAACCGCGGACGGCATTGTTGTTGTCACTTAGGTGAATTGACTGGTCATCGACGGCCTCTTACGCCACGAAGCGGTGATGATACGAGGTGAAGTGTCAGCTAGTGAGCACGCGCTCATGATGCAGGCCGGAGATATGATGCATGGGGCGTTGCGAGGCGGCGTGACACAGTGAAGCTGAGCCTGGTCGTACACGCCAGATGATCGGAGTTCCTGGTAAGATGGGGCTGGCGACGGGAGCGGTGGTAGAGAGCAGAGAACGGTGGACAGTGTAAGGTCAAGAATAGGCACTAAGTGCGCGATTTGGCTGGGGGCAAGGTTGCATTTTAAGGATGCCTCCCTAATGCAAGATCCTTAGGGCCGTTCGGACAACGGGGTCGGCGCGTGTGGATGTCGCCCGTCTGCCGGTGATTCCTCACCCGGCATTTGGACCGGGATGCGACCGCGACAAGAATGGAGATTGCCTGGAGAAGGGTGTCTGCGCTTCGGCTCCTGCCTGGGGAGCCGGGCCCCCAATTTGTCAGTGCTCCCCTGACGGAGACGGTAGTAGAAACAGGAATGACTCGGGAGGGCCGCTGAGGAATGAATGCCCAAGGGGCCCCAATGGCTTCGACCTGAGAGCTCCGAAGCTGTTGCCGATGAAGAAGCGAGATGGATACGCTTGCTTTCCAGGGCAATTGATGCCCGGCGACGAAGGCGATTGAGATGAAGAACGCCTTATGGGCAGCAGCCACCATCTTAAAACTTAAATGTACTGCAGTTGGAGGTACCTTGCCTTCGGAGTACACAAGTGCGAAGTGACAGTCGTATTGTCGCTCGCGTAACCGGCCTAGTCCGGTACCTCAATACGAAGTACGTAGGCTCAAACCTCGGGATCTTCAGAGGCTGCTGCCATAGGCCTTCCCAGCAACTGCCAAGCTCCCTCTTCATTTACCACGAAGGGATTTGTTGCGTCTCCCACTGTGCTGTGCATCGCCATAACCATGAACTGGACATTGCTTTTTTTTTTTGTCTCTGGGCACTTGGGATCGCGGCAGAGCAGCCGGCCGGCTCTGATCAGCCGAGCAGCCACAGACGCCCTCTGGCATGGATGTGGCCCCCACACATGCTTACATGCTTATGCTTACAATTACAACAGGGGACCCGGGGGCGGGCTAGCCGGAGTATTGCCGGCCATGCCGAAAAATTCTTCCACTCCGTGCTCACGCTCAAGAACTCTCTTGGCCAAAACACCCACACGCGTGGCCACGGGGCCGAGTTCTTCCTATTCCGTTGAGCGCGACAGGTCCGTCGCATTTACCATCATCCGGTCCCAAAGCTCCTGCATGTAAGTCGACACAACACCAGTTGCTTATCGGCAACGCATCAACCCTTCGCAATGCACGGCAAATAATTGCTCGGTCGCGCTTCGGCGTAATTGCAGCACATTGCCGTTGTTTGGGTACCCGTTGAGCGACACACCGAACTGACAATGCCTTGCAGCTCGATCACGCGCGCGCGCTACACGCCCGTTGCGTGTTCCTCAATCCAGTGGCCGCGAACTAGTATACTCTGCAGGTAGGGTGACGGCGGAGTGACGTGCCTGGACGGAAGCCCTCTGCTCCAACGCAACGCGAAGCTGTGCTCGATCGCAGCCACCGCGTCACGAATCTGGCGCCGGAAGCTTCCTGACAACCTTGTCGGGATCGACCACCCCACACGTACTGGGCATCATGGGCCCTGATCGAGAGGGCGAGCCGGACGAGGCGGGTGGCCTTACATACCCGTCTCCGGGTGCGGAGACAATGGATGCAGGTCCTTTTTATCATGCAAATGCCCGCGACGGAGCTCATGAGCACACCGACCAACCAGAGCACCACGCAGATCAGCATGACCCCGAGGAGGTGCACACACAGGAGCAGGAGCAGGAGCAGGCTTCCATGGCGGCGCAGGAATCAGACACATCGCACCAGCACGTATCTCGGCCCACAAATCTGGAAGAACTTCAGCTCGCTGCCCAGCTAGGGGATGGTCTGGCTGGCACGTCCATGATGTCCAGTACCGATCCTAGTATGAATGTTGAAGACCACAACATGCGAAACATCATGCCCCATCCCGAGCCAGAGCAACATCAAGCCCCTCCGTACGTTCAAGACGCGAATGGTACCGATCACATGGGCCAACATCCTATGCCGGTTCCAGTCGGCCCGCCAGTCCCGCCTCAGTATCAGGTACAGGACAGTATCCCCCCCCGGAAACGCTCCAAGGTATCCAGAGCTTGTGATGAGTGCCGGCGCAAGAAGATAAAATGCGATGCACAGTCTGATACAGGCGATAGCCCGTGCTCTAGTTGTGCGCGATCGTCTATTCGATGTCTCTTCAGCCGTGTGCCGCAAAAGCGTGGACCTAGCAAGGGGTAAGGCACTTCATATGCGCAGAACTCCAGCGCAGAGTCACTGATTATTGGCGCACTAGTTACATCAAAGAGCTTGCGGACCGCATCCATTCCATCGAGAACAAACTTGAATCCGAAGGGAACCTTTCCCAAGACGACATAGACAAACTCTTCGCCTCAGAGCGCCCACGCAGCCACAGCCAGGTAGGCTCCGGCGAAGACCCGGGCCGGAAACGACCCTTCTCGAGTATCTCCGTCGGCGACTTCAGCACACCGGTGGTCACTCGGCAAGCGCCGTGGGGCTCGGAGTCCCGATCTCTCCAGCCAGCGTCCGCTACCTCAGACAGCTTTGCGAATAACTACGCTAGCAACAATGGTTTGGCGCCCCGACCAGAATCCATCAAACCTGACGATGGAACGCCTTCAAAAACCCCAGTCGCAAGCATGGACGCATCCATGACTGACGCCGAAGAGCTGCCTAGTATTGATGAGGCGGCGATGGAGGAGTACGTTGACTAAGCTTCACATTGCACACACGCTTTCCGTCTCGCTAACGGGTCCCATAGTTACCTCGCAAATGTTCAGCCGTTGTATCCGATCCTGCCGAACAGCATGGCATCGATGCAGTCGCTACTAGCCCAATGCTCACCAACCTTGCGTACGGCGTTTTCCATCGCGTTGTTATGCGTGGGCCGGAGTATGGCCGCAGATGTGAAGCAGGCTGACGACCTGCTTGGTGAACTTGAGAGCTCCGACGAGCCAAGAACCCGGGCATCCGAAATTGTCCACGCGCAGACGCTTCTGTTGCTTGCTATTGATGCCGACTGGCGGTCGTCCCCGACGCTACCATTCCTCCTAGGCCGGGCTGTTGCGCTGGCCAACTCGATGAACCTATGGCAATCGATTCCCGTTGACACGACGGATGCGGACTCGGAAGACCAACTCCGTGTCAAGATATGGTGGACTCTGATCCTGATGGATCGCTGGTACGCTGCGGGGACCGGCAAACCCGCCCTAATACCCGACAACAGTGTTGTCGCCAGGCCCGGGCTACAGGCCACTGTGGGTGAGGTGTCTTTCCACTTCATTCGACTTTCGAAACTATTGAACAGAGTGGCATATGTGATATCAGCGCTGCCACCTGGCACGACTACGGCGGAGACACCCATGGCCACGATTCTCAACGATTACATCGAGAATTATCGGGAAGACCTCCCGCCACACGTGGATGCTGCATCCTACCCCTTGGTACACCTTGCCTACTGGCATTGCCGTCTTCTGGTGACTCTTTTGACGCCGAGTGCGACAGCCGCGGATACGATGTGGCCGACCAAGGAGCTTGTCAATTTGTTGTCCCTGAACGCCCAACTTCACAGCCCTCTCACCAATCACTTTGTCTCCCTTGCGGCGCTCTCCCTGAGCCGGCTTGTGAAGTCTGACAACTCCCATGAGGAGGCAGCACAGCTGATCAAAGAGATTACGGAGAAACCCGCCGGCGGCCACTGGGATGGCGCCAAGGCCAAGCTGGCAGAACAGCTCCGGCCAACATCTTCAGTTGAGGCGACGGCCAGCCAGGGCTTGCAACATCTGGCAGATCTAGCAACGGCACATGAAGGTATCGTACCCGGAGAAGGGGAGGTAGCTTTCGGGCCGTCATTGACGTCTGGCTACCTGGAAGTTTCATGAGAAGCCACTCGGCGTCATCCACAATTGTGGCTGTAATTGCAACGACAGTGTAAGATATGAGGAGGGTCCCGGGTGTTTCGCGGATGCGAGACCCACAGTCGGCTTATTACCACTACCAAGACAACGACATTGACAAATGTTATCTCCTTGGAGTTGAGCGAGAAGAAGGAAAGGATGTATTGTGCCCTGTCGCCGGTCGTGGGATTGACTCGCAGAGACTGTGCCGATATTTGCAATAAAAGTTGTCATCAACCAGAGAACCTGTAACGTAACTCCGATCTGTCTCATGTGTAATATTCCGTGCAGCGTGCAAAAGGCTCGTTCGTGTCTCACCTGCAGCATCGTATCGATACGTGCGCAGATCTTCAAACCCTTGCCCTGCCCTCACCCTTGGTCCCTTTTTGTTGGCTAGCTACCTTAGCTTGGCTGGTGCCCGCCACACGGGGGCCGGGACGAAGAAGACATTACGTAGAACTACTGCTAGTTAACGTAGTGCAGGAAAACCATGCCCTCGACGACTAGCGCTCGTACATGTACATGAACGGCAGCCAGGAGAGGCTAACCTCGAAGCGTGCAAGCCTGGAGGGTTGCTTTCCTGCGTGTTGTCTCTCAATACCCTCACACCTCTCCTGTTGCTCTGCCGCATCCTACTACTACGTACGTTACGACCACCAACCGCTTTCCACCAGGGGCACACACATAATCAAATCTGCTAGGTCTGGTCAGTGGTCACCAAGCATGCACGCACGCACGCACGCACGCACGCGGCGGAGTTCCCACCCCGGAGCGAACGTTTCAATTGCCCCTCCCCGTTCCCGCCTTTCACTCAGGCACGCGTGGCTCTCATCACCACCATCACGATCATCGTCATCATCATCGTCATTCAGTTGGTGAGACACATACACACACACACACACACACGCACGCACGCACAAAACGGGCCTGGCAGCGAACCCGCCGCGGGTCCATCCAAACCACGGAATACTTCTAGTAGCGTTGGTCGCCGCCTAGGAAGGCATGCACATGAACATGGCATCGTACCCATCCATCCACTGCTTTGCGACTTCCACGGTTTTTTTTTTGTCTTTTCGTGACTGCCGCGACAGCAAGACAACGTACTGAAGCGGCCCCCTCTCCCCCTTCGCCCTCCCGCGAAATAGTACCTTAGCTACTGCGAGTACAGTATATCTAGGTAGTAGGTCATATGCACGCTGGTGCAGGTCACATTCTACGTAGTACTGGCCCATGAGGGGGATGGATGGCACTTTGAACGTGTAAAGTGCGTTGTAGTAGCAGTAGTAGTAGCAGTTGTGGTACTAGTAGCTTACTCCGTAGCGTCCTCCAGCCGTCAACAGACGGACGGGCTCGGCCGAGATGGCGCCGGAGTCTAAAGAGCCATGGTGTGGAACACACACACACTTTCACAGCGGGCAGGGCAGGGCAACCGTGCCGCCGCCGCGAGACTAACAAACATGATTACACGTCGTGGCCATCTTTAACCCGTCAAAGGGTCAAGGTAATCGCTGGTGGTTCATGTATATGATCTGCCCAGAGAAGATCAAGGCGAGCGAGGAGGTCCAAGGCAGAATTCGCGGTGGTGCGTACATGTCAGGGGTGGCAAACCACCCCGGCTTTCTTTCTATTGCATCTATATGCGAAAAAAAGGAGCCAAATATGAGAATACTCGGGAACCCGGATGTTGATCATGACCGTCAAGGCATCACAAGACAGAATAAAAGACAAAGGAAAAAGTCATCCCCATCTAGATCCTGTACATCCACGTTTATCGTTGCGCATGCAAGGCCCGAACTCCACAAAAGCAAATTGAACTCCAGAGTCAAAGGAACCTCTCCGTCAAGATCTGCAGAAACCGCGACCGTGAACGACATCAAGGGAAGCAAGCGCACCCAGAACGGGACGTCAAAGCCATGAGAAGCAGAAAACTCCGGTATAGCCGGCTCCAGTCTCGAAGCATTTTCGCAACCTGAACACCAAAATCACTCCATACTCGCCCCTTCTTACGGCAAAACGATGAATGCGACCGACCACATAACCCCTATAATCTATCTTCAAAGTGAATGTGCTCCCTGCTGGAAATTACCGGAAGAGATGGCACACCCTGCCGGGCAACGGGGATGCTAAAGCACCTTGTGGCCATAGTTGCACGGAGAGCGTTTCTGCCGGTGTGCTGATCCGGATTCGCAGGAGAAGAAATCATGCGCGACTCCAAAGATGAAGTGCCGCAGAAAACCTTGCGCCAGATATTGAGATCCAGACCCTTTTATATGTTCTGCATAATCGCTGGGTATTGTGTGCGGCAAGAGAAAAGGAACAAAACCCAATTCACATTTCCCAAAATGTTGTGCCCATTGAGGAAGCGGTGAGGGCATCCGGGCTCTCATCCACGGCCGTGATGCTGTCGTTGTAGTTGGGCACCCAGAAGGCGGCGTCTTCTTCGACCATGGAGATAGCGCCGACGCCAATGTTGGCAGTTTCCGAATTTTTGTTGTAGAAGCTGTCGTAATCGATGCTGCTCAAGTCCGCCGAGCCTCCAACGGCGTTGCCTTGCCGGAGAAAGGTGTTGCCGCCAGTCGCAAAGCCATCCAAGTCGCCTTCGCCGTTGCCCATGAAATCTTCGACCTCCGACACCTCGCCGGATGTTGAGGTGGTATTGGCTAGGCGCGGGAGCTGCTCGGAGCCGCTGCCAAAGTCGAAGAGTCCGTTGAAACTTTGCGCACCAGCCTGGCTATAGCTAGACGGCGCAAAGTCACCCTTGGCCTCGCCAAGATCGTAATGGCTCCAGTCCACCGACGCCGCGCTGAGGCCGGCGCTATACATGGGTCCTTCCTGCTCCGATGGGAGGCCCGAGCTGAACATCTCGAAATTGTTGCTGCCGATGTAGGAGGGATAGTCGATGCGCGAAAGGTCAAGCGGCGGGAGCGTGCCGTTTAGCTGCGGAAAGCTGGATCCGCTCATGAGGGGAGAGGCAGTCTCAGACTTGACTCGCCGCTGTTCGTGAGACGCAACGGCAGGCCTGGAGCGCCCGCCGAGCGGCTGGTCACCAGGCTGGTAGAGCATGCTCTCTGCGCTTGCGCTGAGGCTGCTGGCGCTGGTGGCGGAGTTGACGCGGTTCAGCTGGTAGGGACCGCACTTCTGAGCGGCTCGGTTGTGCTTGGCCACGGGCTTGTGGTGGCCATTTTGGTCAAAGGCGAGACCGGCGTCGGAGTGGACTGTGTTCGCTCGGCGTCGTCTGACCCCAGCCTTGGGCTTCGAGGCGCCAGAGATGCTCTGGGTGTCGTGATCGGAATCGGACTCGGGGACGGTGTCCAAGCCAAGCTCCTTCTTCAAGGAACATGTGCAGCGACCGCCGTGGTTGCAGCAACAGGTCTCTGCAACAGCGACGACCTGGTCAGACAGAGTTCACGTCCACAGAGACAAATCAGCGGCTCGGGCTCACCCTTGTGTCCCTCAAGAGGTTGCTGCAAGTGCGCGCACTTGGTGGTCTTCTCGCCACAGTCGCACTTGACATGGGCGGAGCGCGACTTGCGCATGGTGCGGCAATGCTGGCATTGTGATACAGGCCGTCCCTTTTTGTTGATGTGCTGAAGCGGCCGGTCTGTCGGCGTGGAAGAGCGGTTAGTCAATGTCAGTCTTGCGGTCTGTAGAGCACAGACGCAGGGCAGGAGAGGTTGTGTTGTGGGTGGCCGCAGCATGCGCCGCCGGACGCGGCAAGCCTCCCACGACAGAGGGGCGAGGGGCAAATCGGCAGTTGTGCGGGCGGACGTGACACTTACCAGAATGCTGACAATTGCTCACCCGGTGGCCGCGCACGCATGCCTCGCAGGCGTACTTCTCGCCGTCTATCAACATGATGTCTGCGTGTGTGGCCAGAGAGGGTCGGAGCTGGTGTGTTTGCGAGGTTGAAGTCCCAAAGTCGGAGAGGCGACGATGTCTTGGGTGGTGGCAGTAGTAGTCCGAGTCAGTAGCGCGGGCAAGGCTGGGGCCGGCGTTGGCCTGCAGTGTCTCAGAAGTCGGGGCGGGTCGAAAGCACAGAGACGGAGAGGGCCAGCACAGGTGCGAGGGCCAGGGTCGCGATTCCTTGTCACCTGGTTGGGGCGGGTTTTTGGGGGTTTGGCAGGCAGGCGGTACGTAGGGAGGTACTTCCTACTTTGAAAGTGGAATCCGTGGGACAGGGACGAGGGCGATGGATCCGTCAGAACTGCTGCTAGTCCAGGAGGCACATTGCTGTCGGCCGCTTGTACAGGTACTCGGGGTGGTGGTGGTAGTAGTGGTGGTGAGCCGACGTAGGCGGGAGGGAGGGGGGCGCAAGATCGGCTAGGCAGGCAGGTAGGTAGAGGCGGGTAGGCAGACAGAGGCGGGCAGGTAACAATAAAAAAAGTTTTCGGGGGAGCAGGTCGCCTGTGTGTGCGTGGGCGGCGGCGGCGGCGGCGGCGGGTGCAATTGAATGCTCTGACGGTGTGGGAGGCGTCGTGCCGGTGGAGACGGTACGTGAGTCGGTGCGGCGGGTGGAGCTGACCTGGCGTTCCGTTCAGGTACTTGGGGGTCCTCGTCGTCCGGGACTGGGACTGGAGATGGAAAAAAGACCGGGTCAGCGTCGTCGGGGCCGCGGGAGTGTTCGTTCGTCGCACTCTCTTGATGTGGTGGATCGATCTGGTTTTGTTCGCCAGGCCAAGGTCCAAGGCTCGAGAGTTTAGTTGGGGTTATAAAGTAGGTCGTGGAGAGCGCCTCGGAGGGGGGTGGATGAGGGTGCGGGTATTCCGACGAGACTTTGGCTGAACTGAAATGCCGCCGGCGAGCAGAACAGCAGCAGCAGCAGCAGCAGCAGCAGGAGGAGGAGAGGGAGGAGGAAGGGGAGCAGGACGAGGGACCCAAGCAGAGCTCCCCGGGGGGCAGGAGGTGAAGGAGGAGGCGGGCGGGCGGGAGTCGGCGGCAGAAGCGGCGGGACGGGCAGGCTTTCTATTCCCTCGCGCTCACGGTGAAGAGACCGCACGCGGGTTTGGCGCGCTCAGCTCGCAGCTGGGCCACTAGAAATCGACAAGCCTGGCCCAGGTGCAGGCGCATGTACTCGGAGGCCCAGAGTTGCGCCAGCGTGTACATACACCTACGCGCTCCGAGTCGGATGGTTGGGAAGAGACGACGTGGACAGGGCCGCCCTGGTGTCGTCAACCCGCAGGACTGACTTGCTCCCAGACAGTCAGTGAGTGGTAGCTGCGGGAGGGAGGGGCAGTTCAGGTGGCAGAAGAACCCTGCGTGCAAAGGCCGGATCCTGCAGATGGTGTCGACCGACCAAGGAGCTCGCCGGGTTGTTGGCCTCGAGTGAGAGAGAGAGAGCACACGCAGCCTCCAAGGGTCCAGTGGGTGGGCTCTCCGGAGGCAGGAAAGCCTGTGAGCAAGAGTTTCGCAAACCGCATGGACCGACCGACCGGCCGGCAGGCAGGCCATCTGCGGCTCAAGAGAATCAATTCCCTTTTCACGTATCTGCATCACCACGCACGCGGCATGGACCTTGGACGCGAAGCAACATAACCCCCAGGCCATGAAGAAACACGCGCGTCGCAAACATCGCAGGCCCTCCCTTCCTCCTACCAAAGGGTGACTGACAACGAAGCACGACGATCCTGGCCACCCGTGGAGCAGAGCTGGGGCCCCGCGAATGGCACCTTGCCGCCGGATTGTGCAGAATACGTATGACTTGCGCCTGCCCCGTGACGGTGAAGTGGGAGGAGCGAGCACAGCCATGCTCCTCCGATGGTTTTCTGGGCCTTCGAGCGGTACTGTACCAGCAAGTCGAGGCACGCGCCGGGGCAGTTGCCCAGCTACCACGGGGCTACGAAGCACCGCACTGCGCCATACGAGTTCCGGGTGTTGGGAGCTGCTGGTCTTGATGCAGATGCGACCGCGCTGTTCCAAGGAGGGAGGGCCAGAACGGACGGGCGCTTTTGCTGCATGTTGGGACTGGCTGGTCGGTGCGATGGAGGTGGGCCACCACCAGGCCAGGCTCGAACAACTGGTACTAGTATCCATGACAGCCAGAGAGAGAGAGGGGCGGGTGGGACCTGGCCAGGCGTCCGTGCCGCGAATGATGAACGACGGCCCAGTCCCAGTCTTTACCTGCTGCGTGACGGATCGCCGTCCTGGCGGCGGCCGCAGCAGCAGAGAGGATGGGGAGGGTCGTCGCCCGTTGCCCGTGCGTGCGAAGTACGAAGTACATACATATGTACCTTCGCACGTCGGCTACGTTGTAGTACGTGTTCAAGAGTTCAGCTATTCTGGGGCGACCCACAGAGGCTTGGAGGATGCCCTGCCTCTTGTCTTGTCTTTCTGCAGGCTGCAAAGGTCGTTCACGAATGGGTGATGGGTCCGTAGCCCATGGAATCCAAGGTTGGCGGTGGTGGTGTTTGGCAGCGTGTCACTGGAAGAGAGGGGATGGGGAACCTAGGTAGGGGAGAGGCGCAGGCGCAGTAGCAGCATGGCCACCACCAGAGAGCCTTTGGTCGCCCATCTTTTCCCCCTCCTCCCATCCGAATTGTGTACGGAGAAGAACGGGTCCTTTGCCGCTCTCGGTGCCAACACGTCTGTCTGTCTGCACACCACCTCGGTCGTCAAGGTGGCAGAGCGAGAAGCTTCGCGGGGTGGGAAACATGACGAGGTATGCCCACGGAGCTACCTGCCATTGGCACGCCGCTCACTGCTGCCGGGGCATCGCCGTCCACAGGGCACCTTCAGGGTTGCAGGTGACGATGATGGTGGGGTGATCGGGGCCACCTACGGGGGGGTCACAGGCCCTTTCGCGCCAAGCCAGGGGGGGTTCAGTGAACCCCTGGCTGCCTCGCACGCCATCCTCCAGGCATGGCATCTTGGCAGAGTGTGCTTGGCCCCAGCATCCCAGCCGCAGCAGCAGGTCATGGTGGGATGCAGCAGTTCAATCCAGCCAGGTTGAGCGGACACACACCCCTTCAGTAAGGGTACTTTAGTGCAAGCCTGTTGTGGCTTGGGGCCGGCCGTCCGTTGGCAAAACCGCACGCAAGTCGCAATTCAAGCGGCGGTGGAGGCAGCAGCGGCGGCGAAAGTAGGAGCGATCCCGACAACTTGAGAATGTAGCTGCGTCGAGCTGCAACTTTTTTTGCTCCCAAATCATGGCTATCCGTCCTCGTCGCGCGTGACGGTGAAGACAAGAGAGAGGGAGCCAGACGATATTATGGACGGCACCGGCCCGCAGTGGTCCGCGTGGAGCTCTGCCGTCAGGTCAAATGCAGATGCAGATGCAGGCGCAAATGCAAATGCAGGTCGCGGACGAAAGGGATGGATGGCTCCTTGCCTTGCTTGCTTGCAAGGACTGCAATCCACCACAATCGATCAAGAATCCAGCCTGCTCGTTGGGCCAGAAGCCGACAATCCCAGCCTGGGACTTTCTTCCATCGTAGAGAGGCTGTCTGGCTGGGGTTCCTCCGCACTTGTAACGGCCGGCTTTGGCATTACTAGCGGAAGAGTGACACGGGGTGTTTCAGATGTTTTGGCGGCGTCTCGGGGAGCCGACTCGGACAGAGCGGTTCGTTTGCCCTGTTATATATCCGAAAATCAGATGAACCGTCACCAAGGTACTGTACCTTTTTGATGGGGTTCCGGTAAGCCTGGCTGTTTGTTGGAGACATCCAGCGCCTCATTGGTATTTCGCAGCTACTAACAGCATGGGACACCGGCGACGGTCGGCCTGTCGGTCTGTGGTCTCGAGGACAGTTCGGCAGTGAACGGGGCGGCGAGATTGCTTGAAGGCGGCTGGCCAGCCGAAACGACTGGCGACCACCGGGGGGGGGGGGGGGACAATACCTAAGAGGCGGGAACGGCGGGTAAGGGCCACAACGCCCACTAGCGTTAGCTGGGCCAGGCAGGACTTTGGATCCACGAGCCTTGGCTGCTCGCCGATGTTCGCCGCCGCATGGCCAACTAGCATCTGCCCGCTGACCGGACATTTGGCGGCGTCATTGTTTGGTGCTAGTACCTCGCTAAGACTTGAGTCGTTCAGGTCCATGCTCAACATCCAGAGACGGGTGCAGGAAAAGTGGATTTCGGAGGGTCAACCGCAGCTCTGAATCGGACGGACATGACGCCGGCCTTGACTGCCCCAGGCAGTGCCGTCAGGTGGGTTGTAGGAGGTACTTGTACTAACCTTCTGTGCTGTGGCGTCCAGGACCGTGGTACCTGTATACAGACCCAAAGCTGCAAATCGCCCTGGTAAGTGAATCGACTTTCTTGATCAAACGACAAGGTCTTTCACGCGCACGGCGTCTGGACACTTCTGTAACACAGCCTGGGTTCTTATGATCCTCAGAATCTTGTGCCATGTGCCATTGACTCGGGCAGCCGAGGAGTACGAGCCGGCCCCGCGTCTTGTAGCCGCCCATGACCACGCAGATGGTCTCCGGCATCCAACGGGGTGCCCGCCAAGAGCGCGTACCAGCCTGTTGCAAGTTGCCGCTCACTAAGGTAGAGCCAGTAATTGGACATAACCAGCAACGCCCATGACGGCCCTCATCGAGCTACAAGTCAATTACACCGCAGCAGTGGTCGGGCAGCGCTAGACAGGGACCTTGCTAGAGAAAGAAACGTTGCCGGCTGGGGAAGCTGCTGTCGCGTGCGTAGCAAGTCCTTCATATATCTGAAGCTACCTGCCTTGCCCCCCCCAGAGTTCCACGACAGAGACATACATCCTGAGCCGAGTGGTGGCCGGCGCCAGACGCAGTCCGGTGTATGATCCCGCCCTCTATTGCGTGTGAAAGGCGAATGAGGACCGAGGAAATGGATGATATGACCGGTGTCTCTGGACAAAATAAGGCGCAAATATCGGCCTCGGGCTGCTGCAAGTGGAATCGCTCAAGACAAAATGACCGGATATAAAAAGATCAACCGCCCCAGGGACCTCGGCGGCGGCGCCAACAGTGCAGAGGAGGCAGCCGATGTTAGCCTGACCCAGCTGGAGCGCCCCAAGATTGGATGAGGGAGGTTGCTACGACTACTAAGACCAAGGTAGTAGCAGCGTGGCCAGCGCGACGACACTACAGGAGCACGGCACAGGGAGATCCCAACAGGCTCGGCCTACGTCGACTATCCCGTGTTTCCCCTCTCTGAAGATGCGATGCTTACCTCCAATTTTACCAAGGCGCCAGACTAGGGCTAGCACCAAGGGCGCATGCACGAACCAGGCCGTGTACGGGCAACGTGAGGGGCGATGACCTCATCAGTGTGGGTGCTTCCATTCCTCGGCTGTGGTCGCCAACTTGGGTCATCCGGACCTTGAGCAGCCAAAAGGGCACGTAGTCTTGCGCACGAGGAAATGCGTCTCCGCTGCCCATCTGCAGGAGCCGCCGAAGGAGGCCTTCTCAATTTCCGGCAGAGCCTGAGCCCGTCTGCTGGAGGCGCGCCTGGAACCGCTCGACCACAATGTGCTCTATACTTAGGTCACGCATCCCACTTCCATCATACTTTGTACATCTACAGTCCCACAATCGAAGGGTAGAAATGTCAACCAGCTTTGGCTGGTGCGGGGCCAAACATCCCCAGAGCAGGGAGTCGGGTGGGACCCCGCGCTGTCTCACGGGGTGCACACGCCGACTGACAAGCCGGGCGACACCGCCTCACCGCAAGAATTGTCGTGTTCTGGGGGGTGTGGATGGCTGGCGCATGAACAGAGGGCCGCCCCCTCCAACAGCACACCCGACGGCTTTCATGAAGCTGGGCAACAGCGTTTGAACCATGGCGGCCTCGTCACGAATGTCGCGGCGGGCCACGACTGAGCCGTACTGTATGTATCGTCGGCTTGGAAGGCAAAAGAATAGGAAATTGGCGACTTGTTTGTTTCAACTTTGAGCGATTCAAATACGAAGGGTCTTTGGCATGTCTTATTCTGGCTGGCAGGGTCCAAAAGACACCTTCTAGAAGCCTGCAACCAGAGGAGGGTGTTTCGGCCGCAACCCTGTGTCCAGGCTTCCACTGACCCCGTCACGGACGACACACGCTCTCGAGCGAGCGTGGGCACGAAACGGCCCGTGGAACAGCTCAGCATGCGCGGCAACGGCGATTCTGCATTGACTGGGCAATGGATAAACCGGCTTTGGCTCCGAGCTTGCTCTGCCGCGTCGTCCGCGTGGTGGCTACTTAGGCTCAGGCCGCATTGAGAACTTGACGCGGCTGTCCGTCGGGGCCATCTCGCCAACGGTACGGAAGTCGCAACGGGTTCATGACCAGAAGATGAAGACGCCGAGTGAAGCCCGTGTGCCCCATGCATGTTTGGGCGTTGGTGGACACGTTGGTTCCCCCCCAGCGTGTGTCGTCATTCTTCCCAGGCGGAGAACAAAGTACAGTACGAAGTACACGTGCAGCATACTAACCTAGCTGGTAGGTACAGTACCACTACGTTATTTCCGTCAGTGCTGTTGATGACCCTGGTCTGGATATGCTAGCCAGGGCCTGGCTGGCCGCCTGTTGCGGCGATATCACCGCTGCCGCCGTATGCGCATCATGGTTCTGCATGGTGGCTGGACATCCACATGAGGCAGTCCGGGAGTGGGGGTGGGAGCTGCCGACGCGCGTGACGATGGCCGCTTACCGCGATGCCATTGTCGTGGAGTTGTCACATAGCACTTGCATATAGTCTGTACTAGTGGTAGTGTAGCTTCAATATTCTAAGCGTCTTTGTTGTGCGCCTTGATTTGCATGTACATGTCGCTGCTGACTGCAAAACAAGACGGGGTGCTTTCACCACAAACAATGGAGCAACCGGTAGCTCAGCCGGCCCGGAAAGGACAAATGTGCTTCGTTGAAGCCAGTCTCCGCTAAAGTCCCTGAATAGGTAGTGAGACACTCCGATTGGAGCATTCGGGGATGGATCTTCGTACGGATTCTTCGAGGAAATTCAACATCAACTGCACGAAATGATAGGCCCTCAGTCAGTGATTGGCGGCAAGTCGGCGTCCAAAATAAAAATAAAAAATCGACCTCTGAAATTAGGCCCCTCTTAGAGGGCCTGGACCTATTGCTGTCGTGCCTGAGGCCATGGGCCCCACTCTGTGACAGACTGCAATTCACAACCAAAACTCGCATCTGCCCCATCTCTCAAATCATTCCTTTCCCTTCCTTCCCACCACCATTTCTTTGGCACTACGTCCGTCCTTGGGGCTCCCGCCTCCTTGCCCTTTCCGACCGCCGGCGCTCCGTCCGCCCCAACGCCGTGCGCATTGTTGCCTGCTCGACCAGCCTCCGGAAAACGGGCCTGCGCCTGTTTGTTGGAGGCTTGGGCAAGCGCTGTGCACAAAGTCCAAAATTTTTTTCTGGCACCCATCGCGGTCCAGATTTTGATGTTCCTGGACAGAACGCGCTAGGGCTTGGATGGATCTCCACTGCACTACAACCCAACTGTGGCTGCACGCGGCTGATGTGGCGGTCGCATGTCGCTGGGTCAAACTGCTCCAGCGGTCAACGCCTGTCTCTTGTTGTCATCGACGCCTCCTCAACCGTGGGCTACAATTAGATCGATTCTTCATGCCTGCGAGATTCTCACCGAGTGGTCAGATCTAAGGGTGGAGAGATCGTGTGGCTACACGTCAGAGAACAATGACAGGCGACGGGAGCTAGCCTCGGGAGCGCCACGCCCGCTCATAGAGCCCCTGATGTGACTTTGTCAAGGAGTATGGTCCTCACTATCGATGCTTTCGATAGACTTGTGTTGCCAGATATCACGTTGTTTTACACAACGTGTATCGACATTCTACGTCATCTTCCCATTGGCCTGGATGTTTTCGCACTGGCATAGAGTAAAGTACCACTCGTTGCTGGGCACCCGGCTTGGAGACGTCGTCTTGATCGTCTTGGACAAGCCGGGAATCAGCTGTAGTGACAAAACTTCAACCATTCCTGGACCGGGTTTCCGGTGTGATTAGAAACTGTACGGCCAACTTGATTACTGCCATGTTCGGTGCCACTGCCTGTGACTCGGCTGTCTCACTTCAACGGAGCACTTGACTTTGCTCGGAGAGAGAGCCCCTCCGCCATGACGCCGACGCCAATGATCAGCAGGACATTCGTACACGGAGGAACATGATCTCCTGGACAGCTGGCTCATGGCGGGCCAGCAGTTGATCGTAGCCATCAACAGAAACTTCACACAGACGCGCTGTGTAGGTCGACAACGAACGCACGAGCCTGCGTATGAACAGGGTCATGTCTATCGCGCACTCGACAGTGGTCATGGGCCGCAACTTGGATCATTATGCTGACCGCGCCGTGCCCGGGTGGTATTTCGCATGACAGTTGTCACCCCTATATGGACGCGGCGCGAAAAGCGGGCGCAGACCCGAGCCATGTATTACGCGGCAGTCGCCGACCATGATAGCTAATAGTCTGAGCCCTCAGCCTTGATGTGTTAGATGTGTTGTAGTACTTACCGTACTCCTTATATTACTACTGCAACAGGGGGCGACGGACGTCTCCGACCTGTTCGGAGGCTGTTGGTCATTAGTTCTGGACACGTCCGTCGACGAATCTCAGATACCTGGTATCAATTGGAATGACTGACTGGTATCACTGCGTATGGACTGTTGGTAGACGGATAGACTAAAACTAGTCCTACCTGTTGTCAGAACACCTGAGATAGGTCGCAGCGAGAGCCCAAGCTGCGAAGCTTCTCGTTTGGGCACCGTTCAGACCGAATATACTCTTTCAACGGTGCTATGACGAATGTATATACTTGGGATAAGCGTTCATGCCTGTTGTTGCGACGTGTCGAGGTCATTCGTTACATTCGCGGGGCATGCCGAGATACTGCATGGGGAGGCTTCTCACGGTCCCCGACGTACATTGGACTGACACAAGTGTTCCAGACGAATGACACATGCAGTAAGAGTGTGGACAAGCCGCGACAATGAACGGCTTGTCTTGTACTCTCCCGTAGAACCATGTGTGCGTTCCCAAGTATGGGTGCGTTTCGCCAAGTCTCCTGGCTACATACTTCGTCGAGCCCAAGAGTGCATTTTTGTACCAGATGTATTGCTATGCTTGCGATATGCGAATCGCGGCTGCTTGGTCACCAAATGAGAGAGATCTATATGGTGAGACTGTCACTCTGACGAGTCGTGACAATACGTATGCGGCCAGGACTGATGAGGACCGCCGACGGCTGTTGGCTGACATTCCTCCTCAAGCTTCAAGGGACTCAATGAATGTGACCAGATTAACACTGTGAGAGTAAGGAAAGGATAGTCCACTCAAGTGAGGTGAGCGTGAATATAGGAAAGGCTGTCAGCCGACGAGGGCCGTACAAAGGAGCCGTGCCCCCTCACTCCTTCCTTCTTCACACCGCCTCATCGTGCCCAACTCTGATAAGGCAAATTGATGCGGCAATGTCGTTGCTAGATGTGTCATGTTGCAACGGATTGAAACGAGAATGGACGACGAAATGGGGGAAGTAACGAATGCGACTTTGACTCCTCGCCCGCCGAAGACTGCTGTTCAGGAGCGGCCGTGGAGCGCGAAGACGGCAAGCCATTCTACAACCTTGTTTGGCCCGTGTGTCATGATACAAGTGACGCTTGAGGGTATCTGATCAAGCACTCGATAAACGCGTCCGCCTCTTGGCACAGCTTTACACGTCGACCAAGCTCAACCTGAAGGCGCCTGACGTGTCCACTATCCATATGGACTATCCGCGACCATGTCATGGCAGGACGGTATTCGAAAAGGCTGTGTTACTGTTGCCAAGCAATCGCGCGGTGACACTTTTGTTGAAGACGCTATGAGTTCGTCCTGCTGGCTTCAGCTGCATGTCCGCTCTCTGCGGCACCCGCCCCTTTCACAAGTTTGGGAGCGAGCCTCGCGTGAGTCATCGGCATACCGAGAGTATTGATGGATGAATTCGTTTGAGGCGTGACTCTGTGACCGGCTATTGAGTTAGATTTCATGACCAAACGCGCGCTGATGAGATGGGAGAACAAAAAGCCAAGCTTGAAGCACCACATTTCGGGGACATTGTTAATGCGTCTAAGAGATTGTTAGCAGGAGCTACTGCAGCCTCCCTACCGGTTGTCTGGAGAAAACAATGTCCAAGGTTCATGGGGGTGATTCCGCTTATGGGGATTTTGGGGATGGCATGGATGCATCGAAAACTGACAAAATGCCATAAGCACAAAATCGACATCAGAGCTGTTGCGACATAACTTTGCCATGCGAGGGGGGGACAAGGGTGGAGGCGGCGCATGGGGTGGCTGTTGCATTGGATGGACAGTGTCAACAATGCAAGTCGTATTGGTCACTGATACACAGCGGGGATTCCAGGGCAAGCTGGGACGGGGACCATTAGCAGTCAAGTGAGAACCTAGGAAGCCTTTTGCCCCCCCAAGACCCTGGATCTTTGGTGGGGTTCGGAGCCTTTGCCATCCGGTTTTCGAGGCGCGAGAACAGGGCACAAGGCGCGGTGTAAGAGAACCGAGGAAGCTGGCAGCGCTGGAATCCACGGTGATTGGGCCGGGCCTAGTACCCACTTCCGGAGCAGATGCACCGGGCGGAGTGACCTGGGCTGAGACATTGTCCGGGGATGTCACGGAGCGGCCAGCGGCGCCTGGAGATATGGCTGTATTGACGGGAGATGCGGACATTTTTACAGGATCGCTCTATGTGGTTTTGGAGACCAGGAGCGAGCCCTGGATGGCACTGCGTAACAATAGTCGCCCCGGAAAATATGTACTCTTCAGATCTCTGGCGCAGGCTTTTGCCAGATCTGGAAAGAACCTGGGCGGTGGTGGCGGGAGGGGCCACAGGAGAGCCTTGCCTGACCTGGGCTGGTTCAATTCCTCACAGTGCGATCGTGGTGTCATGGAACCCCCCATGTTTGTTCCTTGCCCCTCGGCTTCTTTCCCTGCCACTGCAGCACCCTACCGCACTCCTCGTTTTACTTTCCTGGGGTATCGTCCCGGAAGCAAGGTGAACTTGTAAGGCTTTTGAAAGTGAAATATATATTGCGAGAGCTAACCACTGGTCTCGCCTGTGTGACTCGGAGGAGCGTTGCTGCAATCCCGGACCGGCACGGACGTATGGTGCTCGCCACGCTTGCTGCGCAAAACACGTTCGGAACGAGGGCATCACCTTATAGTTCCGTGATTAGTATCCACGGCCAGACCATCGAGGCTGGTTTGCGTTAGCCCTATGTCCGGCCTGGCCACTCTCGCGAGGGTAAATTGAGACGGGCCCCGTTCGGGCATGTCACCGTTGCTTGTCTTGCGGTACGTACAAGCCCCCACCGTCCGCGCAGTCTCGAACCGACCGGCCACAAGGATTGCGAGCTTTCAGGGCCCGCTACGGGCGGTTTCCCGCTGTCGAATGGCGCCGTTTTGCAACTTCAACGGCGGCTATAATTCGAATGACATGGGAATCATCGTCGTGTGGCACCCAACGTCCATGTGTGAGGTCGTTATTTCGCGAGTCGCCTGAAGGAACAACGATGCAAGGCCGCGTCGAGGAGATGAAGACGCACAATATGCGCTGGTCGTTTTCAGCGAGGTTGGTAGCACGCCGTCACTGCTATAGTCGTCCCGATTCTCAAGTGCATGAAGAACAGGTCGAGGTCGGGTAGTTGATAAAAGCAGGCAGGGTTCTCTTTGACATGGTCAATTAGACTGAGGGCGGAAGCCTTTTTGTTAATAATCATACATTTACAAAGTACAGTGAGCGGCGACCCTGGCATGGTGGTGGTCGCTCATCACGTCAACCAGTCGTGGCGGACACTGTGCGCCGTTTCATCTTCACACTCCGCCCAAGCATCATCCATCCCGCTACTGCCCACCACCATCGGATTTGCAGACGGGATCGACTTTCTCGGCCGCAGCACCCTGTTCTCCCCAAGGGAGGACGGACAGCTGGCACCAGTCCCTCATTTCAGTCGTTTTGCTTCCTGCGTGCCATCCCCTCCTGTCACAAAGCCTCGCTTCCTCTGAGGCGGGAAGCTCTCTCGCCAAAGATCGACAGAAGCACACTACGCGGCATGTGTTGATACACCTTACGTAGAGCGATCTCGCCACCCTCGCGCGTGCCCCCCCACCCCCTCCAAATCAGTCCGCCTTGGGGGATTTGCCGCGCACAACCCAAAGAGCACCCCTCCCTTCCCCCGTCGCGACTTCTAGGTCGCCAGCGGACGCGCCATGGACAATGACGGGTCGCAGGGCAACACGTCGCCACGGCCGGCAGTGGCCTCAGATACGGGGAGCAGGTTGAGCGACACTCAGGACCGGCCGACGCCGCTCGCAACGGAACCACCGTCTCACCACCAAAGCGGCCACGCAGGAATCTCCTCCACGCCTACGGACACGCAGTCCCAAAACATGATGAGCCCTGGACCCTACTCGTCCTGGAGCACTGGGTCAGAGTTTCAACTGGGACATCAGTCCGCGCCGTCCGACATGTCTGACCGCGTCTTTCCCATTCGTTCTGTGGTCAGCGTTGGTCCGGCCCAAAGGAGGGGTTCAGCATCTGGCGACGACTATTTTCCAGCCCTTTCCGATACGGACAGTCGAGGAATGGCTTCGCACCGTATGAGCGGGCCCCGTCCAGGCCCAAATGCCGAGCTTAGGAGGTCAGGGACTCTGCCATCGACAACGTCGCCCTTCGACCGAGCCGCGCAACTGCGGAGGAAGAGAGCCACGAGTGGCCCGTTCTCGAGCATACAGGCAGATGCTGCACGGCAGGGCACAATTGCGCCGTTGAACCTGGACGTCTCGGGCTCCGACAAGGAGTCGGAGGATTCCGTGCCCATGGGGCCCGGGGCCTCGGCGGGCGGCCCACGACAAAGCAGTGCATCCTTCGTTTCAGGCCATCAGTCATTATCGGAACTGGCACATGTCACCTCGCGCTTTACACACATCGAGACGGAGGACGGCCATGCCGTTATTACAGGCCGTGACGGCGTGTTGCAGCAGTGCGAGGACGAGCCCATCCATACGCCGGGTGCTGTGCAAGGCTTTGGCGTTCTATTAGCCTTCCGTGAGGAGCAAGATGGGAATTTCTCCGTACGATATGTCAGCGAGAACTCGGAGAAGATGCTTGGGTACAGCCCAAAGCAGCTGTTTAGGCTGAAGAGCTTCATGGACATCCTCACAGAAGAGCAGCAAGATAATCTCCTTGACCACATCGACTTCATCCGCGACGAGGACGCTGACCCGGCCGTCAACGGACCCGAGGTGTTGAGCCTCTCCATTCGGCCGCCCAAGAGCAGGAAAAGCGTCAAGCTCTGGTGTGCTATCCACATCAATCCCGCCCACCCCGAACTCATCATTTGCGAATTCGAACTCGACGACGATCACATGTACCCGCTACGACCCGTTGACGAGCTGGCCCCCGACGCGCCACACGACACGCTGCATTCGAACCCAACCTTGGAGGAAATCGAAGAGAGCACCGAGATCTTGAGTAAACCACTTCGCATCCTCCGCAGCGCTCGGAAAAGAAGAGGCGAACAAGGCGCGATGCAAGTGTTCGACATCATGTCTCAGGTGCAGGAGCAACTTGCATCAGCGCCGAACCTGGATGCCTTCCTCAAAGTCTTGGTGGGGATTGTCAAGGAGCTAACAGGCTTCCATCGCGTCATGATCTACCAGTTTGATGCGTCCTTCAACGGCAAGGTTGTCACCGAACTCGTCGACACCTCGCAAACCATAGATCTTTACAAGGGGCTTCATTTTCCCGCATCCGATATCCCGCGCCAAGCTCGAGAGCTCTACAAGATCAACAAGGTGCGCCTGCTTTACGACCGAGACCTTGAGACCGCAAGGATCGTGTGCCGCACACAAGAGGACTTGGAGACTCCCTTAGACATGACCCATGCATATCTCAGGGCGATGTCGCCAATCCACATCAAATACCTGGCGAATATGGCCGTGCGGTCGTCCATGTCAATTTCTGTCAACGCCTTCAACGAGCTTTGGGGGTTGATTGCTTGCCATTCATACGGCCCGCATGGGATGCGCGTTTCCTTCCCCATCAGAAAGATGTGTCGATTGGTGGGCGACACTGCCTCTCGCAATATAGAACGACTCTCATACGCCTCGAGGTTACAGGCGCGCAAGCTAATCAACACTGCGCCGACGGATAAGAACCCCTCTGGTTATATCATTGCCTCATCCGACGATCTCCTGAAATTGTTCGATGCCGACTTCGGTCTGCTGTCGATCAAGGGTGAAACCAAGATCATGGGCGCGATTGAGCATAGCCAGGAGGCTCTCGCCATGCTCGAGTATTTGCGAATGCGCAAACTGACCTCGGTTCTCACGTCTCAGGATATTCGAGAGGATTTTCCCGACCTGCGGTATCCACCAGGGTTCCAAGTCATTGCAGGTTTGCTTTACGTCCCTCTGAGTGTTGGCGGTGTAGATTTCATCGTCTTCTTTCGCAAAGGCCAGGTCAAAGAAGTGAAGTGGGCCGGTAATCCTTACGAAAAGACCGTGCGACAAGGGACCTCTGGCTACCTAGAACCGAGAACGAGCTTCAAGACATGGCACGAGACTGTCATCGGCAAATGCCGAGATTGGAACGAGGAACAGGTAGAGACTGCTGCCGTTCTTTGCCTTGTCTACGGTAAGATCATCTTTTGTGGCCGTGACCGACAATTTCCTCGACTAATATGCTTTCAGGTAAATTCATCGAGGTGTGGCGCCAGAAGGAGGCAGCGATGCAAAGCAGCAAGCTCACTCGGTTGCTTCTGGCAAACTCTGCCCACGAGGTTCGAACGCCACTCAACGCAATCATCAACTACTTGGAGATTGCCCTTGAGGGTTCTCTCGACAAGGAGACTAGGGAAAACCTTGCCCGGTCTCATTCCGCGTCGAAATCTTTGATATATGTTATCAATGACCTGCTCGACTTGACGAAGACCGAAGAGGGTCAAAACTTGGTCAAGGACGAGATATTCGATCTGACAGCGTGCATTCAGGAGGCTACTGACCCCTTCCACATCGACGCGAAGCGAAAAGGCATTGAATACAGAGTGACCTCTCATTCTGGCTTACCGCGTTTTGTCTACGGCGACGGACGACGTATTCGTCAGGTGATCTCCAACATCACCGCAAATGCGGTAGCGCACACAGATAGCGGGTCTGTTCATGTTGACTTATTTGTCTCCGACGTCAGAGACGGACAGGCTATCATCGACATTGCAGTAGCTGACTCTGGAACTGGTATGAGCTCACAACAACTCGATGCTCTGTTCCGTGACCTAGAGCAGGTCAGCTATGAAGAGATTGGGCCTGGAGACACGGGAGACCAAACACACAAACCCCACGATACGCGAACACTCGGGCTCGGACTTGCTATCGTCGCTCGTATTGTGAGGAACATGGATGGCCAGCTGCGATTGAAGTCTGAAGAAGGTCAGGGCTCGCGGTTTGTCGTTCAGCTGCCCTTTTTATTAGCGGACGAATCGCCCGCGTCTTCCGGAGACCCAAACTACGATGCTTCCCAAACCAGCCAAATTTCCAATGCCGTGGCCTCAGCCCCGGATTCATTGAAGGCTCCGCCCGCGGGTGAGATTACCCTCATCGACCGCGGCAGTGCCGCCGCTACGGTTATGGAGGGAGAGAAGACAGGCGGCGACGAGGGGAGCGCCCGAAGCCGTCGTAGTGTCGGAAGCTACGGCAGCCACGGCAGCCACCAAAGCGACGCCGATAGGCTCATACACGCCATACAAACACCTTTGTCCTTGAACGATGAGCAGTCCGGATACTTTGCTGCCCGATCGGACTCACGAGGCAGCGCAGGCCATGCCCCGTCTAAGGCAAGCATTGGCACAGCCATCTCGGCAAGCCCGCAGTCGCGAAGGGCCACCATCTCGTCACCAACAACGAGACGAGACGAAGCCGGAACCGCTGAGGTTCGCGATGAAAAAACCATGATCCGGGCTGTGAAAGTTCCCGAAGAATACAGGGACTTGCCGACCCATCCACAAGTTGGTGAACAGTCGCGAATACTGTTCGAGGTCTCCAGTGACAGCGGCCACACTTCAGTACCGAGCAAAGGAACGACGCGATCAGGCTCCGTTGACGGCACCTCTTTGCGCACCTTGTGTGCGGAAGACGACCCCATCAACATGAAGGTGCTGCGGAAGAGACTCGAGAAGTCTGGCCATGAGGTCCAGCACGCCGTCAATGGTCAAGATTGTGCCGCCGTGTACAGAGATAGCCCCAGTTCTTTTGATGTTATTCTTATGGATATGCAGGTTAGTGGACTTTGGGCTACCTTGTGTTTCTCTCTCTCTCTGCTGACAGCCTTCTAGATGCCAATCGTCGATGGCCTGACAAGCACCAAAATAATTCGTGACGTAGAAAAGTCCGACGAGCATACAGAACACTCTCACCTGGCGGCTATCAATGGACGAATCCCCATCTTCGCCGTGTCAGCGTCTCTTGTAGAGAGTCAGAAACAGACCTACATCGATGCCGGATTCGACGGGTGGATACTGAAGCCGATCGATTTCAAGCGACTTAACATTTTACTGGCTGGCATACTTGACACTCGGACGCGCAACTCTAGTTTGTACGCCCCGGGACACTGGGAGAGAGGTGGCTGGTTTGGTCCACGCGAAGTCTCAGAGGGAACTTCAGACTCGCAAACCACTCCGAGAGCAGACGAAACGAGAGATAAAGAGCTGCATGACACGAGCAGTGACAAACCAGACGAAAACACAACGGCAACACGGTGATGTATAGTACGAGCCACCAAACAAGAAAGTCAAACAAATCCGCATCAGCGGTTGTTCCGATCACGGTGCAAGCAAGTCAAAGTTGTGCGACTTCGCTTACGTCCCGTTCCCCGAAATTGTCATCAGCTTGCCAGGTGAAGCATAATCCCTGAGCTTTGGTGACGCAACGAGGCTTCATCGTTCATCTCTTGCATGATACCTGTTCGAATGAAGAGACTATGGGGAATATAGCACGATCGGAGAGAATTTATTATTGCTGAGACGTTGATGACTCGTCGGATGGTCATGGCCTGCCACTGCATCGGTACGGTATGATGAACGGCATTCCGGAAACGAGGGGTCCGGAGTTGGGCATGATGGTGAATATGGACTGGCGTCGGTAGATACACGGATAACCGCGTGGCGTTCTATGGCCTTGTGATGGGAAATCGACATGGTATTTACCGTGCAACTTTGTGGCTATTGATTAGACTCCTTTGCACCGAAGACAGCTGGTCACACACCGGGACGGGATCCGTGCGTGAAGTCACAGGACCGCCTTCACGAGCCCCCCCCCCCAAAAAGGCTACATTCGCCTTTGCAAGTCTATGATATTCTTGTGTTAAGACTTTGACGCCCAAACAGAAGGCGATTGCACCCATGAGGTGGGGGTGAATTGGACTGACTGACCCTCCTCACGCCCAACGGAACGATGCTTCGCAGCCTAGCATCGATGGCGACGCCCATGGGTGAGTTATGTTAGGCAGGGATGTTTTATGCACGGGAAGGATATCGTCAAGGCATCACAGGATGTCTGTTGCATTGGGGAGGCAGCATCCCTGAAGCAGCATGAAGATACATAGTTGGTAACGTACTATATACAGCGCGTAATTGTATGTACATGACAGAAAGGCAAAACGTATCTCGCTATATCAAAGAACCACTCAAAACGGGGGTATATATCAGAACGCATTTAGGTGGTACCACCAGACGGCGGGGACACCTGATGGCATCGTGGGCAGCGTCCCCGTCGTCAGGATCGATCGTCGCTCACATCTCTTCAAGACCTCCCAAAGTTCCAGACTCTGGACCACACGCCCCTCTTCTTCTTCTTCTCCTCGTAGTTCTCTTCGCGGACGTTGTGTCTCCCCACAATGGTCAGGAAGACCTGGTCCAGCGTGGTCGAGCTCACGCTGTAGTGCCGCACGCCCAGGCGCGCCTTGTGCTCTTCGAGAAGGACAACGAGCCGGCCAATGGCACTGCCCTGCTGCTGGCTGTGGCCGGCCTTGATGCTATTCAGGGGATCTATCGTACCGTAGCGCCTGCTGGGGTTTGCCCTCGAGGATCGCGGTTGCCAAGGCGATGCGGCGGCGGAGGCGGCGGCGACGTCCTTGGCGGACACGGAGAAGCGCATCTGTCCGTGGTAAGTCTTTGTGTCGAGGGAGGCGGAGGGGAGCGTGCGCTTTATCCAAGCGGTGATGCGATTCACTTCGGCGTCGGACGTCCGCGGCGCGGAAGCGGACACGAGGTGGACATGTAGCGCATCGCCGAACCTGTGTCGGAGATCATCTGGGGTGCCCAGGGCGAGCATCCGGCGTGCTAGGATGCCCGCTCGGCCGGCCAACGCATCCGCCTCCTCCATGCTGTGAGTCGTCAGGAGGATCGAGCGGCCATGCACCGTGGCGGCGAGAGTCCTCCACATGATACGCTTGGACGCTGCGTCGAGTCCCGAAGATGGCTCGTCGAGGAGAACGACGGTGGGATTGCCCATCAGAGCGATGCCCAGACTCAGCTTCCGCTTGTTTCCGCCCGAGAGCGCATGTCCCATCCGCGACTCGAACGCCTCGAGGCCAACGGCGCGGAGAACGGCGGATACGTTGTGCTGGATGTCTGCGACGCCGCGAACCCGAGCGTAGAATTCTAAATGCTCCCGCACGGTCATCTGATCGAGAGCATCAATTTGTGGACAAACGCCGAGATGAGTCCTCGCGGCGGCGAGGTTCTCCGTCACGGACTGGTCTTCCACGTAGACGTCGCCTCCGTTGTGGCTCGGCTTGAGGTCTCCCCGGATGAGAGAAATGGTCGTGGACTTGCCGGCGCCATTGGGACCGAGCAAGGCAAAGACCTCGCCGCGCTTGACGCCAAAGGTGACGTTGTCGACAGCGGTATTCTTGCCGAACGACTTGGTGAGATGCATCACCCTGAGGCCGTCTTCATGGTTGCCGCCGCCGCCGCTGGTGACCCGGGTCAACTCAATTGCCATCTCGTCCTCGCAGCCGTCTCGCGCCGCCTCGGCACGTCGTCGTCCCCTGCGTTCCAGCACGCCGCGGAGCATCGAGCCGACAGACCCGCCATCTATCCAAAGAACCAGGCCGAACAGGACTATGCATTGGACGACCAGGTAGGTGATTGGGCCGCCGTACATGACGAAGCTCGTAGGCTTCTGCGAGAGCTGCTGCCCGTCGCAAGCCGTGGCGAAGAGGTTCGTGGATATGAAGAGGGCTCTCATGGCAGACCCAATGGGCGCAAAGGCGGAGACGACGAAGTGGCACACGAGAAGCGAGGTGTCAATCTTGTTGACCGGGACGTAGGTGATGACGCAGATGTATGAGATGAGGTATGCGAGGAAGATGACCACTTGATAGGCGGCGGCCCACGCAAAGGTCGCGAGTTGCGTCTTCGTAAATAAAGAGACAAAGTAAGCGAGCAACGTTGAGGCGAGCCCGTAGAGGAAGAAAACGATGAAAATGTACTCGAGATGAAACCATATATCCGAAAGACCAGACCAGAGCCCGGTCACGATGGCAGAGGCAGCCAAGACGAGTGAAAAGTCAAATATCAGGTACGCCGCCCATAGCGGGAACGGACGCACGCCGTTCGAGTACTGCAGCGCCCGGACAAATCTCCTCCGCTCGGTGCTGGGGTACAGACCAAAGAAGGCGGGATAACAGGCGAAAGCGATGCCCATGTAGATGGCCAGGTTCAGGGCGTCGCCGATTCCCGGGTTGAAGGGAATGTCAAAGGGCGACCAGGTCGTCGCGATCGTGGTGTTGGCAAGGAGCATGTCGAGGAACTGCTGAGCAGTCAACGAGCTGGTGACAAACAGGTTCGCGACCCAGCCAACCGTCGGCGGCTCGACGTCATCTCCCAGCCACAGCCCCGTGGTGATGTTGGCGCGGTGTCTCGCAATGTACTGCGTGAACTCGTCATACGTATTGACGAGATGGAGGTTGTTGAGCGCGGCGCCGCCAATGGCACGGCTTGCCGCGCCCCCTGATCCGGCGAAGATGGGCGAGAAGAGGCTGCGCACGGTGGCCGGGTTGAGCCTCGACGGCGGACCGGCAAGGAAGGCAACACTCCTGTTGTCCTTGATCTGGCTGAAGGCGTCCTCGGTACCCCAGGAGGAGGACTGCTCCGACGCGGAACAGCCCGTCGGCTCCTTGCCGCGCACATAGAGCGAGGTGAGACTGGCCGCGATGATGGGCAACAGGAAGGCAATGAGGTAGAGGATGTAGTTCTTCTTGAAGACGGTGATTCGCTTCCTGAACAAGATGCCCACCTGGCGCGCGTAGCCCACTCGCTTGCCGTCGACCAACTTCAGGCCCCGGTCGCCGCTCGTCTGGGATGATGTCTCATGCTCGTGGAGCTTCTCGGTGACCTGCGTCTTTGATGCGGTGGTTTCGACGGCTTGGAAAGCCTTTACGTCCTTGATTTCTTCCGCCAGTTGCAGGAAGACGTCTTCGATGGTCGGTCCCGAGAAACGGTAGTCGTTTATGCCTGCCGCCTCCAGCTTCCTGATGACGTCTGCGGCCAAGGTCGAGTTGGACGCGACATACGTCGTGAGGTCAAAGGCACTTGTCTTCTTGACCTGGTCAATGTCGGGAGCCGCGTTGCCGGCAGCGCTCTTGTTGACGTGGACCCGGTAACCGCCGCCGAGCCTGTCCTTGAGCTCGACGGAGGAGCCTTCGGCACGTAGCGTGCCTTTGGACAAGATGGCAATGTGGTCTGCCAACAGGTCGGCTTCGTCCAAGAAGTGCGTGGTTAGAATGAGGGTTCTCTTGCCTCGCTCGGCCAAGAGAATGTCCCAAATCTTTCGCCGGGACAACGGATCTAGGCCGCTGCTCACTTCATCCACACAACACACCGCACTGCCTCCGGTCAGCATCATGCCGAGCTGGAGCTTGCGCTTCTGGCCCCCAGATAGCGTCTTTGCCAGAGAATGTCGCTTCTGTGAGAGGTCGATCGCCCGGATCAGTTCTGTGATTTCCTCTTTGGAGGCCCGATTCGATGGAGCTTTGAGACGGTTAAAGATGACCAGATGTTCTTCCACATTCAATTCATCCCATAGTACGTTTTTCTGCGGAGCAATACCCAAGCCACCGGTACCGTCTATCTTGATACTGCCACTCGTCAGGCGATGCAGGCCGGCAATGGCATCGAGTGTGGTACTCTTACCACTCCCGTTGGCGCCGAGAAGGGCGACGATCTGGCCCCTGCCCACTTTGAAGCTGAGCCCATTGACCGCCACGACTGGTTCGGCGCCAGTCTTGCGGAACTTGGAGCGCAGCTTGGACAAGGCGCTGGGCTCGTACACCTTTGTCAAACCGTCCAACTCGACTGAATTCTCGCCTAGGCTGCCGGGTTCTTCGTGGCTCATGTGGACGTGTCGACCTTTGACAGATGTGCCGTAGAAGCGCTTTTCGTTATACATGGCCAGGAAAAGGTAGACGACGATTTGCATGGCCATGAGCACCCAGAACACGATACCAGGAATCGACCACGGGCTGCGGGGTGGCAGCTCGAGTAGGCTCGCAGCCCGGTTCTGCTTTTCAAAGCGGGCCATGAGCGTGATAAAGTAGACATAGTTGCACGGCGGGAACAGGACGGAGAGGGCCGCAACGGGACCCGTCTTGGGCTGGGTGAGCGACTGCGCCAGGATCCCCAGCAAGAGGGTTGTGAGAATGGCGGTGATGCTGCTGAGCTGTGCCTTGCGGAAGAAGGTGGCGATGAAGATGGAAAACGAGGCAAAGGCCAGGCCCGCCAGAACGTGAAACACGAGAACAATGCCGACGCTGGTGTTGACAAAGACGCCTACTCGGAGGATGATGGAGCCGATGATCCAGGCCGGGGCGTAGATCACGGAGAAGGACAGGTGGTGTGAGATGATGCGAGCAACCGGCGCCATCCAGGCGCGAGTGACGGGCATCATGGCGTCGATGAGTTGCGACATGCCGCTCTCACGCTCCGTGGCAATCAAGCCTGTGACGTGGTACGTGATCCAGATGACAGAAGAGATAAAGGACACGCCCATGAAGTTGACGATGGCGTTGTGAAAGATCTCGCGAACTTTGCGGTCCCGCTGCTCTTGCGTCTGGCTGGTGAAGGGGAGCTCGCGGGTGCGGGCCAAGGCGTTGTTGGTATTGGAACCGTTGAGGCGGGCGATGATGGTGTCGACGGCCCGCTGCATGGGCAGCAGATAGATTTCTTCCATGTTGGTGGTGCTGTCCACGTTGATTTTGACAGGGCTCTCCCACATGGCGGCGTCGGTACGGATGGTATAGTTCCAGATGCCGCCGCTTCCTTCGTTTGGCGACGAGCGCATGACGAGCGCGCAATAGCAGTTTGTCACGCCGCGCAGGGAGCTTCGGCACTCGTTGGAGAGCGAGCTCTCGTCGGCCAGCCTGACCACCGTCATGGGGGCGCCATAGTCTGTCGTCTCTCGTGCGACCGAGTCGAGGACCGTCTCGATGGAGCCGCCCTGATGGCCGTTGCTGATCAAGACGACCTTGGTCCTGCTGCTTCCCTTGGCCGTGTCGAAGGCTTCCGCGAGGCTGCGGACGTCGTGCGCCGTGCCAATGCCAAACTTGGCCGGCGGGACAAACAAGTTTTTGGCGAAGCTGAAGAACGAGGCCAGCAGGATGGGCAGCAGGAACGCCATGCAGATGACGAGGAGCAGGTGCCGGAGGAGCAAGGTCCGGAAGTTCTTGGCCATGAGCGTCCCGACCTGGCGGGCGTATATCGCCATCTCCGCCTTGGTCGATGTTGGCGACCCCATGGCGCCGATGTTCAACTGGTGGGTTCTTGAACCAAGCCAGCCGCTTCCCCAACCTTGAGGCGACACAGGGGCGACTTAGATCGCCATGCGCACGGGCGATATGCCAGGTACATAGGGTTGCAGCTATGGGAAGAAGGAGAGAAACGGGCGAGTGCGGCAAAAAACGAAAGAGGACGGCGGATGAACCCAAAGAGAGACGCCCGCGGCGGGATGAGAACACATGGTTCAGGGCAACGCCAATGGGGGAGAGGGAGAGGGAAAAAAAAGGTCAGGATGCAGGATGTCAACGTCAGCGATTATTATGGTCCGCTGGAGGGCGAGCGAGCGAGCGAATAGAGCCCAAGTGTCGTTCCGCACGCGAACTCGGCCTCGGTAGGTACGGGCGACGAAGCAGATGCACGCACGCACACACCACAGCCTAATAAATCTGCTCGCCATGCAACCAACTACGTCGCCGGTCATGGGCGGGGGGGGCTTGGGCTCCAGTCTCACCGCAGACCCGGGCAGATAGGCATAGGTTGATTAGCAGGTCGCAACACGAGCTTGTGCTATTGTGCCATGATAAAAAAGAGCAAGTGTCGTTAGCTCCGCTGGGCATTACGCAATGGAGTCCGCGCCACCGAACCCACGGCCCCCCTCCCCTCCCTCTGTGGACGCTTGAGAGGTACAGTACCTTAGTACAGGTAGTTGGACTACACTGCAGAGGTCGAGTCGTGAGAGCCCATTGACACGTTAGGACTCATACGAAGTACGGGGCGCCGAGCACTTGCAGTTGACGTGGGTCTGCAGGAGGGGCGGGGAGCAGCACCGCTGCAGAGCGTCAGCGTATGCGATCAAATGCGACGTCGAAAAAACCCGAGTAATGACAAGGCCAAGCGGACTTGGCCGAGGTCGCCAGCAAGCAGCATAGGATTCTGGAAAGGTGCGCCGCATAACCCCGGTCGTTGGTTGAGTCACGTCCGTGGCACAAGAATCATAAGCAGCAGCTGTTATTGTACCGTTTGCGCCTGCGCATCACCCGGTCCCGGTATATCAACCATGTATGATGTCCCCGTCCCTGCCTTATATCAAGGGCCGAGTGTCACTGGGGAATCGGCATTGCAGGTTCACAGTCACTCTCTGCACGTACGTACATACCTACTTCGTGGTATTACCTTTACCACCCCACCAAAAGAGGGCGGCGGAGTGGGGGCGGAAATCTGCAGTCGCCTGGGGGTGGCCTTTTAAACTCAGACAACGCCATGCGCCACCCGCATCGTAACACAAGAGGCGGCCCGCGACACCCTGGCCAGCTGGCTGGCGTGGGAGCTCCATGGATATCAAATCGGGGGATACTGGTCTGCCCGGCGCGCCGCCCATCACACGCACGCGACAGTACATACACCCTTTACCGGCAGCAAAAACTTCCAAGCGGAAATAAATCGCCTTGTCTTGTACATGCGTGCGTGAACCAGGCAGCAGGCCTTTAACGAACTGCATCCAGACAGGCAGCGGGCACTGACTGGCCAGGCAGGACGCGTAGCGTAGGTGGGCAGTGCTCGCTCAAGCGGAGAGGGCGGGCAGGCAGGCCTGGCCGGCCCTGCCTCTACACAACTCATGCGTCGGGCGCCCGCGCGGGATTCGGATCTTCGGGTAGGTTCGACCCCGTGCGCGGAGGAGCCCCCAGCGTTCGTCCGAGCTGCATCACCTCGTATGCACAAGACGAACCTGTTGCAATCAATGCCATACATAAAAATAAAAATAAAAATTGCCCCCCTTTTTTTTATTGACACTCTTGAGTCTGGCCTTGTTGAAACTACTACTACAACAGTCCCTCAGGCAGACGACAGACAGGAGGCACCGTCCAGACTATTGAATGAATGCTGCAGACTGCGCTGCTGCACCCGTCCTCGTGCAACGTCCGGGTGGGCGGGGGGCTTGTTGGTGTCATGGTGGGCAGCTAGTAGCTGCTGGGCTCTGCGAGTACCTATCTATCTCTCCAACTCGACCCAAACTAACCAACAACACTCCAATCCAATAATCCGAGGGTACTGCCCCTGTCAGTTGAAGCTTGTGATAACGTCTCTGGCAGCACTTCGCGCACGGAACTCCTGCAATCATATAACCTTCACATGAAGCATCTATTTCCCTGCCTCTCTACTACTACCTACGTACTATCGTCACATGAACCAGCGAGCCGCGGTTCGTAGGTTCCGCCTCCATCGCGCGCTCTCCATTTTCCCTGCAAGAGCCACCGCGATCCGCCGAGATAAAAAGGATTCGTCGACTCGAATGGGACTGCCGGCAGGACCAAAGCGTAAATCCCGGACAAGCTTGCGAGGCGCACACCCAGCTAAACATGAAACACAAGGCGCAGAACGGCCCGCCTGAAACCTTGTGCGGCCCTGTGCTCAGATGGATCTATCCACCAACTACTCCACGATAAACCCACCTGCCATCATATCATCATCCTCATCGTTGTTGACAATCATGTCAAACTCCTCCGTCGCGTCGCTCTCACCCGCGGCATCATCATCATCATCATCATCATCCGCCATGGCGCCGGCGCCGGCGTCCAGCTCCGCCTGTCTGTCAGCCTCTCGCTTCTCCGCTTCGTCTACGCCACTCCAGATCCTCTCACGGATCCGCAGGCCCATGAGGAGCTTCCTCCACATCCTGAGCGCGACAAGCCTCCTGCGCTCGTCCTCGAGCTCCTGCTGCACGTCGCCCAAGCCGTCAATGACATTCCGCACTGCTTCTTCGAACTCGGCCGCCACGACGATGCCGTGCAGCACCGCGGTGCCCTGTCGGCCCTTAAATTGGAACCCCGTCAGGGCCGGGGCGAAGTCGACCCCAAGAATGATGGCCGCGCGAGTGGCATGTTCGTGAATGATATGGACGGCCCCTCGCGGGACCATGTGGGGCACGTAGACCTCGATATTTCCGAACTTGTTCTTCGGCACACGCCCATTGCGAACGGGCGGTGGTTCGTAGAGTTCCGTCTGATCCTGTGTGTATAGAGGGATGCCCACGACGTCGCCGTCAGGCTGCGCGTCTTCCTTGTCGTATCGTGAGTTCTCTGGCTGGGCCTTCTTCGGGAGCCACTTGGCGGGAATCTCGTTCGCCTTGACCTCCCGACCAAGGCGATACCACTTGTCGGCGCTCTTTGCGACGCGAACGTCTTTGCGACGAAATATCTTCTCCAAGGGCCCCCGGCTGCCTGTTGCGACCGTTCCGGACGGCCTCGCCTCGGGCACCAAGACCTCGTGCCTTCGGAGATGCCGTTCCAGCGCAAATACAGGGTGATCCTTAAAGTCCTGAACGTTGCGTGGCATGGGCTCTCTTGCCTCCACTGCAGCCAGCTCTGTCTCCTCAATCTGGTCGAGGTCGGTACGCCTAATCGGTCGGTAGAGTTTCATGACCCTTTGCCACCATTGCCCACCGTCGTCGCGTGCGCTCTCCACGCGCAGCCTGCGTGTCTTGGCCGTGTATGCCTTCGCGTAGCGCCGCGTGACGTCTCGGGCCGTCCCGTCGGCCTCAAACGCCACCACATAAGAGAGGCAGTTTTCCTTGTCCGTAATGGGCGGCTCAAAGACCTTGGGCTTCCAGAATGTGTGTAGTACGACGGGGTCCACGGGTTGCCACTTTTGATGTCCAACGTCAAGGACCTCGACCCAGTACACCGGGTACGGGGACTCTCGAATTTTTATCGGGGCGTCGAAAGCCCGACTCTGCCCAGGAGGGGGCTGGACCGGGGCAAAGTTGTATGCCGTCGCGTTGGGGTGGCCCAGCCGTCGACGCGCAGTTGCGCTGCTAGGGGATGCCGCACTCGCGCTTTCGGCGAGAGCTTCATACTTGGCGAGCGCCTCGCGAGCCCGCTCCTTGTGCGATGACTTCGTGGGAGTCGCGTTCTTCTTGGGCTTCGGGAGCGACGGCGCGCTCGAGTGAAAAGAAAGCGGCTGAAGTGAGCAGACCAGCCTTGCCCGGACGCCTATGCTCCTCAGCAGCGCGCAGTACAGCTGTGCGCCGACATCACGCGAGCCCTGCAGATTTCTCGCCATCTTCTGAAAGTCTTTGCGGTCTAGGCACGAATCCATGTCACTTGGAGGCTCATACTTTTGCGCATGTGTGAGTACTCGCCCACTCAAACGTCGGGCTAGAAGGACTCACATCTTGAAGTTGGGCTGGATCCTCTGCCCATAGAGCACGTCGTAACCCTCTCTCTTTGATCTGAAACTTATTCTCCCACATGATTCCTGCCTGCTTGAGCCCATTCTTCAAGCTCTCCGCCTGGCCAAACTGCGACAGATTGGATCCTGGGTTGAGGTAATTGATCGTCTTCGCATCAAGATGCGGGCGCAGAGACTCCTGAACTTTGGTGTCGTTGCACCAGCGGTTGCGGCGCGAGACGTGAGAAAGGAGACATAAGAGATGGACTTGATGGATTTGAATGCGGCGCTCTTTTTCCTCCCTGGTGATGGGCTTGCGTCTCTCTCTGGCCCTGCCTGGCATCGTGGCGGACTGCTGCGCCGTGAGGTTGAGTTCCAAAGAAGCTGGTTCGGCGGGTTTTGCGTCGCCCAGCGGCTTCGCAAAGTCCATGTCCTCAAAATTCCTTTCATCCTCGTCTTCGTCATCCTCATCCTCTTCATCCGTGTCCAGCTCCAGTGTCTGCAGCGTAGGTTCTGGGATGACCACGTCCTGGAATTCCACGTCTTCATCTTCATCTTCACTTGCGGATCCATCAGCCGCCTGGGCTTTTGCATGAGTTGAAGCCCCGGAGTCCAAAACCTTTTCATCTTCGTGGTTTGCCGTTCTTCTTCGCCGTTTCAGAGGCGGTTCGGAGGAAACATCCTCATGTGCAGAAACACCAGCCTCTGCCAGCATCTGCTGGTAAATGTCGCGCTCTTCATTGCCGCCGCTCGGCCCCAGTCGGGCAGTGCTCCGGCTGGTCGCCTTACGTCCTTTCGCGACCATGCTTACATGTCGATCGAGCGTTGCCAGGACGGAAGGTGGGATCGTTGATTATCCAGATTCACGGGCACGCCTGGATCACGAGAAGGCGGTTGCGTCATGCCTGGTGATGCGCGAAGTCACGTGCGCTGGAGACATGGGAGGGGTCCAGCCATGAACGATCCGGGCCAATTCCAAAACAATAGCAGGATCGATGATGAATATACAATGAGCTCAATCATCTTCGATTATCAAGTCATAAAGGAACACGGTTCAAGCTGAGCTGTTTATTACTGCTCATTGCTCAATAAGGCAGGCAGGTCGCAATTGGGACATGCCGTTGATCGCCCTCGCTTGACTCTTGCCGACTTCTTCCTTCGTAATCGGCGTTCGATGCATAGTGATCGATTCAGGCAAAGACCATCGGGCTGCGCATTGATTACACCCGTCGTATGCTATATCCATCATTTATTCGAATTCGTCAAACGGAGCCTGGCGCGTCGGCGTGGGGGACGGTCAGTCCACGGCCCCCACCAACCCACTCTTGTGTGCAAATCTCTTTTCCCGTCTCATCTCTCTACTCACTCTGAGAGAGTCATCCCGCAACGATCGGATGTGATATCAAACGCACTCGACGAGGGTACTTCTATCTCAATTGACACTGTCTCCACGTGAATTACGCAGACAAAGGAAACGAATTTGATTGAAATTCCCCAGACAGGCAGCACTGTTGGTATACCGCGTTCAATCCTGACACCGGCCATTCAGAATTACCGGCTGAATAACGCCATGACAATGTGAGCACAGCGCCCATCGCTTATTTGGTCAACCAGCCCAAGTAATCAGCGACAATCAGTGTCACCATCCTAAATACCGTCAGTCAGATGCTGAGAAGCTCGCCTTGGTCTTGGGGCACTCACGCATGCGGAGCAATTCGAACATAGTATGTACTGAAGCCACGATAGAACCGCAGAATCCCTTCTTGCTTGGCGACTTTGGCGAAGCAGTCAGCCATGCCCTTGTAAGGTAGCTTTCCGTCGGGTCCTTTCTGCTGCTTCTGAAGGCGAGTTTTGACAAAGTCGAAAGGCAAGCTGAAGAAGCTGGCAAAGAAGCCAGCTATCGCGCTTGCAGTCAGGGTCTGCGAGCGAGCGGACAAGTCCGTCTTCTGTTTAAGTTGCACCTTGGCCTCACTGAAGAAGGCAAGCTGGCCAAAATTGAGTGCCATGGCACGCACAACGGTCGGCGCCGCGCCGGACCAGAGCGCACCCACACCTTCGCTTTTGGCGATCGATCCAAGTGCGTCTATGACGGACTTGTAGTTCTTTCGCTCAGCTAGTGGCTTCAGTCCGTCGCTTTGCATACGGATGAGGGCGAGGTCAGCTGGGTTCCCGATCATGGCGGCGATGCCGCCAGCGGTAAGGCCCGCTGTCGCGCGCTCACGGAAGCCAATGCTCCTGTCCTGGGCTTTCGCCCTCGCCGTCAATCGGCCCATGATGGTGTCGAAGAGACCCAAGCGGGCCGTGGTATATACAGCCTGGCGGAGCAGGCCAGCAGACAGTCCCGTGTACAAATCCAGGACCTTGCCGCTCGAGATGATTTGGCGAGTGACGGACAGAGGTGTGGGTTTCGGACCCGTAGACGTTCCCTCGCCCGCAAGTTGAATGCGCACTTTGACCATGTCAACGGGTTGGATTACCGTGGTAGCCACCATGCCACTGATGCCACCATTGATGAACGGCAGCGCGGCTCTCATAAATGGTGTGTGTAGAACATCATTGGCGACGGCGACGCCATCCCCCTTTGCGGCATTCATGACTTCGGTGGTCTTGTTCCGAGCCGATTCAGCGGCTTGTTTGAGACTGCCGGTCATCGTGGCTTGCGGTTCACGCGGGTTCCAGCGGCTGGTTTAGATTTGATCCGTGTCTGCTCACGAACGCGTACGGCGCTGGTTTTCGCTGGACGTCTAAGGAAGCTACGTGCATTGATCGTGTCAGCATAAGCTCAACCTCTAAGCGGCTAAAGCATGACGACGAATCCGATGCGCGAGTGAACATGTCGCGAGATTCTCCGGGCTAACGGAAATGCCGCGGAACGAGGCGCTCGAGACGCAACCCCCGGCTAGCATTCGGAACGCTGCGTTCGACGCAGCCTCGCACGCCGCCCGAGCGAACACGGCCGGACGTCCACGCGGGACCGGGAGTCGAGGGCGAAAGTCGGCAGGGGCCTCCAAGCCGTGCATGGCCCACAGCCGTCGAGGCCCGCTCGGGAAGTCCAGGGAGCTCGGCCCCACGACGCCAGCTGGGGGGGGATTCCCACCGCGACTCCGCCCGCCTGCGGAGATTGGTCGAGACCGGGGACTGGACCAGGCCAAGCAGGAAAGTGACGGGGATGGAGAAACTCACCAAAAACAGCGACCACACAATGACGACAGATTTGTCGGGCTTGTAAACGCGAAGAAGTCGTTGAAGGAATTGCTGGCGACTATGGACGAGCGACAGAGTCGACGGACGGGGTTCGGGATCTGGCAAGAGGGTTCGGGATCTTGTGAGCGGGGTCGAGTACACCCCCGAGGCAGTTGCGCTGCGGGGTCACACGGTCGTAGTTGCCACGCCGAGTTGGTGTCCTGCCGTCTGAAGAAGGCGCGCGCGCGCGGAAGCTCGAACAACCGCACGACGCTGGCAATACGAGGACGAGAGATCAGGAGGAGGAGGAGGTTGCTGCGAGGATGCGGGCGACGCGAGGTTTTAAAGACCAAGGATGGATGTGATGACAGTTGTCTGATGGGTCAGAGAGACTTCTGCGGCGCTGGTGTAAGTCGACAGCCAAAACTCTAAATGGCGGCGACGGCTGTTCGGATGGGTGATGAAGGTTCGGCCACAGACACCAAGCCGACCAGGCACGGTGGGGGAATTGTCAAGTCGCGGCGCGTGAGCGGGAGTCGGCAAGACGGGGAAATGCTGGAGAAAACGGCAGAGGCGTTGATACTTATGGTGTTCCAACAACCTTGGTACGGAGGAGAGGGAGGATCGGCTTGCCTGGCACCCATACACCACCCTCCATCACGGCCCATCGACCAGTCACAGCCAGCTTGTTTTCAACGGGCTGGTCGCGCCTGACACACAGCCCGAGATGCTTCGCCAACACTCGCGTCCCAGCTGTGCGGGGTCGTGTCCCTCATTTCTGCCGTCGTCTCCTTGTGGCTTCGCTTGCCAAATGCCATCTCAGGCCTGACTTGGATGACACCACCGTAACACACCATCTACCAATGTACCATGTTCCCCTTGTGTGGTGCAACAGCAACGTGAGGCGAAAGTGACATGTGAAGCATGCTCGTCTTCTCGACATACAGATGATGAGGTGGCTACAAGTGACAGCTCTGGACATCCAGCGACTTGGACGAAACGATCGATGACAGGCAGTTACGATCCTCGCCCTGGCTTGGTTCGAGACGTGCCGTGCCTCGCCGACCACCTGCCTGCCTGAGGGGGGCCGCGCATCAAGCTGTTGCTGTGACGCATCCTTGCACACCACCCACACCAGGTGTGTCAGGCACGCGGCACACCTCACAGGTTACCCTCGCGGCGTCAACAAGGCACCATCAGCACTCCCGTCGATGGCAACCCCGACATACCACTGGGCGTCTGTTGCTGGCGAGCCCGCCGTGCAGCATCGCTCGCGCACCTCCCCGGGCGAGGTCGGCTTGAGTCGGTCACCACCTGTTCAGCAACCTTTGAAGTGGGCCGTTCTTCCCGTCCCCGGCACATCACTTGAGCTGTGCTTTCGATGATTCGCGCCGTCGTCAGGTCCTGGCGCTCACGCCAATTCATTATTCAACAAACCCACAGACCAGGTGCCTTGCTTATTATTAGCTGTGGATGCAAGTGCGGAATGGCAGCAAATGCGGGGGCCAGTCATGCGAGAGCCGTTTGGCACCCTGCGACCATGGTTTCGCGCCCACTACGTAGACAGTACTGTAGTACCTACGTATCCACTGCCCGCGGCCTACACTCAGTGGATCCATCTAGTACCCGGACCAACCTAAAACGCTTCCCGTAGGCCTTCGGTCCAGCCCCAGCTCCATCCTTGGGCTATCGTTGCAAGATAGGTAAGCTGACCCGAACATGACTTTGGCCAGTGAGGGAGGGTAGGTATGTACGTGTTGCTGCGGTCTTTCTATGCTGCCTCGGCCATCGACGCATTGTACCAAGTACGAAGCAATGCAATTGAATACATCATCGCCCTTCTCGTGATCCACCAGCGCCCAATACACAAATTGGTTGGGGCGATGGCGTATTCATCATGGCGCACTCGATGTGCAGGAAGAGCTACAGGCGCAGATGTGGGCGACACTTGCCACTGGTCAGTCAGACTCTGGGGCTCCTCACAATCATTTTGGCCGTCCCTGGAGGGACATTGTGAGTTTGGTGGGGCGGAATGGATTGTAAATGTTTGGCTGACATCCAGAGCTCAATCTTGAAGCGATGGACCGATGATAATAAAAGCGTAGACGACGTAGTGCTGTGTGAGTGAGTGTAATATTCGGTAAAGGTTCAACGTTTCTCCTTATTCGGCACAACACTCGAGTTGTTACAGGCCTCCGGGGCGACCCTCGTGGTCGCTGAAGGACATCATTGATGCACAGGACGCTTAATATTGGCATCATGGCTGTCCAAGGCTCACCTCAGCCAGCGAGAAACAATGCCGCTGTTTGGCTCCCATGGATGAGGAGCGCCCGGCCGAAAACACCCGACGTTTTACGACAAACATCCTCGGGATTTGACATGGCGTCTCCCAACAGAATATTGGCGATTGGACTGCCGCCATTCGACCGTGTCATTCCCGGACGAGAGCAAACTCACAGGGGTGGTGTCAATCCTGCACCGGGTTGCGACCACACGGCCATCAATCGTAGCGAGCCGGGGTCCAGCTAGCTGGGATTGCTCCAGGCTGTGCCTTCCGATCTCGCAGGTGGCCAGCGGTAGGAAACGGTGCCGGGAGTGCTTCGTTTTTCTTTGTGTTTGGTCAGGGGAATCTCACCGGCAGAGGGCGGCGAGGCCGCCGGTGGCCGATCCAACATCGTCGGATCTCCGACGGCCGGGCTCCGCCTGTAGCCGCCAAGCTCCGGACCGCCCACAGCGCTGCCTCGTCGGAACCCACGTGGTACGTATCGATGATGAATGAGCTTTGGGCCGAGCTGGGATATCAAGTCCATTATTAATTCGGCCTTGCTCTTACCCAACCGCTTTTACACAATTTTTGTCCTGTCAATGGAGGCCTAACCTGGCTGGCACTAGCACCACGATCACTTCTGCTCTGTCCGGCCCACTGATGACTTCAGTTGACCGAAGGGAACGTTCCCAGTCTGCCACCGTCCAGCACAACTGCGACGCCATTGCAGTAGGCCCCTGCCACTGATGCAAGGTATAGCACCGTTCCTGCCATGTCTGTTGTAGCTCCCAGCCTTCCCAGTGGCACTACGCTCTCAGGCACATCAATGTATTGCCCTGTGGAGTCTTCCTTGAACGATTTGATGACGGAATCCGTCATTTCGCTCGGGAATACTGGTGTTGTTTCAAGCGTTAGCAAAGGGCGCTCCAATCTGAGTTGAGCCCTTGAGCACAGCTTGGTGGGGAACTCACTTCCAGGAGCGATGCAGTTGGCCCTGCGGCGTGGTAAACCAACAATGGTCAGATACTTGCTGTAGAGTGGGACCGCGGTTTCTAGGGTCAGATGGTATATGACTTGCCTGATATGCCACTGCGAGAGCGCGACCGACAGCATTTTGGTGGCGTGGGTGGCCGCTGCCTTGGACTGGCCGTAGGCATAGCCTCCCGTCTGTTTCTTGTTGAACCCGGCAATGGAGCTGACTACAACAATCTGCGATGACTGGCGCAGGTTTCTCTTCTCGTTACCCTTGCCCAATAGCTTTAGAAACGCCATCGACGTGTACCAGACAGCCGTCGTGTTGACTGCAAATGTATCCGTGTACTCGGACGTCTCAACGTCAAAGTTCTCGTCGGCAAATTGGTCTAGCGACATGTCTGGCGTTATTTTCGTCACCTGTGGGCCAGAAATGCCCGAGTTGCAGACCAGCAGATTCAGATACCCGGCGTCGTTCTCGACATGCTCGACTGCCGCCTTCAGACTCTCCTTGGACGTCACGTCGCACTGCAGGACCGCTGCATTTGGCCCAATGCTGGTGGCAGCTCGTCGCAAAGTGTCTAAGCGCCTCCCTGCAATGTACACCTTGGCGGCCCCGTTGCTGGCCAGTGCCTTGGCTATCATTAGACCAATACCTGTTGGTGTAATATGTAAGTACTAAGTCTTGCCGCAGAACGACCCGAACAACGTACCAGACCCTCCTCCAGTTATCAGCGCAACAAGGCCATTGACATTGAACAGCGACCCCGCCGATTCCGCCGGCTCGTTCGCTTGAGAAGACATTTGCGTACTTCAGTACAACAATGGCGATGAATAGAAAATCACTTGCAAAGAGCGAGATACGACAGGCGATATACGTTAAAAAGAAACAAGAAAGAATATACGAAGTACGAACGAGCCACGTCACTCATATAGCGCCATAATGTACTGGTAATAGGAATCTCTTTCCCCGCGCGCTGAGACGGTCTTCACGTCTCCACAATGGCCCGATTGCCGATGCCTGCTCACGACGAGATCAGTAATTGTCCAAGTTCCATTCTCGCACTGTATCTGCCCAGGAACCTCTGGTCGCGTATGGACTTGAGTGCACAGTGCATCTTCAGGGCGCAGACTGTATGCGCTAAAATTGTTCGGGTAGCCCAAGCCATCGCAGATTTAGCTTCAAGAACTTCACCCAAGTACAGCGACAAGTCGAAATGCCCAAGCGAAAACGAGACAACGACACAAGTCTCGCCTCGGTTCTTGAGAACCATCAAAATGAGGTGTCAAAGGCGCTGAAGGCTTCCAAGGGCTTCGAGCGGCAGCGCCTCAGCAAGAGGCTGCGCGAGGATGGGCTGCAACCCGATAAACAGGAACGATTAGAACGGGAAGTGGCAGCATTGAAGGTGCGTTCACGCCGGCAACCCTCGCCCAAAATCCGACTTGCTAATTACCTTATAGTCCTTGGACCTTCATCGCACAGCCCGTGTGCACTTGATATCGTCGCTTCTCAAAGTCAAGTCCATCGCGACCTCGGCCGATCTCCCGGACGAACTTCGAACCGCGATATCCAAACCCGAACTGCCCGAGGCGGAGCGAGTGGCCCTACACAATGTCACCAGTGCTCTGTACAACCGAGAGCCGGTCAGACGGGCAATCAACCAAGCCATTGCGGCGGTTTGCGGCGTGCTCAACGTACCAGCGCCTGCCAAAGGCAAAAGAGTAAGGAAGGATGCGCGGGCGGAGCAGGAAGAGCAGCCCTCCGATCGGATGCAACACCAGCCGGCGGATGAGGCTACATCGAAGAGCTCTGGGATGCCCTACCAGGACGATGACGAAACCGACTTTGAGGGATTCGGCTCTGACGTCGATCAGCCTGGCCCGACTGTGGAGGCGCCAGACAACGATGCAGAAGCCGACGAAGAAACACAATACTCGCACTACGATGATCTTCTTGGTAGCTCGGAAGATGAAGACGATGAAGAAGAATTCGACTTGTCAAAATTTGCACACCTGAAAGGCAGAGAAACGGCCAACCTCGACGACATTTCGCTATCCGGTTCTGCGTCTGATGTTGAGTCGGAAGCAGAGTCTATCGTATCGGGGGAACAATCACGTTCACCATCGCCCTCGCCTCCCCTCAAGAAGAAGAAGAAAGAACCGAAAGGAGATTCCGCATCCGGCCAGCCTGGCCCCGCTAGGGATTCTACGTTCCTCCCGTCTCTTATGGGAGGCTATATCTCAGGCTCTGAATCGGCCTCGGATATTGAGGAAGCGAAGCCGAAGAAGCGGCGCGGCCAACGAGCGAGGCAAGCCATCTGGGAACAAAAGTACGGTTCCGGCGCGAAACATCTGCAGAACCTCCCAAAGAAGGGCGGTAGGGACTCAGGTTGGGACATGAAACGAGGCGCCGTGGACGGAGACGATCAGGGGCGCAAGACGCCTTGGAAGAAGGGTATTCACAATCCCCTAGGAAAACATGCGGGCTTCGCGGGTGCGGCCACGGTGAACCGACCCATGCCCAAATCAGATCCGAAGAAGACAACGAGGGACGACGAAGGCCCGCTGCATCCCAGCTGGGCAGCGAAGAAGAAGGCGCAAGAATCACAAAAGGCAGTCGCCTTTGCTGGGCAGAAGGTGGTGTTCGATTAGATTCTGGTTGCTACGAAGCGCATAAGTCGCGAATGGATTCGCCATTGTTGCCATGTCCCTTGTGCTTGTGCGCGACAGGCTCAAGCTACTGGTACCTGCTGCATAATTGCCCCAGTTCCTTCCTGCCCATTTGGCCATCTTTATGTTCTTGCCTCGCTGGCCCGCCATGTGATGTTTTGGAAAGCGCAGACGAGACGGGACCATGCAGCGTCAACCAGCTGCCAAGTACACCATCAAGGATAGGAGTTTGTTTCGATCTCCGAATCGTCGTTTTATATCCTTAAAATAAGCGCTTGACTTCTCGGTTCGATTCCCTGTTGCTTTGGCCTCACTCCGACATCCTCAGTCCCGACTCTATTCCGAAGTATCCTCGGCCGCTCTCATACCTTTGCCACAGTTCGCGATCCTCTGACTGTCTCCAAATCCCTGCTGCTAGTCAAGCCTTCTCTGCGAGTCGTCTGATCATATGGCGCCCGAGGTCCACGCTCCCGGCGATCGAAATCTATGCCGCGCGGATGACACTGCTCCCCTGGGGTTCCATGGGCGTACCTCGGCTCCTTTGAATTGTGAAGCAGCCAGCAGCATCACGGGAGAAGATCGTCCAAGCCTTCGGAAGACCGGTGCAATTACGCAATCAACATGTCTCGAACCGGGACACACTCAATCGTATGATGGTTCAGATACATGCGTTCTGGGCACCAATCAGTCTGGATCATTACCAGAGACCAGTCACAGTCACAAAACAGGTCAGACCAGAGTCATCGAGAAACAAATTACAGAGAGCGATGGTAATTGCCACAAGCAGGAACTTGGCTCTGTCAAATCAAGCATTACCTTCCAGGCCTTTCGCCTGATGAATGAGCTTTCCAGAGCTGCTGCATCTGCGGCTCAACGACTATCGCCGAGTACATCGACACCGAGCGTGGAGCCGTTGACGTCCGGTACCGACAATGACTACTCAACGCCGCAAAGTTTGCAAGATGAGGCCGTCTACATCTTCAACCCCCGTCACAACGCGTCAGCATGCTATTTATACAAACCCAGAAGCCCGTCGACAGAGGCATACGAGGTCGAGCACGTGGCGGTAAAAGTGGTACATGACCAAGAAGCCGTGGGTCAAGCGGCCTACCTGCTGTCAATTTCTGAGAAAGATGACACGTTGAAGAGTGTCGGGTGCGGGTTTGCAGCTACAGTCACCAGCGACGAAAACTGCCGGGTGGCTCAGGCGGCAGCCACGGACTCTAGCAATTCGGTCCAGCAAAGCGATATTGCTCCCCAGCAGCCTCCTTTCCATTCAAATTCACAGGCCCTGTCAGTCGAGTTGCGTCGCCAGCTTCAACAGCGAGCTCGATCCCGCGCTAAACACTGCATTATCGACGAGATCGCGATTCTTGCGGCTACAGGCAAAGGCATGTACCTCCTGAGCGAAGACGATGTGACTGGAGCCGTGGAAGCGACTGTCTCAGAAGATATGTCGACAAACAGAGATGTATACTCTTTGCGACATGTTGAGAATGCCCCTGAAAAGCCTCCCGGGTCACCGTCTCTACCAAAGTTGGACGAAAGAACAAAACGCATCAGCCCGCGGATTTCGGCACCTGCAGGACCAGCGACAACTTTTAGCTTACCCAAAACCTCCTTTTCGAGTACCAGCCTGGCTTACGAGCGCGGAGACGCGAGGAATATCGAGTACGATGTGTCAACTATTGTCTCCCAGGGAAGTGTAGCCGAAATTGTGTGGACGGAAGACGACCCCCATTTCCGTGATCAGCTCCGAGGCAACTCGCGCTGCAGCGCCGCCTTGCTTGCGATCCCGCCTAATCAAGACGGAGGGCGACGAGTGCAAGCTAGTGCTAGTGCGGAAGCGCATGCTGGGCCTCACAATACACTTGTGAGCCCATTCGGAGGGGACTCTTCACGGAGCAGTAGCCTGTTTAGGGGCGTCTCAGAGGCCACTGGCTACCCCTCAAACATTACGTCCTTTCCTGTGCTGCAGCCACGACACTGCACGAACGAGTGGCTGACGCCAACGATGGAGGTGGAACAGCTCGACCGCACTCCCTGTACAGATCTGTACCGGCTCGGCGTGGATGCTCACTGCGGAAAGCCCGTTGCCATAAGCACGCAACAGGTATACGAGCCCGTACCTACGACATGGTGTCGCAATCGTTCACTGCTTCACGAGGATCTATTCAACCCAATCATTCCCTGGGTTGAGCGCAGAGTCACGGAGGGGATCTCGAGTGGCATCAGCTCCTACAGGCGAATTGGAACTTCCATTGGTTCCGCATCTCACAGACGACGAAGTTCTCATGCGACAGCACTCAAGGTCCCTGAGACTGCCTCCGTTGATACCATACTGCCAGGCATCTTCGAAAAGATCAAGCGAGGGGGCGAAAAGATGTTTCACAGACACGACTGTCTTGACGGTATTGGGACTGCCGCGACATCTAACTTGTCTGTTGCGCCTGGACATCCCAGAGCCGTTCCCCGGTCACGCGATAGTCTGATCAGGGAACGTACGCCTGAACCACCGAAACCGGACCCCGCGGGAATATACGAGGCAATGACTGGTAGCACAATGGTGGCTTCCCGCAAACGACACGACACTTGCTCGGAGGACAACCGGCCGCATGTTTATGAGAATGATATGGATTCCGTCTCGAGAGCTATTGTGCCAGCAGCTTGATACCCTCTCCCCTACGATACAAACACATCACGTTCCGCCGCACCTTGTATACTCTTGCTAGACTAGTTATAGAATACCTTGATTGGCTTGCCCGACCATCGCTTCGCTTGTGTCGATTTCTGATGGTGGTAAGAAAGTACTCGCAGCTCAAGTGTACCAGGCGTTATCATACGGGTGACAGAATCAGTTCTCCGGCAGGCAGCGGTTGGCAACTGCAGATTCAGAATTGAACACGGCCACCGCAACGTACTCCTCTTCCCCACCAAGAGCTAAAGAGACCAAAAAGGAAGACGAACAGTTGCCGAAACAACAAAAAGATTGGACGAGCGGGGAATTGAACCCCGGACCTTCAGCAGACGCATGTTGGTAATCCAATGCGAAGCAGACGCCATACCACTAGACCACACGCCCCTTGCTTGTGAATGGCTGGGGCTTATTGATGCTTATGCGGTGCGGAAATACCTGACCCGCCATCATGGAGACGTGCTGCCAGCCGCTCCACAGGCTGTGAGGCCCACCCATTATCCACCAAAAGAGCGAGCTGCTAGCGGTGGGCAGTGGCAGACACGCCCTGTCCGGCCCGTCAGACGTTAGTAGAGAAACTATGAAGTGTGCATGTGCAAAGGATTTCATTTCGTCAATGAATGGATTTTCCAGAAATTTGCCTTATTCTTCTTCATGGTAGGGAACCTCCTTATTCGGTTTAGGTTGAAGGCGCGTCTCTTCTTGGCAGTGCGATGTTGAGCGGGCCAAGGGGGACCAGAGCGAAGCTCGACTTTGTCATTGCTGGGATGGATTGGTTGTGGGTCAGCCTTCCAGTCGGCCGGCTCTTTCACTGCTCTCTCTCTCGCTCGGCCACCTATATAGCTCTTCTTTCTCCATTCATAGCCCATTAAGAAGGTCTCTCCATGAGCTGTGCGCCCTTGCCCCTTTTGTCAGTACATACAATGCTGTCACGGCAGGAGCTCAACTGCTAAGGTAGTGCGATTGTAACGAACGCATAGACCGATATCAATCTTGCGACGGCAGCTCAAAAGGTGTGTCAATTGAACCGTGGAAGTGCAAAAGAGCGAATGAAAGAAATGATATGTTCTCCACGCTAGATTCAATGCTGTTGTTCCGGTGAGCAGCATCTATATAGCTTTAGATGCCCTAGCTTTATTCTCCCGGTGTCTTTTCTCCTTGGACGCCATCTTCCTGCGCGACATCCAGGACCTGTTGAGATCTCCACGGTTCTCCCAGAACCATGTTTGAAAGTCGCTCTTCTCAGTTCCTTGCCGCTGCGCTGCGTCTTCGTCCTCGTCCCCATCTGCGATGTCTTCCTCTTCCTCCTCTGCT